>NC_012873.2:15264612-15955665 GCF_000003195.3 Sorghum bicolor | reverse complement strand
AGTCCTTAAGTCTCTCATACCAAGCTCTAGGAGCTTGCTTGAGACCATAGAGAGCCTTGGACAACCGATTGACATGCTTGGGGTACCTAGGTCTTCAAAACCTGGGACTTTTCACATCCATTTGAAATAACTTGATATCATGACTAGATGCATATGCAAGTAGGATATGGATTGCTTCAAGTCTTGCCACCGGTGCAAAGGTTTCACCGAAGTCAAGACCTTCCACTTGTGAAAAGCCTTTTGCCACGAGCCTTGCCTTGTTGCGCACCACTTTGCCTTGATCATCCTTCTTGTTCTAGAAGACCCACTGTTGGGTATTTTAAACGCAAACAGAAAAATCCGCAAGCACACGGATACCGATGTAGCTTTCACCCGGGAGTATTCCAGAGTATCGATTTTCCACAGGGAACGTGAGTGTACTAATTAAGATTCAAGATCGCCCAAGGATAACTATATAATTATTTTTGGTGAGAAGAGAGAAAGTTTCCTGAGAGTTCTCTAGTTGATCTAAGTATCAAGAATTACTTCAAAGATTATTTATTTCGGGACATCAGAACACTAACCACAGAAAAGAGATGAGAAGGGGGCTAGGAAGCTCTCACTACGGTCCTACAAACACCGATCCGAACGAAGTGGAATACGTCGACCGTTAGGGCTGTCACTACCCTAGGGCTACCACAACAATCCGTAGGATTGGGTGTAATTCTAAGTAATTGCAAGACTAAACACCACGTCTAATCTATTAATTACTACTCTAATGTTGCAAAGATTAGAGCACTTGATGCAAGCGGGAATCCAGTAAATAACTTGAATGTAAATAAAAGTAATTAAAGAACTTAGGATTATGAATTGAAGAACCTAGAGAACGATGAAGAACGAACCAGTTGCTGCAAAAGTACAATGTTGAGCAAGATCCGACAGATCCGGCTCCTCCTCCTCCGCTCTCCTCTTCTCTCTCCCTAATTTCTAGATTACAACTAGATCTAACTAGAACTAGAACTAGAGGAACTAGAACTAGAACTAGATGAACTAGAACCAGAACTAGATGAACTAGAGGTAGAACTAGATGAACTAGAGGGATCCTCTCTACTTGGATGAAGAATTGAAACCCTAGCTTTGATTCTGTAGAAGAGGTATGATCTCCAGGGGCCAGGGGGCCTTGCTTATATAGTATTTTTAGATGAATCTGGGCCGTCGGATCAAACCGACATTAATCACATGGTTTTCCTTAATCCCTTAGGTTGGTGGAGCACGATCCGCGAAAAGGACTCTGATTGGGCACTGTAGCAGGGCGGGCACCCAGGAGAGTAGGGCGGGCGCCCTGCCTCCGAGCCCGATCGCCTTCCCGTTTGTTCTCATGGCTTCTGGAGTCTTCTAGATGGTAGAAAATTGCGCGGCACGTTAATATCTCTATGTAAACCCGACGTGTGGGCTTTTCCTCCATATTTCCTGATAACCCCCTACAGAAATAGACAAACACCAAAACTCGTGGAATTCTGTCAGATAAAACCCTAAGTCTAGGTGTTGGTTGCATTTGGATCCTTTTCGATGATTAGTTGACGGTTAAATGTGAGCATTAAGGACCGTCAACACCCACTTTGTTCCAATCACTCTAGCATCTTTGGGTTGCTCTTCAAGTGTCCACACTTGGTTGCGAGAGAAGTTGTTCAACTCCTCTTGCATGGCAATGATCCAATCCGCATCACAAAGAGCTTCCTCTATGGTCTTTGGTTCATCTTCAAGAGACACAAAAGCGTGATGTTCAATAAATAAAGCATGTCTAGAGTGTGTAGTTACACCACGTGATGGACTCCCGATGATGAGATCTTGAGAGTGATCTTGGAGTAGATGTGATGATCTTCTTGGTGCCACTTGAGGGGTTGGTTGGGGAGCATCAACATCTTGTGCTTGTGCCACCGTTTGCTCATGAGTGATGTCTTCATGAGCATCTCTCACATCCTTGTCTTCACCTTGTGGTACATGTGAGATGGATGGTGGCTCAATGACGTGCACATCATCATCTTCTTTTGGCTTGATGTCTCCCACTGGCATGTTCTTCATGGCATCCCTCAATGGTTCACCACCTACATCATCAACATTATCACTTGCTCCTTGGGAGCCATTAGTTTCATCAAATTCAAAATCAAATGTTTCTTCAACCATGTTTGTGGCATGGTTAAAGACCCTATATGCCTTGGACTTTGATGAATAGACAACCAAGTAGCCAATGTCACATCTTCTTTGGAACTTGCCCAAGTGTTGGCACTTCTTGTAGATGTAGCATTTGCACCCAAATACTCTAAAGAATGAGACATCGGGCTTCTTCCCATTGAGTAGCTCATATGGTGTCTTCTCTAGGAACTTGTGAGGAAAGAGCCGGTTTGATGCATAGCATGCGGTGTTGATTGCCTCGGCCCACATCTTCTCCAAAGTGTTGTACTCATCTAGCATTGTTCTTGCCAAGGTGATCAATGTCCGGTTCTTTCTTTCTACAACCCCATTTTGTTGTGGTGTGTATGTTGAGGAGAACTCATGTTTGATTCCAACTTCATCACAATACTCTTCAATGTTGGTGTTGTCAAACTCTTTGCCATTGTCACTTCTAATTTTCTTGATCTTGACATCAAATTGGTTTTGGGCATTCTTTGCAAACTTCTTGAATATTGATGCAAGTTCGGCCTTGTCTTGCAAGAAGAATGTCTAAGTGTACCGAGAGTAATGATCAACTATGACCAAGCAATATTTGTTGCCTCCAAGACTAGCATAGGTGGTTGGTCCAAATAGATCCATGTGAAGTAGTTCAAGCACTCTTGAAGTAGAGAGATAGGCCTTGGTTGGATGAGTGTTTGCAACTTGCTTGCCGACTTGACATGCACTACAAAGCTTGTCTTTTTCAAATGTCACATCCTTCAAGCCTCTAATCAGTTCTTTCTTCATCAACTTATTGAGTGTGCCCATTCCAACATGTGCTAACCTTCTATGCCACAACCAACCAAGTGAGGTCTTGGTGAATAAGCAAGTCTTGACATCAACTTCATCGGATGAGAAATCAACTACATATAAGTTGTTGTGTCGGAAGCCTTTGAATACCATTTCATTGTCATCCTCCTTGGTCACTATTACTTCTTTCTTTTTGAATAAGCATTCAAATCCAAGACCACAAAGTTGTCCAACCGAGAGCAAGTTGAAACTTAATGATTGCACATAGAGCACATTTGTTATGGAGTTGTCATTTGATATAGCAACTTTTCCTAGACCTTTGACCTTGCCTTTTGAATTGTCACCAAATGTGATCTTCTCTTGGTTGTCAACATCTTCATCAAGAGAGGTGAACATCTGGGGATCTCCGGTCATATGTTGAGTGCAACCACTATCAATTACCCAATGTGATCCACTGGTCTTGTAGTTCACCTACACACAAGAGATCAAGCTTGAGATTTAGGGACCCAAATTTGCTTAGGGCCCTTGACCTTCTCTACTAGTTGCTTTGGCACCCAAATCTTCTTTGGCCTTTGCTTGTTGGGCGGCCCCATGACGCTAACCTTGACCTTGCCACTCTTATCTTTCCTTACAATGTAGTGAGCGTTGAAGGCAAATGGTCTAGCATGCTTGGGCAAGGGTGGTGGTAGTGGTGCCTTACACTCATGAGCAAAGTGTCCTTCTTGACCACACTCAAAGCATCTCTTTGGCTTTGGCTTGCTTGGTTGATCATGAGTGGCTAGTGACTTGATGAGCTTTGTTTGATGAGCCTTGTAGCCAATCCTACTCTTGTCCATCTTCATGGCGGTGTTCATGAATAGCTCACTTTGGTGGTCCTTCCCTTTTGTGAACTTGGCTAACCCCTTGGTTAGATGTTCCTTCTCTTTCTTGAGCTTGTTATTTTCTTGAGTTAGCTTCTTGATGATTGGGTCATTGTTGCTAGCTAACTCATCCAAGATGAATGTCTCATCTTCTTCTTGCTTGTCATACATCAAACCAAGCTTGAGATATTGATTTTCTTCTTTGAGTAGCTTGTTCTCATATGCAATCTTCTTGTCTTGATCAAGTGACTCAATCACAATTGTCTTGTGCTTGGCTAGCTCTTGCAACTCTTTCTTGAGCATGACAATTTCTTCCTTGAGCTTGATAGTGTCCTCATAGCTCTCGGCCACTACCACTTTCTTGCCCTTGCAATCAACACATTTGCTTGTGCTCAACACAAGTAAATCATCACAAGATGTGGCTACATCAAGCTTAGCAACATGGTTAGTAGCAACATGTGTTTCATTAATTGCAAGTTCATAAGCTATCTCAAGGTTGTCATAGTTTGCTTTTAGAGTTGATAGCTCTTCTTTCATAGCTCTATACCTAGTGATGAGCTCATCATGAACACTCTCAAGTTTATCATGTTTTTCTTTGAGCTCTTTTAAGGAGAGTTTGAGCTCCTTGAGCTTAGTGGTCATGATCTCATTTTGTTCTCTAAGCTCATCACTAGATTTAAGCTTTGCTAGAAGTGTTTCATTTTCAAGTTCAAGCTTTTCATTTTCACTTCTAGACTTTCTTATGACTTTTGTATATTTGTTTAGCAATTTTACAAGTTCATCATAAGAAGGTGATTCGTATTCACTATCACTCTAACTAATCTCATCCTCACTTTGTACCTTTCGGTCACCTTTAGCCATGAGGCATAGGTGTGTAGAGGATGTAGATGGTGGTGAAGATGATGGTGATGAAGCATTGATGGCGATGGCGGCAACCTTCTCATCATCACTCTCATTGCCGGAGGAGTCACCACTTGAGCTCTCAATGTCAGTGAGCCAATCACCAACAATGTAGGCCTTGCCATTCTTCTTCTTGTGGTACTCCTTCTTCTTGCCACCTTTCTTCTTGTATGGCTTCTTGTCATTCTTCTCATCATCACTTGAATCATCTTGCTCTTTGTTCTTCTTTTTGTACTTGTCCTTCTTGGGCTTGGGACATTGGTGAGCAAGATGACCAAGTTCCCCACAATTGTAGCAATCCATCTCGGAGATGAGCTTCCTCTTGCTACTTGTGAAGAACTTCTTCTTCTTGGAGTCAAATTTGACCCCATTCTTGTTGAGCTTCTTCAACATCTTGGTGGTTCTTCTCACCAAGAGGGCAATGGATGCATCATCATCACTTGAAGTTGATGACTCAACTTCAATCTTCTTGGCTTTGCCCTTGTGAGAAGCTTTGAGGGCCAAGTCTTTCTTCTCCTTCTTGGCCGATGAGGAGCCATCATGGGGGTTCATGTGCATATACATCTCATGAGTGTTGATCTTCCCCAATATGGCGGTTGGTGTAGCGGTGGAGAGATCGCCTTGATGAAGCACGGTTACTATGTGCCCATATTTCTCAATGGGAAGCATACATAGTATCTTCCTTGCGACATCCGCCGCACTCATTTGAGTGAGCCCAAGTCCATTAAGCTCCTCTACAATCACATTCAAGCGAGAATACTTTTCATTAGCATTTTCTTTGGGAAGCATTTCAAATGTATTAAGCTTGTTCATCACTAAGTGATAGCGTTCCTCGCGTTCACTCTTGGATCCCTCATGGAGCGCACAAAGTTTCTTCCATAGAGCATGGGCGGTTTTGTGGTTCCGAACGCGGTTGAACACCACTTTGCAAAGACCTCTAAATATGTGGTTTTTGGCCTTTGCATTCCACTTCTCGTTCTCTTGTTCTTGTGGAGTAAGAACGGCGTCTTTTGCTAGAGGGGTAAACCCTTCGGTCGCGGCTTTTAGGCACTTTGAGTCACATGCCTCAAGGTATGACTCCATCCGTATTTTCCAATACGGGAAGTCATCCCCATCAAACATGGGTGGTGGTTCATCCCCGTTAGACATCTTTCTCTAGGCAGTGAAGCCTAAATAATGAGCACTAGGCTCCGATACCAATTGAAAGGATCAAGATGCCCAAGAGAGGGGTGAATTGGGCTTCTCTAAAAAATTTAAGCAACCTATAAGCTCTAATCCAACCCCTTGTGCCTAGTGTGACTAGAGAGCTACCGGATAAAAGTTTTGCAACCTAGTTCCAATCCTATTCTAGCATGGCAATTATAAGAATTGTAAAAACACAAAGTAAATGCTAGAAAGTAAAGGAGTAGTGGAAGAAAGTGCTCGGCGATGTTTTGCCGAGGTATCGGAGAGTCGCCACTCTCCACTAGTCCTCGTTGGAGCACCCGCGCAAGGGTCTTGCTCCCCCTTGGTCCGCGCAAGGACCAAGTGCTCTCTACGGGCTGATTCTTCGACAGTGTGTCGCGGTGAATCGCCCAAAACTGCTCACAAGCTTGACACGAGCCACCCACAAGAACTCCGAGCGGTCTTCGTGCCTCCAATCACCACCGAACCGTCTAGGTGATGGGGATCACCAAGAGTAACAAGCAAAGAACTCTCACTTGACCCAAACAAGGCACTAGAGAGTGGTGGATGCACACTTGACTCCTGGAATTCAACTAGAGAAGGATTCTCTCAAGAAATCACTCAAACCTCAATCCTCTCTAGGCTCTTGCTACTCTCTTGCTCCACAACAAGTTTTTCAGATGTTCAAATGGGCAAGAGACCTCTCATGGATGAGGTGGAAGAGTATAAATACACCCCATGAAATCCAAAGGTCAACCAACCATTTTCCATTGAAAATGGGGTCACCGGACGCTGTTGATGTTGCACCGGACGCTCTGCACCGACCGTTCGGTGACACTTCAACGACTAACTGTACTGTCTCTAATAGGTCACCGGACGCTACTTTCCAGCGTCCGGTGGCACCGTCCGGTGCTCTGGGGAGTTTTACAAACTCTCTGAGTTTAAGACCGGACGCTACCCGGTGCGTCCGGTGCTAGCGTCCGGTGCTCGGGGCTGGTTTACAACCTCCCTGGGTATGGGACAGGACCCTGCCCGGTGAGTCCGGTGCCAGCGTCCGGTGCCTAACCCTAAGCACTGGAGCCCTCCAACGGCTAAGGACCTCACCGGACGCACTCACAGAGCGTCCGGTGCAGCGTCCGGTGCCTACTAAGGCACCCTAACTTCATCGAAATGTGATCGTTCCAAAACGAAGTTGGTTCCTCTTGATCTAAGGACTATCTCTGAGCTGCCTAGTGCTAGGTTTACCAAGTGTGCACCACACCTAAACCTAAAGCCTTGCCTAAGTCAAGTGTCGAGGGTATCAACAAGGGGTACCCTCACCAATACATATAACAAGGTTATCCGTACATAGGACGAGACCCTCGATTCGACGCTCCATCCGTACGTATGTGCAACCATCGACGGCCACAGCCTCGAAGACGGAAATAGCGTCAAGCGAATCAATCAGGTGTAGAGCTCTGGTTACCGTCAAACACGGAACAGGCTCACGCGAACCGGGAGGCGTCGAGCGCAAGGACGCCGCCCGCCGCCTGACACGCGCACGCGAGCCGGGGCATTAAATGCGCCTGATGCTCCCCCACCTAACACACGGGTCACGGGAGGCGTGATAGGGAACAGGCATCCGTCCCATCGACCTTTTTGCAGCCTTCCCCACCAAACGGCCCAGGGCGTGTCAGGACGTGGGAAACAGAGATGGCACGTCTAATCAAGACCCCCTCGAGGTAGCCAAGGTCAGCGCTCCGACGTCAGGACGTCGTACGACGTCCGACCCTCGACTTAACATGGTTCCTTCCTGGGGACGGTCGAACGTCGACTGGTCGCGCCGCAACCACTCCGCCGGATTTGCCGCCAAACCGTACGAGCATGCGACCATTGAACCAGTACAAGACGGCGCGTAGAGCAGAATGCAGGGGCACGCGTAATCATCACCAGGCTATTAAGACGGGACAGCTCGAGGCCATGCCGGTACGGGAGCCTCGAGTAGGTCAGCGCTCCATACTGCTATCAACTCCTATTCTGACGCCTATACATGTACCCTGGGTCTCTCCTTGGAACTATAAAAGGTGGGACTCAGGAATAGAACACAAGGGATAACACCACGCTCATACGCAGTAGAACGACACACTTCATACTGCGCTTGTATTCACCCCTGTACAAGCACTTAGGTGCAAGATAATACAAACTCTCTCCCCCCGCTGGACGTAGGGCCTTCTCTTGCCCGAACCAGGATAAAATCTCTGTGTCTTCTTGCATCACCATCTGGGAAAGGGAGCACGCATACAAATTTACTCGTTAGTGTGACCCCCCGTGGGGAAAACACCGACAGTTGGCGCGCCAGGTAGGGGTCCTGCGTGTTTTTCATCGATTCCCCACTTCTTTCCACATGGCTACTCTCGCCTCTCCGATTCCGCGCTCCACGGTGGTTTGGTTTGGGAGTCTCGAGTTCATGTCTACGGGCTCTGTCGACGAAAGCTGGTCGGCAGTCTACCTTGGGGTATACCCACGGTAGTAGTTTATCGGTAGACGGTGCGCAAACTACGAACTCGATGGTGACGCAAGACACGGACAAGCTTTTTATCTAGGTTCGGCCGCCGAGTTGGCGTAATACCTACGTCCTGCGTCTGGTTGTATTGATTTGTGTTGAGAGAATATGATGTCCTAGGGGGGTCCCTTGCCTCTCCTTATATAGTCTGGAGGGTAGGGTTACAGATCTGGAAACTAATCCTAGTCGGTTGCAATTGCCATGGATAATTCGATATCAATTCCTATTCTAACCGACTAGAATCCTGCTTGATCTCCCCATCTTGTTTCCTTGCGCGAAACTCCAGGTTGTCGGATCAAGCCTTGAACTCGTCTCGTAATGGGCCAAGCTTCCTGGCCGAAGTCTAGCCGTAAGGGTATAGGGGTTTATACCCCCACAGCTAGTCCCCGAGCACCATGTATTGTGATGTAACACGCCGTCTTGAGCTTCTTCGATCAGTGAGACTTGACGTCTTCAATAAGTGGGAAAGTCACCCAAACAGTTGCAACGGTTCTTTAACCAACTCAAAAGACAGTTGATCAACATTGACATCGAAGAAGCGAGTTGTTCGAAGAATGCATGGTGCTCTAAATTAAAAAAGATTTCTTTCCTGGTGAAGTGTGCCCACTTTACTTTTTTGAAAGGTATAAACATCAAAAAAGCAAGCATATTCACCGCAAGGTGAAGTGTGCCCACTTAGTCCCCGAGCCTGGTAGTAGGTGACGTAGGCACGTGGTGCCAGGGTCAAAATAAAAGTCCTCAAAGAAATTCTGTAACTGAGATGCATCGCCAGATGCATCGTACCGATGTAGTCCCCGAGCTTGCTGGAAGGCGAAGTATGAGCCTTGTAGCAAGGTCTAAAAAATTGAATTTACCAGTCCGTCTGCAATTGAATAGACTAATCGACCAGTCCCCGGGTGTATAATAGTATGACGACCAGTCCCCAAGCACCAAGTGCGCTCCTTAGAATTCTGCGTTGCTATACTGTACGACCAGTCCCCGAGCATCGAGTGCTCGGTGGTCGGTGCAGTCTTTGAAGTTCCGAGCTGATAGACTGGGCGATCAGTCCCCGAGCGTCGAGTGCTCGGTGGTCGGTGCAGTCTTTGAAGTTCCGAGCTGATAGACTGGGCGACCAGTCCCCGAGCGTCAAGTGCTCGGTGGTCGGTGCAGTCCCCGGATTGTTGACTCTCTGGCATATTTGTCTTCTTTTTATTGAAACGATCTTTTCAGTTAAAGTTGACATGACGAGACCTCCTGATGGGTTGTCAGATGGACGCATGAAAAGTTGCGCCTGGCAACTGTACAGCCGCCCTTTGCGTGGTTTGAGAAAAAGGGAACCATCAATTGGTACAAAAACTCCGCCGCATTAATTGTCTATAATCATTATAAACCGAAATGCCGCATTCGCCGCATGGCCCGCCCACTTCCCGAGAATACGGGAAGTGGGAGAGGTGGAGTTGCGGGTTATAAAAGCCTGACAGTTCCGCCTGTACTCCTTACCCTGCCATTGCCCTCAAGCCTTCCATTTTCGCCTCCTTCAATCACCTGCATCTTCGTAACCCAAATCCACTTCTCTCCTCCAATGGCGAAGAGCAACGCCAAGAAGAGGGCTGAACTGATGGCCAAGGAGTGGAAGAAGTCCCGCAGCACCACCAAATCCCTCGGTGACCTCATCGACATGGGACTCCTGCACAGCTCGGAGCTCGGCGGCTGGAGAGCACCGGAAGGAGAAAGCTTCCCCGACCCTCGCGCCGGTGAGATCGTCGTGTTCGAAGATTTCGTTAAGAGGGGCTTTGGGGTTCCGGTTCATCCTTTTCTCCAAGGTCTTCTTCTGTATTATGAGATCGGGATTTGCAATCTGCACCCGAACTCAATTCTCCTTATTTCCACGTTTATTCATCTGTGCGAGGCCTATGTTGGCATAGAACCGCACTTCGATCTTTTTCGTTACCTTTTTTGCTTGAGGAAGAAGGGAGCAGTTGGAGGCTCCAAGGTTGCAGGTGGAGTGTACCTCAACCTTCGTGATGGAATGAAGAATCACTACCTGCACTGTCCATGGAACACTTCCTTGACCGAATGGTATAGGAAGTGGTTCTACGTCAGGGAGGAACCGGGCAGCTCCACGTTCTGCGACGTGGGGTACATTCCCGAGAAGAGGGTAAGCTGGACCGACCGCCCGGAGTTCGACGGTCAAGTGGCGGATCTGATGAAGCTGATCGACTGGTCGCGCCTGGATGGGCTTGGCGTGGTCGGCAACTTCATTTATCGTCGGGTGATGCCCTGCCAGAAGAGGGTGCACTCGGCGTACGAGTATTCCGGAAGCGTGGACCCGACCAGGATGCGACCGGAGATCTTGGAGAAGGCGGAGGTACAACGGCTGTTGAACGAGCTGTTCAACTTTGCGGACGGAGGCTTCATCCGCGGCAGTGATCGGGTGCAAGCCTTCAAGTTAGGCCGACCAGCACCAAAGGTATGTTGCAGAGTATTTTGTTTTAGCATTCGTATGTCGTCTATAGCTGACTCATCTTTGTTGCTTTTGCAGATCGGCGATGTCGACCGGTGCACAGTGTATGTATCACTGGCACCGGGGATGGAGAATCCTGCGGGAGAAGACCTGCCAGAAGACGATGCTGCTAGGTGTACTCGTTACACCAGCAGTGAGGAGGAACAAGCCCGCCCCGTCCCGACCACCGAGGAGAGGGTAGCGGGGAAAAGGCCATTGCCGGCAGATCCCTCGCCGACACCGATGTTGCCGGCAGATCTACCGGCGGAGAGCAGCCAAGCGCCGAAGCGTCGTCGGCTCGTGCGGATCGTTGACGACGACGACGACGACGAGGAGGCTGCACCGTCGTTAGTCCGACGGCCTCGGAGCCGCCCAGATAATGCGCCGGCCGCTACTGATCGAGTGGCCAGCGACCCCCATGCACCGCAAGTTGTCGAGATGAGGGCGCAGGTGCCGCCACGTGTGTGGTCGGAGACGGCATGATCTCAGATTGGATCTGGGTCTCTTTCGAAACCATGGTCGTGAGGCCGCCGCTGCACGTCGTCCACGTGATCTGGCCAACGGTGAACGTGAGGCCTTCAGGCACGGTCGCGGAAGCTGGGATCGTGGCCATCTTGTTCGCCGGAAAAGTTGCACGCACACCCCCTACCTGGCGCGCCACTGTCGACGAAAGCTGGTCGGCAGTCTACCTTGGGGTATACCCACGGTAGTAGTTTATCGGTAGACGGTGCACAAACTACGAACTCGATGGTGACGCAAGACACGGACAAGCTTTTTATCCAGGTTCGGCCGCCGAGTTGGCGTAATACCTACGTCCTGCGTCTGGTTGTATTGATTTGTGTTGAGAGAATATGATCTCCTAGGGGGGTCCCTTGCCTCTCCTTATATAGTCTGGAGGGCAGGGTTACAGATCTGGAAACTAATCCTAGTCGGTTACAATTGCCATGGATAATTCGATATCAATTCCTATTCTAACCGACTAGAATCCTGCTTGATCTCCCCATCTTGTTTCCTTGCGCGAAACTCCAGGTTGTCGGATCAAGCCTTGAACTCGTCTCGTAATGGGCCAAGCTTCCTGGCCGAAGTCTAGCCGTAAGGGTATAGGGGTTTATACCCCCACAGGCTCTGGCTACGACATGATCTTGCTCTCAGTCAGAGGACCAGGAGGAGCCCGCGTTGCGCCAGCACGGTTGAGGGCCCCGAGACGCCCTCACCACCATGCCTCCCCGCCTAAGAAGAGGCATGGACAGCACCACCGCAGCCCCTCTGCTTCATCACGACCAACAACTCGTGCGAAGCAAGAAGCGGGCCACAAGTCGGCAGCTCCATGTGTCGAAGCAACGAGCGCGACGGCTCAACACCGCACAACAACGAGAGCGGACGCGTCCCACGCGCTCTCCCCCACCGCTGCTAGGCTGCTTCCACACGGGTTGTTCACTCCAAGAAGGGCACTGCCATTCGGATTGGACAACGCCGCGGCGTCGCTCGCCAGGGCGATATGCCCAAACGCCCAGACGTACGTGGAAAGACCAATGGTCCTCCCACATGACACTGAAGCGCAGCGACCGGCGTCCGAGCTGCCGGATCTTTCTCGGGTACGAGGCCTCCGTCGTGTAGGCCCCGGACGATACACGATCACCTCACTCAGGCAGCGGCTGCTGGAGGAGGGACGTGGATGTTTCTACGCCGCCGAACCGGACTCCGACTCCGAAACCGATAGCTACAACCCTACAAGGGAATGCTATCACATCGACGGAGCGGTAGAAACTACCGACGAGACGCGAGATGCTGCTGCGGGCGGTCGGGCCCCCACGGCACGAGAAGACCCCAGGACGCCTGGGAACGACGGGCAGGTCGACCCCCCTCCACAAGAAGACAAGGCTGCACAGCTAGCGCAGCTGCGAGAGCTCAAGATGAAGCTTGACGAAGACCGAGAGCGCCTCGTCCTGCTTGAGCAAATTCTTGAGCAAGACTTGCCATATCCGCCGGGCGGAAGTGTTCGCAGGCGTGCTCGAGAGGTGCATCGACAAATCGTCGGAGAAGTAGAGCCAGAGCAGCCCGTCAGCCGCTTCCCTCGAGCAGGCCAAAACGTAGTGGCGGCGACGATGCTGCTGCGCAACATGCCAGAGCCATCGAACTCCCAGGCTTGACGCATTCGAGACGAGGTACAGACCCTGCTCCAGGTGGCGGCAGTTCAACAAGCCGAAAGCTCAGCTTCTCGACGACGAGGAGCTGCCACTGAAAAGCGCGACGAACAGCCTCAAAATGAAAAGGAGGTGTCAGTCCATCAACAACCTCCACCTCGAGGCAGAAAGACCACTCTCGTTCTCCCCATCGACAATCAGCGTCGACACGACGCGCGGCATGACATCGAAGAGAATCGACGCCGCCAGCACGGAGACGCGGAAGAACGCGGTTACAGCGCGCATCGCGGTGGGAGGTACGACAGCGACGAAGATCGGGTGGCACCCGAGCCACCGGGCCCACAAGTGTTCAGTAGGGCGATCCGCAGCACGCCCCTGCCCAGTCCGTTCCGACCCCCGACCAGCATCGCGAAATACAACGGCGAAACCAAACCAGAATTGTGGTTAGCTGATTTTAGGTTGGCCTGTCAGTTGGGGGGAGCTCGAGGGGATGATCGAGCCATCATCCGGCAGCTACCGCTATTCCTCTCCGACACCGCTCGTCGATGGCTCGAGGAACTTCCCGCTAATCAGATCCACAACTGGGTTGATCTGGTCAGGGTTTTCGAGGGTAATTTCAAAGGGACCTACATACGGCCCGGGAACTCGTGGGACCTCAGCAAGTGCAAACAGAAGTCAGGAGAAACTCTTTGGGAGTATGCTCGACGCTTCTCGAAGCAGCGCACTGAGCTGCCGCACATCCCCGACCATGACGTCATCCTGGCTTTTGTCTCTGGTACCACCAGTCGAGACTTAGTGCGGGAACTGGGCCGAAATCGCCCTCAGACCGTCGATGAGTTGATGGATGTAGTGGCAAACTACGCGGCAGGGGAGGAGGCAGTCGGCGCCTTCTTCAGCTTTGAAGGGGGGAAAGGCAAGCGGTCTGCCGATGAAGATGGAACCCCCAGTCGGGGCCTCAAGAAGAATAAAAAGAAGCAGAAAGCACGGCAGTTCCAGCGGGAGGATTCCGACGACAACCTTGTCGCCGCCATGGAACGAAAGAAGCCTCGAGGCCCTCCGGAGGGAGGCGTCTTCGACAAGATGCTAGAAGAGTTGTGCCCTTACCATAAGGGAGGCGCCAACCACAAGCTCAAGGACTGTCGTATGCTGAAAAAGCACTTCGACGGTCTAGGGTTCAAGAAGGATGCGCGTGACGACTCCAAGAAAGAGAAGGGCGGCAACAAGGAGGACAACAAAGACGACGACGGCTTCCCCACCGTCCACGACTGCTACATGATCTACGGCAGACCCTCGACCCAGTTAACCACGAGGCAGTGCAAGAAGGAGCGTCGCGAGGTCTTCGCGGCAAGAATGGTGATGCCCCAGTACCTCAGCTGGTCAAGCACTCCCATCACTTTCGATCGAGAGGACCACCCCGACAAGGTAGTCGCCCTAGGGGTCTACCCGCTCGTCGTCGACCCGATCATCGTCAACACACGGCTCTCAAAAGTGCTGATGGATGGTGGCAGCAGCCTCAACATCATCTACCTCAAGACCATCGACCTCCTCGGCATAGATAGAGGGAAGCTCCAACCAAGCGCCGGCGGTTTTCATGGCGTCGTGCCAGGGAAAAAGGCGCAACCAGTAGGTCGAATCGACTTACCGGTCTGATTTGGCACAGCGGCCAACTTCAGGAAGGAGACCCTCACCTTTGAAGTGGTTGGATTCCGAGGCACGTACCACGCCATCATCGGACGCCCGGGCTACGCCAAGTTCATGGCTATACCCAACTACACCTACTTGAAGCTGAAGATGCCTGGTCCCAAAGGCGTCATCACCGTCAGCTCCTCCTTCGAGCACGCGTACGAGTGTGACGTCGAGTGCGTCGAGTATGGGGAGGCGGTCGAAAACTCCACCGAGCACGTCGCAAAGCTCGAAGCCCTGGCCGCTGAGGCTCCAAAGCCCAAGCGCCACGCGGGCAGCTTCGAGGCGGCAGAAGGAACCAAGAAGATTCCACTCGACCCCAACAGCTCCGACGGCAAGGTGCTGACGATCAGCGCCGATCTTGACCCCAAATAGGAAGCTGTGCTCGTCGAATTTCTCCGTGCAAACGCCGACATGTTTGCATGGAGTCCCTCGGACGTGCCGAGCATACCGAGGGAAGTCGCCGAGCACTCCTTGGAGATTCGAGCCGGTTCCAAGCCAGTGAAGCAACGGTTGCGCCGATTCGACGAGGAGAAGCGCAAGATCATTGGCGAGGTGGTCCACAAGCTTTTGACGGCCGGATTCATCAAGGAGGTTCATCATCCCGACTGGTTAGCAAATCCTGTATTAGTTAAGAAAAAGAATGGGAAAATGAGGATGTGTGTCGATTATACAAGTCTAAATAAAGCATGTCCGAAAGTTCCTTTTCCATTACCACGTATTGATCAGATTGTCGATTCTACTGCAGGATGTGAAACCCTTTCTTTCCTTGATGCATATTCTGGTTACCATCAAATAAAAATGAAGGAGTCCGACCAGCTCGCGACCTCTTTCATCACGCCTTTTGGGATGTATTGCTATGTGACCATGCCATTTGGGCTTCGAAACGCGGGAGCTACATACCAACGTTGCATGCTCCACGTTTTTGGTGAACACATAGGGTCGACAGTCGAGGCCTATGTCGACGACATTGTCGTCAAGTCAAAGCGGCGAGGGGACCTGATCCAGGACCTCGAGATCGCTTTTAGCTGTTTACGCGCCAACCAGATCAAGCTCAATCCCGAGAAGTGCGTTTTCGGCGTGCCTCGAGGCATGCTCCTGGGCTACATTGTTTCGCAGCGTGGCATCGAGGCCAACCCCGAGAAAGTCTCGGCCATCACGAGAATGGGGCCGATCCGGGACATCAAGGGTGTGCAGAGAGTCACGGGATGCCTGGCGGCTCTAAGCCGTTTCATCTCGAGACTAGGAGAAAAGGCGTTACCATTGTATCGACTTCTGAAGAAGGTCGAGCGTTTTTCTTGGACCCCCGAGGCCGAGGTAGCGCTCGAAAAGCTGAAGAAGACGCTGACCTCAGCACCAGTCCTGGTCCCACCTCAACCTGCAGAACCGCTGCTCCTCTACGTTGCGTCGACGACCCAGGTCGTCAGCGCAGCGGTGGTGGTCGAAAGGCAGGAGGAGGGACATGCGCTACCAGTCCAGAGGCCAGTCTACTTCGTCAGCGAGGTGCTTTCGGAGACCAAGGCACGTTATCCCCAAATCCAGAAGCTGATCTATGCCATCATCCTTGCCCGCCGTAAGCTGCGACACTACTTTCTTGGCCACCCCATCACGGTGGTCTCGTCTTTCCCCTTAGGTGAAATAATCCAGAGCAAAGAGGCCACGGGAAGAATAGCAAAATGGTCGGTCGAGCTCATGAGTGAGACTCTCACTTACGCGCCTCGCAAGGCCATCAAATCGCAGGCCCTGGTAGACTTCGTCGCGGAATGGACAGACTCCCAGCTTCCCCCAACTCAGGTCCAGGCGGAGCTGTGGACGATGTATTTTGATGGGTCACTCATGAAAACAGGGGCCGGGGCCGGCCTGCTGTTCATCTCACCCTTGGGCGTCCACATGAGGTATATAATCAGGATCCATTTTGCCGCGTCTAACAATGTCACAGAATACGAGGCCCTCGTCAATGGTCTCAAGATTGCCATCGAGTTAGGAGTACGACGCCTCGACGTCCGAGGTGACTCCCAACTCGTCATCGACCAAGTAATGAAAACCTCGAGCTGCCACGACCCGAAAATGGAGGCGTACTGCAAAGAAGTCCGTCGACTCGAGGACAAATTCCATGGTCTCGAGCTTGTCCATGTCGCCCGACGCTACAATGAGGCAGCCGACGAACTCGCCAAGATCGCATCAACTCGAGGCACGGTGCCGCCTGACGCGTTCTCGAGAGATCTCCACGAGCCATCCGTTGACTTAGGCTCGGGGGCTGGCATCGACGCAGCTCCTGCCCAGCCAACCAACACCGTCGACACACTCTTGATGGCGGCTGAAGTGATGGAGGTAGAACGGCAGCCTGGTCGACCATTCGACTGGCGCACGCCATACCTCGACTGCCTAATCCGCGGCGAACTGCCAGAAGATCGGTCAGAGGCCTGTCGTATCGCTCGACGGGCCAAGTCATACGTGATCTATGGCGAAGACAATGAGCTATATCGACGAAGCCCGACGGGGGTCTTACAGCGTTGCATCACCGTGGAAGAAGGTCGAAAACTCCTCGAGGACCTACACTCGGGGGCTTGCGGCCACCATGCTGCTCCACGGACCCTCGTAGTAAACGCTTTTCGACAAGGTTTCTACTGGCCGACGGCCGTGGCAGATGCCATCGAGCTCGTACGCTCGTGTCACGGGTGCCAGTTCTACGCCAAGCAGACGCACCTGCCCGCCCACGCTCTTCAGATGATCCCCATCACCTGGCCGTTTGCGGTGTGGGGGCTCGATTTAGTAGGACCTTTACAAAAGGCGAAAGGAGGGTACACCCACTTGCTGGTGGCCATTGACAAATTCTCCAAATGGATCGAGGCTCGACCCATCACCAACATCCACTCCGAGCAGGCCGTCCTTTTCTTCACCGACATAATCCATCGATTCGGGATTCCCAACATCATCATCACCGACAACGGCACTCAGTTCACCGGCAAAAAGTTCTTGGACTTCTGCGATCAGCATCACATCCGTGTGAACTGGTCTGCAGTAGCCCACCCTCGAACTAACGGCCAGGTCGAGCGTGCCAACGGCATGATTTTGCAAGGACTCAAGCCAAGAATCTACAATCGTTTGAAGAAATTCGGCAAGAAATGGGTCGAGGAGCTTTCCTCAGTCCTATGGAGTCTAAGGACAACACCAAGCAGGGCCACAAAGTACACCCCATTCTTCATGGTCTATGGCTCCGAGGCTGTCCTCCCCACAGACCTCGAGTATGGGTCACCTCGACTCAAGGCATACAATGAGCAATCCAATAAGGAGACTCAAGAAAACGCGGTCGACCAACTCGAGGAGGCTCAAGACATGGCCCTCCTCAACTCCGCCAGATATCAGCAGAAACTTCGACTCTACCACGACAAGCACGTGCGCAAGAGGGACCTCAACGTGGGCGACCTTGTCCTACGACGCCGGCAAAGCAATCAAGGACGCCACAAGCTGACTCCACCTTGGGAAGGCCCGTATGTGGTGGCCGAGGTCCTGAAGTCGGGAACGTACAAGTTGGCGGACGAGAAGGGGGCAGTCTTCACCAACGCATGGAACATCGAACAGCTACGTCGATTCTACCCCTAGAAGTTCTAAACTTATGTTCCTACGTACATTTTGTACCAAGACTTTGTAAACGAATGAATGAATAAACAAAGTCTTTCCCTCGAGCAACTTCTTTTTTCGCCAAAAGATTTACAAGTCATAATCTCGACGTTAGAAGGGGATGCCGACTATGACCCATCATAGTCAACACCCCCTCGGGGGCTACCAGGGGGACGACCCCCCCCCAAGCGTCGAAAAAGCCAAGAAATTTTCTTTTCTTACTTAGTAAACCTAGCACGGTTCACCCTTGAGGTGATCGAGGTTGTTTTTGACGAAAAATCGAGCAAGGGATAAAAGCGTAGGAACAAAGAGAAACAAAAGAACCTCGAGCGGAAAGACAAATAAGCATTTAACAATCACAAAAAGATACTGTATCACCTAACAGCAGAATTAATAAAGTATCATACAAGGGGCCCCAGGCGCCCTGAGCAGGCTCGCAGGCCTCAGTCCGCGGTACGATCCTCACCACCCTCACCTCCGCCCGAGCCGGCTTCAGGAGGAAGCACCTCAGGCTCAAAAAGCTTGGCCTGCCTCTCTCCAGGAGCCTCCGCGTCGTCGATCAAGGCGTGGAGCCTATCTTCGTTCTCCGCGTCGGTCTTGGAGATGTCGGTGACGAAGCCGTGGGACACCACCTCCATGTCATAGGAGAAGCCCGAGCAGACAACTGCCATCGCCCGCTTCACCCCGATGTGGAGGGCATCCCGCACTCGGTCTCTCAGCGTCGCGCCCAAGTAGCACAGCTGGTCGACCAATGCGTCGCCTCGAGCTCCCTCCCTTGACTCGTCCATAGGCTCGACCTCCCACGAGGCCGAGAGGTCGCTTATCGCCGTCCGCACGCGACAGTTCAGAGCGACCTCCGCCTCGAGCTGGGCCTTAGCATTACAGGCCTCGGCTTGGGCGGCCAGGAGTTCGTCCTTGAGCCCTGTAAATGCCAATACAAGGAAGCTTTAGGAAAAACTCAAGCACACCTCGAAAAAGAAATTCGACAAAGGAAACATACCTCTGATGCTCTCCTCCAGGGCCGTGTTCTAGCCGACCAATCTGGTGTTGGCACGCTCGATCTCTCTGTTGGAGCGCGCCAGCTCAGTATTGGCAACGCAGAGATCTTCGATCACCTTGCCAGCCTGAGCAATGGCTCCACTCTTCTCCAGCAATTCTCCCTTCAGACGCTCGACGTCGTCAGAGAGACTGCGGGATCGAGCCCGCTCCGCCTCGAGGTCTTCGAGGGCTTTCTTCTTTACGTCCTCGGCGGCACCCCTGGCGACCTCACTGTCCACGTAGGCCACCTTCATCTTCTAGAAGGAGTCGCGGAGGGAGTCCAGGTCGGTCTTGAGAAGGCCCTTCTCCTTGTCCAGGTCTGCAATGACGCCCTTGTAGGACAGGGCCTCCTCCCGGGCTTTGGACGCGGCCTCCTCGACCGTAAGAGCCCGCTCCCGCAGCATCATCGTCTCCTCCTCCGCCCTCCTTGAGGCCTCTCGAGCCTCAACCAAGGCAGCCTCACTCGCTTTCTTCTCCTCCCCGAGCGCTATGAGGTCTTTGTAGGTCTGAAGGAGCTTCTCCTGCGACTCGAGGAGTTGATCCTTAAGGAGGGGGAGCTGCTCCCAGCCACCTCTCGTGGCATGAATGAAACTAGACTTGATGCGGGAGGTCTCTTTCATATCCTGCGAACCAAGGATCGAACGGTTAGAGCACAAAATTGAAAGTCTCCATGAGGATTGAAGGTCGAAAAACACTTACGAAATAAGCCGGCCCGAGCCCGTTGTCGATAACGTCAGCGAGGAGCCCCACCACATGCTTCATCCAAAGGCGGAGCTCCTCGACGTGTTCCCACTTCTCCGCCTCCTTCCTATCGTCCAGGAAGATGTTAGGCTCAGACGGGTCATGGGAAGCCCGAATACGGATCCGATCGGGGCACCAGTGCTCCATCTCCCGGTCGGCCCGTGCCTTGACGCTGCGAATGAGGTCCTCGACAGTCTCGAGGGAGCCCCCATGGCGCAGGAACAGGTCGACGAGGCATGGGAACCGCTCGTCATCGTCCACCGTCTTCCAGGTTCCGTCCTTGGTCCCCGACGTCCCGATTTCGTCTTCCTCGGAGGGAAAGTGGTCCTCCCATGCCCGACGCTCCCGGAGGAACCCTGGGGCGATCCCGTCCATGCTGTAGATCGTCCTCTTGATCTCGGACTCGGGGTCGGTGGGGGTGCGCATCATGCAGGCGAGCGCCACCACTCCATCCGCTCGCCCTGGCTCTGCCCGGATCACGGCAGGCGCCCTCGGGAGGAGCCACGCTGGGGTCGGGGGGCCGTACACCGGCAGATCCTCTTCCTGCTCGCCGAGCCCTTGCGGCTCCAGCGGTACTGGCTGGGCCGGACCTTGGGGCGGGGGCTCGAGCAATCCCTCCTCTTGGCCCCCCTGCTGCTGCTGCTGCTGTTGCTGCTGATGCTGCTGCTGCTGTTGCTGCGCCTCATGCTCTTGCGGCTCTCGCCCGCGGCCCTGCTCCTACGGCTACCGCGCCACCTCACGCTCCCGTTCTTCATCTTCCTCCTTCTTCTTCTTCAGCTCCTCGAGGGCGCGGAGGCCGGCGGGCCAGGGAGTCGGTCCCACAACGTGAGAGGTCGACGTTTCCTCCTCCATAGGGCGGGCGCCTCCAGTCGTTTCGTTACCATCAGATGTATCACTGATGGTGATGGGTTCCCCCTCGACCCCCAATCGAGGAGGCTCGGGGGCTCCCTCTGGCACTTGCGTCTGGGGCGCCTCACCACACGCCGGCAGCGACGTGGTGGGCTCGGAACGAGGCGGAGCACTCCCAGCGCCTACTGGAGGTTGGAAGTCGGAGGAGCCAACAAAATAAAGAATAAAGGCCGGTGACTACGATGGTTAACGCAAGAGCATCACAGATCCCAAAAGTAAGCCACAAACCTGGTTCCTTGGAGGCGGCACCCGCTTTGAGCCTCTTCGCCATGGACGGCTGGGCCTGCTCGAGGGTCCGCTTTAGCCTGAAAAAAGAAAGAAATGAGCGCGAAAAAGATCAGAATATGAGGAAAGGCGGAAAACAAAAGCCACGACTTTGAAAAAGCTTACCCCACAGGGAGAACAGCTCGCCTCCCGCCGCCCCGACCGGTGGGCCTCAAGCCACCCCGCGTCGGGGCTCCAGACCCCTCGAGGGCAGGCGCTGGCCCAGGCGCGTCAGTTCCCGCCTGGCGGGCGCCGGGACTGGCGCTCCTACGACCGGCCTCTCCTTTGTCGGAGGCCGCGGCACGACCACGAGTCAATGGCCCCGTCACCTGGGACCTAGCGTGGCCACCCGTCTTGGGCACGGGAGGAGGGCGCGGGGCGACCTGACCAGCCGCGGGCGCAGGAGGGGTGTCGGCGCGCGGACGGTGGGATCCGGCTGGACCCCCCGTCGGAACTTCCGTCCGAGGAGCGTCGACATCACCTCGAGATGGACCCTCGAGGATTCGGTCAAGGCATGACGCCATCCCCTCGGAATCGTCGCTGTCGTCGTCTTCGTCATCATCGTCGTTGGGGGATTCTTCCTCAGGCTCCCCCCTCTGCCTGGATTTGGCTCGATGCTCCTCTAACGCTTGACGGTCGAGGTTCTTCTTCTTCTCCCCCTTCTTGGCAGAGTCCTTGGCGGACTTTAGCTTTTCGGCGGATTGGTGCCGTTTGTCGCGATCGACCTCGTCCTCCTTTACCGGAGGCCTCGAGGACCGGACGTCAATCCATCCCTGTCGAAATAAAGGCAGACTTAGAAAAGAGAAGCCAGAATCGAGGCTGCGCGCGTGGAGAAAACATACCAGGTCGATTGAGCCAGCATCTGGCCTCATGGGGAAGCCGTTAACGCGCTCCGGCTGAAAATCACCGGCAATTGCAGCCCTGACCCGGGCCGCGACTTCGTCATCCGCCGGAGCCTCGTTGGACATCCGGCACGCCTCGAGGTCCCGAGATGAGACGCCAGGGCCCATCTCATCCATCCTCAACGGCCGAGACATCAAAGGGAGAACTCTCCGGTGATGGACGACCGAGAGGACGAGAGCGGCGGTCAAGCCCTCCGAGCGCAGCTTCTTCATGGCGTCGAGGAGGGGGTCGAGCCGAGATTGATGAGCTTGGACGACGCCGAATGTCCAGTCCGCTGGACGCTCCACGATCAGACGGCCCGAGTAGGAAGGCAGGAGGTTGTCGTCGTTCCGAAGGTAAAACCACTGGGAGTCCCAGCCGGCGTGGTTGGTCGATAACCCTACCGGGATGTACTCCCGCGGCCTGTCCGTCTTCCCCGTCTTCTGCACAAGGTTGAGGCATCCCGCCCGCACGGGCTTCCTTACGCCCGTGGTTCCGGTGGGGGCATGGAAAAGCTCGCCCCTGTAGAGGTGGAGCCACAGCTCCCAGTGCGGCATCATCCCCAAATAGCCCTCACACACGGCGGCGTAGACCGCCGCGACGGTGATGGCGTTCGGGGAGAAGTGCTGGAGCTCCACCCCATAGTGGAAGTAGAGGGCCCGCATGAAGCGGCTAGGGGGCGCACCCAGGCCATGGCGGTGGAACTTGGCGAACGACACCACGTAGCCCTCGGGCGGCTGGGGCTCCCGGTGATTCGCCGGCGGCGCGATCCACTCTGGCGACGATAACGAGGTACGGCGGCGCAGCAGTCCCTCTTTCTCGAGCTCTAACAACCGGCGCTCCGTCATCGACGACGGGCGCCAGTCGTCGGCGGCGACGAGTCTTACAGGCATCACGACCAGAGGGACGGTGGACCCGCTACTGCTCGAGGAGTCGTGTGCGCGTGAGACGGCGAGAGAGCTAGGGAGGCAAGAAGGCTAAGGCAAGAGTGAAGATGGGAGGCGGAAGAAAGAACGGCGGCGGTGCCGCGGCGTATTTATAAGCTAAGATCCGCCAACGGACATATCCGAGAAATGAGGTAACGTCCCCCCATAAATGCGCTACCTAACAGTCTTTCCCCCTTCACAGGCCGGGCGCTCCGAATTCCACGCCGATACGATGTCGTAACGTCACCCGCCTAAAAAGGTGCGCCCAACGGGCAAAAAGGCGAACCGCCACGGCCACTTCCTTCCCTTGTAAGCCAAGGGGCGTACCCGCGAAAGCCTCGAGAGGTCGCAGGCTGGCCCACCGAAAGGGTTCGACAGCCGATCTCGAGCACCAGAGTCAGGGATCTCCAGCGAGCGGTCGAAGATCGGGGTCCGCCTCGAAGACTCGCTGGCGATGTCCAAGGTAGGGTCGAGACAGTCGAGAGGAATCCCCCCGACGGGAGGCATCGAGCCGCTGGACTCTATCGAATGAGACCGGTATCCCCGACCACGTCAACCCAGCTTTATGAGAACGCCTCCGGGCTATAGCTGACCCCCTCGAAAGGGGCACAGGTTCTCACTTGGACTACCCGCTAGGAACTCAATCTGGGGGGGAAGACGCTCGCTCTATCGAGAGTACGTCGAAACCTCCACGTAAGGCAAAGACGATCAGAACCTTCCACCACTGGTGTCGACAGCGTTTCTGTGAATTTGTCGAAATAACCCTCGAAGGAGTTAACAACTCCCTCGAGGGCTCGGGGGCTACCCCCGCGGGGTCGCTCGCGTGCCCCCTCGGAAGATCGACCATAAAGGCAAAAGTCTCCACTCGAGCGCAAGCGCTCGAATGGAGACTCGGGGGCTACTGTCGAGGGTATCAACAAGGGGTACCCTCACCAATACATATAACAAGGTTATCCGTACATAGGACGAGACCCTCGATTCGACGCTCGATCCGTACGTATGCGCAACCATCAACGGCCACAGCCTCGAAGACGGAAATAGCGTCGAGCGAATCAATCAGGCGTCGAGCTCTGGTTACCGTCGAACACGGAACAGGCTCACGCGAACCGGGAGGCGTCGAGCGCAAGGACGCCGCCCGCCGCCTGACACGCGCACGCGAGCCGGGGCATTAAATGCGCCTGATGCTTCCCCACCTAACACACGGGTCACGGGAGGCGTGATAGGGAACAGGCATCCGTCCCATTGACCTTTTTGCAGCCTTCCCCACCAAACGGCCCAGGGCGTGTCAGGACGTGGGAAACAGAGATGGCACGTCTAATCAAGACCCCCCTCGAGGTAGCCAAGGTCAGCGCTCCGACGTCAGGACGTCGTACGACGTCCGACCCTCGACTTAACATGGTTCCTTCCTGGGGACGGTCGAACGTCGACTGGTCGCGCCGCAACCACTCCGCCGGATTTGCCGCCAAACCGTACGAGCATGCGACCATTGAACCAGTACAAGACGGCGCGCAGAGCAGAATGCAGGGGCACGCGTAATCATCACCAGGCTATTAAGACGGGACAGCTCGAGGCCATGCCGGTACGGGAGCCTCGAGTAGGTCAGCGCTCCATACTGCTATCAACTCCTATTCTGACGCCTATACATGTACCCTGGGTCTCTCCTTGGAACTATAAAAGGTGGGACTCAGGAATAGAACACAAGAGATAACACCACGCTCATACGCAGTAGAACGACACACTTCATACTGCGCTTGTATTCACCCCTGTACAAGCACTTAGGTGCAAGATAATACAAACTCTCTCCCCCCGCTGGACGTAGGGCCTTCTCTTGCCCGAACCAGGATAAAATCTCTGTGTCTTCTTGCATCACCATCTGGGAAAGGGAGCACGCATACAAATTTACTCGTTAGTGTGACCCCCCATGGGGAAAACACCGACATCAAGCTACTAGATCAAAGCCCCTCTTAATAGTACGGTCAAAGGAAAACAAAGTCCTAAACTACTCTAAGTGCCCTTCTTCACCATATGGCACTTAGACCTAGTCTAGTCCTGACGATGTCCATCCATCCTTTGAAAACCAAAACAAATTCCACTATTAAGTAGGCATGTACGTCCCTGTTCATCGAGTACCTATTACCATGACCTCACTAATGACTTTGCCTCTGCAAAACACACGTTAGTCATAGTAATCAACATTGTCATTAATCACCGAAATCATTAGGGGCCTAGATGCTCTTTCAGCCTTGCCTCTTGAGAGTTGCTTGAGCCTTCTTCTCAAGCTTGGAAGGACACTTCAAGGCATAGTGTCCATCATTCTTGCACTCAAAGCATTTGATGTGGGAGAGGTCTTTTGATGATCTTGATTGTCTACCTCCCCTTCTTGTCTTCTTCTTTATCATCCCCATGTCACCACCATCTTCATGGTAGATCTTGACTTGAGCTTGAGGCTTCTTTTCTTGCTCAACTTGTGGCTTTTGTTGAGGCTTCGCTTGATGCTTCACCAATTGCTTGGTTGGGCACATTGAGGTGAGATGACCCCAAGTGCGACACTTGAAGCACTTTTTAGCCTCTCTTCTTCTTTCATCTTCTTGAGCTTCTCTTTGTTTGGGCAACCATTTGCAAGATGACCCACTTCATGGCACCGATAGCACATGAAATGAGAGAGCTTTTCTCTCTCTTGCTTTCTTTTGCCCTTTGTCATCTTCTTCTTGAAGCCAAGGCCATATTTGTCACCATAATTTTTTTGAGTCTTCAATATATGCTCAAAGGTGAATTTTGAGTTGTAACACCTCTCTAACTTGTTGCTCAAATTCTTCACTTCATTTTTGAGCTCATTGTTCTCCTTCAAAAGGTTAGTCTCACAAGACATAGAAGTAGAACAAGCATCTATATGTGAAGAACATGGCATAGATAATAAATCATCACAAGAGGTGGATACATGCTTCTTGCCTACATCACAAGGGTTAGTAACAATATGTGATTGATCATTTGACCCAAGTGATGAGCTCTCACTAGTTTTAATTTCTTCATTAGAAAGCTTCTTAGTGAGAAAAGCATGATTTTTTACCAAGTTGTCATGAGCAACACAAAGTTCCTCATGAACCAATTTTAGCTCCTCATGTGAACAAGTAGTAACATAAAGTAGATGCTTTTGTTGTTCAGATGTGGTCTTTAGAAATGAGTTTTCATTTATCAATTTATTTGTTTTTTCTAACTCATTTCTTAAAGCTTTTGAGAGTTTGCATACAAGCTCAAAATTTGGACCATCACAATCAATAATCACATCACCAATAGATACCTTAGTGTCACCATGTGACATGAAGCAATGTGGTGATGTAGTAGATGAGCTTGTGGAAGCATCACTCTCATAGCCATCATCTTCATCATCAAGTGTGCATGAGGTAGCATCATCATTTGCATCACTTGTGGCATCATCATCATCCTTGTCAAGTGATCTTGTAGAATGATCATCATCATCTTCACTTGACCATGAGGTGGAGCAATCCTCCACAACCATGGTGTTGTGGTCATGCTCAACATCCTCATGTGCCTCCACATTTGGCACAACATCTTCTTTGGAGATCATCCCATATTTCTCATTGAGAAATACCCAAATCTCATGGGCGGACTTCATGTCCATGATCTCACAAAATATATTGTCTTTCATGGATGAATAGAAGATGTTAGTAGCTTGGCAATCGAGATGTAGGCATTTATTTTGCGCTTGAGTTGCAACCTTTTTATCAATTGCACAAGAAAAGTCCACATCTACAATCCACCACATTTGAGGAGAAATAAACTTAAAATTGCATGTCATCCAATTTCTCCATTGTGTAAAGTGTGTGCCATCAAAAATGTGTGGACACTCAACATCTAGCCCATAAGCCGCCATCCTCTCGGGTCGGTGAAGACCACAAATGAGAGACCTAGCTCTGATACCACTTGAAGGGTCAAGATGGCGGACTAGAGGGGGGGTGAATAGTCCTTTCTAAAAACTATTGCGCCGGCTAACCGAAACAAATGCGGATTTAAAACTATCGGTCTAGCCAAGACTACACCCCTCTATCTAAGTTCTCTAGCACCTTGAAAAGATCCTAAACAAGCAAGCAAGGTGCTACCTTAGCAAGAGCTCACCTAAACAATTCTAGGAGCAAGGTCACACAAACCTATGCAACTAGTACTTTGCAAACCGGGGGAGCTCCTACACAACTAGTAAGAAAAAGCACAAAGCTCCTAAGCTCACTAGCAAAGCTCAATAACAAGGCAACCAATGCCAAATTAGAGAGCGCAAATTACTTAGCTACACAAACTAAGCAATGTGACTAACAAGGTTACACAAAACAAATTAGACACGTAAGGGAACTACTTCTAGCTACACAAGCAAGAAGGTAACTAGCAAGCTACACAAGCTAACTAATTACAAGAGAAACTACAAGCACAAGTATATGAATGTAAGAACAAGCTTGTGTTAGGGACTTGCAAACCAACGGGAAGAACAAATGTTGACATGATGATTTTCTCCCGAGGTTCACTTGGTTGCCACCAAGCTACGTCCCCGTTGAGACAAGCTCCAAGGTTGCCGCCGGTCCTCTTGCTAGTGGTGACCCGCAAGTCACACTCTCCCACGTGGAGTGCTTACCACAAGCTCTAGCACTTGACCCAGCCAGACCAACTTGTCGCTCTTCACGTCTCGCTCAACTAGAGTTGCTCTTCGCGATCCCTACGGGGTGAGCACCGTACCCCTCACAATCTCTTCTCCGGAGCACAGCACAATCTCCTTGCGTGCTTCAACGGAGTCACAAGCCACCAAGCCGTCTAGGAGGTGGCAACCTCCAAGAGTAACAAGCACCACCGGCTTGCAACACGAACACCTAGTGCCACTCGATGCAATCTCTCAATGCAACGCACTAGAATCACTCACTCGCTATTGATTCGCACTCTTGCAAGCACAAGTGAGTTAGAGGCTTTCTTAGCACTCCCCAAGCATGGACACTAAGTCCCAAGGGTGCTCAGCACAAGCCAAGGCCGGCCACCACTTCTATTTATAGCCCCAAGGGCTAAACTAGCTATTACCCTTCACTGGGCAAAAGTCGACCACACCGGACGCTCACAGGGAGCCACCGGACGCTCAACTCCCAGCGTCCGGTGCTCAGGCATCAGCCATGTGTCACTAGCCGTTTGAATTCGACCGTTGCTGCCAACGGCTACCACGCGCGCGCACCTGCACCAGTACCACCGGACGCTCAACTAGTTCACACCGGACGCGTCCGGTGCACACCGGACCCGTGTGCAGAGAGCTCCGCAAACTCGCAGGGTCACTGGACGCAAGCCACCGGATGCACCCTAAGCGTCCGGTGCTCAGCGGACTCAAGCGCAGAGAGGGTCGCCAAACCGCCCGCACACCGGACGCTGAGCACCGGACTCACTCCGGTGCGTCCAGTGCACTCTGCACACCTGCGCCACAGACTGACACCACACCGGACGCTCTGGACCAGCGTCCGGTGCTGCCAACACCAGCGTCTAGTGAGTGTTTCTCAGCGAGAAACAATCCCGCAACTTCTCCAAATTTCCCACCGGCGCAATAGAAAATATACACTTAATTTTCTCAAAAGCGCCGAATTCAGAGAGGAACCCACACCCCTCTCAACCCTAGGAACTCCACCTCCTTTGTAAATGTGCCAACACCACCAAGTGTACGCCACCAAGTGCAAGTGTGTTAGCATTTCACAAACATTTTCCCAAAGGAGTTAGCCTCTCAACTTGCCACGCCACTCGATCCTAACACGTATGCAAAGTTAGATCGCTCAAGTGGCACTAGATGACCGATATGCAAACAAGTTTGCCCCTCTTGATAGTACAGCCATCTATCCTAAATCCGGTTATAAACTTCTCTACACACCTATAACCGATGAAATGGAAAAGCCCTAGGTTATACTTTTGCCTTGTGCTTTCCATTCCATCTCCTCCAATGTTGATACAACACATGCACCAACCAATCACCAAAAGATATGATCCACTTCATATCATCACGTGACTGTATTGGTTCATCAATCTTGACCTCACTTGCTCTTCACCGTTGCCTCGGTCCATCGGCGCCAAGTCTTGCTCAAGCTTCACCGTCACACGCGGTCCCTCGCTTCAAATCCTCCGTCTTACCCTTCACTCTTGCAACCGGTCCATCAAGCCAAGCCTCATCTTGATCTTCTCCACCTTGGTCACATGACTCCATGTCATGTTTCATATGCAATGAGCTCCTCCAACATCACATCATCACCTGTGGACTAATCTCCTGTGTATCTCACATAAACACTATTAGTCCACCTAAGTTGTCACTCAATTACCAAAACCAAACAAGGACCTTTCAGACCATCTTGACATCACAGTCAAGGAGTAGGCAAAAGTGGACCAAAATGAAATTAGAAGAATGTGGGACAAGCTACTTACAAGGTTTGTTTTACCTCAGGGTTCAGAAGACCTAGTAAAGGAGTACACATTGAAGCAGTGGGGAATCATGTTTAGGAATTACAAGTCCGAGTTGAATTCAAAGTGGGCAAAGAAAGGGTTGGACCCAACAAAGTGGTATAAAATCTCTACTGGTCAGTGGGTGGTGTTTCTAGAGCAGAGGAGTACCGAGGAGTTCAAAGCTTGGAGCGAATCCAAATCCGAGCTCGCAAAAAGGAACAAGTACCACCACCACCTAGGCACAGGTGGTTACTAGCGCAAGCTTGCTCAATGGGAGCAAGAGGATGAAGCACAGAGGGCTAAGGGTCTGCCAGCGCTCCCTGACCAACTTGGTCGCAGGGGCTCGAGGTGGGTTCGTGCTCGTGTACCGGCAAAGGAAGCCAAGTCTGGCTTATCATTTTCTGACCTAATGGTCGAAGAGGCAGCAAAGAATATTTTCGCAGTGGCAGCTAAGCAGCAAGCGGGCGAATTTAAGCCTTAAAGGGAGAAAGATGTTCTTACTGTTGCTCTAGGTAACCAGAGCATCCTGGCCGTGTATGAGGCATCTCATCCAAAGAAGGATTCGGACCAGAGTGGGAAGCAATGTATAGGAAACGGGATCGCTACAAGGAAGAAATGTCTAATTATTTTGAGGAGGAGGCTAAGAGAGAAGTCGAAGAGGTGATGTCTAAAATCCTCTCCAATCCTCCTCCTGAGTTGATGCAGCGATTGGCGACCGCAATGTCTAGCCAATTAAGTGGCCAGCAGCCTCCTCAAATGCAGCTAGTCATCGCCCCGACAATAATAGAACAAGCTCCGGTCGTCCCAAGCAGTATTGCGTCTACCAGAGACAAGGTCCGCTATCCAGTTGATGAGATCGATAGTCATGTGCCTTGCTCCCTAGTCATAAGGTATGGTTTTAACAATAACCGTACAAGGGAAGTAGCCACAGGACTTGCGATCCCGAGGCGTCAATTCCATGGTTGTGAGATCCCTGAGGATTACTGCAGGGTGAAAGTGTTGACAGTTGTCCAAGGATATGATGACGACATGCTAGACATTCCCGGTCCCGAGGGCATTGAGAAACTGGGACAAGCTATCAAGAATTTTATTCTTTGGCCTCGACGGGACGTCTTGCTGTCTCAGCTACTAGAACCATCACCCCAAGAAGTGCCGTAGACTCAGGAGTCGTCCCATCCCACATCTCTTCGCACTTCACCAACCTCTCCAATCTTGCATCCACAATCCCCACCACCACCATCACCAATAATGCCTCAACCACCATCCCCGCCACCATCAAAACCCACTCCCCCACCATCACCTAAACCCCAGGCTTCACCACCATCACCTAAACCCCATGCTTCAACACCACAATCTTCCACACCATCGGCACCCAAAAATGATGATAAGACACCACCACAACCAAAGAAAACAAAATTCTCGGTCCCAAAATTGGTTTCCGAGCCAAAGAAGAAGGCCGCTGGTACGGCCCTATTTTTGTCCGGAATTGCAAGGAGCCGCACTTCAAAACTTGTTGACTTGGCAGAGCATGAGAAGGAGGCGCCGAAAAGCTTTGAAACACCTATTGTCAATATCAGGCCACAAACGAAGGATGATTACAAATTTGTCCCTACTAAATATGAGCCAGGCAGACCACTACTTAGTTGGGACAAACTCAAAAAGATTCCAGCTGGTATAAAAAGGATGCAAGACTGGTATATGAGAGCAGCTTCTGTAGGCATTGACACGATCAATGTGATTATACCACCAAAAGCATTCAACAGTGAGCGTACAAAGGCAATTGTTACCTTCGAGGACATGTGGCTAATGATGAACCTCCGGAGACTAGACGTGCAGCTGGTAACCGTGTTTGCATTGTAAGTGTCACTCGTACTATCTTGTGTTATTATTTATGAGTTGCATCAATTTTCAACATCTAACATACAAGTGCTCCTTGCAGAATGAATTTTGAACAACAAGAGATGCGGTACGGTTCGGATCCGAATAGGTCTGCCAGTAAAAGGGTTGCGTATCTGAGCCCAATGAAGATATGCGAGGAGCAGCACAACTTCAGAATCGGAGACAAACGCGACTCCTTACAAGGTTTGGATTCCGCTGAGCGTAAGAAGATAATAGATAAAAATCGACTAGATTATGAATGTAAGTACGACCTCTACATAGCCTTGGCACTGCTCAAGTATCAAGATCGAGAATGTGTTGTGGCCCCATACAACTTTGGGTAAGTGTCAGTTTGTATTCATCGTCGTATTAGTAATTTCAATGGGCACTTGCATCATAAATTCGATTCTCTCAGGGACCACTGGATCTGCCTCCTCATTAATCCTAGTCTCGGACGTGTGTTAGTCCTAGACTCTGCAGACTATGATCCTTCAAGTTATACAAAATTCATTACACACTTGGAACGGTAAGCTGAGTAAATTAAATATTCATACCTACTTTTATAAGAGTTTTAGAATAACTTGAGGATTGTGTATTCGATACTATAGGGCCTATAGGTATTACAAGATCAAAGGTGGAAGGTGCGATTCATCAGAACCGGGGCAGCCATTGAGATTATTTTATAAATGGCCAGTACGTACCAAAATATCACAAGCTGTCTTTGTTTTTTATAAATATAATATGCATATGACAATGTAGCAACTAATAAATATCTACTTTTTCATCATACATCAGTGCCATAAGCAACCAGTCAGATCGGTCCACTGTGGATTCTACGTCTGCGAGTTCAACTAACCCTTCCTTCTAAGGTAATGCTCTAATAGTCGTTTATATAATTGTATCATTTTTTGTTGCTAAGCATGTGTTATGAACTATAAATTTATAATGTTTCTAACTTCCTCCGTAGCAACATGAGTTGGAAAAGGCGAAGAGCGTGACTCAAGCTGTTCTATACAACATAGTTGAGGACCTCTCCACTTTCCTCTCGAGAGAAGCCATTCCCACCGAAGGGAAATATCACGACCCGACCAGCATCCTAGCAAAGCCTGAGTTTAGAGCGCTAAAAGATATTAGTAGTCTAAAGCTATCTCAATCGGGTTATTAGAGCAGAGGTTTCAGATGTGAAACCTCATATGTCTGTAAACAAAAAACTTGATGTGTGATGTTTATAATTAATATAATTTTATGTACAAAGTAATGATATATATAAATATATTGCATGTTGCATTGGTTGAATCCTCTAGCCTAACATAGTTTCAATATTAATTTATATAATATATATTATATATATATAATATTAAAAATAGGGTTTGCAGGGAAAATTTGGAAATTGGGTTAAATTGAAAAATCTTACCACAGGCGGTTTGTTTATGAGAACCGCCAGACGGTTCTCAGTTAACTGCTTGTGGAAACTTTTATTTCCATAGGCCTATAGCCACTGGCGGTTCGTCAATCCGCCTGTATAAAGGGGTTTCGAACCGCGTGTATAGTACCTCTGTGTACTAGTGTTTGAGTCAAACATTGGGAATATAAATCATAAATACCTTTTAAGTTGTTAAGTTTGAAAATGTGAAAACTATATGAATAGATTTGTCTAAAAAATATTTTTATAAATATATATATATATATACTATTTTTTGATAAATATATTTATAAAAATAAGGAGTTAAAGTTAGAATTTGGAGACCGTGTCATTGTGCTAAACAACTTTCTTTCTTTATGTGTACGCAAGAAGTATGTCTAAACATTCATGTGATAGGGACTAGATCGCGAGCCCAAACTTCAACTCGAGGTGCTTAAAAGAAGCAAATAAAAATAGATAACACACATACACATACTAGTAATAATGTGAGTTAAATGGCCATTATATACTATAAATGGCCATTATATAGGTCTTGTTTAATCCCAAAAAAATTTGCCACATTTTTCAGATTCTCTGTCACATCGAATTTTTAGACGCATGCATAGATTATTAAATATAGACGAAAATAAAAACTAATTGCACAGTTTAGTCGAAATTGACGAGATAAATCTTTTAAACCTAATTAATTTATGATTAGACAATATTTGTTAAATACAAACGAGAGTGTCCAAATTTTTTTGAAACTATACAAGGCCATACTACTATTACCTCTGTCTGTTTCTTTGTGGACAAAGATAGCGAAACATAGGGAACAGCAGCAGGATATGGTCGAGGACAGAACTGCAGAAGAACAGAGGCCTAGGGGTACTCCGTAGGGGAGTGTGAAATCTGACAAGAAATGCCTCGCATGTCGGCACATCCCTTTCGATGAACCAGCTGGCTAATGTGATGATGAGTTGGTGGCCCGTTCACTCGCTCAATAGTTGCACAACAGTGCTCCTTCGCTTGCAGAGGGAAAAAAGGCGTCCACGGAATCCTTAAGAAAGCATCTTCCAATAAATATTTATATTCGTATTTGAATTGGCAATATCCACATTAATTTTACATTTCAACATAAAAATAAACATTTGTGAGTATTTTAACGGGCAATATATTATAAAACTGCATTAGGTTAATTACTATCAGTGGTTTGGAATCCGGCTCTGGCAATTTTACTTCAGTGATCTTTTTCGGAAAATGAGGGTACATTGGGAATTTAAAATCGACTGTCAACTGTTTGCTGCTGGTACACCCTCCTAAAAGCGTTGAATTATTAGGATGTTTACTAAAGTGTTGAATTATTAATTAGGATGTTTAATTGATCGACCTGTTTGCTATAATAAAGCACTCACAGTCCATCGATCGATCCGTTTCATAGGACAAATATTAAGTTTTATGGACTCATCAGTTCACTAACTAGCTAGCTACTCCTTTCGTCCTATAATATAGATAGAGATTACTTGATAAATAACAAATACTTTAATCATCTTTCTTTATCTATATATACGTTTATTTATTAATGTCTATGAAACTCTACTAAGACTAACCTGAAAGTGTGTTTGGATAGATGTTGTTATCTTTATAATTTATTTAGGTGCACTCATATCCACGTGTTGAAATAAGTTGAGGCAAAAATTAAACTTAGTTTTGACCTGATCCACTCAAATATACATGGATTGTGCATCCAAACAAAAATTTTTTCTTATCACTTGGCCCATGCGACTAAAATTATCCTTAGTGGCCATATGTATTTCAGGTGGCGGCAAAATAAAGTTTGTCCACTATTGGTATATTAAAGTTTTTGTTCTTATTAATTGCTTTGCTTATATCATATACTCTTATAAAGCTAAACTCCACTAGATGAATTTTATTTTCATGCAAGGTGTCCACATCATTTCTCACAAAGTGACCCACTAAATGTTCTATCTTTTCATACAAGTTGTTCACATCATTCCCCACTAAGTCTATGTCATCCTATATTAATTACAAAAAATGACCATGTCATCTATATCATGTGAAATACTTTAAATCTTTAATCTATTAATATACAAGTCATGTACATACACTATTTGTTTCATCACCAATTCCTCTATAATGTAACCAAATATTAGTTTTTCTTCTATTAGCTTAGCAACTTTTTACTAGATCTAATACATTAAAATACATGCAAGTCAAATTCATATATATCTATACATACATAATGTACTGAATACCATATAGTAATGCTATGTATGTAGTAATTTATTTTCTAAAAAAAATCCTGCAGCAATGCATGGAGAATTCATCTAGTTAAGATTAAGTTGACAAATTTTCTTACCCAACTAACAATGTATTATATACATGACCGTACTAATGTCAGTTACTTAGGTTAAAATGTGTAGCAAACTTAGGTCATGTTTGGATCCCTCTAGTTTTTGCCAGCTTTTAAGAATTGGCCTTCGGAAACTGAGTGGATCTAAGGCCCTGTTTAGTTTCGCAACCAAAATTTTTTCATCCATCCCATCGAATCTTTGGACACATGCATGGAACATTAAATGTACATAAAAAAATAAACTAATTACACAGTTTGGTTGAAAATCGCGAGACGAATCTTTTAAGCCTAGTTACTCCATGATTAGCCTTAAGTGCTACAGTAACCCACATGTGCTAATGACAGATTAATTATGCTTAATAGATTTGTCTTGCAGTTTCCTTACGAGCTATGTAATTTGTTTTTTTATTAGTTCCTAAAAACTTCTCCCGACATCCTTCCGACACATTCGATATGACATCCAAAAAATTTTCATCAGCAATCTAAACAGGGCCTAAACAAACGAGTTTTTTGCTGTGAGTTTTTCTTAAAACCAAGAAGATGTGGATACCTAGGTTTTGCCAGTTTCTTATGACCCGGTGAACAATAAATGAAGACAAATTTTAAAAATTAAGGAGATCCAGACACCTCACCAGTTTTTGCTCAGAATCCAGAGATAAAAACATTTTTAAAAATTCGAAACTAATACAAACAAGGCCTTAGTTGTCAACCGTACACGCCTGACATGTATTCGAGTGCAATGTACGCCACACGTTGGGGGGGGGGGGTCATGTCTCCAGGCCTTGTTTAGTTCCTTATAAATTGTTATATTTTTTTTAAAATTTTCGTCATATCAAATTTTGCGGCACATGCATGAAGTATTAAATATAGATTAAAAAAGTACTAACTGATTGTACAATTTATCTATAATTTACAAGATAAATCTTTTGAGCCTAGTTAATTTTTTAATTAGACAATATTTGTCAAATATAAATAAAAATATATGATGTCTATTTTATAAAAAAAATTGCAACAAAAAAAGGTCGCGACTTCGCGGCAAAGAGGCGGCGTGGTTGAGCTGGCAAGCAAAAGCCCCATGCGATACGACGGTGAACAGCGCGCAAATAGCGAGAGCCGTGAGCTAGGTACAGTATCAAGGTAGGCAAGGCAAATTGTCCGCAAACGGCGCGTCGACAATTGCAAATGAATGGCCTCAGCTGTCCATCGAGATCGAGGCCTTGTTTAGTTCTAAAATATTTTACAAAATTAACACTGTAGCTATTTCGTTTGTATTTGACAAATATTATCTAATCATGGACTAACTAGACTCAAAAGATTCATCTCGTCAATTTCGACCAAACTGTGCAATTAGTTTTTATTTTTATCTATATTTAATACTTCATGCATGTGTCTAAAGATTCGATGTGACGAAGAATCTGAAAAATTTTTCAAAATTTTTTGGAACTAAACAAGGCCCGAGGTGATGGACCGGAGCGGATGGACGTATACGTAGGAGTACTGCATGTGATGAGCTACCTTTTCCTGTTGATCATTTGATCAACCGAACCTAGCTAGCTAGGGTGGTATGGGCGTATGTGCATGTTCATCCTCCCATCCTTTTCCACTTGATTTTATTATAATTAGTTTATGAATTACTATCCGTGCTGTTACAGTATTGTATTATATATTTTATAATCGGACAACATTATCCGAGTATCCGGCCGCGCAAGAAACGGAGAGCGGAGAGAATTGGCGCTTGAACGACGCCATCACTATCATAAAAAGAGATTTCAGAAAATATATGTCCTGATTAACAGAGACAGATACAAATAGATGCCGTCTCTATTGATAAAGGAAACATCCAGGGGGAAACATCCGCCACCTCTGTGAATTGGTAATGCAGGTTAACATCTTAAGGAGGTCATCTCTGTTAATGATATCCATTAATAAAAACAGTTGTTTTAAATCGTTCATCTATTTACACTTGCTAGCCTAACCTGGTAAAAAATGACTTACTATACTATTAGTAACACATATATATTTTTACCTTAGCTCTTTATTTATTGTTCATTGAGCAGTCACTGCACCACAGCCCAAATGTAACCTTGAACGTTGGGTGCAAGTCTGTGTCTCTATGTGTGTAGAGTGGTGTGTGCTGCTTGTGAGCTACACTTGTGCCTTGTGTTCGATCATGCCTAAAGGGTGCTCTGCCTCCCGTTTTATAGCCGCAAGGGGTGGCAGGGTTTTTACATGTGTTAGCCTATAAATTATCTCTAGTAGAAGGTGGAGTAACAGTGCCGACCCTATGGAGATCGGCCACCTTGTCCTTGGGGCATGGCTGACGACGTGGTTGTCTTCTGTGGAGCGTCGCCGAGCCCTGTTCGGATCGTGGAGGTCGGGTCTAGGGCACTGCAGCTTGTCCTACAATAGTGAAATAGTGACTGCCAAGGTATGGTCACAGTGGCAGAGGTTAATCTTCTCCCATTCCTCTTTTACTGTCGGGCAATGCCAAATAGTGACAAAGGTAAGGCGCCACAGTGAAAGGAGTTGATGGAATACTGGCCGGCGCGCCCTGCAGCAGCATGGGAGGCGTGGTGCACATCGCGTCAGGGGTATGACCACCCTGTATTGGAAGCCTGGCTCCGAGGCCGAGGCTCAGGCGAGGTGTTGATTGCGCTCGAGACCAGAGCCTGGTCGGGGCATAGATTGCGCCCGAGGCCGAGGGGTCGGGCGACACGAGGATTGCGCCCGAGCCCAAGGGGTCGGGCGAGGCGGAGATTGCGCCCGAGCCCAAGGGGTCGGGTGATACTGGGATTGCGTCCGAGCCCAAGGGTTCAGGCGAGGTAGAGATTGCGCCAGAGCCCAAGGGGTCGGGCGTCGCTTTTACTCCTTTTTGCCGCTTTTTGTCCCCTTAATTTGGGTATTCCGGTTTATGGTACCCAACAATATCCTTTCTTTTTGATGCAACAAATATATCATTTTTTATAATTAAAAACAAATATATAGACATAAATGCAATACTTGCATGTGGATATATAGGCAAAGATTAGTCACATAAATCCATTACATACAAAGATGTCTTGTTTGCATCAACATAAATACACTTGTCACACAACCTTCTACTACTAAGTTTTGAGTATAAGTTAGAGTTCATCTTAAGTCAAAACTTTTGTGGGTTGTGCATGCTAATAACCAAGTTAACGCTATTGTAAGATGAGATGTGGAAGAGAATCAAGTAATTGTTTTAACTTGTTTGAGGAATGGTTAAGACAAGCCTAGAGTTTTATTTTGTGAAATCTCAAATCCTTGCCAAATGTTCCTCAATGATGTCAAATACCTACCGCAAGCTATATTTATATATTCCCTACATGAGGAAACCACAAAAGAGCCACTTGTTTGTTTTAAGCTTTGTTAGACCTTGTTGATCCACAAGTAGAGAAACTTGTTATGCTTTTTGATCAAGACCATGTATACTTACACCCTTTTATAACTTCTACATTAGAAGTGCGCAACCATGCTCCATATAATTTTGAGACATACATACAGTTATACACTGGTACAGGACAGGGCTTTTGTCCCGGTCGAAAACCACTTGTAGTCCCGGGTGGCGAGCCGGGACTAAGGGATCGGGACTAAAAGTCCAACCTTTAGTCCCGGCTCTACGGCCCGGGACTAAATGGGGACACTTAGTCCCGGTTGGTCATACCAACCGGGACTACAGGGGGCGCCAGGCAGTGACGTGGCGCCACCCCTGGCCACTCCTTTTAGTCCCGGTTGGTATTACCAACCAGGACTAAAGGTTTTTTTGTTTTTGTTTTTCTTTTTCTTTTTCCTTTTCATTTCTTTATTGATTTTGGTTTTCAATTGTATATGTTCTCCAATTTAATCGTATACGCCGCAATTATCCGTATACGTTGCACCTATACGAGAGCGTCATTATTGCACACAAATAAAGTATGAAACTACATATATATATTATCCGTATAATATATATATCTATATATATTATAGATATATACATACGTACATATACATTATATTTACAATAATAATATTATGTACAAGTAATAATCAAATGTGCTGCCACCGGTTAATGATTACATAATGTTTGTCCGCCCACTCAAAGCTCATACAAGTGTTCGTCCTTGTTTGGAATGGGCTTGAAGCCCTGCGGGTATAAGTGGAACTCGCCGTCTTTCGGAATGACATGATCGTTGATAAATCCGGCGATCGTCTCCTGGACTCCAAGGAGTAATGTGTACTCGAACACTTTATATTTCATATTCCACTCCTTCCATTTGCATTAGTTAAAAAAGATATTAATATACATAAAATCTATTTAGTTCCAACAAATAAATAAGATATGAATTTACTGTATATACATGCATGTTACTTACTTTTAGAACACTTTGAGCCGGTTTAAATAGGGTGCACCGCATAAATTCACAAACATAGTATCCACATAGATTCGTTCCAAACGGCTGCGTGGGCACCCAAGGAAGTAGAACAGGAGGAGGAAGTGACACATTCAGATCCGTACGATATTTTTGTTGTAGCCAAACCCAAGCCCTGCCCAATAAGACGCTCGTTGATAAGGTATAGCTAGCATAATAAAGTAAAGGAGCACGCATCGATATTTAAAGTATGATATATACTTACCTCTGGATCATGTCTATTATGTCTTGATAGAGTGCCAGATCTTTTTTCATTGAGTCCCACACATGTATTTTTTGTTCCGTGATCTTAATCTCAATGAGTATCCAATGATCTCTGCATTTGTTTAGAGTCAACTTATATATGTATATCTTAATGCCGGATTAACTAAGACAAGATATAACACAACACTTACCCCATATTGTAAGGGAAGAGTATCTTCTCTGTATGCCTTTGGTTATAAAAGAACCTCCGGATGTTCTTCTTCATTTCCTTAGGCTTCAGATTCAATGGATCTTTAGTTTTAGTGTCCTTGTACACGGCATATGGATCGATGAAACCAATTCGATTGTCTTTTTTCAATCTTTGTTCTCTCATCATGTGTCTGTACATCTTGAGCGTAGTTATTACGAATACATACATATGCTATAATAGGATTAATGATTGAAAGGAAGAATCACTTACAGACAGTAACAGCTCATGAGAGATTTGTCGAGAGCATTCATATGGAGAAGTTGGTGTACTTCACTAAAATCTATCCATATGACGTCATCTCCACGGAAGTAGTGTTGGTCGCGGACTCGAACGGCAATCAATTCTTCTTCTATATGTTTTGAGCTGACTCTCAAGTAGTACTCGTGCAGCTTGTATATTTGCGTACCAAGTCCTCGTACCTTCTCAGGGTGACACATACTCCTGCCGTAAATGTACCGACTCTGATAGTCATCGACACCTCCGTGGATTGGCGCATCGGTACGCCCTATAAGTGCTTCTAGGGGCAGCCCAGTTTCTTCCATCCAATTCCCGAGTTCATCTAAGTCCACATTAGCAGGTATAGTCATTGCCAGCAAGTTGGCATTTGAACCGTACTCATTTGAACCGTACCCATTCCCGAGTTCATCTAAATCAAGGCTGAACTGATTGTTGCGCTTGTTCGCCGAGCTGTGCAACTTTTTGCTGGACTTTTCTTTTGTCTGCCTTGATTTTCTTTAGGACAGTACGGTCGTAGTCTGATATTGTTGACCCTGGTTGTTTACTCGCAGCACGGTTCGCGTCTGTCATTTTCTGCACCACTTGACGTAGCTTTGAACGAGGATACATTAGGTATGGCGGCTCTTGCTCTGGTTTTCTATTAGCTTTGCATTTTTCAAAGAATGCTTTGACTTCCGCTTTGCTTGCAGCAAGCACTTCCTCATCGGTCTTCTCATATGGAAGCTTGGTCGTCTTCGGGATCTTCGTGTTCAAAGCTTTCCTCTTTGTCGCAGGTGGTTGGAGTGATCTCTGTGTCTCGGCGGACGACCTCTTCCTCCTCGATGCAGCACCAGCCGGTGCCAATGAGGAGGCGGCCGTTGTCGTCAGCATTGGCGGAGGCAGCGGCGCAGGTGGAGTTTGCTGTTGTGGAGGAGATTCGACCGCGGGCGGCGTTGGATTCGTTCGTGGAGGAGATGTGGCGGCCGGTGGTGGGGATGCGGCCTTCTCTTGTACGTCGTCGTCGTCGTCGTGTCCCACGGCACTATGGTCATGCGGTGAATGGACAGACGGACTTCGGTGGGGGAGGCCCTAGATTTGAAGAAAAACAAATAAGGTATATGTATACATGACTAAATGTAATTTGATACAGTATATAATTATAGAAAAAGCAGTAGCGTCCACAATAATCTGCACCTGCTAGGGTTCGGTTGTGGCGGTGGCACCCCAGGAATAATGATGTACCGTTTCCTCCAACATATGAATGTCTTCTCCGCTTCACCAAGTGTCTTCTCTCCATCACCGCCTTCGATATTGAGAGGCACATTTTCACGGCCTCTGACCACTCTATCCACCGAGACACAAGCATATCCGGCTGGTATTGGAACAGAGTGGATCCTTGGTGTCTTGGTGGGGTCGATAGGAGATATGACACCGGTAGCCACCTTCACTATGACATCGCCCTCCGGAATATGGAGCTCACAAGACGTCAACGGAGCGGTGACGTCATCCACCGGGAATCGCAGCTCTACGTCATCAACTTGCCTCTCAGACGCCTCCGTAGAAGCACAACTGCTCTTTAGATGAGCTGAGCAAGGGCTGATGTTGGTGGCCGGTGGCTGTGACAAGCTTTGGAGGCGGGAAGTTACAGCTTCCTCCACGGCCTTTTGGATTTTCTCATCCATTGTGGCCTTCAGCGCTTGCTCCCGCTCAAGGGCTCGTTGAGCCACTTCTTGGGTCTTTATGAGTCCTTCCTCCAATCTGCGTATCTTTTCCCTGTCCTCTTCCTTCTTTCTCTGGCGGCTTCTATAAGTTTCCCTATCAGCAGGGAAGGCATGTTCCCACGACACGGTGTCATAGCCTCTCGTCCGTCCACCGTGCTCAGGGTTCCCCAGGGCGAATGTCAACTCATCTTTATCTCTATTCGGCTGCCATTCTCCACTTTCAGTGATGGAGCGGGCTTGATGGAATCTTTCCGCAACATCTTGGATGCGTTCCCCATACACGACCTTTCCGGTCTCAAGGTCCAGTGAGCCTCCGTGAGCAAAAAACCAGTGCTTCGCGCGCTCAGGCCACTCGAGGGATTCGGGCACCAACCCCCTGTCGATTAACTCTTTTTCGGCCTTTTCCCACTTAGGAACGGTGGTTTGGTAGCCACTTGATCCCATCGTGTGGTGGTAGGTCTTGCGCCGGACATTCTTTTGGTTCTTTCTCACCCGTTCCTGAGCCTCTTCGGACATCTTGAACCGTACAAAGTCGGTCCAAAACGGCCGTAGCTTCGCATAGTTCGGAGAGTTGAAATCTGGAGTCATGTTTTTCTTGATGTAGTCTTGATATAGACGCTTCTTATAGCCCTGGAACATTGGTGCCATCTTCTTCATAGACCAATCTCGGACTCTTTCCTTCAACTGTTCATCGTTTGTCTCCAGTGTGAAATGTTGCAAGACATCACCCCAGAGTAGCTCCTTGTCACGTATAGAGACATAATTGATTTCTGGGTGTTTCTTGTTCTCCTTCCATTCACGGACACTGATTGGGATCCTATCCCGGACAAGGTACCCTAAGTGGTTCACGAAGGCCCTTGAATGGGGTCCAAGTGGCTTGCCTGTTGCTTCCTCGAATTCTGAGATTACTAACCGGGCCTCCATAGGCTTCTTTGGGCCTCGTACTCTCCGGCTGGTCCCTGTGGTTGTCGTCGAGCCAGAGGGCTATGTAGAAAGAAAAAAGACAATTTAATACAAGATATTATTTCGAATTATATCTGTAAAAACAAAGGAGACTGCCATATTACAGACCTGCTGGCCAGCATTGTCTTGCTCATTCGGGTCGACCAAATACTGAGAGCAGTCATCGATTCCATCAGGGTTCTCATCGCCTTCGCGATCATCGTGATAAACTTCTTCAGTGGGACCGCAGATCAGGTTCATCATTTCCTCTTCGTGTTCTCTCAGATCGGCCATTTCTGCAGAAATATGTGACACATGACTACTAGCACTACTGTGTATACCTGACAAGGAAACAATATATAAAACTAGGGTTTAGGGTTTAGGGCTTAGGGCTTAGGGCTTAGAACATCACTAAATACACCACACAACACTATATGTATACTATGTGAACATCGCTAAAATATGTTATAGAACATCAAATATATATTATGTGAAAAAAACTAAATACACATATATAGAACATCACTAATTACATTAAAGAACATCGTATATATATTACGTGAAAATAAATAAGAAATTGGTACTATAATATACTTGAAAATAAATAAATATATATGAATTTGAGAAGAGGCAATATTCTAGATTTATAAGAAATTGGTGACACATGACTACTAGCACTACTGTGTATACCTGACAAGGAAACAATATATAAAACTAGGGTTTACAACTTAGGGTTTTCTGCAACAGTTTACGGCTAAGGGTTTGGGGTTTACGGCTTAGGTTTCAAGGTTTAGGGTTTACGGCTTAGGGTTTACATCATTTGCTAACAAAAGTGGCATGATCTGAACCGGTCACAAATAAGTGAGTGAGAGAGAGAGAGTATACCCTTAGCCGTAAGGGTTAGGGTTTAGGGTTTAGGGTTTAGGGGTTAGGGTTCAGGGGTTAGGGTTTAGGGTTTAGGGGTCAGGGGTTAGGGTTTAGGGTTTAGGGTTTAGGGCTTAGGGCTTAGGTTTAGGGTTTAGTGTATATCATTTGCTAATAATTAAATATATCATAATTGTACCACTAATTTAAACCACTAATTGTACCACTAATTATAGCACTAATTGTACCACTAATAGATCCATCTCGACATACCTGTAGTTTGAAGGCGGTGAGACGGCGGAGAGACGACGGTCGGTGCGGAGACTCGATGGGGACTTCGGTGACAACGGCAGAGAGACGTCGATCTGGAAGAAGGAAGAAATAGGGAATAAATATTATATCACATTTACATATTGTGGCACATGCATGAAGCACTAAATATAGAAAAAACAAAAACTAATTGCATAGTTTGTCTGTAATTTACAAGACAAATCTTTTGAGTCTAGTTAGTTTATAATTGGACAATATTTGCTACAAACAAACGAAAATGCTACAGTACCAAAATCTGAAATCTTTTCGGAACTAAACAAGGCCTATGTGAAATATCCAAGTCTCTAAACGAAAATGCATGGAGTATTAAATATAGATGAAATAAAAACTTATTGCACAATTTGGTCGAAATTGACGATACGAATCTTTTGAGTCTTCCATGATCGGACAATATTTGTCAAATATAAACGAAAATGCTAGTGTCAAATACAAACAAAAATGCTATAGTGTCAAATACAAAATTTTTTGGAACTAAACAAGGCCTAATTATGTAATATAAATATAAATATTTTTTGGAACTAAACAAGCTCTGGCTCGCGAGGTGGCGGCGCGCGCGGGGGCCGGGCTCTGCCGCCGGTGGGTGCGCGCGTGGCCGCGCGGCCGACGGCGTACGGCCCGCGCCACTGACCTCCGCCGGCGAGCGTTGTCGGGCGGGGAGGGCGCGGCCGCGCGTGGCTGCAGCGGGCGAGCGCGCTCTGGCTCGATCGCGGGGCGGCGAGCGCGCGCGAGAGAGAAAAAGAGAGAGGGAGTAGTGGCGGCGGGGCGCGGCGTACGACGGAGGTTGGCTCGGGGCGGCGCGACGGCAACGACGTCGTGGACGAAGAGAAGACAACGGCGGCGGTTAGGGCTAGATCGGGCACGGTGGGGAAGGAGAAGAAAGGGCTCTGCCCTTTATAGGGCAGGGCACCTTTAGTCCCGGGCCGTGCCACCGACCGGGACTAAAGGGTCTTTAACTCCGGTTCCAGCCAGGAACCTGGACTAAAGGTCTTGACCTTTTGTGGGGGTATAAACCCCTATACCCTCATGGGTCTATATGGGCCGCACCATCAGAGGTGGCTCGGCCCACAGGATGAAGACGTGCGGCGCACGACTGGTCGGCGTGCACCGCAAGGCTACAAGATATTGTACCAAATAGGATACTTTGCTTGTAACTCTGTCCCTTCAGGATATATAAGGAGGGGCAGGGGTCCCCTAGAGGGCAGGTGATAGACATCTCATCTCAACACAATCCAATACAATCAGACGCAGGACGTAGGTATTACGCCCACACGGCGGCCGAACCTGGATAAAAACCTTGTCCGTGTCTTGCGTCACCATCAAGTTCGTAGCTTGCGCACCGTCTACCGATAAACTACTACCGTGGGCATACCCCAAGGTAGACTGCCGACTAGCTTTCGTCGACACCTTTAGTTCCGGTTCCTGGCTGGAACCGGGGTTAAAGACCCTTTAGTCCCGGTCGGTGGCACGGCCCGGGACTAAAGGGTTCTCACCAATTTATGGCGCCAGGTTAGGCGCCATAATTTGGTTTTTCCTTTTTTTTCCTCTTTATAATGTTAAATGCATTATAAATTAAATAAATCTGATATAATTGTTTAAAAAATACACATTAATTTTATTCTGCTCTACTCATCAGTATAAAAATTATTAACACAACTATTTTTCAAATATTTCATATTATTCAAAATAAATGTTATCCATGATGAATATTGTGTTAATGCAAAAATATTATGGCCAATTAAATTTTAAAAAATTATTGGCTTTAGACACATACTTTGTTTTTGGGTCATTTGGACGTTAAACTTTTGTTTCTTTAATAATAATTATACAAATGCGCGACATTGATTGTATAAATTTGAAATTTAAATTTTCAAAAGTTGTAAGATGGATTTTGGAACCCTGGATGGCCTCAAATAGAAAACTCCTGAATACAAAGTTTGTTCCACTCATCAAGACCTACATTTTCTCTAATGGTCACATTTTCATTTGAAAAAGTTTGGACCACTCAATTTTAAATTTGAAAGAATTCATAGCGAAACGCTAATTTTCAAAACCATGGTGGCCTCAAATGGAAAACTCATGAATACCAATATTGCTCCACTCATCAAGATCTACATTTCATATATAGACCATTTTTGCATTTGACAAAGTGTTGGCAAAGTGTAGTTCAAAATCCACACTTCCCACGTATAGTTTCATAAAGTTTGTGTGAGATTCAAGATTTGGTGAGTATTGTTTACATAAACTTTCCCAAATGGAAAAATGGTCTATATAAAAAGTTTGGATATTGATGAGCTCTAACAACTTGGTATTCAAAAGTTTTTCATTCCAAGTCATTTTCTCGGTCGTTTGACCATGTTTGACCAAAGCCCGTCTTCGAATTTGAAAACATGTTCCTCGGACTCGATCAAATTTATCCAGATGAAAATATGACCCATATATGAAATGTAGGTCTTGATGAGACCTAACAACTTGGTATTTAAAAGTTTTCCATTTGAAGTATTCAGATGGGTCATTTGACCAAGTTTGACCAAAGTCAAAATAGTGGGTTTCACAAACACACACTTTGACCGAGCCCTGGATGGCCTCAAATAGAAAACTCATGAATACAAAGTTTGTTCCACTCATCAAGACCTACGTTTTCTCTAATGGTCACATTTTCATTTGAAAATGTTTGGACCACTCAATTTTAAATTTGAAAAAATTCATAGCGAAACGCTAATTTTCAGAACCATGGATGGCCTCAAATGGAAAACTCATGAATACCAATATTGCTCCACTCATCAAGATCTACATTTCATATATAGACCATTTTTGCATTTGACAAAGTGTTGGCAAGGTGTAGTTCAAAATCCACATCAAGATGTTACAATTATATTACACATAATGTTATAATTATATTACACAAGATGTCAAGTACAAATCACTACCATTATCAAGCTAGCACAGTGGTAAACTTTTTCTTAACATAATGCCCTTGGTTATGATCATTCCGTAACCATGGAGTGTCCTCTGCAGCGAGCATGATGCTTGGGTCTTTGGCCACACAGAAGGGTGGGATCCGTTCATCCTTTTCATAATCCTCTGACACGTCTGACTTGTCTTCAATTCCCACGATGTTTCTTTTCCCTGTAAGAACGATGTGTCGCTTTGGCTCGTTGGTGTTTTTCTCATCTTGTTTCCCTCTCTTAGGTTTTGTAGACATGTCTTTCACATAGAACACCTGATTCACCTTAGTACCGAGGACGAATGGATCGTTTGTATATCAATATTGTTGAGGTCCACTGTTGTCATTCTGTACTCCTTATCGACTGATACCCCTCCTTTCATCTTCACCCATTGGCATCGGAATAAAGGAACTTTAAAATTATGTGTATAGTTTAGTTCCCAAATCTCCTCTATACGACCATAATATGTGTGCCTGTCCCCATTCGTGTCCGTGGCATCCACACAGACACCACTGTTTTGATTGGTACTCTTTTTATCTTGTGATACGGTGTAAAATGTATTTCCATTTATCTCGTACCCTTTGTACGTGAGGACGTGCCACGCTGGTTGCCTAGCCAACAAATAAAGTTCATCTCCAATATCTTTATCACCCTGGCATTTTTTTCGCAACCAGTCACCGAATGTTTCCATGTGATGACGCGTAACCTAAGTCTCATTCTTTCCAAGATTCTCGGATCGTACAAAATCCATGTGTTCCTCAATATAGGGTTCCACCACAATGGAGTTTCGAAGGACTGTGTAGTGCGCTTTATTGAATAAATCATCACCCTGGCTGATATATGTTTTCTTTCCTAGTGTACCCTTTCCACCGAGTTTCCCCTCATACCTTGATTCAGGAAGACCAATCGGGTCAAGATCAGGAATAAAGTCCACACAGAACTCAATGACCTCCTCTGTCCCGTATCCCTTGATGATGCTTCCTTTTGGCTGACCCCGCTGGTGAACATATTTTTTCAGTACACCCATAAATCTCTCTAAGGGAAACATGTTGTGTAGGAAGACAGGACCTAGAATATGAATCTCTTTGACCAGATGAACTAGGAGATGTGTCATGATATCAAAGAAAGATGGAGGAAACACCAACTCAAAGCTGACAAGACATTGAACCACATCGTTCTGTAGAGTAGCTAGATCAAGAGGATTGATTGCCTTCTGAGAAATTGCGTTGAGGAATGCACACAACTTCACGGTGGCCAGACGTACATGTGGAGGTAGAATTCCTCTTAAGGCAACCGGAAGCAGTTGTGTCATAATCACGTGGCAGTCGTGCGATTTTAAGTTGACAAATTTTTTTCTCTGGCACATTTATTATACACTTTATGTTGGAGGAGAACCCAGATGAGACCTTGATGCTGCTTAGGCACTCAAACATGATTTCCTTCTCCTCATTTCTAAGAGTGTAGCTAGCAGGTCTTAAATATTGGCGTCCATCATCTGTCTGCTCTGGATGCAGGTTGTCTCGTTCTTTCATGTGCTTTAAGTCCTCTCGAGCCTCAAGGGTATCCTTAGGCTTTCCAAACACACCCATAAACCCTAGGAGATTGACACAAAGATTCTTCGTCAGGTGCATCACGTCGATGGAGTGGCGGACCTCAAGCTGTTTCCAATATGGTAGCTCCAAAAATATTGACTTTTTCTTCCACATTGGGGCACGCCCCGAAGCGTCTTTCGGAACAGGTTCGCTACCTTCTCCCTCTCCAAACACTACTTTCAAATCTTTGACCATCTCGAATACCTCTGCCCATCTCGGTTGCCTGGCTTGGACCGGTGTTCTGCCGTACCTTTAAAATGTTTGCCTTTCTTTCTCAACTGGTGGTTCTTAGCAAGAAATCGACGATGGCCAAGGTACACGACCTTTCGGCATTTTTTCAAATAGATAGCTTGAAGGTCACCAAAGCAATGGGTGCAAGCATTATATCCCTTGCTTGTCTGTCCTGAAAGATTGCTTAGAGCTGGCCAATCATTGATTGTCACGAACAACAATGCTCGTAGGTCGAATGCTTCCTGTTTGTACTCATCCCACATACGCACACCTGTTTTGCTCCATAGAAGCTAGAGTTCCTCAACCAATGGCCTCAGGTAAACATCGATGTCGTTGCCAGGTTGCTTCGGACCTTGGATGAGCACCGGCATCATAATGAACTTCCGCTTCATGCATAACCACGGAGGAAGGTTGTAGATACATAGAGTAACGGGCCAAGCGCTATGACTAGAGCTCTGGTCCCCAAAAGGATTAAATACATCCATACTCAATGCGAACCTTAGGTTTCTTGCGTCCTCTGCAAAGTCCGGGAATTCTCTATCGATTCCTCTCCACTGAGAACCATCTGCAGGGTGTCTCAACATGTTGTCCACCTTACGGTCTTCTTTGTGCCATCGCAACAACTTTGCATGCTCCTTATTTCTGAACAAACGTTTTAGGCGTGAAATTATTGGAGCATACCACATAACCTTGGCAGGGATTCTCTTCCTCGAACGTTCTTCATACTCAACATCACCAGGTTCATCTCGCAAGATCTTGTACCGTGACGCATGGCAAACAGGGCATTCATCTAATTTCTCGTGCTCGCCACGGTACAGGATGCAGTCATTAGGGCATGCATGTATCTTCTCGATTTGTAATCCCAAAGGGCAGACGATCTTTTTTGCTTCGTATGTAGTGGTGGGTAACTCATTAGGCTTCGGAAGCATCTTTTTTTGGATCTTCAGTAATTTTCCAAATTTCTTGTCAGAAATACCATTCTCTGCCTTCCACTGTAACAACTCCAGTGTCGTTCCTAGCTTTTTCTGTCCCTCTTCAGCCGACAGGTAGAGTAGCTTCTTGTGATCCTCTAGCATTTGGTCAAATTTAGCCTTCTCCTTTGCACTTTCGCAATCTCTCTGTACGTCGCGAATGACATCACCAAGAGCATCGTCATCATCAACGATACTGTTTCCTGCATCCCCGTCTTCTTCACCTTCGTCCTCTACTGCGAAGTCGCAGTATTGAGCAAAAACATCGTCAGGGTACGCTTGCTCTTCTTCACCTTCTTCCATCATAACCCCGAACTCTCCGTGTTTGGTCCAACAAATATAGTTTGGCATGAAACCATTCATGAACAAGTGCAAGTGAATTTCTCTTGAGTTTGAAAATTTCTTCAAATTCTTACAAACGGCACATGGGCAGCACATAAAACCATCCTGCTTATTTTGCTCCGCCACTCTGCGGAATTCTCGCACGCCCTCAATGAACTCGTTGGAGCGGCGATCAGCATTGTACATCCAATGGCGTGCCATTATCTGCATTATCATGGAATTGTAATTTTTCTATTAAAAGCTATATTTTATCAGTAAAGAAAATTAATTTCAAGAATTTTTAAAGTGAAAGACAATTTATTTAACAATTACAACAAAAATTATATTATTAATATTTTAAAATAAGAACATTAACATATTAAAGTAAAAAATATCCTATAATATCTATAATAGAACTTAACATGATTCGTGTATACATAGTAGTAATGATTTGTGTATACTAGTTTTTAGCGGGCACACACTTAGCATTGTTCAAAAAAATTCAAACATGAGAAGACCATGATTGGAGAGATGGCAACATGAAATAATTAAAATAGACATATGTCCAATATAAAATTACATATGGTGGTGAGAAACATAGGAGGATGAAGCTAGCAACCTTTCAAACAAATCGACGACGGCGTAGAAGCGTTGAAATGGATCGATCGCGGGAGATGAGAGCAATAACAAGGAAGAACAATGAAAGAACAAGCAAGAACAAAGGAGCTCGGGCTCGGGCAGGGAGAGGAAGAAGGGAGGAGGGAGATTCAATTTATAGCGGGGAGGGTTTAGTCCCGGTTGGTGTTGCCAACCGGGACTAAAAACCTACCTTTAGCCCCGGTTGGTGCCAAAGACCGGGACAAAAGGTTTAGTCCCAGTTAGTGGCATAAACCGGGGCTAAAGGTAGGTCTTTAGTCCCGGTTCGTAACACACACCGGGACTAAAAGTCCCTCCCCGACAGCGCCTAACACCGGAGCCGTTGGGGAGGGACCGTTAGTCCCGGTTGGCTTCACCAACCGGGACTAAAGATCTCTTTTGTCCTGGGCGCCAAAAATGCTGGGACTAAAGGTCATTTGGCACATCGACGAAAGGTATGTTCTCTAGTAGTGATAGTTTCTCAGTATTCTCTTTGAAGAAAGGAGCATGAGCTACCCGGAAAGAGAGAGAGAAACAAGAGCATGTGCTCTAATAAAAAAAGAGACAAAATGTCTCAAGCGAGAGAGAAAACAATGGGTACAATGATGCCTGCTATTAGTAAAAAAATCTTTTGGTAGGTATGCTCTCTCCAATCAAAAACAAGAGATAGAAAAAGTCTCGAGGAGTTCCACCAAATATTTACACTGTTGGTTATTATGGGCCTAGCCCATTAATTTAATAATATCTATTAAACTCTATGGTCCTTACGTGTGCATTAGTTTATTTTGTACCGTATGGGAATTTAACCGAGAGACGGCGTGGCGTGGCGTGGCTGCCGCAGGGCAGGCAGCGAACGAGCGGACGGGCGGGCAGGCGAGGCCTTTAACTTTTCATCTCATTTCTTCATGGTCTTGATCGAGAGGAGTTTCTGATAACTCCCGTAACTCCTACATTCATAGTTTTGATTGAGAGAAGTTTCTGGTAACTCTCGTAACTTCTGCATTCATAGTTTTGATTGAGAGGAGTTTCTGGTAACTCCTGTAACTCCTGCCTTCATGGTTTTGATTGAGAGGAGTTTCTGGTAACTCCTGTAACTCCTGTCCATTTCTGTCTCCTCCATCGCAAAGAGTCGCGATCTTTGTGTTCCGCGTCTGGCCTTCCTCCTTCTGCTTGCCTATAAAAGGACCCGCACTCTCTCAGTTCTCATAAGAAAGAAAAACCACAACCAGTTGCGCAAGTCCTTTCCGTTCCATCTCCGGCGAGCACCAGAGATGGAAGAGTAGGCCTCCAGAACGTGTCTCCGTCGTGCGCTTCATTTGCTCGGGTGAGGACGGGCGATTACGTTTTTGGGGAGTGTCGTTGGCGACACGACTACTCACTGGTGATTCTGCGGCGACTACACGGCAACCTTTTCTGCACTGCATCGAGCGGGATGACTACAATGACAAAGCACCACCATGACTTTTCTCGGTGCGAGCGGTTCTGCCGCAGGGTATAATCTCCTTCATCCTATTATTAATTTCACTGTTAATGTCATGATGTTCCTGGGTAGCATTTTGCTATTATCCTACATGTTTTGCTTGGATGATTATGTGAATAATCTTTTACTGGTACCATATATTTTTGTACTCATCTTTGTTTCGGTTATTGAGGATACCTTGCGCACATCTATGATGATTCACATAAATAAAATGATATTAGTTGTATGTTTGTCTTCTTAATTTGCTTCTGCAAATTGATAGTCATCCTTTTAATATTTGTCATGAATTGTTTTTCTCAAATAATTCATGTCGTAATTATCCCTTTTATTGTGTCATTTTTATGGATTAAAATAAATATGAAAATGCCTTATATTTCAACAATCCAAAAACGTAATTTCAGGCCATTTTCATCTGTTGGCTTTGCGGGCATGCTAAAGCCTACGCCATTTGAGGGCACTCACTACAAGAGGTGGCGTGAGAAAGCCCTTCTGTGGTTGTGAGCCATGCGCTGTGGTCATGTGCTCCAGGAGCAGCCTGCCGGTGTGAGATCCGAGCAGGATGAGGAGGCATGGGGACATGCTGAGACTATGTGCAAGGCTGCACTGTTGAGCATCATCCATGATTCGCTGGTTGATGCCTACATACCACTCCCATCGGGCAGAGCTGTGTGGGAGGCTCTTGAGGCCCGGTACGGTCTTTCTGACGCTGGTTCTGAGCTGTATATCATGGAGCAGTTCCATGACTACAAGATGGTTGATAACTGTTCTGTAGTCGAACAGGCTCATGAGGTACAGGGACTGGTGAAAGAATTAGAGTTGTAGGGATGTCCTCTCCCTGATAGGTTTGTGGCAGGCTGCATTATTGCTAAGCTGTCACATTCCTGGACTGATTTTGCTAGTACCTTGAAGCACAAGAGGCAGCAGTTTAGTATTGCTGAACTTGTTAGCAGTCTTGATGTCGAGCACAAGGCTAGAGCAAAGGATGTCAAGGGGAAGGGAAAGGGCGGGAACGGTGAGGCGACTACTAGTGCACATGTGGTGCAAAAGTTTCGTCCTAAACCACAGAGGAAGAAGCCCCAGCAGGAGCTTAAGCAGAAATCCACTACTTCCATCAAGAAAGGTAATAACAAGAAGATGGGATTTGACAAGGCGAAGATGACTTGCTTCACCTGTGGGAACAATGGGCACTTCTCCAGAGAGTGTCCTGAGGCTAAATGGAAGCCCCCACCAAAGGCGAAGACAGCTAACACCATTGAGACTGATGCAGGTACTTCTAGGTATGGCAATTTATTCGCATTTTCACTTTGTTCCTCACCAAATTGGTGGGTTGATACAGGTGCAAATATACATGTGTGTGCTGATAAGTCATTGTTTTCCTGTTACCTGGTCGGGAGGAGTGGAGCCTTGCTGATGGGGAATGGTGCGCGTGCTGGTGTTCATGGTGTTGGTACGGTGGATCTGAAGCTTACTTCGGGGAAGACCGTGCAACTCAACAACGTGCATCATGTCCCCTCCATAAGGAAAAATCTGATTAGTGGCTCTTTGCTATGCCGTGATGGCTTTAAACTTGTGTTTGAGTCTAATAAATGTGTAATGTCAAAGTATGGAACCTTTGTTGGAAAAGGCTATGAAAGCGGAGGCTTGTTCCGCTTGTCGCTAGTTGACACTTTACCTCTTGCCGTGAACAATGTGGTTAATAACGTTAATGTTGAGATGAATGTTTGACATTCTCGATTATGTCATATTAATTTTGGCTGCATGTCTCGCTTAGCTAATTTAAATTTAATTCCTAAATTTGATGTTGCCAAAAATTCAAAGTGCCATACATGTGTTGAGGCAAAACAACCTCGCAAGCCTCACAAGGCTGCTGTGGCGAGAGAGTTGGCACCACTTGAACTCATCCATTCTGATATTTGTGAAATGAACGGAATTTTAACAAAAGGTGGTAAGAGATACTTCATAACGTTCATAGATGATTGCACTCGACACTGTTATGTGTACCTAATTAAAACAAAAGATGAGGCGTTGCAATATTTTAAAACTTTTAAAGCTGAGGTTGAGAATCAACTTGAGAAGAAAATCAAACGGTTGAGGTCCGATCGCGGGGGAGAATATTTCTCTACTGATTTTTCTGAGTTCTGCGCGGTGCACGGTATAATCCATGAGAGGACACCTCCATATTCACCTCAATCCAATGGGATTGCTAAGAGAAAGAACTGTACTCTAACTGATTTAGTGAATGCCATGTTGGAGACTGCTGGTTTATCTAAGGAATGATGGGGTGAGGCAATTCTAACTGCGAATCATGTCCTAAATAGAGTGCCCACGAAGAACAAAGAAATTACTCCATTTGAGGAATGGGAGAAAAAGAGATTAAATATTTCTTATCTTCGCGTTTGGGGTTGTTTGGCCAAAGTGAACGTGCCAATAAACAAAAAGCGAAAGCTTGGACCGAAAACTGTACATTGTGTTTTCCTCGGCTATGCCATTCATAGTGTGGGCTATCATTTTTAATAATAAACTCTAATGCTCCTGATATGGCTGTTGGGACGATCATGGAGTCTAGAGATGCCACGTTCTTTGAGAATGAATTTCCTATGAAAATAGGTGCACCTAGCGTGTCTAGTCATGACTCTGTTCCTGAATCTCATGATTCAAATATACACACTGATGACAACACCCATGAGCTTGAGCAAAATTCTGAAGAGGCTGATAATACTATCACTCGAAGAAGTAAGAGGCAAAGAGTTGCTAAATCCTTTAGAGAAGACTTTATTATATACCTCGTGGATGACACTCCCACAACCATTTCTGAGGCATATTCCTCTCCTGATTCTGATATGTGGAAAGAGGCAGTGCAAAGTGAGATGGACTCTATTATGTCCAATGGGACGTGGGAAGTGATTGACCGTCTATTTGGTTGCAAGCCTGTGGGCTGCAAATGGGTGTTTAAAAAGAAACTGAGGCCCAAGACAAGGCTTGTTGCTAAGGGCTATACCCAAAAGGAAGGTGAAGATTATTTTGACACTTACTCACCTGTTGCCCGACTAACGACCATTCGTGTGTTGCTATCCCTAGCTGCCTCACATGGTTTTCTCATTCATCAGATGGATGTTAAGACAGCTTTCCTAAATGGAGAGCTTAAGGAAGAGATCTACATGGATCAGCCTGATGGGTTCATTGCAAATGGTCAGGAGGGTAAGGTTTGTAAGTTATTGAAGTCCTTGTACGGCCTAAAGTAAGCCCCAAAGCAGTGGCATGAGAAGTTTGACAAAACTTTAACATCAGCCGGCTTTGCTGTGAATGAAGCTGATAAATGTGTATACTATTGGTTTGGTGGTGGTGATGGTGTGATACTGTGCTTATATGTGGATGATATATTAATATTTGGCAACAATTTAAATTTGATCAAAGAAGTAAAAGAATTTTTGTCAAACAATTTTGAGATGAAAGACTTGGGTGAGGCTGATGTCATTCTTAACATTAAGCTTTCATGGGAGGAAGGAAATGGTGGGGTAACTCTTATGCAGTCCCACTATGTGGAAAAGGTCTTGAACCGATTTGGGTACAGTGAGTGTACGCCTACTCCTACCCTGTATGATCCAAGCGTTCATTTGAGAAAGAATCGCAGAATCGCAAGAGACCAATTGAGATATTCACAGATAATTGGCTCTCTCATGTACCTAGCTAGCGCAACCAGGCCTGATATCTCATTTACTGTGAGCAAATTGAGCCGGTTTGTGTCAAATCCGGGAGATACTCACTGGAACACTCTTGAAAGAGTGTTGCGCTACTTGAAAGGGACAATGAGTTATGGCATTTACTTTTCCGGGTACCCAAGGGTACTAGAGGGTTACTGTGATGCTAATTGGATTTCTGATGGATCAGCTTTATGCCACGAGTGGATATGTGTTCCTATTTGGAGGTGGTGCTATTTCTTGGAAGTCTTGCAAGTAGACTATCTTAACGAAGTCTACAATGGAAGCAGAACTGACCGCATTGGATACTGCTAGTGCTGAGGTTGAGTGGCTTCGAGATCTCCTGATGGACTTGCCGATTGTTGAGAAACCAATCCCAGCAATTTCTGTGAACTGTGATAACCAAACTGTGATTACAAAGGTAAACAGTTCTAAGGATAACATGAAGTCCACAAAGCATGTGAAATGGCGTTTGAAGACTGTCAGAAAATTGAGAAACTCTGGAGTAATTAGCTTGGACTATGTCCATACATCAAACAATCTGGCAGATCAATTCACTAAGGGTCTGTCACGAAATGTGATAGAAGGCGCGTCGAGGGAGCTGGGTTTGAGACCCACGTAGAGCCAGCAACAGTAGTAACCTGTCCTATGTGATTGGAGATCCCATGAATTAGGATGGTGAAACAAGCTGTTGACTGACTGAGGGAGAGACCCCTTAGACTATAACTCAGCTCATTGGAGATGCACCGTCTCTCCAGTACTGTAAGGCAGGTTGATTAAGTTCTTAATGTGATCCGAGCGGCTTTGTATAGCGGGGATGTTGTCCTACAGAACATCCTATAAGGAACACACCTATATGAGCTCGATTGCTAGTCACAGTCTATGAGATGTGGGTAATCTCTAGATGCTCATGAAAAGGCCCCGAAGTGTGACTTATATGCTTCAAACAGAGGGAAGGTACTTGGCAGCCTAGTATCAGTTAAGAGGCTTTGCGAAACTGATCTCACACAAAACTGTCAATTCAAGGTTCTGTCCATTGTTTAGTTGTGGCTGAGTGTAGCTAGTCTTCTAGATGGATGTTCAACTTAACAGTCTCCATCGAAACACTGGTATATAAAAGAAATGTGGTATTTGAGAACTTCAAATTGTGTACACTAGAGTTTGGTGGGGATTGTTGGATATTATGGGCCTAGCCCATTAATTTAATAATATCTATTAAACTCTATGGTCCTTACGTGTGCATTAATTTGTTTTGTACCGTATGGGAATTTAATTGAGAGACGGCGTGGCGTGGCGTGGCTGCCACAGGGCAGGCAGCGAACGAGCGGACGAGAGACGGCGTGGCATGGCGTGGCCTTTAACTTTTCATCTCATTTCTTCATGGTCTTGATTGAGAGGAGTTTCTGGTAACTCCCGTAACTCCTACATTCATAGTTTTGATTGAGAGGAGTTTCTGGTAACTCCCGTAACTCCTGCATTCATAGTTTTGATTGAGAGGAGTTTCTGGTAACTCCCATAACTCCTGCCTTCATGGTTTTGATTGAGAGGAGTTTCTGGTAACTCCTGTAACTCCTGTCCGTTTCTGTCTCCTCCATCGCAAAGAGTCGCGACCTTTCTGTTCCGCGCCTGGCCTTCCTCCTTCTGCTTGCATATAAAAGGACCCGCACTCTCTCGGTTCTCACAAGAAGGAAAAACCACATCCAGTTGCGCAAGTCCTTTCTGTTCCATCTCCGGCGAGCACCAGAGATGGAAGAGTAGGCCTCCGGAACGCGTCTCCGTCGTGCGCTTCATCTGCTCGGGTGAGGACGGGCGATTACATTTTTGGGAGTGTCGTTGGCGACACGACTACTCGCTGGTGATTCTGCGGCGACTACACGACAACCTTTTCTGCACTGCATCGAGCGGGACAACTACAACGACAAAGCACCACCATGACTTTTCCCGGTGCGAGCGGTTCTGCCGCAGGGTATAATCTCCTTCATCCTATTATTAATTTCACTGTTAATGTCATGATGTTCCTGGGTAGCATTTTGCTATTATCCTACATGTTTTGCTTGGATGATCATGTGAATAATCTTTTACTGGTACCATATATTTCTGTACTCATCTTTGTTTCGGTTATTGAGGATACCTTGCGCACATCTATGATGATTCACATAAATAAAATAATATTAGTTGTATGTTCTGTCTTCTTAATTTGCTTCTGCAAATTGATAGTCATCCTTTTTAATATTTGTCATGAATTGTTTTTCTCAGATAATTCATGTCGTAATTATCCCTTTTATTGCGTCATTTTTATGGATTAAAATAAATATGAAAATGCCTTATATTTCAACATGCACTTGCACATCTTGATCACTTTGTATGACTTCTTGCTCCTTTTGATCTAAGAGTCTAACTCAGCAATATATTCAACACAAGTTTCCTTAAGTTTTCCCTACCTATAGCTCCACATAAGCTTTAGCATAGGTATGTTAAGGCTACTATCTAGCGATGTACCATTTGAGAAACTTAAGCAAGTTTTCTTTTCAAAATTTTGAAAATCTCCAGAAAGAGTCTTGGCTTTATCAAAGCAAGGTACAAAGTTTCTACCTACTACACTATCTTACTTTTGCATTTTAGAAGGTGAAAAGCTATAAGCCCCATATGATTGAGACTAATGATGTAATTGTAACTATGCTTAACTCAAAGATAGTAGTGGTTTGTATATGAGTTTTTGTAGGGTGTTACATTGAAGCAACTCTTGATCTGACATCACCATGTTAAAACCGCATTTTGCTTGGGGACAAGCCAAAGGTTAGCTTGTGGGAGCTTGTTGATGGTCATTAACACCTCTTCCACCATCAATAATTCACCCAATTATAAGGTATATCAACATGAAATGATGAAATTCTTGTTTATAATTTATCTAGTTCCACATGTCCTTGAAAGTTTATTTGCATGCAGGAAAAATAGCAAAAATGGTCAAATATGAGGACATAGTGACACATGGACATGACAGGGGAGCAACTAGACCAAGTGGCCCGGTGGCCACTGCCACCTAGGCGGCGCCCACACCCCTAGGTGGCCATGCCACATCAGTAAATCCATTGGATCACCTCCCCACGGCTTCTACACCATCCATCCATGTTTGTTTGATCCAAGGGTAGACGATGGATGTGTCATGGATCCATGGGCCCACCGTCATACTCCAAGGCCATGCAAATCGCTATTCCAACTGGTATTTTGGCATCCATCGACTTCGCAACCATCTGAGGGGTGCATCCAAGGTCGTTGGATGGCAAGGTGGAGGATCCAAGGGTGGTCGCCCTTGCCAGCGCACGCCACCATACTTTCATCACCGACCTCCAACACGCCTAAAAGTACCCCCTGCTCTCTGGTGCTATAAAAGGAGGCCCTGGCTCTTGAATTAACAAGCAATCTCAACTTCAAGCTCCACATTCGCTTTTAGTAGTAGAGCGTAGTTCTCTTGCTTTAGCGCTAGCACTAGCTCTAGCTTAGCTTAGCTCTTCTAGCTTAGAAGTAGCAGCTAGCTAGAAAGAGGAGAAGAGTTGAGTGGAGCCTCTGCTTCTGAGTTTGGAAGAGTGTTCTGGATATTCGGGTCCGGTATAGCTCCTTTGTAATCATACAATTTTTACTTAATATAGTACTTTACTATTTAAGTATTTACTTTATGCCTTTAAGTTCTAGTTTTACTCTTACTTCTATTTATTAGTAGTAAGTCTAGGTGCTTATCTACCAGCATAGGTTAGCTAGCTACCTTAGTGATAGCTTTATCATATCTAGTAATTGCTATGTCGCCTGGTTAGGGTGTCTCTTCTTTGAGCTCAAGTAGAGACTGTAAGTTTATAGATTAAGCGCGGTGCTTAGGCTATATCTTACCTTCAGATATGGCTAGCCCTCTGAATACCATGTTAGGGCTAGTTATTAAATCATAAGGCTCGTTGTGTGTTATGTCCAGTTTAATCGAGAGCACATACACCTCTTTACTAGATAAAGGTCATTCTTTTTCACTTAGTTATCTTGGTTACCTAGATTACACTCTTCTCTCCCTCTAGAGTTGTGTAGAGATCAACCTACCTCTAGTTATCTTTAGTTAGCCTTAGTTATCATAGTTATCCATAGTTGTCGTTTCTCCATCTATCGCCCATGCTAAAGCTATCTATATCCATTGCTCACTAATTCGCCCACTCATCCTAACAAATCACCTACCTTCCTTTGGGATCAAATAAATTTGACACCTGGTACTCTCAAGCGAAGTACTACACGATAGTTCTGTGTGCTTGTGGAATCCCTCACATCCTACAGAACCATCGTCATGTATTTCTAGCATTGGGATTGACAACCCCGCTAAGTGACGCTAACAAATAGTAAGAAGCATTTCTAGCGTCGTTGACTACTCTATTCTTAGTAGCGACACTAAGAAGTGTTAATAGGAGTGAAGGGAGTGGGAGATGAGTGAGTAGAGCTAAGGTTCAGCTACTGAGAAATATCTCCATTTCATGCTGACATGTGGGCCACACCACATAATGGACAATAGCTCATCCTCCACTCAATATGTTGTTTCTACACTTTTATCGAATGGTTTGATGACACTAGCGAATTGTTCGGTAAATCTCTATCTTTTGCATAATTGGGGTATGGACTAGGGTACTTGGCATTGGGGCCAATCTTATAGTCCATATGATTTGCTTAGCTCCAGAGAAGATAAGGGATCCTTGTTTACTTTTCTCAAGAGGATTTCTTGTGGTAACCTCTCGATTGACTTTGGTTGACGATAGGTTGACTTGCATTGACATGGGTGGTTGCCAGAAAATAGATCACGCTGTTGGTTGGAATAGTGGCATACCCTTCGGTTCAAACCACTTAAGACATCCGCAAGAGCATGATAGGTTGCATCTATGATGACCTAAAATGAGAGCCTACATTGTAACGAACTTGGGTTGTTACACATATATTCACCAAGACTTGTGAAGTTTGTTAGTTTAAACCTCTAAACTAATAAGAGGATTTCTTGTGATAACCTCTCGATTGACTTTAGTTGACAAGAGGATGACTTACATTGACCAGGGTACTTGCAGGAAATTAGATCATGTAGTTGCTTGGAATAGTGGCAAACTCTTCGGTTCAAAGCAGTAGAGACATCCACCGGAGCCCAAGAGGTTGCATCTCCGGTGACCTAAAATGAGAGCCTACATTGTAACAAACTCGGGTCGTTACACAAATATTCACCAAGACTTGCTTGTGAAATTTGTTAGTTTAAACCTCTACACCTATGTTTTGATGTTTAGTTTTAAGGACTAATGCAGATAATATTGATGGTTTATTCTTATAGTAGATATCGTCAACAATCCTCTCAAAAGCAAGACACAAATTGGCCAAATAATTTGCCGACCTGCATCTAGCGAAATAGAGTTGCTGGCTTGAACGGATTGCGGCGCCGGCTGTTGTATGACGATTGGACACGAAGAAAAATGAAACAAAGATATATATAGAGTACATAGGAGACATAGGAAAGAAACCCTAGACACAGGAAATTGCGCTAGTACCCTTGTCTATTATACCTAACACGTGCCACCAAGCTTCCTGCAAAGCGAGGCAGGGCATTAATGTATGTAAGATGCGGCAGGAATTTGTGAGTAGAATGTCTTCTCTCGAACTGAAAAATGGAGCAACAGCAGAAAGGCTATAGCGTGCTGAGTGAAGAAAACTAACATTGGTGTTGGAGGCGCGAGGGCAACAGCAGAACGGCTAGATGATCTTTCACCAAAATAAAGGAGCATGGAGTTCAACTTTAGCAAGTTTGATCTCTTACCCGTTCTACAGATGTAGCCATCTAATAAAAAGCGACAGAATGCACATTCACAGTATAGCACGGGCGACGTCTAAACATGTACACACTCAAATGTAAATAAACACACTACGTGAAAAAACATACACAGCAAACCAAATGTCCAATACGTGTGATGATGTATGAAATCGATTATTTTCTGGCCACGAAGAACATTTTCATGAATTTTTCCAGTGTCAATTGTACCTTCCATTTCAGCAAACAAATGTAAACAAACACACACTACGTGAAAAAACATACACAGCAAATCAAATGTCTGATTCGTGTGATGATGTATGAAATCGATTATTTTCTGGCCACGAAGAACATTTTTCATGATTTTTTCCAGTGTCAATTGTACCTTCCATTTCAGCAAATGTGTGCAATCACAGTGGCAAAGTCTCCAAGCACTTCAAATCCCTGCCAAGCCTGTAAACTTGACCCAACGATAGGTTGACAGTGGTTGTCTGGTCCCCATAGTGCACCCTTGCAAGGGAATTCTGCCCGCCACTAGACCATAGCAGAGCTTCATGGAGGCTCCCTTCCTTCCAGCTGATGTTTACAGTCACACCACCTCGGGCCTTCAGACCTTTAACATAGCCTTGGGGCCACTTGTTGCGGGGTAAAGCTGGGAGAAGGTACAAATCGGTCCCAGTGCTCTGCACCAGCATTTCCGACACTGCAGCTGGGAACCTGTAAGAGAACCATTTGTTTTTACAAGATCTCCAAATATATTAATTAAAACAAAGAAACCAGATTACAAAGGTTTGGGATAACCAATCCCAAAAGACACATGTAGCTCTAAGACTATGACCAAGGAGTCATCACAGTGACTTGAACAGAACTTGGCAGTCCAAACAAAGGACCAAAGCAGTCCAAAAAATGTAAACATGCACTTCCGCTGTAAACGACATAGGGGATGTCTTCGTCGAGGGCACAGGGTCAAAAACTGGCCACGACCAAGACACCAAGGATCCTCATTATCGTACTCCAATAGTACAACCAGCGCTCCCCTTAGCTATCTGATCAGGTGTGTCTTAGAACACAAGAAATTAGCTTCATCTCTCCAATCATTAAATCTGAGGTCTGAGGACCAGCAACAGTCAGCGGTCAACCCGAACGCTTGAAAAATTATACCACTTCCATATCAATTACCTAACCTCTCGAGAAAGTAGCTTTGGACTGAAACTTCCTGCTCCAAAAGGAACTACTAAGCAAGCTGGACACACAAGAACACGTCAGGCCAAGTAAGTTGGACATGTAAGAACTCATGCCGTAACAGGCCAACCTTCCTGCATGATAACGGAGGCCTGCAGTCGGGTCTCCAGGAGCAAGCGAACGGCCAGCAGAACGCGAAGACGCAGTCACTGCCTGCATGCGCGCAGAGCGTGCACACGATGTGCATGCCCACGACGAGAGGTAGAGCCGGCCTAGTCTTCCATGTATGTAGGATCTGAGAGACCACGAGCTGAGCCTCCCTTGTATAAATGTACAAGCCAGTGAATCAATGCAATTGTGTCTTGAGTCTAATCTTCTTTATGGTATCTATTAGCTCAGTTTGATCCCCTGTCAACAAGCTCAAACCCTCTCTCCGCTGCTAGCCATGGACGACAACCCGCTGTTCGCGTTTGGGTCCTCCGTCCATGGTTCTTCCATCTCCTCGTCTGCCTCGTCTGCTTCCTTCACCGCCCCATACGACCTCAGCCTCACCTCCAAGCAACCTCAGCCTCCCACAGCCGCTGCCCTCATGATGGTGAACATCAAGTCCCATGTGCCGGTGGTCCTTGACATCGTCAACCCCAACTATCAAGAGTGGCGCTGCTTCCTCGATTCTGTCATTGGGAAGTTCGGCCTTCTTCCTCGTATTTTTCAAGCCGCCCCTACCGCCGCGCACCTCGCTGGTCCAGAGTGGATGATGAAGGACCAGTGCCTCGTGAACTGGCTCTTCAACACTATGTCCCGCGATGTCATGTGCATCGTTTGCGTTCCCGGCGCCTCTGCCTTCGCGATCTGGTGTGCTATCGTCGTCCAGTTCCGCGGCCATCAGCTCCACCGCACCGTGTACCTGGAGGCCGAGTACCGAAGTCTGCACCAGGGCAACCTCAGCCTCACCTCCAAGCAATCTGCCCACAACTTCCTCTCCGTCCACTCCCTCCTGCTGGAGGAACTTTACGCCACACAGCATGGCAAGATGGCGGCGCAGCAGGCAAAACTTTCTGCACCTGTATGAACATGTGCCACCGCCTTTGACCAAAAGCCAAGAAAGGCTGACATGGAGGGCCCCAACAGCAGCAGCATCGAGGAGCATAGCAGGCACAACAGTGCTGGTTCCCAGGGAAGCTCGGCAGCCAGAGAGCAGCAGCACGGTGCCCCGCGCCGCCGCTAGACCACGACAACGACGACGGCCCAAATCAGGGCAGCTAGAAACATGACGTCAGGCAAGCCATATTTGACTAACGCAATGACTAGCTGCCATCATGGGCGGAAGCACAGGGGCTGCAGCCCCCCATGTCTAGGGAGCAGATCCATGCGGCCCAACTCACAGCTCCTCTAAATCAGCCTGTCACCAGACACCAGAAGCCATGCCCCCCTCCTGTTCCCATCCGCGTCGGTGTTGCGGCTTCCAACGGACTCCCAAGTTTTGACTGTCACTCCGAGCAGGGCTGCAGGCTGCAGATGCTTAATTACTTGTTGCCTAGCTGAGGTAAAATAATTACTTGTTGCCTTGCTGAGGTAAAAATGTGTGCAGTCATCTTGCTTGCTGGTCAGCCATCAAACCCCACAGATAGAAGCCTTGCTTGTTGTTGTTGAAACCAAAGCACAGGTTTGGGGCTAGATTCAGATTTCATTAGGCTTACCAAAACTATGGCAGGTTGACGATACATATAGGGTAGCTTGTTTGGTCCTTAAGATTACAGCATATTCTAGACATGATGCTAAAGCAAGATAAGGTAAGGTAAGTGCTGACACAGCCACCAACTACTCTAGATAAGTATCCTAAGTAGATAAGCGCAAGACTTATGCTTTCATTCTCCCTCTAAGTCTTGTGTGGCGCCTTCTGGGGATTTGAGCCATCTCAATCTAGGCGCAAAGCTCCTGGAACTTGACCTGCCCAAAGGGACTTGGTGAGAAGGTCGGCGAGCTGGTCCTAGGTGTTGATGTAGCCGGCCTTGATGCTCTCCTCATCCAAGCAGCTCCTGATGAAGAGGTATTTTATGCGGATATGCTTGCTGCGCTCATGGAAGACAGGGTTCTTCGCAAAGGCCAAGGCAGACTTGCTGTCCACCTGAGCTCTACTATTTCTGCGTCTCTGCCAAGGGAGATCGTCCAGCAGTCGAGCCAACCACAGTTCCTCAGTTGAAACGACAGTGGTAGCAATGTACTCCGCCTCGCAACTGGATGGTGCCACCACCTGCTGCTTGACTGACTGCCAGCTGACCCGACACTTGCCAAGGAAGAACAGCTTCCTGCTGGTGCTCTTGCTTGTGTCGATGTCACCAGCGAGGTCACTGTCTCTGTACCTGATGAAGTGCTCAGTGCTAGAGCACCTCGGATAGTGCAAGCTGTTGTCGGAGGAGCGCGCGGCGTACCTGAGGATCCTCTGGACGGCTTGCTGATGCTCTGTCACCAGTCGCTGCATCAACCGACTGACGTAGCCAATGGTGAACGCCAAGTCCAGCCGTGTATGGACGAGGTAGCTAAGGCTGCCTACAATGTGTCGGTACTGCATGGCCTCGACCTCCTCTTTCGTGCTGTCGCGGCTCAGCTTCAGCCTCTCCTCCATGGGAGTGTGGGCTGGGTTGCACCAGTGAGCCTACCCAACTCGACGATGCGCTTGGCACAGGTGGTCTGGCAAAGGGATATGCTGGAGCTGTCCTGGTGGACATCGATCCCCTGGTAGGAGAGAAGGCCTAAGTCACTCATCTGAAAGGTTGCCTTCATCTCCTTGAACACCTCTACCTCGGCCTCCTTGGTGTCGATAATTACCTTGTGGCACCTACCACAAGACGTAGAAGGCCTTGCGTAGGTGGAGAACATTGTTCTCCTTGCCAGGGATTACATATCTCGACGACTGGTGGACGTAAACATCCTCCTTCAGGTCACTGTTGAGGAAGGCAGACTTGACATCCATGTGGTGCACACACCAGCTCTCCTAGGCCGCCAGCGTGAGGAGATGGATGGACTCCATCCGCGCAACGGGAGTGAAAGCGTCATGGAAGTCAACTCCCTCATACTGAACAAACCCACGCGCCACCAGACGCCCCTTGTGCTTGATCACCGTCTTGGCCTCATCCTTCTTGAGCTTGTAGACCCACTTAAGGGTGATCGTGCGGTGGCCGAAAGCGGCAGGAACACCCGCCAGCTCCCACATCCGGTTCCACTCGATCGCATCCATCTCCTGCTGCATCATGGCGCACCATGCCGCGTCTCCCTCCGCCTCCTCGAAGGAAAGGGGCTAGCCGTCTTCGTGCGCCAGGTGCAGCTCTCCTCGAGGTGTGTTGCCAGTCTAGGGATGGGTTGATCGCTGAAGATGTTGTCCATGATGTGGTAGCGCAAAGGCTTGTCGTCATGGTAGGCATCGACGTGGTCCTCATCGTTGGATAGCGAAGCGGCGAAGTCCACCATGCGCTGCCCGTAACGGACCGAAGCTGCTCGTGTCGATCTCAGAGGTGTGGGCGCCAGTGCAGGAGAGCAGGGCGTAGCCGATGCAAGAGAGGGGGCGAGCCGGTGGTGCAGCTAGTGGAGGACTCAATGGTGGTGTAGGCGGTGGACTCGTCGAAGCTAATGGCGAGCCAGGGGCTGAGGTAGACGAAGTGAAGATGAGCTGCTAGCTCCCCCAGCTCCCTCGAAGTGGACGTAGTCGACGACGAAATCTCTACGAGTCAAAGTCGAGCTATCATCCACCGCCTTGTCCCAGACCCAGCCTCGCCCTTCGTTGGGTCATAGGAGATGCGGACGCGCTGTGTCGCAGGGTCGAGGATGCGGTAGGCCTTGACACCCTCCGCGTAGCCGATGAAGATCCCGACATGCTCTGGTCATCGAACTTGCCGACGTGGTTGAGCTCCTTGGCGATGGCGAGACAATCAAAGATGCGAAGGTGGCTCACCACTGTGTCTGCACCCATGCCAAGCCTCATATGGTGTCTTATCATCGAGGGCCTTGGTGGGCAAGCGGTTCAGTGTCTTATCATCGAAGGCCTTGGTGGGCGAGCGTTTGAGCAGGTGAACAACGATCATCACCACCTCACCCTAGTAGATTGCCAGCATCCCTCTCTGTTCGAGGGCGTGGGCGATGGCCACCACCGTCTGGTTGTGGCGCTCAATGATGTCATTCTACTATAGGGTCTCTGGCACAGAGAAGTGGCCCTAGATCCCCTCGTCAGCATAGTCCGCCGCGAACTCACCAGCCGTTGTCGGTGCATAGCACCCGAAGCTTGTGGCCGCACTCCTCCGCAACAGCTTGATTGTGTTTGCAGTTGCCACCTTGGAGACGAGTAGGACTGCTCACATGTAGTGGGACACATCATCGACGAGGAGCAGGAAGAAGCGCCAGCCTCTAGGTGTGGCCGGTGTCACGGGGCCGTAGGGGTCACCGTGCACGAGCTCTAGCTTCTCCTTGGCACGAGAAACTGCATGAGCTCTAGCTTCTCCTTGGCACGAAAACTCGCCTAGCGGGGGAAGGGAAGCCACCACTGCTTGGTGAGGACGCAGGTTTCGCAAAACTACTCCACGTGTTTGACTCGCTGCATACCCTGCACCACCTCCTTGTTGCCGAGTTGCTTTCGGCCCTGAAATTGAGGTGCCTATGAGCTTTGTGCCACCGCCATGCGTCATCGTCATGGCGGACTACAATACACACGAGATGCGCCACTTGCACGTGGACGTAGAGGCAGTTCGTGCCTTTGTTCACCTTGGCGAGTAGGCAACAATGGCGATCCCAGATGCGCAGGACCTCATACTCGATCTCCACATGCGAGCCGTCTCATCCAGCTGTCCCAAGCTGATGATGGAGTTCCTCAATGCGAGGATGTAGTAGACACCGGTGAGCAGCCGGTGCTCGCTGGCCTTAGCGGTGAAGACGACAGAGCCAATGCCCTTGATCTCCACAGCGGAGGCATCCCTGAACTTGACGGAGCCTCAAACGCTAGAGTTGAGCTCGGAGAACTCTTGCAGCCCGGTCACGTGGTGGGTGGCGCCAGTGTCGAGGTACCACCTGTCGATCTTGTCGCCGTTAGACCTATTGCCGAGGAAGACGTGGTCCTGCAACTCGTCGAGGTCGAGCAGCGCTGCAGCAACTGGTGAGGGAGAGGAGTGCATCTTGATGCTCCTATGTACGAAGAACAGAGCCAGGTCGTCACCTTGCACGACATGTGCCTGACCGCCGCGCTTCGCCTACTGGCAATCCTTGGCCTAGTGGCTGGTCCTACCGCAGTTCTTGCAGGTGTTGTCACGGGTAGCCTTGCGCTCGCCGTTGGTGCCGTCAGGAGCGCCACGATGTGCCTAGGGAGCCTTGTCCCACTTCCGCGGACGACACTTGCGGCTACTCGTTGAACCCGAAGCCTCCCCCTTCTTCAGCTCCCGCTGGCGGGTGAGCCACTACTCCTTGGTGAAGAGAAGTTTGCCACCGAAGGTGACCTGGTCTGAGGGAGGTAGCTGCTCGCGGTTGTCAACGGCCTTGTGGCGACCCATCACCTCCTCGATGGATAGCTCGGAGAAGTCCAGCAACATCTCGATCGCAATGGCGACTTGCAAGTACTACTTGGGGATGACGTGGAGAAGCTTCTTGACGGCTCCCTCCTTGTCGATGTCGTCATCACTGTGCCGCGCCAACTGCTGCATCAAGGTGAGTCGTTGATGTCCTCACTAGCCTGAAAGCCAGGTTCTCCCACTCCAAGCTGCCATGGCTGGCCCATCCAACCCATGGACGGTGTCGCCCATAGCAACCTCCTTGCAAAGACTCGCCACCCCGTCGTGCCCTCACTACAACAACACGATCGAGGAAAAGGCACGGTGACCGCGGCCCCGCTGATGAACACGACCCCAACACCCCACGATTTAGATGCAACGATGACATCTACCCGACAAGGTTGCTGCTATTGGTAGACTAGACGACTAGCAGGACACCCACTTCCCTTGGTGGTAGAGCCGATAGGGACCGAGTGTGCTCTAAGGGCAAAGAAAACATCGAAACCAGCCATTGCGCAGGAGGATCTAGAGGCCCAGATGGGGATGGAGTCGAATTTGGCGTGGCTTGAGGCTCTCATGGCCCCGGCACCTCCATAGGTGGACGTGGTGGTGGAGCCGATCTCTAGGAGGTGGCGATGGCGGATGAAGCCAACCTCTGGGATGGGGAGTCGCTGCCATTAGAGACGAGGATGACAGCACAACCGGGGAAGAAGGCCCTAGCAGCAGTGGCAGTTGTGCAGTAGGCGAAGGGTACGAAGATCTTGCGACCAGAGCCTCCCTAGGCTGTGGCAACCAAGAGCCGACATCGCTGCTAAGGCATCGGAGGAGCTGAGCACCATGTGAAGAAAGGAGGAGAAACTTCTTCACAATGCCACACCTAGAAGAGCTGAGCCACTGTTGTCCTCGATGCTGCACCCATCCAGGCAACTACTTCACAACTGGGTAGCCTAAAACTTGGGCAAGCTAGGAGGAAGGGTGGGCGGGGGCTTCCCACCTCCCCGTCGCCGGTGAGCTCGCTGGAGGAGCATGGGGAGGGGGCTGGAGTCTCTGCTCTCCCTCGCTAGGACAAGCATATGATGGCCCTCTATAAATAAAAGTGATTCTATTGCTAGTTTTTTCCCTGGAATTGAAGTCTGCTTCATTTTGAATGTCCAGCAATACTTCATCCATCCAACAGTTTAAATCATTTTAGCCTTCGGCACGGTGACCAAGGAGCAGCAAAGCATCACAGATTTCCATTTAATCGCCGTGGTCCTCTTAATGCCCTGGTGTACATTCGTTTCCCCAAGTAATCGTGCGCTGACGCTGCTAAAAATGTCATTAGCCCCTCATAATCGCGCACTCAGCCTACAACCAGTTCTTTTTTCATTTGATCTTCCATTAGATGTTGCCTAGACTAAAATTTGGCTGCACCACAGCACAAAACTTAGCCACCAATGCATCAAAATATCATTGCCAGCCACTCAAGTTCGTTTTTGCCATGGCCTATATAAATCACCATGGAGGATGGCTATGCCCAGGTACTTCCAGCAAACTATCCCCCTCGCTTCCTCTCTTTCTCTACCTCTGATGCATGCTGGAGAACCAAAGCAATGCCTGGATTAGGTACAGATTTAAACCTACAGCCACCCGAATCAGGCCAAATCTATCCCATATATTGGGATGGCGTTGCAGAGTTTGATGGCCTTGCTCATGAACTTGATTATGACATGGTGTGCGATGATGGAATTCAAGGTGCTCCTTTACTCAGTTTTCAGTTTTGCCAAATCTTCCTTTTGGTAATGGTTTCATTCTTCCGTTTTTGTTTCATGCCATAGATGATGAAGATGAAGCAGATGGAGTGCAAGGTGATGGTGCAGCCTATGGAGTTCATGTTTCTTAGGCCACAGTAACAGATGGTATTCACGTTTCTTCAGATGCAGTAGCGACCGATGGCGTTCATGTTTATTCGGTGCAAGGAGATGCAGCAGCAGCCGATGTTTCTTCGGAGCAAGAAAATGCAGCAGCAACTGGTGCGCACCCCCGCAATCGCGTGGTGGGAGAGTGGGTCGTCGTCCCCCTTGGGCTCCCCGGAGGCCTCTGCTTCGTCGTACTACTCATCACTGTTAGTTAAGCCTAATTGCTATGTATCTTAATTTCTGTTCTGCATTAGTAGTAGCAGTGCCTTGGCATCCAAGTTTGGAGCAGACATCTTTACTTTTGCTTTAGCATATTTTGGAGTGGGTGGCTGACCACATTGCTATATAAGTGGCATACCCCCTCCCTCTATCACAACTCTGTAATCCCAGTTTTGATTCAATCCAAGCGGCCAAGGGCCAAGCTGCCCTCTGGGCTTTTTCCAGATCCAAGTTTATGAATTGGGCAACAATTGGTATCTAGAGCTTTAGGGTTTACCCAGAGAGAGCCATGTCCACCGGGAGTGCTCGCGTTCGGGCAGCCGCTGCCGCCGCCGCAGCAGCAGCTGCAGCATCCACGGTGGAGCAGCGGGGCGCTGGAGCCTTCGGCGCAGGGGGAGATGACTGCAGGACGCGCCTTGCTGCCGCAGAGGCAGCGGCGCAGGCCGCGGCCGCTCTGCGCCAGGAGCTGGAGCAGGAGGATGCGGTCTCCGCGGGATCACGATCGCGCACCCCCGAGTGCCGCCGCCAGTCGCCGTCTCCTGAGCGGCGCTGTGGTCGTCGCGGGCGTTCGCCGGTGCCGCAGATGGTCTACCGCGACTCCGGGGCCGGGACACCGTGGCCGATGCTCACCAAGAGCAACTACCACGAGTGGAGTCTCCTGATGAAGGTAAAGCTCCAAGCTCGACATCTTTGGGATGCAGTTCACCTCGGTGGCGTCACGTATGAGGAGGATTGCCGGGCCTTGGAGGCTCGGTGCGCCGCTGTCCCACTCGACATCGCGGCCTCCATCGCCAACAAGAGGACGGCGAAGCTGGCGTGGGACGCCATCGCGCTGCGCAGAGTCGGCGGTGACCGGGTACGCCGCGCGACGCTGCAGCGCCTTCGCGGGGAGTGGGAAGGCCTCGCCTTTCAGCCCGGCGAACATGTCGAGGACTTCGCCGTGCGCCTCAGCAGTCTGATGGAGCAGATGAAGCTGAACGGCGACACCGACCTCACCGAAGAGCGCGCCGTCGAGAAGCTTCTTCGGTGCATGCCGAAGAGGTACAGGCAGATCGTGAACTCGATCGAGACCCTGCTCGACTTCGACGCGCTCACCATCGAGGACGTCGCCGGCCGGCTCAAGTCGGTCCAGGACCGAGAGTTGGCGGATGACCTCGAATCCGCCAACGCCGGCGGCAAGCTTATGTACACCGCCGAACAGTGGCGGGCCTTCGACAAGAAGAAGGAGGAAGCAGCCGGGCCGTCCAAGGACAGGAGACGGCGTCCTCGCGGTGGCAAGAAGAACAAGCCGCGCGGCGATCGCGGCGGAGGAGGAGCCGGTGGCGGAGGGGTGCAGGCGGACAAGGCAGGAGGTGTGGACGGCGAGCGCAAGGCGAATCGCGACGACCTCTGCCTCAACTGCCATCAAGGAGGCCACTGGGCCCGAGACTGTCCTCATCCCCGACGTAATCGGGAGCGCGGTGGTGCCGCCAACGTCGCCCAAGTGGATGCGGACGCTGCTGCCTTCCTCGCGCATGGCTTCCTGGAGCTCGACGTAGAAGGGAGCTGCAGCAAGCCTCAAGCCTCAATCTTCTGCGCCAACAGTGGCTGCCTCGAGCTTGAGGAGCCCCGTGCGCGCGCCTACCTCGACACCGGCAATGGAGAGAAGATGGACGGATGGTACCTGGACAATGGTGCAACCCACCACATGACCGGCCGACGCGAGCTCTTCACCGACCTGGACACATCTGCCAGAGGATCGGTGAGGTTCGGCGACGAGTCAAAGGTGGAGATCCATGGCGTTGGGTCCATCATCTTCGAAGCGAAGAACGGGGAGCACCGGGTGCTGCACGGCGTCTACTTCATCCCGACGCTCAGGAACTCGATCATGAGTCTCGGCCAACTAAACGAGGGTGGATCAAAGGTGGAGATCGAGCACGGTGTCCTGAGGATTTGGGATCGACACCAGCGGCTACTCGTCAAGGTGCGCCGCGGTGCCAACCGCCTCTACGTTCTGCACCTGAATCAGGCCAAGCCGCTCTGCCTCGCCGCATGCAAGGATGATGCGGCATGGCGCTGGCATGAGCGCTACGGCCACCTCCACTTCGACGCTCTCCGGCAGCTGCCCAAGAACGACATGGTGCGCGGGCTGCCTGGGATCACCCATGTCGGACAGTTCTGCGACACGTGCGTCCTCGCCAAGCACCGTCGAGCCCCGTTCCCGGCGGAAGCTGAGTACCGCGCGCAGGAGCCGCTCAAGCTCGTCCACGGCGATCTCTGTGGCCCAATCTCGCCGGCAACTCCGGGCGGCAGACGCTACTTCCTGCTGCTCGTCGACGACGCCACGCGGTACATGTGGGTGGCATTGCTGACCACCAAGGACGCCGCCGCGGACGCCATCAAGCATCTCCAAGTTATAGCTGAGAAGGGGAGCGGACGCAAGCTCTAGGTGTTGCGCACAGACAACGGTCGCGAATTCACCGCCATGGAGTTTGCGGCCTACTGCGCCGACGAAGGAATCGAGCGCCACTACACCGCCCCCTACTCGCCGCAGCAGAACGGAGTCGTGGAGCGTCGGAACCAGACGGTGGTGGCCATGGCTCGTGCGCTGCTGAAGCAGAGGTGTCTTCCGGCTCGGTATTGGGGGGAGGCAGTGGTGACTGCTGTCCATCTCCTGAACCGAGCGCCTACCAAGTGCTTGCAGGGCAAGACGCCTTACGAGGCATGGCACGGCAAGACGCCGGCGGTGGGTCACCTGCGCATGTTCTGGTGTGTGGCCTACACCAAGGACCTAACCCAGCTGAAGAAGTTGGATGATCGGAGTCGCCCCGGCATCTTCATCGGCTACGCCGACGGTGCCAAGGCGTATCGCGTGCTCGACCCGGCGACGCAGCGAGTGCGCGTGTCGCGGGACGTCATCTTCGACGAGAGCCGCGGCTGGGATCGGGTGAAGGCTGGAGAAGACGCAGCTCTAGTGAACACGGAGTTCGTCATCGAGTACGCGGTGTTCAGCGAGAAGGAAGGAGCACGGGGAAGAGTCTTCAACAACCTCCTCTGCTTCGACCACTCCGACCACCGCAGTTGCTCCAGCCTCGCCTGAACCATCTCCGACCACACCGACCACTTCAGCGACTCCGACCACTCCGACCACGCCATCAAGCTCACCAGCTCCGGGGGAGAACGGGAGCGGTGTTGGAGCTGCTGCGACACCATCTCCGACCACTACTCCGTCCACCGATCAGCCCCAAATCGAGCTCGCGACGCCGCTGGAGGATGACAAGGATCGCTTGGACGCCTTCTACGACGACGAGCCCCTCCGGTACCGCAAGATGACCAACATCCTGGGAGATGTGTCTCCTCCAGACCTGGCGCCGCGTCTCTTCGCCCAGCTCCATCTCACGCACGCCGGCGAGCCCACCAACCACGCGGAGGCACGAGGTGATCCGGCGTGGGAGGCCGCCATGAAGCAAGAGATCGAGTCTGTGGAGAAGAACAAGACCTAGGAGCTTGTCGAATTGCCTGCTGGTCACCGCCCGATCACTCTGAAATGGGTCTTCAAGCTCAAGAAGGATGAGAAGAGCTCGGTGATCAAGCATAAGGCTCGACTGGTGGCGCGGGGCTTCGTCTAGCAGGAGGGCGTCGACTACGATGACGCGTTCGCCCCCGTGGCGCGCATGGAGTCAGTGCGCGTCCTCCTTGCGCTGGCGGCTGAGGAAGGGTGGTCGGTGCATCACATAGACGTGAAGTCCGCCTTCCTGAACGGCGACCTCAAGGAGGAGGTATACGTGCGCCAGCCACCGGGCTTCACCGTCGCCGAAGAAGAAGGCAAGGTGTACCGCCTGCGCAAGGCCCTATACGGCTTGCGGCAGGCACCGCGCGCCTGGAACGCGAAGCTGGACGCCACCCTGAAGGCGATGGGCTTCACCCAGAGCGTGCACGAGGCGGCCGTGTATCGGCGGGGCAGCGGACGCTCTGTCCTGCTCGTCGGTGTGTACGTCGACGATCTCATCATCACTGGCGCTGAGGAGAGAGTTGAGAGCTTCAAGGCGCAGATGAAGGAAAGGTTCGACATGAGCGATCTTGGCTTACTCTGCTTCTACCTCGGCGTCGAAGTGCGTCAGGATGCCAGTGGCATCACCCTCCGCCAGACTCACTATGCCAAGCGGATCCTCGAGCTCGACGAAATGATTGGCTGCAATCCGGCGCACACGCCTATGGAAGAGAAGCTTCGCCTGAGCAGGGAAAGCAAGGCTGAGGAGGTGGACTCCACGCACTACCGGCGGCTTGTCGGCAGCCTCCGGTATCTCGTGCATACCCGGCCGGACTTGGCATTCGCCGTCGGGTACGTGAGCCGGTTCATGGAGCGGCCCACGGTGGAGCATCTGCAGGCGGTGAAGCGCATCCTCCGCTATGTTGCTGGGACTCTGGAGTATGGTCTTCACTACAAGAGGGCTCCCGGAACAGCGCGCTTCATCGGCTACTGTGACAGCGACCTCGCCGGTGACATCAATACAAGCAAGAGCACCAGTGGGACTATGTTCTTCTTGGGCGATTGTCTGGTCAGCTGGCAGTCAATCAAGCAGAGAGTGGTGGCCTTGTCAAGCTGCGAGGCAGAATGCATTGCTACTGCCTCTGCTGCAACTCAAGCACTGTGGTTGTCCAGACTGCTCGGGGAGCTGCTAGGCAAAGAAGTTGATGTGGTGGAGTTGAAGGTGGACAGCAAGTCTGCTTTAGCTCTGGCCAAGAACCCAGTCTTCCATGACAGGAGCAAGCACATAAGAATCAAGTATGACTTCATCAGAGACTGCCTGGAAGATGGAAGTATCAAGGCCAGCCACATCCCTACTACTGATCAGCTTGCAGACATACTCACCAAGTCTCTGGGGAAGGCCAAATTTCAGGAGATGAGCTGGAGGATTGGGCTGGAGCAGATCAAACAGCATTAGGCTTAGGGGGAGAATATTTGTTAAGCCTAATTGCTATGTATCTTAATTTCTGCATTAGTAGTAGCAGTGCCTTGGCATCCAAGTTTGGAGCAGGCATCTTTACTTTTGCTTTAGCATATTCTGGAGTGGGTGGCTGACCACATTGCTATATAAGTGGCATACCCCCCTCCCTCTATCACAACTCTGTAATCCCAGTTTTGATTCAATCCAAGCGGCCAAGGGCCAAGCTGCCCTCTGGGCTTTTTCCAGATCCAAGTTTATGAATTGGGCAACAATCACCAAGCTCCATGAGAAATAGGTCTGAGTTGTGCCCGTCGGCTCCTATTGTGTTTAGAGGAAGAAGAGAGGGATTAGGCAAAATCTTTCTTGCTTTTTTCCTCCCAACGACTCCTTTACATAGCCATGAGGCCTGAGTTTATTCCTGAAATCTCACTCTGTGATTTCCTAAAATCACTCTGTCTTTTCCTATGTCTAATTCAGTGACTGCAGCCACTGATTTGGCTAATTCAGTGATCCTAGCACTGCTGCTGCTGGCTTCTTCCTGTGCCCTATGACAACAGACTACAGCTATGCCAAACAGGCCTATATGATATGCTGTATAAACTAGATCCAAGCTAAATGATCATGTTTACCCGAAATTTGCATCAATTTGGAAAGGTGGATGTGCAGTGAACAGATTGCTGTATAGGCCTCCTTCCCTTGAAACCTCGTGTTCTGGATTCACCAAAGTGATTAGCTGCAGTATCATTTTGTATGCATGGTCACTGTTGTGAAGATGGGCCCATAGGGCCATTTTCCATGAAGTAGACCAGCCTGGGCCTTCATCACCTGAGCAATGGATTTGTCACTAAACAAAGTGAACATTTCTGGCAGTGTCATGAAACTGTTAAAAATTTTAATATTTACAGATTAACTTTATATTGAGCTGAAGATGTTTAACGTCTAATCTATCAGCAAATACATGGATAAGCCTTTGCAAGTTCCGACCAAGCATAACGAAGAAGAAAATGATTTTGATTTGCCAAATGAACGTACACAATCCAAAGAAAACAACTTTGACATCCAATATTTCTATATGAACATAAGTACCTGCTTTGAGGTTGATCACTCTTAGAGGAATATGTTTTAAGTAGTTTACTCGAATTGAAAACAACAAAAACCTAATACATTTCTTATGCACATTCACTTTAAAAAAAATAAAACATAAGGATGGCTCGCGTTTCGCCTCCCCCTCTCCCTTCCCTGGCGCTTTGCATTCCCAGCCCCACGCCGGAGCCTACTCCATACCCAGTGGCCACCAACACTGCCGCAGCAGCCTCCCGCCTGGCCTGCTCCTCTTCCCTCGCGCCGGGTTCCTTGTCGCGCTCCCAATCGGGTCCTGCTTATTGCGACGGCAGGTCGCTCGAAGGCCCAGCGGTGGAGCGACGCGTCCCCTTCCTCTGCTAGTTCCTCGGGGGGCTCTTCTCCCCGCGCCCTGCAGTCTATCAAGGAAGTGCTGCTGGGCGGCTCTGTTGCAGCACCTCCTCTTGGCCCCGACGGTCGTGCGCTTCGTCGTTGACCTCCCAACCAGTGGCCTCCAGTGCGGGGCCAGCTAGAATTGTTCTTCGCCTGGAGGATCTGGCGCGGTTGAAGGCCGGTAGGAAGCCGGAAACTGATGGTTGGTCAACCAAGGAGGGCCGGCGCTCTAGAGGTGCCCAGGGCCGGCAGGCACGTCCGTCGCGGCGGCCGGTTCCACCAGACCTGGTGTGGAGGTGCTTCAATTGTTTCTCTTGGCATCACCGCGCGACGAATTGCCGGTCTACACCCTGCTGCTTCTCCTGCCGGGCGTGGGGTCATCGTCTCTCTACTTGCCCGGCACGCCGGAGTCCTCTAGGACATTCGTCGAGCCCTCCTCAGCGCATGATGGTTTGGCGCAGTTGCTGAGTCGCCGCTGCTCGAGCCAGCCCCTCCGCCGCTGGGTTCGGCCTCTCCACCGTTGGTTTCTGTCCAGGCTTGTTCTGGGCGGCCTAGTGCCGAGACAGTAGCCCTCAAGGGCATTGTAGGTGGCGGAGGTCTCGCGGCCGGCGCTCGGGCTATGGTGATCGTGGCATGGTTTCTTCCCTGCTGAATCAGGATTTGGATGGTGAACCTAAAGATCCTATTCTTTTGCCTTCGAGTAGCGGCAATGAATCCCAGTCAGGCTCGTAAAGCAGCAAGTCCGCTTATTCCGCCTTCTTCATCGGAACAATCAAGTTCAGTCCTTGGAGAAGAATTTGGAAGAGTTGGACCCCCCCTGCGTTGCAAATTCTTCATTTGGTTGGTGGTTCATAACCGGTGTTGGACGGCTGACCATTTAGCAAAACGGGGTCTGCCACACCTGGAGGTCTGCCCCCTTTGTGATCAGGCTGAGAAAACAATCAGTCACCTTTTGGTTGGCTGTGTGTTTGCTCGCCAAGTCTGGGTTTCAATCTTTCAGCTCTTGGGCATAGTACATTTAGCACCTAATCTTTCAGTGGGTAGTTTCTCTGGATGGTGGAGGAAAGTTGTCAGAGCTGTTCCAAAAGAAGCGCGTAAGGGCCTCAACTCCTTACTAATCTTGGTGGCATGGGAGATCTGGAAGCACCGCAATGATTGCGTATTCGAGAATTCGAGGCCAAGTCTTCAGGTGGTGCTGAAGTATTAGAGATATACATAGATATATATTAGATATGTATAGCTAACTCATAGAGTACGTGTTGTACACGACTTGTAACCCCAAGCCGTCCAGGCTTGTAACCAGCCGTCAGGCTTGTACCCCAAGCCGTCCAGGCTATATAATGAGAGGCCACCCCCCCCCCTTTGGGTGTGCGGTGTATTTGCCCTACAATACCTTTCTACATGGTATCTGCGTCCGGGACAGTTTAGGGTTAGGGTTCCTGTCTTCCGCTGCCCTCTCCACGGTGCCGCCGACCTAGCCCGGCGCGCCCTCCCTGCCCGTTCAGGCTGCAATCTGCACCTGTTCGCCACCGCACCATCCGTCGCCATGAGCACTGATTCATCCAGTGCGTCCTCCACCTCCAGTATGGCTGGCTCCCCTTCCATGCCGGCCCTGGGGGGTGCTCCTGCACCAGCGATCTTCTCCTACGCCACCATCAACGTGAAGTCTCACGTCCCGCTCGTCCTCGACCTCAAGCTGCCAAACTTCACCAAGTGGTCCGCCTTCTTCACTGCCATGTGCGGCAAGTTTGGCCTGCTAGGTCACATCGACGGCTCCATCCCACCCCGGCCCACTGATCGCAATTGGTCGCAACCCGACGCCTGCGTCCGGAGCTGGATATATGGCTGCGTCGACGATAGCGTTCTCGACCTCGCCATGGAGCCAGATCAGACGGCACGCGCTCTCTACGTCGCCATTACGGCTCTGTTCCAGACAAACTAGGCCACCCGCGCAGTTGTCCTGGGCCAGGAGTTCCACACCATGGTGCAGGGAGATCTCACCATCGACGCTTACGCCCAGAAGATGAAGCAGACAGCCGACGCCCTCCGCGACGTTGGCCAAGCCGTCTCCGAGCCTCAGCTTGTGCTGAATTTGCTTCGTGGTCTCAACCCGCGATTCGCAAATTCTGCGGACATCATCCCCAACTCGGCGGTGCTTCCGTCCTTCACCTCAGCGCACAATACCCTCCGGCTCAAGGAAATTCGCCTCGCCTCCGACGCCAAGGTCTCCTCCGACACTGCCCTTACTGCAGTTGACACCTCCGTCCCTGTGCCCAGCCCCTGTTCATCCCCTTCCTGTCGCTCCACCCTTGCCCAGCCCAACCGTGGTGGCAGTAACGGTGGTGGTGGCAAGGGTAAGGGCAAGGGCAAAGGCAAGGGTAACGGCGGTGGTGGCCGCTTCCAGCAGCAGTCCGCCCCGTCACAGACTTCGTCAGGCGAGCGTCCCGGCGTCCCTCCAGCCGGTCCTTGGTTCTGCATGAACCCATGGGCTGGTATGCCCCCGCAGCAACCGCAGTGGCATCATCAGCCACAGTGGCGTCCCCCCCTTGCGCCTCTGCCACAGGCGCACACGGCGTTCGCCCCCCCTTCCATGACAGGCGGCTGGGATCAGGGTGCCCTCATCGCTTCGCTGAACCAGATGGCACTCCAAGGCGGCGCAGGACCAAGTCCCTGGGTCCTCGACACTGGCGCGACCTCTCACATGGCCGCCAGCGACGGTATACTTCTTTCCCGTCTCCCTCATTTGCCGTCCTTCATAACAATCGGCAATGGGGCATCTATTCCAGTCTGTAGTCGTGGCACTTCTATTATTCCTATCGCGGATCATCTCTTCAAACTCAATAATGTTCAATAATGTTCTTGTTGCTCCACATCTTGTTCGCAACCTCCTTTCAGTTCGTCAATTTACTCGTGACAATAACTGCTCTATTGAGTTTGATGCCTATGGTTTTTGTGTCAAGGATCTCCAGACCGGGAACGTGATTCTACACTGCAATAATGGAGGGGACCTCTACACCCTTTCATCGTCCAGTCCACCAGCTGCCACCTGTCATGTTGTTGTTCCATCATCCTTGTGGCACTCCCGTCTCGGTCATCCTGCACCCGCTGCCCTAGCTCGTCTCAATAAAATTTCAGCTATTTCATGTAATAACTTAGATCGTGCTGTTTGCCATGCCTGTCAACTTGGTAAACATGCTCGGTTGCCGTTTACTAGTTCTTTCTCACGTTCGTCTGTTCCCTTTGCTCTTGTTCACTGTGATGTGTGGACTTCTCCAGTTCTTAGTGTGTCTGGTTTCAAATACTATCTTGTGCTTGTGGATGATTACAGTCATTATTGTTGGTCGTTTCCTCTTCGGCATAAATCATACGTGCATACTCAGCTTGTCAATTTTGTTTCCTATGCTCAACCCCAGTTCAATTTGTCAGTCAAGTGCTTTCAGGCAGATAACGGCACAGAGTTCATTAATAACACCACCTCTACCTTCCTTAGTAGTCGCGGTATCCTACTTCGAACCTCTTGCCCCTACACGTCAGCCCAAAACGGCAAAGCTGAACGGATGTTGCGCACTCTTAACAATATTGCTCGCGCCCTTTTGCTGCACGCTGCTATGCCACCACAATATTGGGCTGAGGCTCTGGCCACTGTAGTTTATCTGCTAAACCGGCGCCCATCCTCCTCCGTCCTTAATGATATTCCTCATCATCTACTTTATCACAAGATGCCAGATTTCTCCTCTCTTCGAGTTTTTGGCTGTCTTTGCTACCCTAATCTCAGTGCCACGACACCTCATAAGCTCGCCCCTCGCTCCTCTGCATGTCTTCATCGGCTATCACTCTTCCCGGAAGGGTTACTGATGCCTCGATCTCTCCACTCGCAAAGTGATCGTTTCTCGGCATGTAGTCTTTGATGAGTCTTATTTTCCGTTTGCGGCTGCAAAACCGCCTACGGAGTCGCTTGATTTTCTGTTGCAGGATCGACTACCGGCGCCTCCACCAACACCCCTGGTGCCCGCCAGCCATTCTTCTCCACGCGTGGTGCACGATGACAACCTGGAGCAGGATCCGGCTATTCTTTGGCTCGGTCCAGTGCTCCCGACCCCCGGTGCTTCCACGGCTGCTGCTGCTCAGCGGCAGCCCCCTGCTGCTGCCGGACATCTACTGCGCCCAGCTGGAGGACCAGCTGGAGTTCTCGGCGCTCGACCGCCGATCACGCAGATTTACAGCCGGCGCCGTCCTGCTCCATTGCCCTCTAATGCTTCGGATGCAGCTCCGGAGCCGACCAGGTCTTCCTCTGCTGAGGTTTCTGCACCAGTCTCACCTCCAGAAGATGTCATCTCGCGCCCAGTCACTCGCCAGCAGACTGGGACTCTTCCTCCGCCAGTTCAGCGCTTGGGTTTCTCGGCCACGATCGCTTCACCACTTCCTGCAAATTATCGCAGTGCTCTTGCTGATCCGAACTGGCGTGCAGCGATGGTTGACGAATACAAAGCTCTGATTGATAATGGCACTTGGCGTCTAGTTCCTCGACCACCCGGTGCCAACATTGTCTCAGGCAAGTGGATTTTCAAGCATAAGCACCACTCAGATGGATCTCTTGCTCGACACAAAGCTCGTTGGGTTGTCCGTGGTTTTTCTCAGAGATATGGCATTGACTACGACGAAACTTTCAGTCCAGTTGTGAAACCTGCCACGATTCGGGTTGTTCTCAGTATTGCAGCTTCTCGTTCTTGGCCTATTCATCAACCGGATGTTAAGAACGCGTTTCTTCATGGTCATCTCAATGAAACTGTTTACTGTCAGCAGCCCCCTGGTTTTGTTGATCCTACTGCCCCAGATCATGTTTGTCTCCTTCAGAAATCTCTATATGGCCTCAAGCAAGCACCTCGAGCCTGGCACCAGCGTTTTGCATCCTTCATTCAGACTCTGGGTTTTGTCACTTCAGTATCTGATTCATCGCTGTTTGTGTACAAAGATGGCTCCAACACTGCTTACTTGTTACTGTATGTTGATGACATCGTCCTGACTGCCTCATTGCCAGCTCTTCTTCGTCGTATCATGGAGCGACTTCATTCTGAGTTTGCTATGACGGATTTAGGAGAACTTCATCATTTTCTTGGGATTTCTGTTACTAGATCTGCCAGCGGTCTTTTTCTGTCTCAAAGATAGTATGCAGCTGATCTTCTGCAGCGTGCTGGAATGTCTGAATGCCATCCCACAGCTACTCCTGTTGATACCCGTATGAAGCTTTCTGCCACAGACGGCTCTCCTGTTGCTGATCCGACACAATATCGCAGCCTCGCTGGTGCTCTCTAGTACTTGACACTGACTCGTCCTGACCTTGCATATGTTGTTCAGCAAGTCTGTCTATTTATGCATGATCCACGGGAACCTCATCTTGCATTCCTTAAGAGGATTCTTCGTTATGTCAAGGGGACACAGTCTGCTGGTCTTTCTATCAGTGCTGGACCGATTGATAGTCTCACTGCTTATTCGGATGCTGACTAGGCTGGTTGTCCGGATTCTCGCCGTTCGACTTCTGGATACTGTGTCTATCTTGGTGATAACTTGGTGTCTTGGTCCTCTAAGCGGCAGACCACCGTCTCTCGCTCCAGCGCTGAGGCAGAATACAGGGCTGTAGCACACGCTGTTGCAGAAACATGTTGGCTTCGTCAGTTACTCCAGGAGCTACACACTCCGCTACCTTCGGCGACGATTGTTTACCGTGACAATGTCAGTGCAGCTGGGAATCCTGCTCATCATCGGCGCACGAAGCATATTGAGATTGACATCCATTTTGTCCGTGACAAGGTTGCTCTGGGTCAGGTCCGAGTGCTCCATGTTCTCTCGTCGCACCAGTTTGCGGACATCATGACCAAAGGCTTGCCTGTACAGTTGTTTACTGATTTTAGGTCTAGTCTTTGCGTCCGAGATTCTCCCGCTATGACTAAGGGCGGGTATTAGAGATATACATAGATATATATTAGATATGTATAGCTAACTCATAGAGTACGTGTTGTACACGACTTGTAACCCCAAGCCGTCCAGGCTATATAATGAGAGGCCACCCCCCCCCTTTGGGTGTGCGGTGTATTTGCCCTACAATACCTTTCTACATGAAGGCTCTGAGCTTGGAGGGTGGTCTCTGGTGTTCAGCAGGGGCTTCAAAGCTCCAAGAGCTCATGCCCAGGTTGCTGGCCCTTGGTGCGTAGGCCCTTTGGTCGCTGGTCGTTTTTCTTGTTCTTTGTGGCGAGTATCTAGATTAGTACATGAGGTGTGGTGTGTGTGTTTGTTCTTTGTACTCAGGTTTGGGTCCTCCTGGACTCGTGTACTATTTTCTTCTACCTTAATGAAAGGACGCGCAGCTCTCCTGCGTAGTTTGAGAAAAAAAAACTTTAAGAAAAAAAGGTACCTCTTTTATAAAGACTGTTGGCAACAGCTTTGCAGAGGTCAGGTGTTTCCTCAAGTGACATAGTATGTCCAGGATAAAGACCAAACAAGTGAGACACATGTCTGTGATGAATCTCAGGATCCTCAAAATCTTGTGCCTGCACATAGAAGATAGAGCACAAGTGTTAAGACAATATTGTAGAAGAAAATGAGATGGAATGATAGCAAAAGAAAGAGCAGCATCCACTTACCCACTCCATGATTGTACCATCTCTAGCAACTTTCATTGGTGGGAGTTGTGGCAGTGCTTTTTTTATTCTCTGAACGACATTAGTGTCATATTTACCTAAAATCTGATAAATGTTCACAATGTTATTACTGAAACAAATAGATGATTCAGGAAGAAATAGAAAGTATGCAGTAGGGACAAAAAGGACAAAAGACTTACATCAGCAGACAATATAACAGCTGAGAAAACTTCCCTTATAATTGACATGTCCATAGTTGTTGAGTAGCTCACACAGGCCTTCTTACCATCTGGAGCAATAAAATAATGTTCTGGAGAAGTAGAAGGGTTGGTCTCCAAATATCCCCTGTGTCCTTCAGTTAACCAATCCAACAAAAAGGTAGCTGATCCTTGCAATATTGGATACGCTGTTTTCTCTAAAAATTCCTGCTAGGAAAGTGGAATTACTCACATTTGATCTTGTTTAATTTTATGCAACTTTTAAAATATTCAGGGAATGTGAGCATGCAATTAGTTAAAAGAAAACAGTCAGTTCAGAGTTCACCAAATCATCACATGTAATCAAAATAAACTATCCATATATTACAATGTGCAGAAATAATTGACGTAGATAAAGCTTGTGTACCAGTAAAGGACACTCTAGTGCAGTTTTTAGAATAGCACTGAAGTGCAGCATGTGAATCAAGAATCATTGAGCATCTTCAGCACACTATTGACATAATAAGTTGGCACACATCTTTCGTTCTTTCTGGTGCTAGTATGCTACATGTAACACGTGTAGTTCACATGACCATCAATTCCTAACACATTTCCTAGTGTTGATTGTGTTGTGCTTTTACTATTCATAGACAAGTGTCATGACCAATTAGAGAGCGTGCCCTCTGATGACAGCAGATGAGATTCAACTCATAGTAACACAAGATATTGTGCAGAAGAATGGAAGTACCATCAAGACGTCACTAAATAAAAATGACCATGACACTACTCTTTGTCTCTTCTAATATCTATCTAACTATGGAAACACTAACAATTCTCTTTTTAGTGTGACTATGGAAACACTAACAGTTTTCTTTTTAGTGTGATACACGAAAGTAAGGTATACTGTGTTCCTGTGCGGCTCACTTTGTCCAAAGTAAAACAGTAGTGCTCCCAGAGGTGAGTTGCAAGCCAAGGCCCACCCATTGGCCATAGAGCCCATACAGGATCACCAGCATCTGGTGATGTTTTTGCCCATAAGTCTGTGACTTGATGACAGACCCAACCGCTAGCGTCATAATTCACCTGTCAGAAAAAATATAAAAAATCAGATGTAGCAAAACATGAAATATCTAGCTTTAGACTGTTGTGTTAGAATTTGAGTAATTGTTGTCTGTCAATAAGACCGATGCATCATTTTATTTACACAGCTTCGATTATAACTGCATACTAGTATGGACTTGTACAATAATACCTACTCAGCCTTCTGTTAGCTTCTAACACTAATCACTGTCAATGTCTCTCAAGATGGCTTGCTAAGAGGGGCCTCTCTCATCCGGATAAATGCCCACTATGCGATCAAAGAAGATGAGACGATATAGCATCATTAACAACATGCGTTGTGGCAAGACAAGTATGGTTCAGATTATTCAATCCCCTGACCTAACAGATTCAGTCCCCCGACAAACGAACTGAGTTTTGGTAACTGGTGGCGCAAGACGATGAAAAGAATTGGCACTTGCAGCCTAGGTCACTTTGGGCTAGGTGCCTCACTCATATGTGGTCACCGTATGAGTGACGAACCTGTTGGACCCCCCCCCCCCCCCCCCCCCCGCCACTCCCCCTTCATCTCTCTTTTTTCTCGAAAACGCAGCAAAGCTGCGCTTCATTCTATTAAGAATAAATAAGGGGTAAAGAACCCTTAGTAATCTTTCTGTCATAAGATACATTTGTTCCAGTAAAGAAAGAAAAAGCGACCCTGCACCTACAACAAATCAACTAACAGCTTGGGCAGGGGCAGTCAAGTGGGATAGCCCACACACCCTTATATATTTTCTTTTCGTTTAAAGAAAAGATTGGCGAACAAATACCAGAGTCATCATATATTACACAACGACCAATGTACTGCAAATGCAATGAAGCTAAGCCTAGCCCACTTGTTTGAGGGTGTGAACATACGCCCAAACCACCCAGATTCATGTCCTGGTCAAGGAGAATGTGGTGCTTATTTTCTTAATACAAAAGCCACCTAGTTTCTCCTAGGTTGGTCTAGGATTTTCTGAACACCACCAACACCATTACCTACACTAGTACCACCACAACCACTGCCAGTGCATCCACAACCAGCAAAATTACCATAAATACATGCAGTGGATCTACTGCCAAGACCACAAATCAACCCTAATCATATAACATCTTGACCATGGCCTCAATAGTCAATATTCACCAATTCTGCCAGGTCATCGGCATCCGCCACCTTCCCCAACTACTAACTAGAAGCACCTAGGCACCTCAGCCTCCACTAACACCTCAACAAAGCCCGATCCACCACCTCTAAATGCAGTTCCCCATAAAGAACTTTCCAGGAATCAAAAGACGGACGACCTCTGTCAAAGACAAAATTATTTCTTTGCTTCCAAATTGCCAAGCAGTTACGATGAATATCTCCATAAAGAAGGGGCTGTCAGAATAGGCACCATATGGGCTAGCCATGGGCCTAGCACCAAAGCCTATTTGGCTTGGCTGCTCAATGTTATAGTAAATAGGAATAGTACCATATTGTCTACCCACATGGGGTGTTAGTCGTATGTATCCTATATAATCAGCCTATAAGGACCAATGCAATACATCAATCAATCCGAGACCTATTCGCTCTCATGGTATCAGCCGCCTTTTGATCCTTTTCTCCGCTGCGCTACCCGCGTGCAAGCCAGGCCCTGGCGACGCACTCCCGTGCGCAGCCTTCCCAAGCGCGCCCTCCACCCTCTCGCGCGCCGGCCCTCCCCGTGCAGCACCGCCAGCCCAGCCATGGCATCCACTCCTCCACCAACCTCTCAGTCGGATGCCACCGATGCCTCCTCTGCTGGGGCTGCCGTCCGGGCTGATGCAGTTGCCCAGCGCCTCGCCCAGGAGAAGGCCAACGCGGCAGCCGCCGCTGCTCAGCGTGCCGAGCGAGCACGCCAAGAGGCTCGCGATGCTGCTCTGGCACGCGTCGTCCAGGCCGAAGACGAAGCCAAGGCCGCAGCCGCGGAGCGTGACGCCGCTGCACAGCGCGCCAGCGATGCCCTGGCACGGGCTGCCAAAGAGCGCGCGGCTGCTGCTGTCGCCATCACGCCGAAGTCTTCTGGTGCGCCACCTGGAGGTGCGCCGATGCCTGATCTGCATGCAGCCATGCTTCACCACGAAGCTATGGCTCTCCTCCAACTCCACTCTAAGGCCGTTGCGGTCAGCAACATCCAGAACCACGTCACCACCATCCTCGACGTCGATTCCGGTAATTTCAGCCGTTGGTGCGATCAATTTCTGCTCATCCTCAGCAAGTTTTCGCTTCAGGACCATGTCCGTGAGGATCCCCCGGACCCGATCTCTCCTGATTGGGCTCGGATGGACTGCGTCGTCAAGTCTTGGATCATCGCCACGCTCACCGATGATCTAGGTGAGATCATCTCCGCCCGGGGCTCCACTGCCCGGCACGCTTGGCTCGCCGTCAAGTCGCAGTTCCTCGGCAATCGGGAGGCCCGCTCCATTCAGCTGGAGACGCGGTTTCGCAACTTCGTCTAGGGCGACCTCTACATCACCGAGTACTGCCGCAAGATGAAGAAGATGGCAGATGATCTCACGGCCCTCGGCAAGGTCATCTCCGACCGCACCCTCGTCCTCAACGTCATCTGCGGCCTCGACAAGCGCTTCAGCCACGTCAAGATGCTCCTTCATCGGGCCAAACCCTTCCCCACCTTCCTGGAGGCACGTGAGGATCTCGTCCTCAAGGAACTCACCATGGAGAACCGCAAGGAAGCTCCAGCCGCTGCACTCGCCGCCTCCACCACCACCACCTGGCCCCTGCGTCCTCTGGTCTGGGCTCCGGGGGCGCTGGTGGAAGCTCCAAGGCTCCCAACAACCGTCGCAGCAAGCGCGGCGGTGGCGGCAAAGGCCACGGCAATAGCAGCTCTTCAGGACAGGGCTCTAGACCTCCTGGTGGCACGACGCAGCAGCAGCAGACTGCCGGAGGGCGCTCTTGGCCCAGCTTCTACAATCCTTGGTCTGGCACCATCCAGATGTGGCCAGAGGGCCCTCGTCCACCTTTGGTGCCCATCCCGGTGCCCCCTCGCCTCCAGGCGCAGCAGCAAGCGCAGCAGCAGCAGGCGCTTGCTGCCCACCAGCGGGCTGCTCCCACTGGTGCTGCACCATGGGTCGCTCCAGGGTTTTACAACCCTATGACCGGCCTCCCCTCCTGGGACCCGACGGAGCTCGCCGCGGCATTCAACATGACCTCACTGACCCCTCCTTCGAGCAACGAGTGGTACATCGACACAGGTGCTACTTCACATATGACATCTCAATCTTCTTCACTTTCAAATGTTCTATTCCCGCTGTACCCTAACCCTTCATCTATTATTGTCGATAATGGCTCACTTATTCCTGTTACTGCCACTTGCTCCACAGAGTTATCGCCTACTTCACGTCTTAATAATGTCCTTGTGTCACCACAAATTAAGAATCTTATCTCTATTCGCCAATTTACTACCGATAATAATTACTCTGTTGAGTTTGACCCCGCTAGTTGTTCTATGAAGGTTCTTCCAACTCGGAAAGAGATTGTCAGGTGTAATAGCTCTCTCCTTTGCCGCTCAGGGCTCCTCTCCACTGTGGCATCGCCGTCTTGGGCACCCTGGTCATGAGACCGTGTCAAAGCTCGCATCTAGTGTTTCATTTCCTATTCAGGACTGTTCAGATTTATGTCATGCTTGTCAACTAGGGCGCCATGTTCGTTTGCCCTTTCTTATGTCCACCTTTTGTGCATCTAGCAAGTTTGATCTCATTCATTGTGATTTATGGACATCTCCGGTTGTTAGCATTTCAGGTTATAAATACTATTTGGTCATACTTGATGATTGCACTCATTATTTGTGGACCTTTCCATTACTACTTAAATCTAACACTTTCAGCAAGCTTGCTCACTTCATCGCCCACGCCTCCACTCAATTTGGTGCCCGCGTCAAAGCTGTCCAGTGTGACAATGGGAGAGAGTTTGACAACTCCAGCACCCGGCAATTCTTCCTAACCCAGGGCACTCACCTTCGCATGTCCTGCCCTTACACCTCACCTCAAAACGGTAAAGCTGAACGCATTATTCGCTCTATCAATAATGTTGTTCGCTCCCTGCTCTTTCAGGCATCCATGCCTCCCTCCTACTGGGTGGAGGCCCTTTCCACGGGGACTGTTCTTCTCAACATATTACCCACCAAGACTCTAGAGTTCTCCACGCCTCACCTTGCCCTGTTCGACAAGCCACCCACATATGATCATCTACGAGTCTTCGGATGCATGTTATCCCAACACGTCCGCCACTGCTCCTCATAAACTTGCCCCCAGGTCTGTCCAATGTGTTTTTCTAGGCTATTTCGCTCACCATAAAGGGTACCGCTGCCTTGACCTATCATCTAATAGAGATCCAGCACGTCATCTTTGAAGAAACGACCTTCCCTTTCGCTGAGCACCATGGTCCTAGTACTCCTGCAGACCTCGAGTTCCTTGTTGATGACATTACTGAAGTTGTGCCCGCTCCTATTGGACCGTTGCACAAGTTTTTGCCTGCAGGAACTCCACCCAGTGCCTCCAACACCACCAGCGCCCCTGCCGGTCCCTCTGCGCCCGTGCTTGGGGCGCCCCTGGAGCTTCCAGAAGATGTTGATGATCCTCCGACGCCCGCGCTCTACATCCCCCTGCGCTACGAGCATCGGGAACTCCCACCGCGCCACGCTCGGCTCTCAGGAGCCCCACTTCCACGCCACGCGTGACCACGGAGCTGACTGGTGCACACAGCGACGCCTCTCCACGCCTTCCCGCCCGTGTTGCACGCCGACTCTACATCCTCTGCGGCATCCACGGGCTCCCCCGCGCCTCCTCAGGCACCCCGCGGGCCTCCACCGGGGTTTCCACCTCTTCGCCCGGCTCGCAACTTCACGTACCACTACTCGCGTCGACCGCGACCACCACCGACTGCTCCTGCACCGGCCGCCCTGACTACTCCTGCACCAGCCGCCCCGCTGCTCCTTCACCGGCTCCTACGGAAGCCGCCCCGCTGCCCAAGGGAGTGGTTCCTGTTCCACCGGTGGCCAACCAACACTCCATGGGCACCCGTTCGAAGAGCGGCTTCCGAATGCCCGCCGCTTACCATGTTGTGCCTCTCTCTCCGGTGCCAAAGACCTTCCGAAGCGCTCTTGCTAACCCCAATTGGCGAGCAGCTATGGAAGAACACAATGCTCTCCTCCAGAACCACACCTGGGATCTTGTGCCCCGTCCACCCCGGGCCAATGTTATCACTGCGAAGTGGATCTTCAAGCACAAACTTCAGTCAGATGGCTCCCTTGAGCGGTACAAGGCACATTGGGTCCTCCATGGTTTCACCCAACAACCTGGTCTGGACTTTGATGAGACCTTCAGTCCGGTGGTGAAGCCCGCTACTATCCGCACGGTGCTCTCCTTGGCGCTCTCTCACCGCTGGCCTATTCATCAACTTGACATGAAGAATGCCTTTCTTCATGGCAATCTCAGTGAGATGGTGTATTGCCAGCAGCCATCCGGGTTCGAAGATCCAGCTCAACCAGATTTCATCTGCCTCTTGAAGAAATCGCTCTATGGCCCGAAGCAGGCTCCTCGTGCTTGGTACAGTCGGATGGCCAGTTACATGTTGTCTATTGGGTTTGTTGAAGCCAAGTCAGACACCTCGCTCTTCGTCTACCAGCGTGGATCAGACACAACCTATCTGTTGCTATATGTTGATGGCATTGTCCTCACAACTTCATCGACCGATCTTCTCCGGTGGATCATCTCAGCACTACAGCAAGAATTTGCCATGAAAGACCTTGGTGAGCTACATCACTTCCTCGGCATGCATGTTTAGCGAAGTGGTGATGGACTTCTACTCTCACAGCGACAAATATTCTGGAACGGCTGAGTGCAAGCCATGCTCTACTCCAGTTGACACCAATCCTAAGGTTGCTGCAACAGAGGGGGCCCTTGTGTATGATGCTACAGACTTCCGCAGTCTTGCTAGAGCTCTTCAGTACTTGACCTTCACCTGCCCAGACATTGCGTATGCTATTCAGCAGGTCTGCCTCCATATGCACGACCCCCGAGAGCTTCACCTTGCTGCCTTGAAGCGGATTCTTCGCTATGTTCGAGGCACTCTTCACCTTGGTCTCCTGCTGCAACCGTCTACTTTGACTGATCTTGTTGTCTACACCGACGCTGATTGGGCTGATTGTCCGAACACTCGCAAGTCCACCTCGGGCTATGCTGTGTTCCTTGGCGACAATCTTGTCTCCTGATCCTCCAAGCACCAGAACACGATATCAAGATCCAATGCTGAAGCCGAGTATCGCGCAGTGGCCAATGGAGTCGCATAGGCTACCTGGCTGCGCCACACTGGTGTTAGAATAGGCGCCCTATGGGCTGGCCATGGGCCTGGCACCCAAGCCTATTTGGCTTGGCTGCTCAATGTTATAGTAAATAGGAATAGTACCACATTGTCTACCCACATGGGGTGTTAGTCCTATATATCCTATATAATCAGCCTATGAGGCCCAATGCAATACATCAATCAGTCCTGAGACCTATTCACTCTCAGGGGCTTTGGTATAGGATCTTAGCAAGATGCATCATTTGGAGGAACTCTTGTGTGAGATCCCAAGTTCCCAACTAATTCCAGGATACTGCCAACATGCTTGACTGAAAGGGCAACTGAAGAACAGATGAAGCGCAGACTCCTCAATGTTGTTGTTGCAGAGAACACAGTTGTAATTATTTCCTTAGAGCTTTTGTTTCTTCCTTCTTAGGATATTCCTCGTGTTCAATCTGTCCATAAGGAGAAGCCAAGTGAAGACCCGAAGTTTGTTACAACATTTGGAGTTACAAATCCAGAGAAAGGATGATGGGGGTTGTATCTGATGGAACAAAGCCTAACAGGCTGTGTTGATTGAATTGGATAACAGAGGAGGTTTACATATATAGAGAGGAGAGTAGAACCCAAGGGGCCAGCCAGCCTGGAGGAGGTGGCACATATCTAGAGGAGATTAATGCATACATAGGAGAGCCCAAAGGGCAAAGACAACCAGCAAATGATGGCACAAGAACAGAGGAAGTAAATATTCTAACACCCCCCCCCCCCCCCCCCCCCGCAGTCGGAGCGTCGTTAGCACGAACGTTCAGACTGGAGGGAAACTCCATGAAGGCAGACGAAGGGAGTCCCTTGGTGAAGACATCAGCAAACTGCGACGTGGTGGGGACGTGGAGAACACGGACAGCCCCAATGGCGACCCGTTTCCGGACGAAGTCGAGATCAATTTCCACGTGCTTGGTGCGCTGGTGCTGGATGGGGTTGGTGGAGAGGTAGACGGCGCTGACGTTGTCGCAGTAGACGAGGCAGGCGAACTGCAGCGGCAGGTGTAGTTCCTGCAGGAGTTGGCGCAGCCAAGTTGCCTCTGCAACGCCATTGGCAATGGCCCGGTACTCAGCCTCAGCGCTGGACCGAGAGACGGTGGGTTGGCGCTTGGAGGACCAAGAGATGAGGCTGCTGCCAAGGAATACGGCGTACCCAGAGGTGGAACGGCGGGTGTCGGGGCAGCCACCCCAGTCGGCATCGGTGTAAACAGTGAGCTGGGTTGGAGTAGACCGGGGAATGACAAAGCCATGGCTGATGGTGCCTTGTAGGTAGCGGAGAATACGCTTGGCAGCAACGAGGTGTGTCTCCCGGGGATCATGCATGTGAAGGCAAACTTGCTGAACTGCGTAGGCGATGTCGGGCCGGGTGAATGTGAGGTACTAAAGAGCGCCTACAAGGCTGCGGTAGGAGGTAGGATCAGCCACGGGGGACCAGCATCAGCAGCAACCTTGGCGCAAGTGTCAACCGGTGTTGTACAGGGTTTGCAGTCGCTCATGCCATGGCGGGCAATGATATCCAGGGTGTACTGCTGCTGGGAGAGAAAGAGTGAGTCGCTGCGATGCTGAACAGCCACACCAAGGAAGTGATGCAGAGGACCGAGGTCTTTCATGGCAAACTCATTCTTCAGAGCAGCAATAACGCGGTGGAGCTGTGGAGAGGAGGCGGTGAGCACGATGTCGTCCACATAGAGGAGCAGGTAGGCTGTCTCAGAGCCACGGTGATATATGAATAGGGAGGTGTCCGACTTAGCTTCAGTGAAACCCAGGGACAGGAGGTGAGAGGCAAACTGGGTGTGCCATGCACGCGACGCCTGCTTTAGACCATAGAGGCACTTGTTGAGCCGACAGACATGTCCAGGAAGGGCAGGGTCAACAAATCTAGTGGGCTGAGAACAGTACACTGTTTCAGCAGAATCCCGTGGAGGAAGGCGTTCTTCACATCAAGTTGATGAATAGGCCAGTTTCGGGAGTGAACCAAGGTGAGAACAGTGCGGACGGGGCTGAATGTCTCATCATAGTCAACACCAGGTCGTTGTGTGAACCCGCGAAGGACCCAGCGAGCTTTGTATCTGTCCAGAGAACCATCCGCATGGAACTTATGTTTGAATATCCATTTTCTAGTAACCACATTTGCTTGAGCACGTCGAGGGACGAGATCCCAAGTGTGGTTGTCCTTTAGGGCAGCAAACTCATCCTCCATGGCCTGACGCCAGTGGGGATCAATAAGGGCATCCCAGCAAGACCATGGGAGCGGGGACAGGGTCGCAGCGTGGAGAGCGAGCCAGGGCTGTCGATAGCTGATCTTCCCACGGGTTGCCATGCCATGAGTGTTGGCAACCGGCGGGATAGGAACCGCTCCCGTGGGAAGAGGAGGATCCTGCTTGACATAGCGCGGTGGAGAGGGAATCATGCCGGAGCGTCGAGGAGGCCGCGGGGGGGATGCTGGTGGCGAACCAGCGGTCGGCGAGGAGGTGGCGGCCGGTGACGGGGTGGCTGCCGGGGTGGCAGCCGGCGATGGGGCAGCAGCCGGGGCGCGCCGAGTATAGACGTGAACAACGGGTGGCCTGGTGAACGTTGGAGCAGCAGGCGGCTGTACGTGCGGCTGTGGGAGCAGCTGTACCGAGGGCCCTGTTGGAGGGGGCACCTGAATCGAAGGAGCTGCTGGCAGTGGTAGCACAGGGGGCGTCGAGGCCTGGGCCGTGGCGAAGCCAGGTGGAGGACCCAGCGAGGCCCCGGTGGATCTGGGCACGGGTGCTGGCAGCGTGCCAGCCGCCCCCAGGGTACCTGCAGAAGGAAACGAAAGTGGCAGAGGATCTTCATCAGTTAGAAAGTCGAGTTCTGTAGATGGAGGGTGAGCTCGATGAGTGGAGAAGGGAAACGTTGTTTCGTCGAAGACAACGTGCCGGGAGATGATAACCCAATTTGAGGCAATGTCGAGGCATCTGTAGCCTTTGTAATCAGGGGAGTACCCAAGAAAGGCGCACAGGGAAGAGCAGGGAGCGAGTTTGTGGGGGGTGGTAGCAGTGAGATTGGGGTAACACGTGCAGCCGAAAGCCCGGAGATCATAATAGGAGGGCTGAGGGCCGTAGATGGCAAAGAAGGGAGTGATCATGTTGAGGGTTTTGGTGGGGAGGCGGTTCAGCGGGTGGGTGGCTGTAGCAAGAGCATCAGCCCAATAGGGGGGGCATGGAGGCTTGGAACAGCAAGGTGCGGATGACATTGTTGGTGGTGCGGATGGTGCGTTCAGCTTTGCCGTTCTGTTGGGAGGTGTAGGGACAGGACATGCGAAGAGTGACTCCTTTAGCGAGAAAGAAAGCACGAGAGGCGGAGTTGTCAAACTCATGCCCATTGTCACATTGCACGGATTTGATGGTACAGCTGAACTGAGTATGCACATAATTGAAGAAATTGGAGAGGGTAGGGAAAGTGTCGAACTTTAGGCGGAGAGGAAAAGTCCAAAGAAAATGAGAGCAGTCATCCAGTATAACAAGGTAATACTTAAAACCAGAAATGCTCATAATAGGTGATGTCCATAGATCACAATGGATTACATCAAAATTTTTGGATGCACGCGACAAGGAATTAGAAAAAGGTAAGCGGACATGATGCCCAAGTTGACAGGCATGGCAAAGAGGAGGACTGGACAAGGCTTTGAAGGGCAGCCTTGCCGGGGTGACCCAGCCGTCGATGCCAGGTAGTCAAGGAGGGCGTTGCCACAAGGGTGCAGGGACCAGTAGGAGAAGACGGTAGCTGGAGGGTGTAGAGGGGCCTGAGCTGTCACATCGAGGGAGGACGTTCCTGGTATGAAGATCCTTCACAGAATGAAACACGATTATCAGTAGTGAACTGACGAACAGATAGGAGGTTTTGAATAATTTCAGGCGCAACAAGAACATTATTCAGGCGAAAAGGACCGGGAATAGTGGAGCAGCCAGTGCCAACAACAGGAAGTGTGGCACCGTTGCCCACGATGATGGAAGAAGGAAAGGAGGATGGTGACATGGTGACCATACCAGGGTTGGAGGCGATGTGCGAGGTGGCACCGGAGTCGATAACCCAGTCCGAGGTCCGCGGCGGAGGGTTGAGGGAGACGGTGCTGAAGGCACTGGCGAGGGATTGGGTATCCCAGGTTGATGGCGACCACATAGGAGGGGGCGCCTGTGGTGCTGGAAACCCAGCCGGAGGAGGCAGCTGCTGGGGCGCTGGGAACAGGCCAGGGCCGGCCATCAGAGCCTGCTGTGGAGGAGGCTGGGGTGGTGGAGGGCCGCAAGAACCGCCGGGGTTGGAGCCAGGCCACATATGAATAGACCCAGTCCAAGGGTTGAAGATGGAGGGCCATTGGGACCCTCCGGGTGGGCCACTGTGGCCACCCTGACCGCCTTGGCTGCCCTGGCCGCGTCCTCCACGGCGGCGGCGACCACGGTTGCCTCCCGATGAGGCCCCCCCGGCCGGCTGAGGATGGCGAGGGGGAGCAGGTCCAGGAGGCAGAGTAGAGGTGGGCGGCTTGCTGGTCGAGGAAGTGACAAGGGCTGATGGCGGTGCCGGGGGAGTCGCCATGTTGAGCTCAGCAAGGCGCAGGTCAGCACGAACGTCGGCGAAGGAAGGAAACGGCCGTTGGCGGGTGACAAGCTGGGCCATGAACTGAAAACGTTCATTGAGGCCACGCAGGATGTTCAGCACCAAGGTGCGATCATTGATGGGCTCGCCGAGGTCGGCAAGAGCGTCTGCCATTCCCTTCATCTTGCGGCAGAAGTCGTCGACAGAGAGGGCACCCTGGGCGAGGGTGCGGAACTCAGCGTCGAGCAGCATGGCGCGGGATTCGCGGTTGTTCAGGAACTGCTGCTCGATTCCAAGCCAGGAGGACCAAGCCGTGACCCCGTCGCGCTCGTGGATGACATCCAGGAGATCGGGGGAGATAGTGTTGAAGAGCCATGACACGACCACGTCGTCCATGCGCGACCAGGCTGGATCAGTAAGGCGAAGCGTGTCGCTGAGGATATGATCCTTAGCGGCCGAGGATGAGGACATAGCCGCGCCACTTGGAATAGTTGGAGGACTGCATGTTGAGAATGATTGGAATCAAGTTCTTGATGTTTTGGACTGCAGTAGCCTGGCTGTGCAGGCGGGCAATGGCCTCTGCTTCAGAGGTGATGGAGAGGTCGTCGTCGTCCACAGTGGAGTCGTCCCGGAGCTGGTCGGGACGGAGGCGCTCGCGAAGGGCAGCGGCCTGCTGCTCCAGAGCGTCGGCGTGCGCGCGCTCCTGGTCGAGGGCGGCGGCGGCAGCACGGACACACTCCTGGGCGGCGGCGGCAGGCTTGAATGAGGTCTTGTAAACTTTGAAATTCTTGAAAGGCTTGTTCTGATAGTTGCAAATTAAATTGGGCTTCAAGTGTGTTGTTTGACAGAAAACTTGCTACAGAAATATTCCTGTTTCTGAAAAAGGAAAAAAGCCTTGGAAACTTGGACTCCAGAATGTTGTTATTCCAAAGATCAGAGCAGAAGAGCACTGTAGAGCCATCCCCAATAGTGCACTTAACCATTCCTCTGAAAAGATCACATAATTTCAAAACATCCCTCCACCAAAAAGAGCCCTTATCAGCAGTAGCATGAAGGACTTGACCAAGAGGGTAGTGAGCATTCCAAATCAAATTCACCCAAGGAATATCTTTTTTAGTATAAAATTTATCTAGGTGTTTTAATAAACGGGCCTTATTTTGACTTTTTTGTGGACAAAGATAGAGAGACAAAGGAATAGGGAAACACCTCACACCACACTGGGGGTTGACCTTTCATATATATAGCCCAATTGGCTGGGGGTACAACATGTCCAAATACAACGAACACAGGACCAACTTTTCATGTGGTTCATTCTAAGTTCACTTCAGGTCCAATCATGGACCTAAATTCACACTTCGAATGAACCACTTGGAAAGTTAAAGAACCTAGATTACCACTTTGAGAGCAAATAGAGCCACATGAGAACATGAGAAAAGTTTAGAGACCTATGGTACATTTCACTCAATCATTTTTATTCATAGGAACGAGTGTATTGAGATGCATACACCGACCAATTCAATCCAAGGGTTGGCGTAGAGATGGTCTATGTATGACTCCTCTTTCTTCTTTTAATACAATGATACGCAGCTCTCCTGCATGTTCGAGAAAAAAAAAGTTGATAGGGAAAGGTACACTCCCTCTGAAGTGTAGGCTCCCTTATGCCTCAAACATGGAAATAGGAGTCAGCTGCAATTATTTTATTTAATTGCACCCACTAGGATTCAAACTCTAATACAATGCAACCCAAAAGCTTAAGCTGATAGGAAAAGGTCTGCAGTTCACTTATACTTCAATAGATTGGAATTGTTTGATTTCAAAGATGCAAGAAACATAGATTCCTATCCCCTGCTGCAATGCAAATGCTACATTCCATTTGTTACAAACATCAAATACCTACATTAAGGTGTTTGGAAAGAGAATCTGCTAGCCAAAAATCACAGTACTAACTGCTTACAGGCTTACAGTGCATGCCATTACTAGTTAGTTCGCATGTATTGATGATTCCTACATATTTGCGCGCAAGTTCTTGTAACTCCCTCATTAAAGAAATGCTTGTAACTAAAACTTAAAATCCTGCATTCAGGTTTACAGTGTCATATTATAAGTCATTAGCAACATGACAGAAAAATTCTCCATCATCCTGATAATATCCAACACAGGGTTCAGCAAGAATAACACTAAAAATTCACATTGATATACATGTCAGTACATTCAGTAGAAATTAAAGAGTAAAAAGAAATGCTAATTTTCTCACGTATAGAAGGTAGAAAACTATAAACATTAGATTTTTCTGCCAATTGACTTACTTTTGCTGTCTTAGCCCCATTGACTGAGAGGGAGCCAATAAAGTCAAACAGTGGTTCTTGGCATTCGCTAAGGTTACAAGGAAGCGCAGGCCAGTAATTCATTTGCAGATTTATATTTGGATGGGGTGCTGCACTGGGAAATGAATCATACATCATGTTAATTCAAACATGGGATGATGGGATGGTGGAAAATACTGGAAACATAAATTATAAGAGAACAAGATAATGCACAGAAATAAGAAATTTTCAGAAAAGTTATTAATTAGTAGTTACTAGGAAAAAGAGGAAACAAAACAATTTTAATGTAATGCAGGAGAACCAGCATTAGAAAGATGTGCAAGTTTGGATTTATACATGATTGTTCGAGACTAAAATTTTTTCTGCTTTTTTCTTTGCAGAAGTACTCTAGAGATTTATGTACATCTTTTTGGAATTATAAAAATTTATTGCCATCCGCAAGTAGACCAGGATAGTGTCTCTGAGACAAATCATCATGACCCAATCAAAATATATAATAGCAAGGGCCAGTTTAACATTGTAGTGTTGTCCTTACATAAAGCTGCTGTGGAAAAGTGGGTAAGAAAATTTAAAGCTTATTTAGCAAACAAACTAAAACTATATGGTATCATTCTTTTCTTCTTATAATATAATGATACGCAACTTTCCTGTGAATTCGAGAAAAAAAAATGGTGTATTCTTCTCACATGGCCATTAATTTATTTGTGTTTGGAATATTACAGTATCTCCAATAGCAATTTAACTTAGAAAAAAAGGGTTAGCCAAACAGCAAAACATCTAAATGAAGACCAAAAAAGATGATCACAATACCAATGACTAAAAGATGTGGAAACTAAATGGTGATGTTTAACAGAATTTTTCCAAAATAAAAACTAGTAATTAAAGGATCGACTTAGGGTGAAATCCATATTCTGCTCCAGCTATTTCCCTTCGAAAGCTATAAAAAAATTAATAAACCAAGAAATACATAATTTAATTAGGCAAAGAAATAAAGAAAAACAAAGTCATTGCAAAACCATACTCCCATGGTGGTGAAGGGTCATTGCTCCATATCCCTTGCAGATTGGAAATTTGGGTTCCAGGCCTTGAGCACGAAATGAGTAGATAACGACCAAACTGAAATAGAAGTTCCACAAGAGAAGGGTCTTCATTGTCTTTGAAAGTTACAATTCTTTCTACCGTAGGCTTCACAAAATCTTTAAGGGCTGTCGATGTGGTGTGGTCAGATATTTGAAAAGCATAATCTGATACAGTAGCACACTGAGAACTAGTCTCTGCTGACTGAACTACATTAGAGCCTTGTGATAGTTGCAAGGAAACACGGTGGAAAAGAGTCTGGTAATCATCAATGTGGTAGGCTTTTAGCTGTGAATACGACGTGCTCCTAGCAATACTTAATGTTGTAAGAGCAGACACTGTTGGATCCAATTTAGATTCTGAGGGTTTGATGAATGCACTTTCAAATGAAGTAGTGGCTGCAAGAAGTAAAACAACAGAGTCGGCACAATCAAGTTTCAGCATGTTATCATTCAATACTTCCACTGTGCTATTGGCACCATTTATCTGCACATAAAGAATTGCACAAAATTTAATTCCAATGGGAGGATCAGCAGCAGTGTTGCCCTCTTGAGGTCTTTCGCCTGGACAGCTACCCTCCATGATTATTTCATTTGCATGTGTTACACGAATCTTGTGGTTTAGTGTAGTAGTTAAAGACACTGTGAAAGAGACATTTCCCGGTTTGTTTGCAGAGATTTTAGTTGCAATGACTTGATGTGGATTTGAGGAGAAATGTTCCCTTGAGTAGACTATCTCCCCAACAGTATATGTGACGGTGACTGTTGCAGTGTGAAGATCTAGCTCTCGTTTGTAATTTGTGTACTTGATGTTCTTCCCAAAGACCAGATCAATATCCCCAAGAGGTTGAAAGACCTTCAGTAGAAACACAGGTAATATTTCAAATTGGTAATGTCTCTAATTCTTTTTGTGTAGTTACATGATCCTTCTATCGATCTAAAAGTACAACACATACCTGTGTTTGGTCACCAGACAGATCATATGCAGCAGCTGTGGCTTCAGGGTACTTTCCATTATCAACAAAGCTCCTTACTTTAGAAAGAACAGCAGGTGCTTTGGGATTTGTATAATTACCAGGCCCACCTGTCCATAGAGTGTCATCTGCAGCAACATTTTTTCTTTGAGATGTTCACAGACATTTTTAATACAAAGCAATCAGCTAAAAATAAAGGTAATTACAAAGACATTTACAGAAATGTGAAACAAATATTTCAAATTTACCAACTTGGATGCTTAAATTCTCCTTTCCTCCATTGCACCACTGAGCACCTTTTTCTCAAGCTGCAATGACTAACGGTGTGTTTGGTTTTGGGATACTGGGGACAGGACAATCCTGTCACTGTTATCTGGTATGGGACAGTCCCAGTATTATGTTTGGTTAGAGGGCTATGGTCATCCCTGTTTCCTATTTAGTTGGAGTGACAGAAGAGATAGGATGAGAGCCACTCTTTCACACCGTTAGTCACCGTTAAATCAATCGTCCATGGACCCACACGTCATCTTCTCTACTTTTTATAACTATGGTTTTTTTTCTGGTGCCTTATCTCAACCTTCAGTCATTCACGCAAAGGAGTCGATCCAGTTCCTCATCCTTGCCCATCGGAGTCAGAAAGAGCGCCCGACGAATGCGGCCGTTGGCAACAGGAGGATCTAGGCCGCCATTTCCGGAGCTTGTACCGTTGTTCTCCTAGAGCTCGCACTGCTGCCCGCCCATGTTGGTTGCACCGGAGTCCGCTGGAGCCAAAGTTCAGCTAGGCGCTAGGCGGATTGCCGGATTCTAGGCGGTGACCCTCCGCCTAGCGCCTAGGCAGGAGTAATCGCGCCTAGGCGTTCTAGGCGTTTCCCTAGGCGCTGGGAGGAACAGGGGAGGAGGAGCTGCCGGCGGCGGAGGGGAGATGAGCAGGGGAGGAGTTGCCGGCGGGGGGAGAGAAAATGAGCAGGGGAGGGGACTGACCTTGGGGCAGGGTGGCAGCCGGCGGCGGAGCAGGAGGACGGAGGAGGCGGCGGGGATTTTGCGTGATCTCCCACAGCCGAAGCCATCCGCGCGCGTGCGAAAGGCCACGTCATCCGCCTTCGCGCCGCGCCATCAGCCTGCTGGGGCAAAATTTCGTGGCTCGCCCAGCTCTGCAACCGCCTCGGCGCCGCCCAGCGCCTAGATGCCGCCTACCCCCCCCCCCTAGGCGAGGCGGTTAACCCTCGCCCAGCACCTAATCGCGCCTAGGCGCTGCCTAGCGGAACTATGGCTGGAGCTCCCACCACTGTCCGTTGCGCATTGGTCCGAGGCCGCTGTCTGTGCCAACACGTTGAAGTGAGCCAGGTCGGAGAAGTGGCCATCGTGGCAGAGCTGGCCTCGTCAGCGGCGACAAGGAGCCACTATGGGCAGCGCAGGCCTGACGCTCAACAGGAGGCACACAAGTTTTGGCTACCACGACAGCATCTGAAGAGTTTCAAGGATCGTCCCATCCCTCGTGTCCCACAACAGTCCTACCCCCAAACCAAACACAGCCTTAGTTGGGGGCTACGAAAATGGAGCCAGTGCAAGTCAGCAATATTAAGGTCCAATTGGGCATGACCAAGGAGATACTTCATCGAACTGGAACTGAAAACATGAGGGATACTCATGATTTATACCATGGTGAGGACTGAAGAGTGGCCACGGAAAAAACTCAAGCATCACTGTCTAGGCTTAGCCTCTCTTGAGCGCACTATTGCTCTTTTTCGTTCCCAAGTTCTCTACCTGGATGCAAATTCATCGTTCTTTCACCAGCAAGCCCGGTTTCGAGAAAAGAATAATTCCACTATCAAACTTCAGGTCGGTGATCAGATCAATCTTGTTACTTAACAGATCTCACAAGATAAACATGGGGCTGTTCAAGATTTCTATGACAATTTGCTTTGTTAAGCTGTGGAGAGGAACTACACACTAGAGAGCTAGACCATAGCCACAAATTCCCCTAGTCGACGGGGTCAAGGAGCATAGTATGCTACTTGTGAGAGGTTTTTACAATTTTGAACTTTCTTTGAAGAGGAAAGGAGGTAAATGGTGGACATTATTTGTTGGCCTGGCCAAAAGTTACTAGACCAATTCAACTTTGACTTGGTATCAACAACCTTCAAAACTTGGGATGGGCACTTCGAATGAGATGGCTTTGGCTACAGACGGCGGAACCTGATCACCCATGGGCGACCATCCCCTCCATGCATCAACCAAAGGTTTCTTCACTATAGCAGTGGCTACCGAGATTGGTAGTGGGAAGAATACACTGTTTTGGACCGATTCTTCGTAGACCTAACAATAGACACACATCCATGTCCAGCAAACAAAATTGAATAGAGAATCCAACCAAAATCACCAACCATCCAGTCCAATCCTAAAAAAAAACTCTTCCCATTCAATCCCATCCAATCCATTCCATTAAAATCCAAATCATCCAACACATCCAATGAATCAAGCGAAACACAATATGCAGAAGAGTGAAAATCACGCTGTTCCACAACATGGGTCCCATGCACACCTGCTTCTTCCTAGCTTGTGTGTTGTGCCTTCTGTTGTCTCTCATCGCTTAGCGTTGGCAGGGGATGAATTTTAGCTCACCTCCACTCCACCAGCACGGCAACACCTGTGAGCGCCACCGGGCACCAGAGCAGGCGGCCTGGGGCACAATGGCATGTCAAAGTCAAACACCTCCTTCATTTGTGCCTTCAAGGACTGTACCTCCTTCTCTTCAGCGCCGGTGATGATTAAGTTGTCGACATAGATGCCGACGAGCAAGACAAAGTGCCCGCTGTCCCACTGGTACACCGCCGCCTGGTGCGCACTCTGCTGGAAACCCATGTCCTTGAGCGTGGCGTCCAGATTTGTGTTCCGAGCGTGCAGGGCCTAACGCAAGTCGTAGAGGGCCTTGCCTAGGAGGTACACCTTTCCTTCTTCTCCGGTGACGGCGTAGCTAGGTGGTTGATGCGCGTAGACTTCCTCCTTGAGGTTGCTATTAAGGAAAGCGGACTTGATGTCCATGTGGTGGACGTGCCACCCTTCCTGAGCCACCAACGTGAGGACACGGATCAATACTATGCGCGCCACTAGAGCGAACGCGTTGTTGTAGTCAATCCCCACTTGTTGGACGAAACTCTCATCGTGCTTAGAGGTGAGGTCACTAGAGTCACCATGCTCAAGGACGTTCTCGACCAATTTGCAGCGACTTCGGGGCTCCACATCAACTACAACAAGAGCACCTTGGTGCTATACACATGGAGGAGCAAGTGGTGGCAAGCTGCGTACAGATCATGAGTTGTGCAAGGGGGGTTCCCACAGCCATACTTGGGACTACCACTGTCGGTTAACAAGCTGTCGCTATCCGCTTTCAACCCTTACGTTCAGAAAACGGACAGATATCTGTCTTCCTGGCAGGCTGGTCTTCTGAATCCGATGGGCAAGGCTGTCCTAGTGAACTCGGTGCTTGATTCTCAGCTAGTCTACTTCATGAGTTCCCTTCAGCTACAACCCCTGGTAATACACCAACTTGACAAGCGGCTTCGTGCCTTCCTCCGGTCAGGTGATCAGACAGGCAGATCTTCACCGGCTAGCTGCCTTGTTGCTTGGATCCGGGTGTGCATGCCCAAGGAGCTCGGTTGTTTGGGCATAAAGGACATGGGGACACAAAACATATGTTTATTACTTAAACTCATCCAAAGACTTCACTTCCCTCAGTCATCTGCTTGGGCTCAGTGGGTGCAAAGCAGGATCTCCACCTGCACATTGAAGGGTGATGTTCATGGAGAACACTAGGAGGTACTGCGCTCTCTACTACCTCTTTACCAGGCACTCACTTCGGTTCAGCTTGGCAATGGCAGGTCTTGCTCCTTCTGGCTAGACATTTGGCACGGTGATGAGTCTCTAGCCGATCTCTTCCCAGTACTTTACAGTCACTGCACCGCGAAGGATGCTTCAGTCTCAGAGATACTCCAATCAGGCCTAAGGCGGGTTTTAGTGCCAAGACTATCCTTAGGTGCAGCACAGCAACTTCAGCACGTCGACGAAATCATTGCCACAACACAACTATCAGATGTTCCGGACCGACGACTTTCAGCATCTAGTAAAGGAGATGGCAGTCTTGACAGTGGAGCCATCTACCGCCTCCTCAAAGCAAGGGGCCAGCCCTGTGACGAGAGATCAAACTTTATCTGGCGGGACTTGGCGCCTCCACGAGTCCAGCTGTTCATGTGGTTGCTGGTACAGCGCCGCATACAATGCCACACGGTCTTGCTGAGGAAAAAGGTGCTACAAGATGCTATCTGTGAAATTTGCCAGGCCGAAGATGAGTCTCCTGAACACGCAATCAGTGGCTGCGTGCTGGGCAAACTGTTTTGGGAAAAGATCAATATGAGCCATGTCAGTCAGACTACAGATTTGCACACACTAACCCCTCCAGATGGTGTACCGTTGAAGAGTTTTCAGCGTTCATTGCCCTGTCATGTTGGCAGCTGTGGAAGGCAAGAAATACAAGGATTTTCAGGAATGAAACACACACAATCTCGCAAGTATTTGGAGCCTGCAAGGCGGCAGCAGAACAATGGCGATACAGGTTTCCAAACAGGAAGAAGCACATTGTTGATCAATGGTGTCAGATCCTTGATTTGGCAAGACAAGCCTAGTACTAAGAAATTATGTTTTTTCTGTAACACACATCACCCCCTAGGTGATGTTGTAAGTCCCTTGTAAACTTTCATCATTATCTGATGGGCCATTTTGGGGCCAACATAAATAAATAAATTTCAGGTGGGGAACGACTCCCCCCGTTGACCTTCAAAAAGAAGTATTGATTAACTAATGCCACATTTCTGTCGCTTTATGACTTACGCTTTACCAGGCTTCTCATATCATGCTAGCTGCTCGTGAAGCAGATGCCCTACTGGTTCAGGATGAGTCTACCAGGAACCAGCAAGAAGGTCAACAAAATGGAATTTCTGAGGCAGCTGCCCCCTTTTTCCCCTTCTTGAACTGATATATATAGTGGAGCAAAGCATCCAAGCACGATCCAAGAACATGGATGGAGGGGAAGCGGTGGCTTACGGTTAAGCTGGAGCCTCTCAGATTCGACGCCGCCCCAGACCATGGCGCCGAGGCGGCCGTTCCCGATCGGCGCCGCGTCGGTGAAGTACTTCGCCGGGGAGCCGAAGACCACCTTGAGCGGCCGCGCCTCTTCATCTGCCGGCCACCCGGCAGCCGCGGCAACAGCCTCCGCCATTGACAATCTGAGTCCCTTTGCGCTTACCGCTGACGTGCCTTTGACTGCTTTGCTTACCGCTTACGTGCCTTTGACGCCGCTTCTTGGATATAGGGCCGTACGTTAGGCCGTGATGCGCCGAAGGAACGCCGTTCAGCAGCATCGCGGCCGGCCCAGGACACCGTCAACGAGCTCCGTGAGGACTTAAAAAAGTATCAGACCTCCTGTCTGTCACATTCTTATATTTAGTGCTCACTTCACGTACAGCAATTTTTCATCTCAACCTAAAATCCAACTAGTACTAGAAATGCGTCGATAGGCTGAGTAGTTTAGTAGTTCAATTGTTTCAGATAGTTCAATAGTTCATATAGTTCCGTAGTTCAGCACATGGAGTTCAGATAGGCTGACTTATTTATTGCTTTAGAATTCATATGTTTGATCTATGTGTCATTTATTGTTTACAGCTGATCCTTTGCTTGATCAGAAAACGCAAATCTGCAATCATGTGCTATCCATTGTGTAGTAAAGTTCTTCCTTTTGACAGAATTTGAGAAGAAAAAATTGAGCTTTATGAAAGGCAAATCTGGTTTATGTGAAATGCAATGGCTGAACTTGACAAGGGAATACCTCAAGTTGGTTTCAGATTTAAAAATTCAGATGAAGCTTGGCAGTTTTGGGTGGCCTATGGGGATCGTAGTGGCTTTGATGTTAGGAAAAGATATACAGTACAAATTACAGCAAATTTGATCGTAAGGCAACATCATGTAGATAAGTTTGTGCCAATGAGAGCCATCGAAGAAAAGTGGAAAGTTTCCGTAGCGAAGTGTTTCAGACCTGAAACAAGAACTGATTGCAAAGCATGAATGACTATTAGTCTATTACATTGGACCGAGGGGAAGAAAATTACGAAGTCACTGATGTTGTCCTTCAACACAATCACTTCCTTCACTTGCTTGAAACTCGACACTTGATGGCAACACAAAGAAAAATTTCAAAACTACAGGCTTTTGAAATCGAGACCACCGATGATTCTGGAATTAGGCCAAAAGCTGCCCAAGAGTTAGTTATCCGTCAAGTTAGAGGGCCATTTAACCTTACTTACACTTGTCGTGACCGCAAAAATTATTTACAGAGCAAGAGGTAGAGTGAGTTTGCATTTGGACAGGCTTTGTATGTTGAAATATTTTCATGACAAGATCTTTGAAAATCCACCATTCCATTATTCTTTGCAAGTGGATTGTGATGAGCATATAACCAACATATTTTGGACTGATGCCAAAATGACTCTTGACTACGCATATTTAATGATGTCGTGACATTTGACACTACTTTTGAAACAAATAAAGAATACTGACCCTCTAGCAGCTCACAATGGCAAGCAACCTAAAACTAGTTATACGATCAAGATGCAGCTATGGGAAAAGCAATAAAGAATGTATTCATTGAAATCATATCATGGATTGTGCACATTTCACATAAGTGCAGTAGTCAGAGGTCTTAAAGACAATGACAGGTACATGTGGGCCATATAAATAGGGTGGTTCTACCACATCTGTGATATATCCCCTTGGTACTCCATAATTTAGAGCTTGACCGCCTTATAAGCAGCACAACTTGTTGCAAAATAACAAACAAGATCATAAGGGGTTAAAACCAGATGCGATCGCCCTTTAGGGCCAGATGAAACGTTAATGACAAACATAAGAAGATAGATCAGTGAGAAATAGGGCTAGGGCAAGAAGAATCGGCTACAAAGTAGAGCCGAAGTAAATTCTTCCCCAGCAAAGTCGCCAAAAAGTGTCTTGACATTAGATGTGGTCCGAATCACACACTAGAAAGGGCATTGGACGTCCGGGCCGCTGCGGACCGAAGAACGTAGCGAGGATCTTACTCTTTCATGGTGAAGAACAGAGAGGTTTACAAGCAAACCACCAAAGGATAACCAACGTACTTGTGTGACGAAGAACTGGCTAGTTTTTAGGCAATCTAGCAAAGAAACCATCGAAGCTCTCACCCGGGAGGGATCCCGTCAGGGCAAGGACGTCGACGCATTGCCCTAGGTCGGCCGGCAAGCCTTGGGCATTATCCTTGGTCGTCGGATCAAGGGATGAACAACATGGAGGTTGGAGAAGAGAGAAAAGGGGTAAAAAGAGTTGTAGATTGATTTGTATGTCGATTGGATAGATGAGAACTCAATCAGCCATAATCCTCTCATATATATCTAGAGAGGGTGGTCTTATCCCAGTAGGAAACCTCTCCAAGTATTCTTTTTCAAGTTTTCTACAAGTTTGGAACAGTTCGGATTAGAATCCAGAAACCCAGATCTGAACAGCCCTTTTTATTAGGTCCCCTGTGGCCAGAAATCCAGAAACCCAGATCCTATGGCCAAATTATGATGTCAACACACGTCCCCTGTTTTTGGTACAATTGCATATTTATCAAAAACACTATATATATATAAGTATCAAATTTCTTCATATATTCGGTCATAATAATTCAATCAATATATCATTGTTAATACATCAATGACCGAGTATTCAAGTTTTGTCCAACAATAAAGAATGTGAGCCAGTACAAGCACTTCCATACTCTTATCTACTATGAACCGGCTAAAGGACACCATTCACCTACAGTTCTTGATACTAAATTAACAACCTGATTATAAACACCAAAAACTTAGCCGTGATGAACACATCGGCTGTATTGTTTTTCCTTTTATTTAGAGCGATATTCCATCATATATCGGCCAAAAATTGTTATAAGGCAGTGTATAGTCATGATCCACATTTTATTCGAGGGCAACAATGAGCTAGTATCGGCCTTAGATAGGTCATGGAAAATAAAGTCTTCGAAATCTATAAGTATCTTTAGCCAAAATGAAGTTGTTGTATCAATGGTTCTATTAGTGGTTCGTGAAGTTGTCGTTCATTGTTACCACTTTAAATTATCTATTTACTCCCCTACTGTACTGCAATTCTCATTTTCTAAGAAGTCAATCAATTTTAAATTTGATAATTTTTTTAATTTGAATCAAAGTTGAAATTGATTCACTTCTTCGGAAGTGACAGTTGCTCTGTTTTTTTAACACATTGTTGAGCAGATGTTTGGGTTGTTGTTTTTAATCCAATGAATGTATGTTTTAGTCAATTAAATATTAGTTCACGCTTTAGAAAATAGCATTATCAGTTTTAGACTTTCACTTTCATTGCAGACCTTCACTTTAATTTTATTGTACTCAATGTATCTGTGCATATAGTAGGCTCTACATTTTAGGGTCCCTCTAGGCACCGTGCATGAGGCCCTGACTGAGGTACTCAAACCACTCTTTGGGAAGGTCGAGGCTGGTGACAGGACGCTTCAAGAGGTCAAGAAGTTGCTGCACAATCAAGGTTTGGACATAGAACAATTGAAGAAGATGCATGCTGAGGGACCTAAGAAGAAGATGGTGAACACCATGAGAGGCCAGCTAGCAGCCGTGACTCTGAAGGTGGATGTTATAAAAGATGAGGTGGATGCTATAAAAGATGTCTTTAAGATGAACATATAAGTCTTTATCATGGGTTATGTGTGTGTAATGGAACTTAACTTTGCTTCTTGTGGTGTGATGTGAACAATTAAGTTTCTTAACTTACTTTTAGGCTGTATGTCGTGGATAAGTTAGAAATGAACTAAGTAATAATATTGATGTTGCATATATATATATATATAGTGTGTGTGTGTGTGTGTGTGTGATGACCATATAGTAGCTACTGGATGTTGTTGCCATGACAATATAGCTACCATGAGAGAATGATCTAAAATGGTTTTGATAACAATACATCCATAATGCAAGGTAGCATACACATTACAAGGAGTTGCACATTGTTTCCAAACTCACATGAGCATCTATATATTTTTACAAGATTGCCATTTCTTGCGTATTTTGGCCATAGGCCTAACCTCTTTACGACCATCTCTTAGGTATGGAGTTAGCTCACTTGCCAAAAGCCGAGGGAGGATTGAAGCATCCAAAGGAGGCACTTCATTAGATGCATTGAACTCTTCCTCATCCACTAGATTTTCAAGACCGACAACCTGTTTTTGCTAGGGAGTACCACTTATCATTTCCTGTTTCTAGTGTCGCACACATAGAAGACTTGAGAAACCTGACTTGCGACCACAAATGGCTCCTCCATGTACCCAACTTAGTTGAGGTCAATCGTAGTATAGCCATACTTGTCTTTCATGACACCCTAACTTCCACCTACCCATCGACACCAGAAAACAGCCACCTTGAAGCCTAGATACAAGAGTTCCCATATCTCTTCAATCTGAACATAGTATGATGCCTTCTACATGTTGTTGTCAAATGAATCTACACGAATAGCATAGTTCTAGTACATTCTTGTCTTGATCAATGGTGTAAAAATGTGTAGTCATTTATGTCAAAGCCTTGATATGTGAAGAAAGGGCCCTTTGCTAGCTTAGCCTTTCATCTAGGCAAGAGGTTTTACTGGCAAGTCGATGTTTGATCCATTTGGTGAATCGGCTCATATGTGCCCTCTCTAACCAAGCTTCGCCCTTGTGAAAGTCCAAGTTTGGTTTTGGTAATTAATGACACCAAGTTGCTAATGTCTTGTGTTTAAGTGATTTGAGTTAGGCATAGCAACACATGTGATGAAGGTGCAAGGTGGCATGGAAAGGTGGCCACGTGATCACAAAGAGATGAAGCATGGAGTAGAGATCATGGTGATAGACAAGGAGTAAAGTGATCAAGGCAAAGGTATAAACATAGGGTTTTACTTTTGCCGATCTAAGTTGAGTAGAGAAATGATTGACCGGATTTAGGATAGATAGCCGACTATCAAGAGGGGAAATCACGGTCATCTCTCGAATCAATTGCTACTAGGTCTATATCTTGAGCATATGCATTAGGATCTAGTAAAGTGCTAACCTAACTCCTTTGGGAAAATGCTTGTGAAATGCTAACACACATGCACATTGATGGTGGACACTTGGTGGTGTTAGCACATTTGCAAAGGAGGTGGAGTTCCTAGGGTAGAGAGGGGTTTGGGTTCCTCTCTCCCTGACCACATTCGGCGCTTTTGAGAAAATGAAATGCATATTTTCTATTGCGCTGGTAGAAATCTTGGGGAAGTTGTGGGAGTGTTTCTCACACCGGACACAGGTGTTGGTAGCACGGACGCTGCACCTGCGCGTCCGGTGAGGTGTCAGTCTCAGGCGCGTGTAATCCGAGTGCACCGTACACACTGCACCGGGCACAGGGTGTTTCCTGTTCGTGCGTCTAGTGGTTGTTGGTGTCAGCGAGCAAGTCTACGAGAGCATCGGACACACCAGAGAGCGTCCGATGATCGAGCATTTTGCAACCCTCTCTACGTACGGTCTGGTGAGTACCAGATGCGTCCGGTGCTCAATTGACTGCGTCTAGTGGTTTGTAGGTGACCGTTAGAGATCGACACGTGAAAGTCAAAAGGACGACATATGGCCATCATCAGGGCACTGGATGCAGGGTCCGAGCGTCTGGTGGCTCCCAGTTGAGGGTCTGGTGACCCCGAGTCTTGCCCAGTAAAAGAGCCAACGACTCTATTTGTTGAGGGGGCTTATAAATAGAAGGTGGCCGGCCTTGGAGGGTTCTCTCTTGCACTTTGGCATACTTGAGACATACTTTGAGCTAGAGAACACTCCCTCCACTCATCCCCTTGCTTGATTGCCAATCCTAGTGAGATTGAGTGAGATTCAAGTTTATTGCTTAGTAAATTGCATCTAGTGGCACTTGTTTCTTGAGTTTGCTGTAGATTTATTATTACTCTTGGGTGTTTCCCGATGCCCTAGATGACTTGGAGCAGCGATGGTGTTGAGCTCGTGATTGAGATTGTTTCGAGCCTCACCAAGTGATTTGTGAGGGGTTCTTGAGCCTTCCCCGCGGGAGTTCACAATTGGCTACTCTAGTGGATTGCTCGTGGCTTGGAGGATTCCCATCTTGTGAGTGGATGTGCGGCACCCGCTGAGGGTTTGGCTTTGAATTGCCAATTAGCTCATTATCATCAAGTGGTTGTATCGCCACAACGAGGACTAGCTTGCCAGGAAGCAAGTGAACCTCAGTAAAAAAATCCTGTGTCATCATTTGCTGAGGATTCTCTTTGTTATTGTGATCGTGAGTGATTGGTTGGATATATCACTCTACAACATTGGTATAACAATCACTCTCCACTCCTTTATTTACTTGTACATCTTACTTGTTGTTTAGCTTGTGTAGCTTAGTCTTCTTAGATAGGAGTGTAGTTAGCTTTAGTTGCATTTTGTTGTTATGACTTAGTGTGTTGATGCAAAGCTGATCTGCAAACACAAAGGGCTAATACCCGATTCAAACGTTAAGGCGTGCCAGCCGATTTGACCTTGCTATCGGCAAAGGTGATAACTCGAATACTTTAGTCCTGACAACAGCGATGCGCCCGGATGTCACGGCTAAGAGGTACTCACGCGGAACTCGAGAACACGCCGAGCTTAAGTCGACGAATTCCTAAGAACTCGTAATAAAAGGAAAAAAAGTATGACGAAGTCGTCGAAAAGTAGATGCTGGAATATGAGTAAAAACGTGTGTTTGATTGATTTCTTGATTCTTTGATTACAAGGTCCTAGGGTTTATATTTATACCCTGCTCAAAGAGCTACGACCAGACACGATTAGAATTCGAATTCCAAATTACACGGAATCCGTATACAAAACGATGCAAATAACTAAGGAAATAATAAAACTATCCTTCGTGACAAACCAAAACTCCTCCACATGACAACTGGCAGCCTCCGGACTCCTCCTTCGCGTCATCGGCAATCCCCTTGCCATAGTCATCGGCAGACCTTTTTACCTGGCAGCCTCCGGACTCCTCCTTCGCGTCATCGGCAATCCCCTTGCCATAGTCATCGGCAGACCTTTTTACCCAGTCATCGGCACCATATTACTGCCTGTGGACTTAGTCACATTCAACCTCTCCCTCATCGGCAACCATCCTCATCAGCAACCCGCATCGTACTGCCACCCTATCCTGCCATCCTGGACACGTGCCCAAAAATGGTGTCAACACATGCCCCCCAGTTTCGGAGTATAAAACTATTAATGCTCCGAAATTCTCTGCAGTAATGATGCCTTCTCCGCAATTAATGCTCCTAATCTGGTAACCGACAACCTCAATCTGGACAACTCTGATCCTAATCCTCCGCAGATTCCTCGAAATCCCCAACTTCCTAAATGGGCATCTTTCTTGGTCGTACATCGGCAACAATACCGTTACAAAGATCTGCCGATGCTCTGACCAGGATATTCGCAAAAACGGTTACCTCCCCTCTATCCGCCCATCGGCAAGATGACCGTTATAGAATATCGCCGATGGACCGACCAGGAGATCGCGCACAGTAAAATATCTTTAGATAATGACCGCTTCCTGTCAAATCACCTGCACAATCCCTGGATTACCGTGCGAACAGTTACCATATCCACCTGAGTACCCTCGGGCTTCTCGGATGCGGCAAAGAGATAAGTCGGATTTGCCCTTGCCCATCTTGTCCTATAAATAGTTCCTTCTTGGGTACTCCTCCCCCATTACACCATTCTACTATCCAACTTTGCTTTTCCAGCGGCGGCGCCATTTACAACCCTCAAGATCTCCGACAAACACTCCTCTTCATCAACTCCGGTGCCCTCCAACGTCCTCTTCACGACAAGATGGCCATTGGCTTCGTCGTCCCTGAGGTCAGACTTCCATCTCATCTCCTGTACCTTTTCTCGCATTCCTGTTCATCTGCGATTCATCTTACTGAATATCTTCCTTTTCCTTTTTCTTTGTATTTTTATTCCCCAAAACACTAGGAATTGTCCAACAAAATTGTCATCTCTACCGATCAACCACACCTTCAGTGCCTCGGCCCTCTAGGGAATCCAGATCCAACCGACCTTATCAATGCAGAAACCAACAGGATTCCCTTTAGAGCCGAAAACTTTTCTTTAGATCTGTAGAAAGACACCTTTCGCTCTTGGCCCAGCCCTACTGTAGGGTGGAAAGATTGGTTCTTGAGGGTCAGCAATTCTTATGAAGTCCAGTGGGGTGAGAGGAAACTAGCTCAATGCATTAGGCTATCCATTGCCGATATGCACAGGAACGAGTCGCTGCTGATAGCTGCATCCTACTTTTGGTCAGACACTCTCAATGCTTTCGTTCTTGGCCACGGCCCTGCTTCTCCTACCCTTGCCGATGTAGCCATGCTTACTGGGCTAGATATATCTTCTGCCGATAGCACCCACTTTTTTGATACTGCCCCCAGTGCCAAAGTGGAGACTCGCGCTATCGGCGGTTGGTCAGGGTACATCCAGAAGTACCGCGGGAGAGGGCCTGTCACCATAAAGGAGCAAACCACCTTTCTGAACATGTGGCTGGACAAGTTTGTATTCTGTGGTCGATCGGCAGGACCAACTTCCGTCTATCTATCGGCAGTAGAAAGACTGGCTAGCTGCGGTCAATTTCCTCTCGGCCGATATTTGCTCAGCGCTGTTTACCACCTTCTTCATCAGGTAGCCCAGAAACTCCTGCTTGGCCAATCCATCGGCAACTTGGGAGGCCCCTGGTGGTTTATTAATATGTGGCTCAATCTGCACCTGCATAAGCGCCTTGATTTCAACTTGTTCTCACAGCACTTCCCAAGAGATATAGCCGAAAATCATGTGTTGAGTGAAGAGGAATCGGCAACGCGTGCCCCCTTGAACTTTGGCGAAGCCGTTATAGTCTTACCCGGTTCAGGGAACAATCCGGATCAGATCGGCCGATTCTTTGAGACTCTGTATGAGGGTCTGGCCAGAGATGAACGACCATGGCTGGCTTATGACGACCCAGATAGCATGCTCCCTCTGACCTTCAATCCATTTGATGAAGCTCTCGACAGGGACAATGAGGTGATGATGGCAATTGTGACTCCCAGAGCCATACCAGTGAATTTCTTCGGTAGCACAAAAACCTCTCCCCAAACCTATGAATTTTATAATCCATCGGCATTAGCTCGCCAGCTAGCCTTCGGCCAATTGCCGATTGCACTTCCTTATGCCGATGTAATAAAGCCCAGAGAACCCATCGCCAACCTTCTCGAGTGGACTCGAGTAGCCCAGCTACCACCAAATGCCGATACAGATGTAGATCTGTCAGAATGGATTCCAGCTGCCTTTATCACTCAGGCATACAAGCTATGGTGGGCAGAATGGAAAGAGAATCTATTCTGCAGATCGGCCCTCTCATACCGCGGCATGATCGACCCCGAATACGAAGTCCCTGATGACACTGTAAGTATTTTAAACCGATGTCTCATTTTCCAATACTATTCCCATCGGTAACTTACCCCTGTATTCCTTTTGCAGATTGACAACACCCCCCCATCGGTTAGCAGGAGTGGCAAGCCGATCGACTTGTTCCCATCAGGCCCGATCTCCTCAATCGGCCATAATGCTCCCACTCTGGCTTCCATCGTGCACCGGGGTGCGCGCCTCAAGAAAGTTACCACCAGGAAGACTCAGACATCGCCAACGGTAGCTGCTTCCACTCTGGCGCAAGCTTTCAGGGCAATTTGTCAAACCCTTTTCATTTATGCTAACTATCTTTGTATCGGCTATCTATGCTCATAAACTCCTTTTTGTTGTTGCAGCAAACTGGTGCATCGGCAAAAGCCAAACGCCAAGGTACCGATGCCCCCTAGTCTAGCCAGCCAAAGAGGAAGGGCACCCAAGGTGCTAAGGCTGGAACAAAGCGCCAGAAAGTGGCAACTCCTCCTCCTCCTCCGGTGTCTCCAATCCCGGTGGAATCTTCCCCTTCTTCTCCAGAAGTCCAGACACAGCAAGCACCATCTCCCCAACCAATACAGGAAGCACCACAGATGGAAGAACCCCAGCAGGAAGAACCTCAAACGGAGGTACATCAGCTGACGTAGGTGAACAAACAACTGGCCCGGCAGGTCCAGTTATATCATCGGCGGTTTCCCCGATTCAGACAACTGTTGTTCCTACTCCGGGTAACATATCTCAACAATACTTCCGCCGATAAACTTATTCTCATTTAGTCTCATAACCCTTCCTGTCTTCTTTCAGGCGATATCGTTCCATCGGCAACATCTGCCGATCAACCTGTAGTTCCATCAGTATCTTTGAGTCAAAGGCAAGAAATTGCCCTGAAACAAGTAAGTCATCCAACTTTTCCACCAGCATCGTCTGCCGAAGCTTTGACCATAAAAATGACTTATTTCATTCTCATTTTCAGGAACAAGATTCTCCCGATAGCTTATTCTCCTTCGCCATTGATATCTTCGAAGAAGAAGGTGAGGAAGCAAGCTCCTCTCGGGCAATTGGGACTGTATCGGTAGAAACCAGGGCTAAGCTGGAGGAGCTATCGGCCATATTTCATCAAGACACTGCTCAACTGGTCAATGTTTCTGACCCAGCCAAGGCCTTGTTCAAAACCCTTAGAGGCCAAATTCCTGCCGATGCTGAAGAAACGCTCTTCCATGCTGCATACCTAGAAAGCCGCCAGCTACAGTACCAGAGAGCTACTCGACGCCTTGCCGATAGAGCCGCTCAAATCCAGCTCTCTGAGGAGATGATGAAAGAAAAACTCTTAGCCGACGAGAAACATAAGAACATCGGCACCTTAAAGTCCTCAGGTGATGCACTGAAGCAGAAAGTATCTGATCTATCGGCAAAAAGAGAAGCTCTACTGGCCGAACTCAAGCAAGTAGAGGATGCTCTGTCCCAAGCCCAGCAAGAAGAGAGTCAACTGCCGGAGACCATCAAGCACCTTGAACAAGAACGAAACGTCCACGGCCGCAAAGCGCTGCAGCTGAAGAGGAAGCTGAAGCCAATAGAAGGTTCTGCCGATGATGATATCAAAGAGATAGAGACAGCCAATCAGATTCGGCTGCGCGCCATATCAGCAATCCAAGCGCTGCTGAACATCTGAAGCTTTCATCGGCAACACACCTTTGTTTTTCCGCTTTTAGCTTTTAGTCTAGCCGATAAGACTGTTATCGGCATCTTTTGAAACATTAAGTCTGCCCCCAAACATTTAAATCCAGCCGATAGGATTGTTATCGGCACTTAAACTTTTATGCATCGACCAATATGCTGGGGTAGTACTTCTTTAAATACTTGCCATTTAATGCTCTGGGAAATTCAACTCCTTCGAGAGTTTCTAGAATATAGGCATTGCCAGGAGCTGAGTGTCTTATCCGATAAGGACCTTCCCAATTAGGAGACCACTTCCCAAACTTCGAACTTTTAGTCCCGACTGGCAAAATCAACTTCCATACCAAATCCCCATCGGCAAACTCCTTAGCCTTTACTTTCTTATCATACCATCTAGCAACTCTCTTCTTATTTTCTTCTATACTCATTAAAGCCTTTAACCGATGCCCTGCTAAATCATCTAATTCATCGGTCATCAAAGTGGCATAATCATCGGCAGCCAATTGATCTTGAAAAGATAATCGCCTAGATCCAGCCTTAATCTCCCAAGGCAACACTGCATCATGTCCATACACCAATTGATAGGGTGACACCTTGGTTGATCCATGACAAGCCATCCGATAAGACCATAGTGCTTCATTTAACAATGTATGCCACCGCCTAGGATTTTCTTCAATCTTCCGTTTAATAAGCTTGATAATTCCTTTGTTAGACGCTTCGGCCTGCCCATTGGCTTGAGCGTAGTAAGGAGAAGAATTCAACACTTTAATTCCCATACCGATTGCGAATTCATCGAACTCCCCCGACGTGAACATGGTGCCCTGATCGGTAGTAATCGTTTGGGGAATCCCAAATCGGTAAATAATATGCTCCTTCACAAAATCAATCATATTGGCTGATGTGACTTTCTTCAAAGGAATAGCTTCGACCCACTTAGTGAAATAGTCAGTGGCAACTAGAATGAACTTATGCCCTTTGCTAGATGGTGGATAAATCTGGCCGATCAGATCGATGGCCCATCCCCGGAACGGCCAAGGTTTTATTATAGGATTCATAGCCGATGCGGGTGCTCTCTGGATATTACCGAACTTTTGACAACCTTGACATCCCTTAAAATATTTAAAACAATCTTCAAGTATGGTTGGCCAAAAATATCCATTCCTTCGAATCATCCACTTCATCTTAAAAGCTGACTGATGCGCTCCACACACTCCTTCATGGATTTCCCCCATCAAACTTCTGGCTTCATCATCACCCAAGCATCGGAGAAGAATTCCGTCGATAGTTCGATAATACAATTCATTTTCAAGGAGCACATACTTGGTCGCTTGAAATCGAACCTGTCTTTCAACTTTTTTGGATGGATCTTTTAGATAATCAATAATTTCTTTCCTCCAATCACCGGCACTGACTGCCGATGTCGCATTAATCATTGGCTGATATCCCGAGGCATGCTGGGCTAACCGATTAGCGTCTTCATTATGCAATCGGGGAACATGCTCCAATCGGAAGTCCTTGAATTCCTTTAACAGTTGCATACTTCTCTCGAAATAGGTCATGAGAACTTCACTTCGGCATTCATAGCTTCCGGCCAATTGATTTATAACCAACATAGAATCCCCGAATATTTCAACAGCATCAGCACGAACTTCTCTTAACAACTCCAATCCCTTGATCAGAGCTTGATACTCAGCCTGATTATTTGTCGATGTAGCAACAATCGGCAAGGAAAACTCATACTTCCTCCCCTTAGGAGAAACTAATACAATGCCGATTCCTGCCCCCCGGTCGCAGGTAGATCCATCAAAGAAGAGCGTCCAGGGTGCAATTTCCAAGGTTTCCACTAGACCGCAATGCTGAGTCACAAAATCGGCCATAATCTGCCCTTTGACTGCCTTAGCCGATTCGTACCGCAAATCGAACTCCGACGGCGCTAAAATCCATTTACCGATCCTACCACTCATAATCGGCATAGATAGCATGTATCGGACCACGTCATCTTTGCAAACAACAGCACATTCAGCCGACAACAGGTAATGTCTCAGCTTGATACATGAAAAATATAAGCATAAGCACAGTTTCTCAATGGCCGAATACCTGGTTTCAGCATCAATCAACCTCCTACTCAAATAATAAATTACTCTCTCTTTCCCTTCAAATTCTTGAACTAAAGCTGAACCGATAACCGATCCATCGGTAGATAAATACAATTTGAAGGGCTTCCCTTGTTGAGGTGGAACTAAAACTGGAGGATTTACTAGATACTTCTTGATTTCATCCAGAGCCAACTGCTGTTCTTCTCCCCAAACAAACTCTTGATCGGCTTTCAATTTAAGAAGAGGACTGAACGCACGAATCCTCCCAGATAAATTCGATATAAATCTTCTGATAAAATTTACCTTGCCGATCAAGGATTGGAGCTCGGTTTTATTGGTAGGGGCCACTATTTTATTGATGGCATCAATAGATGTTCGACTAATTTCAATACCCCTCTGATGTACCATGAAACCAAGAAACTGCCCTGCCGATACGCCAAATGCACACTTGTTGGGATTCATCTTCAATCCATGCTTCCTTGTGCACTCCAACACTTTTCGTAAATCGGCAAGATGCTTTGAGAAATCTCCAGACTTAACCACCACATCATCAATATAAATCTCTACGAGCTTGCCGATGAACTCATGAAATATAAAATTCATAGCCCTTTGATAAGTAGCACCAGCATTCTTTAACCCAAAAGTCATGACTATCCACTCAAATAGTCCAACATGACCAGGACACCTGAATGCGGTTTTTGGAATATCCTCCTCTGCCATGAATATTTGATTGTAACCTGCATTACCATCCATGAAGCTGATGACCCGATGGCCAGCCGCAGCATCAACCAGTAGATCGGCGACAGGCATTGGGTATCCATCCATCGGCGTAGCTTTATTGAGATTCCTGAAATCAATGCACACCCGAAGCTTCCCGTTCTTCTTGTAAACCGGAACAACATTGGAAACCCATTCGGCATACCGACACTGCCGAATAAACTTAGCTTCAATAAGTTTAGTGATTTCGGCCTTAATATCAGGTAGAATGTTAGGATTACATCGGCGGGCTGGTTGCTGATGTGGCCGAAATCCAGACTTGATGGGTAACCGATGTTCGACAATTGATCGGTCTAAACCAGGCATCTCTGTATAATCCCAAGCAAAGCAATCTTTATATTCCTTTAACAAACTAGTCAATTGTCGCTTACACTCAGGATCTAATTTAGCACTAATAAAAGTAGGCCTAGGCTTATCACCACTACCTATATCTACTTCTACCAAATCATCGGCCGATGTGAACCCCTGGCCTAATTTTCCATCATCGGCGAATCTATCCATTAAAAACCGTCGTCAGAACCGACTGCTTGGATCGGTGGAATCTCATAATCGGCAACTTTGAGAAAATCTTTCTCCCAAACTTCTCCTGAAATGCACCTAGTCTTTTCATAAGTATCCGCTTCTGCCGATGCGATAACATAAGAAGAATCCCCTGGGACGATCTCAATCTTGTCACCTACCCACTGAACCAAGCACTGATGCATTGTAGATGGGACACAACAATTGGCATGAATCCAATCTCTCCCCAATAATAAATTGTAGGCACCTTTTCCGCTGATCACGAAAAAAGTTGTCGGCAAGGTTTTGCTGCCGATGGTCAACTCTGCACATATCGCCCCCTTGACTGGAGACACGTTTCCTTCAAAGTCTTTGAGCATCATATCGGTCTTGGTCAAATCTTGATCTCCTTTCCCAAGCTTCCGATATACTGCATACGGCATAATATTAATAGCAGCTCCACCATCAACTAGGATCTTAGTCATTGGCTGCCCATCAACCCTTCCTTTGAGGAACAAAGCTTTAAGATGCTGCCTCTCGTCATCGGCAGGTTTCTCAAAGATAGCCGTCATCGGATCCAGAGCCAACTGAGCTATCTGATCAGAAAATTCCAGGTCATCGTCACTGGCTGGTGCAAGAAACTCCATCGGCAACATGAAGACCATGTTGACGCCTGCCGATGGACCTTCCCTCTTAGTGTCTGACGGCTGCCGACTTCCAGAGTTCTCTCCTTTATTTAGCTCTTCCTGCCTTTCACGTTGCAATCTCCTTTTCTGTGTCTTGGTTAATCCTTGAGGGCACCATGGAGGAAGTGGCCTTTGCCTTGCCGTCGGGCGTTGGTTCTCTCTTGACTCCATGCGATGCGTGTTAGCATCCCTGCAAAATATGAATTCATCGGGAACCCGCGCATCAGCCATTCCTTCGAGCTCCTCTTGGTTCCTGGGAAAATACTGGACACGGTCACCGAACCGATCGTGAACGCTAAGCCTGCCCCCCAGCCGATCATGAACTGACGCCCTTCCTCTGATTGGCCCATTAAATCGCCGTTCATCATCATGATAACGCCGATCGGTTCTATCGTACCGATCATAACCGTTGCACTCAGGGCAGTCTCTGACAGTAGGAAGCTTGATATTTTCCTCCCAACAATGGATGAAGAATGGACAATTCCAATGATCCCTGTGCCGATTCCACTCCTGTCGGCGTCTTTCTTCTTCCTGTCGATAATCTTCCTGCTGGCACCGATACCGATCTTCCCGTTGTTGCCAATTTCCTCGTGGCCTTCTATGAGTTATGACGATACCAGACCGAGGAGGCCTTCCTGAGCTAGTTCCTTCCTGGACCAAGCCCTTATTTCTTGCATCGGTAGTAGTAACTTGATGCTGAGGATCTACCGATACACTCTTCTCAGCTGTCTCCGATGTTAAGACCTTAGCCTTCCCCTTAGCATCCAACATGTTTGTCGGGAAAGGATGTTGGTCTATCTTCATCGGCTTTTGGGCTTTGGAACTGTCAAATTTGATTCTCCCTGACTCTATAGCCGATTGCAGTTGCTGTCTGAATACTTTGCACTCGTTGGTGTCATGGGAAGTTGCATTATGCCACTTGCAATATCTCATCCTCTTCAATTCTTCTGCCGATGGGATCACATGGTTAGGTGACAGTTTGATCTGACCTTCCTGAAGTAGAAAGTCAAATATCCTATCGGCCTTGGCGGTATCAAAGGCGAACTTCTCTGGTTCCTTCTGCCCAAAAGGACAAGACATCGGCTTCTTGTTTTTTACCCACTCTGCCAAACCGATTACTGGTTCTTCATCGGAATCTGAGCTTGTTGCTTCATCAACAAATGACACTTTCTTATTCCATGCCCTCTTAGGCTCGAAAGGCTTGATGTCTTGATCAGATATCCTCTGCACCAAGTGACTTAAACTTTCGAACTCCTGAGAGGCATACTTATCCCTGATATGTGGCAACAAACCCTGGAAAGCCAAATCGGCTAGCTGCCGATCATCCAGAACCAGTCTATAGCATTTATTCTTGACCTCTCGTATCCTCTGCACAAATCCCTCAACCGACTCATCATTACGTTGCCTCAACTTGACCAAGTCGGTGATCTTCTTCTCATGAACCCCCGAGAAGAAGTATTTGAGGAATTGCTTCTCTAGATCGGCCCAAGTAATTACTGAGTTGGGAGGTAATGATATGAACCAAGTAAAGGCCGATCCAGACAATGATGATGAAAATAGACGAACCCTCAATTCGTCCCTGTTACCAGCCTCTCCACATTGAATAATGAACCTGTTGACATGCTCCATGGTTGACGTGTCGTCCTGTCCGGAAAATTTTGTAAAATCCGGTACCTTGTACCGATGTGGAAGCGGGATCAAATCATACGCTGGAGGATACGGTGTCCGATAAGAATAAGTGTTGACTTTGGGTTTTATCCCAAATTGTTCCCTCATTACTTCAGCAATCTTATCGGCCCAATACGCATCGGCATCTTGCCGATGAGGCGGCTGCGGATCTGGCACTTGGTGGCGAACCTCCACGTGTCTGTTCGGGACGTGACCTGCATGGAACATTGTATTGGTCACCTGTTCTCCAATCTGCGGACTACCAAACTGCTGTCCACCGATTGGCTGTCCTCCGAGTTGCTGTCCAAAATTTATTAGCTGGTTGGGAATCCCCTGACCTTGGAACCCGGGATAGACCTGCCCTTGCTGGAACCCTGTAGTCTGATAACCCTGCTGGGGCGATTGTGGAAAGGCTTGCTGTCCAAGCCATCCATTATTAGCGTTCATCGGCATAGGTGCTGCCGATGATTGGTAATTGGGTACCGTCGTTGAATTGACATACCCCGACTGGGCCATAGGCCTCTGTTGCATCAGCATTGACTCTGCCGATGCGTTGGGCATCTGGAACATTGAATCTTGAGGATTTCCAGTGTGAGGCCTTGCAGTAGTAGTTGTGGTATACCGAGGACTCTGGTTCACCGGCACATTGGAAGGTGCCGATGTCATAGGAGTTTTGCCCCTCATGTCAGTTATCTGTGATGTTCCCGGCGTCAACTCTGGAGGCATACCATAACCCCACCAGTTGGGAGGAAGAGTTAACCCTGACATTGCCGATGCCAACATATCTGTTGTCAGTTTATGCTGCCCAACTGAAATTTGTGGGTTGGTTGCCATCGGCATAGATAGTGCACCAGTAGTCCCCAATGTACTTGGAGGGACGGCAGACTGTGCACTTGCATTCGTCAAGGCAGCCGATGGAGCCGTGACCTCTGGTGCCGTTGGCTGATGATGGGAGGGCCCCACATAATCTGGCGGGATTTGTCCTTCCTTGAAAGTTCTTGCCACGGCGTTGAAAACCGTATTAGACAGTACACCAGCTTGGTTAATCAACGCTCGATTGATGGCATTGTCAACCATATCTTGAAGCTTGCCAGGATTGGCGTCGAAGGTGACCTGCCGTGGTGCCGGCAGTGCATCTTTCTGGACCACTTCGCCGCTCCTGTTTATGCTGAAAGACCTCAGGCATTGCTGCTTGAACTCTTCCATGGCTTGGGCAATAGCTTGCTTTTGCTCATCCTTGAGGTTGGCCTCCGTCACGGGGATGACGTTCTCTTGATCGAGGTCAGAGATCGACATGTTGATCTTGATCTTGAATCTGTCCCACTGGGCGTGCCAAAAGATGTGTTGATGCAAAGCTGATCTGCAAACACAAAGGGCTAATACCCGATTCAAACGTTAAGGCGTGCCAGCCGATTTGACCTTGCTATCGGCAAAGGTGATAACTCGAATACTTTAGTCCTGACAACAGCGATGCGCCCGGATGTCACGGCTAAGAGGTACTCACGCGAAACTCGAGAACACGCCGAGCTTAAGTCGACGAATTCCTAAGAACTCGTAATAAAAGGAAAAAAAGTATGACGAAGTCGTCGAAAAGTAGATGCTGGAATATGAGTAAAAACGTGTGTTTGATTGATTTCTTGATTCTTTGATTACAAGGTCCTAGGGTTTATATTTATACCCTGCTCAAAGAGCTACGACCAGACACGATTAGAATTCGAATTCCAAATTACACGGAATCCGTATACAAAACGATGCAAATAACTAAGGAAATAATAAAACTATCCTTCGTGACAAACCGAAACTCCTCCACATGACAACTGGCAGCCTCCGGACTCCTCCTTCGCGTCATCGGCAATCCCCTTGCCATAGTCATCGGCAGACCTTTTTACCTGGCAGCCTCCGGACTCCTCCTTCGCGTCATCGGCAATCCCCTTGCCATAGTCATCGGCAGACCTTTTTACCCAGTCATCAGCACCATATTACTGCCTGTGGACTTAGTCACATTCAACCTCTCCCTCATCGGCAACCATCCTCATCAGCAACCCGCATCGTACTGCCACCCTATCCTGCCATCCTGGACACGTGCCCAAAAATGGTGTCAACATAGTGTTTAGCCTTGTACTAGACTTTAGGTGGCTTTCTTAGCTTAGTTGAGCTAGTACTAGAATAGCTTCACCTTTTGTTTTATTAATCAACTTGTATAGTTGAAGTTTGTAGAAAATTTAAATAGGCTCTTCACCCCCCCCTCTAGCCATTTGGACCTTTCACCTTGTGTGGGTTTTGTTGCCTGAACACCTCCATATGCTCTTCGATGTAAGGTCTCACCTCTATTGTGTGCTGCAACACACAAAATTTGGCTCAATCAAAAGCATATGCATATGAAGTAATGTTCTTCTCCCCAATATTACCCTTTACCCCCTAGCCTTCCATCATGACAAGGCTTGGAGATGCTGATTGGATTAGTAGGGTCAATGTAACTGAGGCACCGGTCGATCACCTCCTTAGTAGAATAGCATGGCACCATGCTACCCTCATGATGGATGTGACTCTTGGCATACCTATTAAGAGTACTCATAAATCTCTCGTACCGGTACATGTGGTGGAGGAACATCAGTCCAAGATATTTGAGCTCCTTAACCAAATGTATAATGAGATGGACGGTTATTTCAAAGAAATTTGGCAGGAAGTAGGCCTCAAGGAGACACATCACCTCAATCATCTTCTTCTCAAGATCTTCTAGTGATCGTCCATCTATGACCTTCTGAGAGATTGCATTAAAGAGGAGCAGAGACTCATGATTTCCTTTTGGATTTTTCTGGCAAAATGTTCTAGATTCCAACTGCAAGCATCATTGTGAGCTACAATCATGAGCCTTCATGGGAAGCATCTTGTTTTCTCTCGGAGGCACAAGATTTCGTATGTTGGATGCATATCCAAAGGAAGTTTGACACTATAAAGAAGTCGCACAATTCCTGCTTCTCATGTCACGTTAGGTTTATGGCAGATAGAGGTGGATAGGCACCGATACCGTCAGGTACGAGCTCAGGCCTGATGTCGAATTCATATAGGTCAGCTCTTGCTTTTGCATTGTCCTTGGTTTTCCATTGGTCATTTATGAGTGTCCCAAGCAAACTCCCATAAACATTCTTTTTCACGTGCATGAGATCGATATTGGGGTGGACCACTATATGCTTCTAGGAAGGAAGTTCCCATAGGATCGATGTTTCTTCCACCTCTTCTTGTTGTCACTCTTCTGCTTTTGGTTTTTCACTGTTGTTGGGTACCATAAAAAGGGATACCCAAATCAGAGCAATGAAAAACGCAAAGGACCAAGCAAGTTAACCGCAATCATCGAGGCACGGGCCCCAACTCGCCCGATCCCTCAGGGCCTCGGACGCAAGTTCCGACTCGCCCGATTCCTCAGGGCCTCTTCCGACTCGCCCGACCCCTCCGGACCTCGGATGCAAGTTCTGACTCGCCCGACCCCTCAGGACCTCGGACGCAGACACCGCCTCGCCCGACCCCTTCTGGGCTCGGGCGCCGGATCCCGATCCACCAGGGCAGCAAGACTTCAGCCACACGGCACCCATACCCACGACGTGACAGGCGCTATGACTCCCATACCGCAGCAGGGCAGGGTGACGACTGTTCGAACCACCCTGGGCACTGCAGCCCTACCTCTTTCACTGTGTACCTTTACCTCTTTCACTGTGGCGTACTGCCTCACAGTAGAAAGGGAATGGGGGAGGTTAATCAACACCACTATTTGATGTCCTTTCCCACTGTTGACGCGATGTTCAGCAGTACCGGTGATCTGACCCCCATGACTCCTACAGGGCTCGGTAACCCTCCATAGAGACGGCCATCCCTCAAGGACAAAGTGAACAAGCTTCAACAGGGTCGGGACTATAACTCTTCCACTTGGCAGAGGGAGATCTACCCATGTAAATCCCTGTCTCCCTTTGAGGCTATAAAAGGGGAGCCAGGGCTCATAGCTAGGGAGAGGTTCAGACACGCCCAATACACTCTTCCACAGAGCAGCAACCAGCACTCTGTCCACCACTATGTCGAGACCTGGGACTTAGCCCTCTCTCGCGACCCGCTTGTATCCCCTACTACAAGCACCTGTGGGTGCAAGGTTATACAGAACCCCCGATCACACTGGATGTAGGGCATTCTTGGCCCGAACCAGTATAAATCTCCTGTGTCTCACTTGCATCACCATCCAAGCTCGGGTAATCACGCAGAGTTATACTCGTTTGTGTCTAGACCACGAATCTAGACGCCGACAGTTGGCGCGCCAGGTAGGGGTCTTCTGCGTGACATTCACCTGTCCCTACTGGGAAGGCTGGGATGGCAGACGGGTTTTACCCACTCCGCCGCGGCACCATCATGACGTTTGGGAGTTTGGAGTTCATGTCCCTCGGTTCTGGCTACGACATGGTCCTCCTCCCGCCTCGTGGTGATGTCAAGCCTTGCCCCGATCCGATCCCACCACAGTCAATGCGTGGGAGTCGTTCGGGACGCAGTACAAGGGGCAACCGGAAGGGGCGTCAGAGATCCGGGATCTCTGACCCTACCACTAAGGTCAGGGTCCCTCCGGCCCTCCCCCCGCATATTCCTCATCAGATCGCCCGTTCCTCTGGCCCGGCAGGCGCTAGAGGAAGGGCTCGCGGGGCACCAAGCTCCGCTCCCCGGACCGATAGAGGATCATCGCGACATCCCGTCCCACCCCGGTCGAAGGGGAAGGCACGGCCCGCACCCGTCGCCCGCAAGGGGGACAAAGCGGCATCAACATCCCGTCCTCCTCCTCCACCTCTAGATGAAGGAGAAACGACAGCGTCTCCCGAGTTCCCTTTCGGGCTCAGGAACACTGCCGCTACCTACGCCTCTTCCATGAGCACTTCATTAAGTGCGTACGCGGAACTTCCAGGGCACCACTTGAGGTCTACCTTGGACCTCATCTCCACGCCGCCCGTCTCGCCATATCCAGAGGATCCTACCTCAGGTGATGACGAGTTGGCCGGCGCTGACTTTTCCGGGTATGGCGACCCGGAGACCTTTATGCGCTTTTTGGAGGCCAGCAACTACTGTCTCGGCTACTCCGACTCAGACGACGAGAGCTATGACCCATCGCGAGAATGCTTCAACCTGGAAGTAGGAGGGACGCCGCATAACGCCCAGGGGGATGCAGGACCCTCTAGGCAGGAGAATGCAACCCCGCCTCCCAACCCTACTCCTGGGACCGACCCTGGAGCCCGTGGGGTAGCATCAGCCCCCGTTGGAGGACACCGCCCTGACCTCGAGCAGCTCGACAAGCTGGAGGCCAGGCTCGAAGAAGAACGCGCACGCCTCCGCCAACTCCGCGAGGCCCTGGTCCGAGACCCGTCAGGCCGCGGAGACAGGGGTGAAGCTAGACACCGCGCCCGTGACGTCAACCGCCGTATAGTCGAGGACCAAGGGGGTGACGCCCCAGTCTTCAGCACGGCCAGCCAGAATGTGATGGCCACTGCACTCCTCCTCAGAGCGATGCCCGAGCCGTCGACCCCTGAGGGAAGGAGAGTTCGCCAGGGGCTACGTGGCCTTCTGGAGCAGGCTGTGGTGCAAAACGTAGAAAGTTCTGCATCACAATCCCACGGCACGAGACGTCGAGAGGACCGACCCCCTCCTAACAAGGCACCAATGGTGCAGGGTCCGCCGCCCCCTGATCCACAAAGGGGCAACAGGGCCCCGTCAGTCCACGAACGCGTCGGGGCCGACGCGGACGTTCGGGCCACCCTCGAGGCTAGGCGGCGTGACAGGGACGAGGCCGAGTCCCGACGCTATCGACCACGCCGAGGTGGAAGGTACGACCCCGATCACGACTGCAGCACGTCACCAGAACCTCCGGGCCCCCGCATCTCCAGCGAGGCCATACGCAGGGCCAAGTTCCCGGCGCGATTCCGACAGCCTGCCAACCTCACCAAGTACTCAGGGGAAACCAACCCTGAGCTCTGGCTGGCGGATTACCGCCTAGCATGCCAGCTAGGTGGAGCGGACGATGACCTGCTCATCATCCGCAACCTCCCACTGCATCTGGCCGACACGGCCAGGGCATGGCTCGAGCACCTCCCTGAGCGCATGATCCACGACTGGGCCGACCTGGTCAGGATCTTCGTTGGGAACTTCCAGGGCACGTACGTGCGCCCTGGGAACTCCTGGGACCTCAGGAGTTGCCGGCAGAAGCCCGATGAGTCCCTCCGAGACTTCATCAGGCGATTCTCCAAACAGTGCACTGAGCTCCCCAACATCACGGACTCCGACGTCATCGGAGCCTTCATTTCCGGCACCACTTGCAAAGAGCTCGTACACGAGCTCGGACGCAAGACCCCCATGAGCACTAGTCAGCTGCTCGACATCGCCACTAACTTTGCCTCAGGCGAAGAGGCAGTTGGCGCCGTCTTCTCCGATGGCGCTGCGAAGGGGAAACAGAAGGCCGAGGCCACCGAAGCCTCGGGCTCACGCGACCCCAAGAAGAAGAAGAAGGGTCGCAAGGGGAAGCAGGGTCAGTCGGACGACAACCTGGTCGCCGCGGCAGATTGCAAGAACCCCAAGCGGGCCCCTGCTGGCCCCGGACTCTTCGACGAGATGTTGAAGAAGCCGTGCCCCTTTCACAGGGGACCAACCAAGCACACCCTTGAGGAGTGCACCGTCCTCCGTCGGTACTACACCGACATCATCACCAAGGAGAGTGCCGAAGAGCCTCCCAAGGACGACGACCCCCAGGGGGAGGGTTTCCCCAAGGTCAAAAACTGCCTTCTGATCTTTGGGGGACGTGCGGGTCGCCTCACTGCGAGTCAGAGGAAGCACGAACTCCGAGAAGTTTGCGCAGTCAGCACAGCCACACCCTCGTACCTCAAATGGTCCGAGAGCTCAATCACGTTCGACCGACAGGATCACCCGGATCGGATCCCCAATCCCGGGAGCTATCCTTTGATCGTCGACCCCATCATCGCCGAGACCCGTCTCACTAAGGTGCTGATGGATGGTGGCAGCGGCCTCAACATCCTCTACGCTGAAACTCTGGCCCTCATGGGGATCAGCAAGTCCCGGCTGAGAAACGACACAGCGCCATTCCACGGAGTGGTGCCGGGTCATCGTGCCCACCCCCTCACACAGATCGATCTACCCGTCTGCTTCGGGACCCCCGACAACTTTAGACGGGAGGTCCTCACTTTCGACGTGGTCGGGTTCCCGGGAACCTACCACGCGATCCTGGGACGACCATGCTATGCCAAGTTCATGGCCGTTCCCAACTATACCTACCTCAAGCTCAAGATGCCAGGGCCAAAGGGCATCATCACCGTCAGCACGACCAGCCAGCACGCCTACCAGTGCGACGTCGAGTGCGTTGAGTAGGCCGAGGCTCTGGCTGAGTATCTGGCCATCCTCACCGGCCTCGGCGACTGTGACCAGGACGTCCCCGACCCCAAGCGTCACGCCGGGAGCTTCGAGCCGGCGGAGGAGACCAAGCTAATCTCTCTCGACCCCGGGACCTCTGAAGACAGGACGTTGAGGATTAGCTCCAGTCTCGACCCCAAATAGGAAGTGGTGCTCGTCGACTTCCTCCGCGCAAACTCCGACATATTTGCGTGGAGTCCCTCGGACATGCCTGGAATACCGAGGGAAGTCGCCGAGCACTCCTTGGACATCCGAGCCGGCTCCAAACCCGTGAAGCAACGCCTGCGCCGATTCGACGAGGAGAAGCGTCGGGCCATCGGGGAGGAGATCCGCAAGTTGCTGGCAGCCGGATTCATCAAGGAGGTATTCCATCCCGAGTGGTTAGCCAACCCCGTGCTAGTTAAAAAGAAAAATGGGAAGTGGAGGATGTGTGTAGACTATACTAGTTTAAATAAAGCATGTCCAAAGAACCCCTTTCCATTACCTCGTATCGATCAGATAGTGGACTCCACCGCAGGATGTGAAATTTTATCTTTTCTTGATGCTTATTCCGGATACCACCAAATCAAGATGAAAGAGTCCGACCAGCTTGTGACTTCTTTCATCACCCCTTTTGGAATGTATTGTTACGTAACCATGCCTTTTGGCCTAAAAAACGCGGGGGCTACATATCAACGATGTATGCTCTAGGTTTTTGGGAGCCTCATAGGCAAAACAGTAGAAGCTTACATAGACGACATTGTCGTCAAGTCCAGGAGAGCAAGCGGCCTGGTTGCCGACTTGGAAGAAACATTCTGATGCCTTAGGGCAAAGGGGATCAGACTCAACCCCGAAAAGTGCGTTTTTGGGGTCCCCCGAGGCTTGCTCCTCGGGTTTATTGTGTCTGAGCGAGGGATCGAAGCCAATCCAGAAAAGGTCTCGGCCATCGCAAACATGGGCCCGACTCGTAACCTAAAGGGAGTACAGAGGGTAATGGGATGTTTAGCCTCCCTAAGCCGTTTCATCTCTCGTCTTGGGGAAAAAGGACTGCCTCTGTATAGGTTACTTAGGAAATCCGAGCATTTTTCCTGGACCACCGAGGCCCAGGAAGCCCTTGACAAGCTCAAGGCTCTGCTCACCAACCCTCCCATTCTAGTGCCCCCCGCCGAGGGGGAACCACTCCTCCTCTACGTCGCAGCCACTGATCAGGTGGCCAGCGCAGCTATCGTGGTCAAAAGGAAGGAAGAAGGGAGCACCCTGCCGGTCCAAAGACCGGTGTACTTCATCAGTGAAGTACTATCCGACACAAAGACCCGATACCCCCAGATCCAAAAACTACTCTACGCTGTAGTTTTGGCCCGACGCAAGCTCCGCCATTACTTTGAGTCTCACCCAGTCTCGGTGGTCTCATCTTTCCCTCTAGGAGAAGTGATTCAGAACCGAGAGGCCAATGGTAGAATCGCCAAATGGGCCATAGAGCTCATGGGTGATGGGATCACCTATGAGCCTCGGAAAGCCATAAAATCCCAAGTCCTAGTGGATTTCGTGGCAGAATGGATCGGGACTCAGCTCCCCCCACCACAAATCCAGCACGAGTGCTGAACCATTTACTTCGACGGGTCTTTGATGAAAACTGGGGCCGACGCGGGCCTTGTCTTCATCTCACCCCTCGGGGTAAGGATGCGATACGCAATCCGGCTCCATTTCCCCGCTTCAAACAATGCAGCAGAGTACGAGGCCCTTGTTAACGGTCTCCACATCGCGATCGAGCTTGGGATCAAATGGCTCGATGCCCGAGGTGATTCTAGACTCATCATCGACCAAGTCATGAAAGAGTCTAGCTGCCACGATCCCAGAATGGACGTGTACTGCAAAGCGGTCCGACGCCTGGAAGAAAAGTTCGACGGCCTCGAACTTAACCACGTGTTAAGGAAATATAATGAGGCCACCGACGCGCTCACCAAGATGGCATCCGAGCGGGCCACGGTCCCCCCGGATGTTTTCGTTAACGACCTCTACAAGCCTTCCGTCGACTACAAGGACGACGGGGGGTCGGACGAACCCCCAAGCGAACCAAGTTCTGACCCCAAAGAGATTGTCGCTCAAGAACAGGAGGCCATAGACATCGAGCCAGAGCCACCTACATCTGACGACTCGCCTGACTGGCGCTACCCTTTGCTTCAACGCTTGGTCGACGGCACTCTGCCCCTGGACCAGGCTGAGGCAAGGCGCGTGGCTCGTCGTGCCAAGACCTTTGTCCTCCTCGACGGGGAGATGTACAAGCGCAGCCCCTCGAGCGTTCTCATGCATTGCATCCCTCATCGAGAGGGAATCAAGCTCCTGCAGGACATACACTCGGGGGCTTGTGGCCATCACGCCGCGCCTCGGACGTTGGTAGGAAATGCCTTCCGACAAGGCTTCTACTGGCCCACCGCCGTGGTCGACGCCACGGACATCGTGCGGACCTGTGAAGGATGCCAGTTTTACGCTCGGCAGATACATCTACCTGCTCAGGCTCTGCAGACGATCCCCATCACCTGGCCTTTCGCTGTCTGGGGCCTCGACCTGGTCGGGCCTCTGCAGAAAGCGCCCGGGGGCTTCACCCACTTGCTTGTCGCAATCGACAAGTTCTCCAAGTGGATCGAAGTCCGACCCATCACAAGGATCAAGGCCGAATAGGCAATGTTGTTCTTCACAGATATCATCCATCGATTTGGAGTGCCGAACTCCATAATCACCGACAACGGCACACAGTTCACCGGGCGAAAGTTCCTGCAATTCTGCGACAGACACCACATACGTGTGGACTGGGCGGCAGTGGCTCACCCCAAGACCAACGGTCAAGTGGAGCATGCGAATGGCATGATCCTCCAGGGTCTGAAGCCTAGGATCTTCAACCGTCTGAACAAGTTTGGGAAAAGGTGGCTCAAACAGCTACCGGCCGTGGTCTGGAGTCTGAGAACCTCCCGAAGCCGAGCCACAGGCTTCACCCCGTTCTTCATGGTCTATGGGTCAGAAGCCGTCCTCCCCACTGACCTGGAGTACGGGTCCCCAAGGGTACAAGCCTACGACGAAAATAGCGGCAAAACATTCCAAGAAGACGCGCTGGACCAGCTGGATGAAGCCAGGGACGTAGCCCTCCTACACTCCGCCAAGTACCAGCAGGCCCTCCGCCGATACCATGCGCGACGGATCCAAGGCCGAGCCTTTCAAGTCGGCGACTTGGTGCTAAGGCTCAGACAAAGCAACAAGGGTCGTCACAAGTTCACACCCCCCTGGGAAGGACCCTTCGTCATCACCGAAGTCCTCCGACCCGGCACCTACAAGCTCGCCAATGAAGCAGGGGAGGTCTTCAAAAACGCGTGGAACATAGAACAGCTACGTCGCTTTTACCCTTAGAACTTTGTAAAAATTTCTTTGTTCGTTCATTACCTTCGAGGAATAAATGAAAGTTTAAGTTATGAGGCATTTTTCTTATCAGAGAGCCTCGGACCTGCCCAGCAGAGTCAGAGCCTCCCTCGAGGGCTACATGGGGGGAACCCCTTGTGTCGACTCCGAACCTTTTTTCTTTTTTCGTGCAAGTTAAAAGAACCCCAACCCAAGGTCTTCCTCCTCTCTCCTAAAAAGACTTAAGAAACTGAAAACTCATCCCCTAAATCTTAAGGCATGAGCCCGAGGAAAGATCTGCGCTTACGAGCAAAGACCGTCTCTACTCACCTTAGATTCGGGGGACGGATTCGGACTTCCAAGAGCTACTAAGGAAAAAGGAAAAGCACTTAGGCTCGGGGACTCTGGCTAGCGCAAAACTCTAAGTAGCTCACCCGACCTCGCGCTGCCGAGGTTGGATCGGCATAAGGAAAAAGAAAATAAGACGCTTTAGGAAAAAAGCCTAAAAAGAGTAGTTATACAAGTATCCATATTCAACATTAACATTGTATATAATACAAGGCCCACCGGCCTCAACACCCACACAAAGAAAAAAAAAGAAAACTAAGGGTCCTGCTGCCCTATCTGCCCAGGTCCTTGAACCCCGAGGGAAGGAAGCTCCACCTCATCGTCGAAGAAGGTGGCCAAGGCATCTCCGGGGGCAGCCGCGGCGTCTTCAAGCCTCTGCACTTCCTCCTGGGCCTCCGTCTCATCATCAGGGAGAACGTAGCCCTCACAGACCGCCGGCAAGTCAATGCCGGTGTAGTGAGAGCTCACCACCGCCAGGGCTTTCTTCACCCCGGCATGGAGCGCCTCCCTCATCCTCTCCCCGGCCCGGGAGTAAAGGGCTTCGACCCGACTCCGCAGCAACGACCCCGACACAGACACCCCGAGCCCCTCACACGCCGAGTTGACCACGGTTTCAAGAGCCGAGCGGTCCGAAGCCTCGACGTCAAGGGACTTCTGCAGGGCCTCGGCAGCAGAGGTCGCCTCGACCACCTTCCTCTCCAACTCTGTTGAAAAACAGAGTAAGAAACAAAAAGTCAGGAAGACTGACTTAAAAGTGTAAAGGGGGTCGAGATAAAAGGCGCAAGTCTTACCTTCGGCTCGCTTCTCGTGCTCCGCCGAGCTCTGATGCCAGCGGGCCACGTGGCTCAGAGCCCCAACGAGGTCAGCCTGTGTTTGGTTCAGGGCAAGGTCTTTTTCGGCGAGCAAAGCCTCAAGCCGAGCAACCTCACCCTTATACCCCTCAGCTGCCGCCTTCTGCTCCTCGGATTCCTAGGAAAGGTCCCTGACCCTCTTCTCTAGGGGGACGACCTTTTCCCGGGCCTCCTGAGCCTCCGATGCCAGGGCCGAGCACTTCTGCCGAAGCTCAGCGGAGATCTCGCACTCCCTCGCGAGCTCCCCTTCAGCCGCCTCCCTGGCAGCCCTCTCGTTCTCGTAAGACGCCCAGGCATCCCTTTCCCGGCGGAGAAAAACTGATTTCTCCAGGGATGTTGCCTTGAGCGCCTACAGAATCAGAAGTCACACAGGGAGTTAGTATTGCAAAATAAGAACAAAAATACTTTACAACATGGGTGAAAGCCTTACCTGGGCCAAATTGTACATGTCTCGGGCCACGAGCTGAGAAGCTCGGTTGATGGCCTCGACGCTGGCACGCCCACACGCTTCCAGACCCTGCTAGAGGTAATTCTCCGATGGGTCATCCAGAACGAATCTGGCTCCCCCTCGGCATTGTCGAGGTTGGGCCAGATTACGGGGCTCTTGCCCCATCGGGCATCTTCCTCCCTTCCCGCCGTAGGGGCCTCGGGCGCCGCGCTGGACGCCACGATGGCTCGCTCTCCCTCGACCTGCGCAGATCGGACCGCGCCTCCTAAATCGGCGTCCTCCTAAGGAGGCATGGCTCCAGGGGCAGAGGCTGTCTCCTCCTGCCTTTGGGGCCTTAGTGCCCCCGTATCCTGCCCTTGACGACGCTCCCCCTCATCGCGGCTCAGAGGGGGTGGCGACATGGCCCTAGCCGACCCAGGAGTCGACTGTGCCCCCCTCTTTACGGCCTTCAGGGTGGCCAGTGCCACCGACGCCGCCTTTTGCTTGCGGCTAAAGGAGCAACACCAAGTTAGAGGAAAGAGAAAAACAAAAAATCAGCAGAGGGATCAGAAATCCTATACATACCTCGCTCGGGGAGCAGACTTCTTCTGGGAGCTCGGAGCTCCTTGGGGGCCTCCCTCAGCGCCAGGGAACGTCGGTCGGACCCCCGCCTCGCCTGCCGACGGCGCAGGGGGCACCACGGTGGTCTCACCCTGCGACGCCTCCACCGAGGCACCGGTTCCCGCCCCGGACGCTGGGGAGGGCTCGGCCAGACCCTCTGGCACCACCGGTTGAGGGGGCTCCTCGGATTCGACCCCCGACGCCTTCTCCCCCTCTTGAGGACCCACGGGGGCGGAACCCTCATGAGGGGCGCTGTCCTCGTCATCTACAATGATGTGGGGGACGGCCAGTCCGCCCCCCGGCGCCTGGGTCCCCTCGGGGGCCTCCGACCCACCTCGGGCTTTTGATCCCTCTGGGGCCTCAATCCCCCCGCCGGCAGGAGGGATCACGTCATCCTCTTCTGCCAGCTCGTCGAGCCAGTCGGCGTTATCTCCTCCGCCCTCTATCTCCGAGACCGAGGTCTCAGGAGAGGGAGGCGGGGCGACCCCCGCCTTCTCGGCGGTTCTTGGAGGAGATCTCCCGCCTCTCCGCCCTTCGCACCGCCTTGGCTTTCTTGTCCTCCTTTGCCTTTTTCTGTTCCTCATTCCGAGCCCTATTTTCTTGGCCCGAATCTCCTTGTCCTCAGGGACTGGGGGTGGGGAGTCCCTGACGAGCCCCATCCCCTATGAAACAAGCAGATAAAAGGGGAGTCAGGCAAAAGAAAAAAAACGGCCACAAGGAATCAAAACAAAAGACACCTTCTTACCAGGGAAATGTAGCCCTTTTCAGGGCGCATCGGCACCACCCGGGAATTCTTCATCTCCGGGTGCGTCGTCTTCTCCACCCGGGTGATGATGTCCGATGCCGATATCGGCTCGGCTAACATCTTCGTCCCAGCCCAGGGGACGTCCCGAGTCATCTCGAACATGAGCACCCGACGCTGCGCCAGCGGAAGCAGGCTCCTCTTGTGGAACGCTATTGCCACCGTGGCCGCAGTAACTCGGGCATCCCGCAGCTTCTGAAGCCCCGCAAGAAGCGGGGCGAGCTTCTTCTGCTCCTCTGACGGAGCACCCCACGCCCACTTCTGGGGGGCCTCCGTCACCATCTTCCCGGTGAACTTCGGCAGGAGACCACCGTCATTCCGGAGGTAGAACCACGCGCTTTGCCAACCCAGGTTTGACGAGGTCATCGAGCTCCAGATGTACAACCCGGCCCGCTGCTGACGAAGCTGCAACGTGCAGCCACCGGCTCGCAGGGGGAACTTCTCCTTCCCCACGTAACGGGCCGACATCTCCGCCTTGAAGAGGTGAAGCCAGAGGTTCCAATTGACAGGAACCCCCAGGAATCCCTCGCAAACCGTGGCGAAGACGGCGGCCTGCATCACCGAGTTGGGATTCAGGTTGTGCAGCTCCACCTCGTAGTAGTGGAGGATCGCCCTGATCAGACGACCGGCCGGAATCCCGAACCCCTGGTCTAAGAACGACAGGAAGCAAACCACATAGCCCGGTGGCGGGTTTGGCTCCCTGTCGTTCGCCGAAGGAACGATCCACTCCGGGAACTCGACATCCTTAAGAGGACGGAGAATCCCGGCCTTCACACGCGCCTCCAGCGCAGACTTGGTCACATTGCACGGTGGCCACGCCTCAACGCCGGCCATGGTTTCGGGTGGAGAAGGAGCGTCTGCGCGGCGGAAGTGGAGAAGATGGCGGCAGAAGAAAAGGCAGGAGGCAAGGACTTTTTTGCGCAGGAGCGAGAGGAAAGAAACCAAGCCCCCAGCGGCCGCTTTTATAGAAGGGGCGCGCCACGACCCCGCCGCCCGCGCAGAAGGCCAAGCGGGAAGGAGAGCAACCGTCGCCCACTCCCCACCAGGTGAAAAACTCGAAGCGCCAACTCCCTCCGATTCCCACGCCCGCCGCACGCGCGCATTTATTTCACAGACGAAACGTCCCATCCGGCCAGGGCGAAACGGCATGGCCGTTTTGAGTCCCCACGCGCCCCGCCTCAAAAGGTGCGCCTTGAAAAGTCATGTCAGGGTGGTTCCTTCCAGGGCAAGCGGCGCCCGACCCCCCGCTGACCAAAGGTCGCAGGGCGGTCTACGTCGGACGCAGACCCTGTCTCGCCCGACCCCCTGCTAACCCCGAGCGAAAATCGCAAGGCGGATCACGTCGGACACAGATTCCGTCTCGCCCGACCTCGGCACTACAAACAAACTCTAAAAAAAGCCTTTCAAGGCCAAAAATCCCCAGGCCATGGCCACCTACGTTCCAGAGGTTGCGAGACTGACCTGCAAAACAGGTTTTAACAGTCGCCTCAGGATGACCGAGCAAGGGATGACTGAGGATGAGCACAATAGAGGCCAAGGTCCGAGCCCCATACGGGGTCGGCGCATCTTTACAAGTCGTATCCAAGACCCACGCGGGTGTCACGAGAGTGGGATCCCATCGAGGGAGGCACCGAGCCCTCGGAACCTAACGAACGGTTCCGACATCCACCGTGACTGCCCTCGGGTATCTTTGAGATGTGCCCATAGGGCCACTAGCCGACCCCTATCGAATGGGACTCGGACATCCACTTGGATCTACCCGCTTGCAGCTCCCGGGAAGCGTCGCTACTCGCCCATCGAGGGTAGTACGGCACGACCCACCCCTCCTCCGAGCGAAAGGAAGAATGAGGGGCGTAATCACAAGACGAGAAAGAACCTGATCGACCCTTACGGGGAAAGGGCTCGGGGGCTTCCTTGCACCATGGGAACAGGCGCTACGTGTAAAGAACACACAACCTATCCCTAAAATACTCCGGGCTATAGCTATCAGGGGTAAAAGCCTTTGAAGGAATAACACCATTCCTCCAAAAGGCTCGGGGGCTACACCCAGCGGGTGCGCTCACGCGCACCCTCCGTAGAAAAAGTAAAAAAGCTCCCAGTCAACAAATAGTCCCGTGGGAAAGAACCTCTGAAGAGGTGACCTCACCCCTTCAAAGGCTCGGGGGCTACTGTTGGGTACCATAAAAAGGGATACCCAAATCAGAGCAATGAAAAACGCAAAGGACCAAGCAAGTTAACCGCAATCACCGGGGCACGGGCCCCAACTCGCCCGATCCCTCAGGGCCTCGGACGCAAGTTCCGACTCGCCCGATTCCTCAGGGCCTCTTCCGACTCGCCCGACCCCTCCGGACCTCGGATGCAAGTTCCGACTCGCCCGACCCCTCAGGACCTCGGACGCAGACACCGCCTCGCCCGACCCCTTCTGGGCTCGGGCGCCGGATCCCGATCCACCAGGGCAGCAAGACTTCGGCCACACGGCACCCATACCCACAACTTGACAGGCGTGATGACTCCCATACCGCAGCAGGGCAGGGTGACGACTGTTCCAACCACCCTGGGCACTGCAGCCCTACCTCTTTCACTGTGTACCTTTACCTCTTTCACTGTGGCGTACTGCCTCACAGTAGAAAGGGAATGGGGGAGGTTAATCAACACCACTATTTGATGTCCTTTCCCACTGTTGACGCGATGTTCAGCAGTACCGGTGATCCGACCCCCATGACTCCTACAGGGCTCGGTAACCCTCCACAGAGACAGCCATCCCTCAAGGACAAAGTGAACAAGCTTCAACAGGGTCGGGACTATAACTCTTCCACTCGGCAGAGGGAGATCTACCCATGTAAATCCCTGTCTCCCTTTGAGGCTATAAAAGGGGAGCCAGGGCTCATAGCTAGGGAGAGGTTCAGACATGCCCAATACACTCTTCCACAGAGCAGCAACCAGCACTCTGTCCACCACTAAGTCGAGACCTGGGACTTAGCCCTCTCTCGCGACCCGCTTGTATCCCCTACTACAAGCACCTGTGGGTGCAAGGTTATACAGAACCCCCGATCACACTGGATGTAGGGCATTCTTGGCCCGAACTAGTATAAATCTCCTGTGTCTCACTTGCATCACCATCCAAGCTCGGATAATCATGCAGACTTATACTCGTTAGTGTCTAGACCACGAATCTAGATGCCGACAACTTTGCTTCCACATTTCCAAGGACAGTGCTCTCTGAGTTAATAACTTTAGGCGTGGTATCCTATACCACCTAGTCATATACCTCTTGCTCGCTAAAATCCCTTGGTGTAGATCCTTTCTCCTACGTGCCACTAAACTGACATTTCATCTCCTGGTATGGATGATACTTAGGAAGGAAACATTGGTGCCTTACATAGACCCTCTTCTTTGAGTTATTCAGTCAAACACTCTCCGTGTCATCTACACACTGAAAGCAATGTTTTTCTCATTTGCCCTACCCAAACATGTGAAAACCCTAGTTTGATTTTGGATAATTGATGAAACCCAAGTACTAACCTTCATTGTAAGTGTGTGAATTAGATAAGGTTGGTACATGCCAAGTGATGGAGCAAGAGATGATTATGGTGATGATGGTGATAACCACAAGATGATCAAGTGCTCAACTTGGAAAAGAAGAAGGAGAAAAACAAAACCCTATGGAGACCAAGTCAATTGTATTGCTTAGGGTTTTGGTTTTGGTGATCAAGATACCATAGAGGGCGTGATCACATTTAGGATACATAGCCGTACTATAAAGAGGGAAATTCTTTGGCTAAGCGGTTATCGTGTGTCACTAGGTGTCATTTTTCATGTGCATGCATTTAAAACCTAGTGTGCTAACTACCTTTGAATTTTTTTGTGAAAATATGCTAATACATGTGTGTTGACGGTCCTTAAATACCAAATTTAATTATCAAATAAACAAAGAAAAGGATCCAAATGCAACCAACACCCAGACTTAGGGTTTTATCTGACAGAATTCTATGAGTTTTGGTGTTTGTCTATTTCTGCAGGGGTTATCAGGAAATATGGAGGAAAGGCCCACATGTCGGGTTTACATAGAGATATTAACGTGTCGCGCAATTTTCTATCATCTAGAAGACTCCAGAAGCCACGGGAACGAACGGGCCCGCCCTCCCCCCTTGGGCGCCTGCCCTGTTGCAGAGATCAATCAGGTCCCGTCTCGCGGATTATGCTCCACCGACCTAAAGGATCAAGGAGAACCGTTCAATCAATGTCGGTTTGATCCGACGGCCAGATTCACTTGAGGGGACTATATAAGCAGACCCCCTGGCCCCTGGAGGAGGCACCCCTTCATCCTTATTCATTATTCATAGACAGAGCAAAAGCTAGGGTTTGGAGATGAGAGCCCTCCTCTCATCTCTAAACTAGAGTAGATCTAGATAGTAGCGAGATGGAGAGCGAGGGAGGATTGGAGGAGAGGCCGGCCTGTCGGTTCTTCCTCCCGTTGTACTTCGCCATGATCAAGCTCTAATCAAGCTTGCTCATGGGATGACTCTGGTAATCTACTTCTATTTCATTATGCTATTACTATCCATGTATTGTCTGGTTCACAACTCTTTTGAGTACTTTAATCTATAGGACGCTATAGGTGAGAGTTGTAGTATAGGTGTAAGCGTGGTGCTTAGACCTAGATTACTTGTGGATATCCCCTGTTAGCCGGATCGTGTGGTAGGCCGCATAGGTGACAGTTACGTTGGTCCCCTGTAGTCCACCTCCCGTTAGCAGGACTGGTAGGGTTTATCGGCCTATGGATAAGCATCCTTTGTGGTGTATTCTTATCACGTGGTTCGTCCCAGACATAGACATACCCCTTTGAAGTAGAGAAACCCTAGTTATCCTCTCTATTCTCCTACCATCACCCATATACTAGATTGCTCTACTCTCTATTCCTATATTATCACCCATTGTTATCTTACCTTTAATATTGTTCTTATTCAATTCTACCATCTTTCCTATTTACACCTACCTATCCATCTAGGTTAAGTTAGAGCGTAGATCAGTTCTCCTGTTTCCCTGTGGATACGATAAAACCTTTAACCGGGTAAAAGCTACAACGGTATCCGTGCGTTTGCGGATTTATCTGTGTGCGTATAAATACCATAGTACACTCTAGTGCCATACTGGGGATGACAATCTAGTATTCAAGTGGTGTTAGCAAGTGTCAACAAGCATTTTTGGCACCGTTGCCGGGGAAACGGTTGCTGAGTTGACTACGAACTAGCTTAATCATTTTCTAAAAAAGAAAAAAATATACTTTTCCTTTTATCCTTTGCCTTATCTCTGCTATTCTTTCTTCTTATCTAATCCTTGATCTCTGGTCTATCATGAATTCAAACATGTCTATCTATGAATTTCATAGACCTACGGGCACACATCTCGAACTACCAAAATCTTCAAAGCCTATCATAGCATCTAGTTTTGAGATAGACCCCGAATACATAGAATTTGTTCAAAAACAACCTTTCTGAGGAGAAGGTGAGGAAAACCCATACACACACCTAAGAGAGTTTTATCGAGTCTTAAATGGAAGCTCTTTCCGTTCTCTTTAACAGGAAAAGCTAGATATTGGTACAAACTCAAAGTAGGGAGTGTTCATGGAGATTGGAAGGAGTTATATAATAGTTTTCTTTTTAAATATTTTCCAATCTCCAAAGTGGCGGAACTTTGGTGTGAGATTATTTCTTTTAGACAACTGGAAGAAGAATCTCTTGGCAAATCATGGGACCATTTTATTAACCTTACTCTCACTGGCCCAAAGCTTTCTCTTCCAGAAGAAGTTCTTCTAATTCACTTTTTTGAGGGCCTTAGTAGGGAAAATAAGCAAACCTTGATACAGCCTCTAGAGGATCCTTCTATCACGTACCTGCTAGTGAAGCTAGGGATTTAATTGATTCATTGAGTGGAAAGTTTCCTAGCATTTATATCCCTGAGAAAGAGACAGAACCAGTTCCTAGACAAGAAGAAGAAGTTTCGATAGCGAGATCACAACCTCTTCAATCCCAAACTTTAGCTATTGATCCTAAACCATCAATACCCCAAAATTCTCCAAGGGAGGAAGGAATTCTGACCTTAAATCTTTCAGATGCTGATGGTTTAGACTTCTGGTTCCATAAGAGACCTTCAAGCAGGGATAATTCAAATCCTTGCAATAATGGTTCTCAAAGAGAATGTCCTGGTTCCTGTTATGAAGAAGTCGAGGATGACATATCAAGTGAAGGAGAGCTAAACCATATAGAAGATTCTATCTGCTCCCCTTCCATGTTCACAAATTCTAAATCGATCCTTGACCTTAGAGACCCCTCTTATCCCTCTCCTTTTAAGTCTCATGATGATCCTAACAATCCATCAAGACGATCAAACCATAGGAGTCATAAAGACCATGAGGATGACATGTCAAGTAATGTCATAGAAGGAGAGCTAAGCCATATAGAAAATTCTAACACCTCCCCTTTCCTGATCACAAGTTCTAAATGGCTAGAATGTGTAGAATGTCTGGATAAGGAAGAAGCCTTAATGGATTCTGACTTTGGCTCAATTTCAAATGGTGAGTTCTTGACTCCCTTTGAAGATGAGATTCATCCAACTACAGAAGAGGACATAGGTGAGACCAATCCAGGAGAAACTCCGAACATTCAGATTAGAGACGAAGATAACATTAATGAGCATGGAATTTATTTCATAGCCACTTCGTTTACTCCATGCTCATATGCAACATCTTCCCAATCTATTGGTTTCTCCAACATCACCACATTTGAGATCTCCAACCCCCTCTTCCTTTCTATTTATAAAAACTTTAAAAGGGCGGTTGTCGATGCATATGTCTATAATAAATATTGCAGATCTCATTGAGTTGATCTTGATATAGGTCAGCGTTTAAGGGGAAACCACTTCGCCGACATAAATTGATGGTTTCCCAAGGACAAGCTTAGTGTCCTAAAATAAGCACGGATCAGATCGTAACATGAGCTTTTAATTATTTACAACATTACCTTGTGTATTGAGCATATAAGGATAATTTTAAAAATATTCCTTCGGGTATTCTTGTCACTAACCTTTCCAGGATTGGAGCAAGAAGATTGGATGAATGACAAGCACAAGGTATGTCCAACCAATCATCATACAACATTGAATTAGATCCAAACTTGAATTTTGCAAAATTCAAGCTTGGGGGAGTACTTTACATAAAAGCATCCTTTGCCATGTTGCTATGTTGGTTGTCCCTACCTTTGAGACATGCTCAATTTGTTAAATACTAATCACACTACTTCATTTCCACTTGAGTAAATCTCTATAAATGCTCTCATGCTACCTTTATTTGCTTTAGTATATGTCTATGTTTGGAGTAGTTTCATTTATCTCTTAACTAAGCATGGTGCTTAGTTTAGGAATGATGATCTTACTTCCAAGGAATTTTAAATTAAGCATGGTGCTTAGGTTAAAATTCCCTCCTAAATCAAATTAGACATGGTGTCTAGGTTGATTTTTGAGCCGATAGTATGCTATAGTAGATATTGGATATTTTGTTGGACTAACCCCTACAGAAAAACTTTCAAATATTAACCTGGGAAGTCCTGAGATGAACTCACATTGGAGACAAAGAGAGAGACACATCAAGTTTAACAATTTACACAAGGAAGACGTAGCTCATAAGAGATGATCCATGGAGGGTGCCACAAACACGATGCACAACCGCTGAGAAAGGAAAGCTTCCACAAGGTGATACTGTACCATCACTCTTCAAGTAAGGTAACATCTTAAGGTACTTGACTATCACTTTTATAAGCTTCTCCTTGGTTCTGGCGTTCATACGAATAAAAAAGACAAACATGTATGATTTACAACTCTAGGTTAAACAACCCAATCGATTCAACAAGTTTAGTCCTTCCACCTTTATGATCCCACACTCCTAATCATATGAGCTAAAATGTTGCACACTCAATCTTTGGAAGATATATAAAAAACATAAATATAAATAGATTATCTTTCCATTAGATTGAGCGATCTGATCTGACAAATGTTTTAAATACTACACTCATGATCTTATTATCCATCAAATTTGTCTTGCTCACTATGCTTAAGGTTAGAGAAGAACAAATACACTTTTGATTCTGTTGGTGTTTTCCACCAACAGGGTCCATGCACTTGATCTCTGCCTTGTCTCTATGAGCAGGTACACTTGGAGCAAAACATGGTGGAGTTTTACAACTCCTAGATTCCACAAAGTGAAGGACCTGGATCTACGAGCACAAACACACTGAGCAGGATGCTGCCAACGCCGCACTTCGAACTGCTGGGCAAACGAAGAACATGGGTGACATCGTATCAAGAGGTGCAGACATCAAGGTCCACACCTGAATCAAATGATGCACTTAAAGGATGAACACGGTGAGAAGTCTTGTTCAGAAGACTTAAAACATTGAACCCTCGCCGAAAGGTAAAATCGGTAATTATCCATATTTATCCTTTCTACATTCCCTTTTCCCTTTAATTATTTACTTTCCTTAAATGGCTTGTTAGTTAATCATGCTATCTTGGAAATAAAATAAAAATGTTAAAAACAGTAAGCCCCATGTAAGTATGCTCGTGGCATAAAACCCATAAGTACATTCACTGTGGTGGCGTAAAAATAAAATAAATATATTCCTGTCCTATAAAAATAAAAATATAAAAATAAATTTATGATCCTACCAAAGAGAGTAATATTTATTAGAGGAAGCTCAACATGATAAAGGCAAAGAGATTTTTATGCTAACACTTAACCAGTTCCACAAAGGTTTGTTGTCTATTTGAGCTCCACAGAATTCAAGGATCAAAGAAGACTAACAGACGGAGGACATCTTAATCACTGTCAGGGTGCTGCCGACTTTCAAATACACCTCCGCCACCTGCTAGCTACATCAAAAGAAATTAGGTCCAAATCCAGTTTGGGGGAGAGCACCCCCATTTATCCAGCTAAGTGTTTCTACTCGCGTTTATACTTTAATCAAATAATAAAAAGATGCATAATCATAAAAACCCAAATAAAGATTTTTGTGCTTATATATATATATATCTTTGCTTAGTTTGTTAAATAAATAAATAAATGAAGTTTGCTATGAACCCTCATGATAAGCTCTCACATGGAAATGATAAATAGTTGCTCTGCCATGACTAGTTTTCAAATTTGAGCTCTCTCTCAAGTTTAGGCATGACTGTTATGACTTAAGATTTGCTCTAAATTTGAACTTATGGGAAGAGTACTTGATCTATGTTGACGGTCCTTAAGTATCAAATTTAATTATCAAATAAATAAAGAAAAGGATCCAAATGAAATCAACATCTAGACTTAGGGTTTTATCTGATAGAATTCCACGAATTTTGGTGTTTGTCTATTTCTGCAGGGGGTTATCAGGAAATACGGAAGAAAGGCCCACACGTCGGGATTACATAGAGATATTAACGTGCCGCGCAATTATCTTACATCTAGAAGACTCCAGAAGCCACGAGACCGAAGCGGAGGCGAAACGGGGCCAGAGGCAGGGCGCCCGCCCTCCTGCCCTGGGCGCCCGCCCCCTCTGGGAGTCCAATCAGGACTCTGCTTCGTGGGAGATCTCCACCGACCTAAAGGATGAATCTAAACCATACAATCTATGTCGGTTTGATCCAACGGCCCATATTCACTTGAAGGGACTATAAAACCAGACCCCCTGGCCCCTAGAGGAGATAGCCTCTCAACCCTAATTCATTGTTCTTCAAGGGAGAAGAAGCCTCTAATCAAGATTAGAGCCTCCACATCAATTAGATATCTAGATTAGCATAGCTACATAGGATTAGAACTAGAAGGAGTCAATCTTCGATTGGTTTCCGGATCTGTCAGGAGGATTCTTGGTAATTCTCTAATTGTGCTTCTAATTGCTTTCTAATTATCTTTGTTCTTCAATATTATGAATATGACTTTGTTCTACTTTAATATATTGCTTATGACTTTGCTCTACTTGCTTATATTCAAGATTATATTATTCTTGGTTTATCATAGTTATGTACTTGGCTTAGTTAGATTGGATCTATATACATGCTTAGGATCGTATAGCGTTTATCCATTGGATCCATGGGTAAATGATAGATATTGTGTAGGCGTGGTGCTTATACCGTATTTATCTGCGATTATACCCAATATGCCAGATCGTGGGGTGGTTCGTGATAGTGACAGCTTCATTGATTCTTATATAGTCCCCCTCTCGTGTATTGGGCTGGCAGAGCAACATTATTACAGGGGAGTGATTGCTATGTTTCTCATATTCCTTGCTAATATCACTATGCATGGGCATAGTCTTGTCTCACAATGATTGCTAAGTATGCTTGCACTAACTATGATATGCTAGACTATATAGTTGAGAATAACTTAGGGAATATTCTTGTAGTTCGTTCTAATACCATGCTAATGACTTTCTAGAGTATCTAATTGAGGTGCTTATCATATTTATTATGTGGCTAGATCAGATTAGTTATCCTTGTCACTATTATTATTTCATATATCTTTTATGTGACACTTATCCCTGTATGAAGAGTTAGATATAATGTTCTCAATTATACATGCAATGATAGATGCTCAATCTCATATTCTATTCTGTAATCAATAGTGATGATTGCTAATCCCTTTCCAGTGGTAAAAATATAAATAACGATGCCTGGAATACTTCCCAGTTAAAATGCTGCATCGGTATTAATCTGTGCGCTTGCAGATCCCATTCATTATTTATTTAGAAGAGCAATTGCATATTTCAATACCGCGTCTCTCATGTCATGCTGGGGATGACGACTTGGCTTAAGTGGTGTGAGGGATAGGTTTGGCATTTTTGGCACCGTTACTAGATTTAGAGAACTTAGTCTACTTTTGGTAATGATGTTAAGAATACCCAACAATCTAAAGTCTAAGTCGTTAGCGGATATGATATGGGAAGGTTGAGTTGCTGTTTATCTGTTCCTAGAGATGCTAGAATTCTGGAGAATTTTATTGTCAGCATCTAGACTCGCCGTCTAGACACTAACGAGTATAAGTCTGCGTGCCTTCCTAAACCCGGATGGTGATGCAAGTGGAACATAGAGAATTTATACTGGTTCGGGCTAAGGATGCCCTATGTCCAGTGTGAGATCGGGGGTCTGTATTGCCTTGCACCCAAGAGTGCTTGTAGTAGGGGTATACAAGCAGGTTGCGAGAGAGGGCTAAGTCTCAGGTCTCGACTTTGTGTGGTGGACAGAGCGACTTGCTACTCTATGCGTGAACTTGCTTGGAGTTCTAGTGTTGAGTGTGTGTCTTGGATGTGAGCCCTGGCTCCCCTTTTATAGTTTCAAGGGGACACAGGGTTTTACATGTGTGACCGGTGATCTCCTTCTGTTGAATGGTGGAGCCATAGTCTCGACCCTGTAGAGGCTTGCCCATCTCGTCCTTGAGGTATGGCTGATAGTATGGTTGCTTCTGTGGAGGGCTGCCGAGCCCTGTTAAGGTCGTGGGGGTCGGATCGGTGACATTGCTGCATGTCCTGTAATAGTAGGAGAAGACAACCAATAGTGACACTGGTTAATCCCTCCCATACCTCTTTCACTGTGAGGCGGTACACCACAGTGAAAGAGGTAAGGCTGCATAGTGCAAGAGGTAAGGCTGCAGTGGCTGGGGTGGTTGGAATAGTCGCTGCCATGCCCTGCCGCGGTATGGGGATCACAGCGTCCGTCATGTCAAGGGTACGACCACCGTGCGTTGGAAGCCTGGCTCCAAGATGGGGGGCTCGGGCGAGGCGGCGCTGGCGCCCGAGCCCAAGAGGGGTCGGGCGAGGTGGAACTCGCGCCCGAGGCCAAGGGGTCGGTTGAGCCGGAACTTGAGCTTGAGGCCAAGGGGTCAGGCGAGGCGGAACTCGCGCTTGAGGCCAAGGGGTCGGGCGAGGCGGAACCCGCGCTCGAGCCCTGGCGATCTTGGGTGTTCTGCCTTCATTCCCCTTTTTTGTATTTTTTATTCCTTTGATTTGGGTATCCCTTTTTATGGTACCCAACAGTAGCCCCCGAGCCTCTGGAGGGGTGAGGGCACTCCTTCAGAGGTTCTTCTTTAAGGGGCAATTTTTGTTGTTTTGGAGCTTCTTATTTCCTTCGGGGGGTGCGTGCGAGCGCACCCACCGGGTGTAGCCCCTGAGCCTTTTGGAGGAATGGTGTTATTCCTTCAAAGGCTTTTACCCCTGAGTCTTGTAGTCGGGAGTATTCGAGGGATAGGTTACGTGTTCTGTACATGCAGTGCTTGTTCCCATTATGCGAGGAAGCCCCCGAGCCCTTTCCCCACAAGGGTCGATCAGGTTCTTTCTCGTCTTGTTGTTACGTCCCTCATTCATCCTTTCGCTCGGAGGAGGGGTGGGTGATGTCGCACAACCCTCGATGGGCGAGTATCGACGTTCCCCGGGAGCTGCAAGCGGGTACGTCCAAGTGGATGTCCGAGTCTCATTCGATAGGGGTCGACTGGTGGCCGTATGGGCACATCTCAAAATACCCGAGGGCAGTCACGGTGGATGTCGGAACCGTTCGCTAGGTTCCGAGGGCTCGGTACCTCCCTCGATGGGATCCCACTCGCGTGACACCCGCATGGGTCTCGGATACGACTGGCAAAGATGCGCCGATCCCCTAGGGGGCTCGGACCATGGCCTCTATTGTGCTCATCCTCAGTCATCCCTCGCTCAGTCATCCTGAGGCGACTGTTCGAACCCACTTTGTGGGTCAGTCTCGCAACCTCTGGAACATAGGCGGCCATGGCCTGGGGATTTTTACCTCGGGAGGATTCAGATTGATTGCAGTGGCGGGGTCAGGCGAGACAAAACCTGCGTCCGAAAGAAAACCGCCCTGCTGCTCGGCTCGGGCGCAGCACGGGGTCGGGCGCCACTTGCACTGGAAGGAACCGCCCTGACATAACTTTTTAGGGCACCCCTTTTGAGGCGACTTGCGTGGGGAGCCGGAACGACCATGCCGTTGTGCCCTAGCCGAATGTGACGCCTAACCTGCAAATTTAATGCGCGCGTGCAGTGGGTGTGGGAATCGGGAGAAGTGGGCATTTCGGTTTTTCACCTGGTCAGGGAGCGGGCGACGGTTGCTCTCTTCCCCGTTGATCTTCTACGCGGGAGGTGTGGCCGCGGTGCTCTTCTTCTATAAAAGCAGCCGCGGGGGTCCATTATCTTTTTCACCTACCTTTGCTCCTAAAATGCTCTCGCCTCCTAATTTCTCTGCCGCCGCCTTCTCGATACCTTCCCGCAAGCGTCCTTCTTCACCCGCGGTCATGGCCGGTGACGACACCTGGTACCCCTGCAACACGACCAGGGCGGCACTGGAGGCGCGTGTGAAGGGAGGACTCCTCTGCCCAATCACAGATGAGGGGTCGCTGGAGTGGATTGTTCCCCCGGTGGGTGATAGGGAGCCAAACCCGCCTCCGAACTACGTGGTTTGTTTCCTATCGTTCCTGGAGCGGAGGTTCGGAACTCCCGCCGGCCGGCTCATCCGGGTGATTCTGCACTACTATAGGGAGGACCTGCACAACCTCAACCCCAACTCCGTGATGCAGGCGGCCGTTTTCGCCACGGTGTGTGAGGGGTTCCTGGGGGTCCCTGCCCACTGGAACCTCTGGCCCCACCTCTTTAAGGCGGACATGTCTGCCCACAACGAGGGAGGGGAGAGGAGACCCCTGCGGGCCGGCAGCTGCACGCTGCAGCTCCGCCAGTCGCGCTCCCATCAATACATCTGGAGTAGCATGCCTACGTCGAACCGAGGGTGGCAGAACGGGTAGTTCTACCTTCGAAACGATGGTGGGCTGCTCCCGGAGTATACTGGGAAGATGGTGGTTGAGTGCCCCGCGAAGTGGGGGTGGGGCGCCCCTGCGGAGGAGCAGAAGAGGCTCGGTCCCCTTCTTGCGGGGCTCGAGAAGCTTCGTCAAGCCAGGGTTACTGCGGCCACAGTGGCGACGGCGTTCCACAAGTGGATCCTGCTCCCGCTGGCGTAGTGGCGGGCGTTCATGTGGGAGATGACCCGGGAGGTCCCCTGGGTCGGGACGCGGATGCTGGAGGAGCTAGTGCCGGCGACGGACATAACCGCCTGGGTCTCGAGGACCACGCACCCGGATTTGAAGGATTCTCGGGTGGTGCCGATGCGCCCCAAGAAGGGCTACATTTCTCTGGTAAGACACTGCTTTTGTCTTTGATTTTGCGCCCGTTTCCCTTCTTTCTTGCCTCAACCTCGATTGCTGCTCTTTTGCAGGGAATGGGGATCGTCAAGGACTCCCTGCCCCCAGTCCCGGAGGACAAGGAGCTCCGGGCCAAGAATCGGGCCCGGAACGAGGAGCAAAAGAAGGCTAAGGAGGCGAAGAAGGCGAAGAGCGCGAGGAAGGCGTAGCACTGTGAAACCGCCGACAAGAACCACCGCGAGGCTGAGAAGGCGGGGCTCCCCGCGCCCGATTCTCCTAAGACTTCGGTCTCGGAGGTAGAGGGTGGGGGAGACACGCACTAGCTCAATGAGTTGGCGGACGAGGAGGAGGAGGATGATGTGATCCCTCCTGCCGGCAGGGGGATCGAGGCCCCAGAGGGGTCGAAGGCCCAAGGGGGGTCGGAGGCCCCCGAGGGGTCTCAGGCACCGGGGGGCGAGGGAATCGCCCCCTTCATTATTGTGGATGATGAAGAGGATGGCGCCCCACGAGAGGGCTCTGTCCCCTCAGGTCCCTAGGAGGGGGAAAGGGCGTCGGGGGGCGGGTCTGAGATGCCCCCACAGCCGGTGGCGCCGGCGGGCCCAACTGAGCCCCGCCCGCCGGCAGGGGCGGAGGTGGAAGGCTCGGCTGAGGCGTTGCGAGCCGAGACCACCGTCGAAGCCCCCGCACCAACCACTGGGGAGACGGGGGGTCCACCTGATGACCCTCGGCGCTTCGGGAGGCGCTAAGGGAGCTCCAAGCTCCCAGAAGGGTGCTGCCCCCCGGGCAAGGTACATACTGGCTTCTTGACCTTTCTTTTGATTTTTTGATTTTCTCTTTCTTCTAACTGGCGTTATCTCCTCATCAGCCAGAAGCATAAGGTGGCTTCAGTGGGGCTTGCACCCCTGAAGGCCGTGAAGAGGGGGGCTCAATTGACCCCTAGGTCAGCGAGGCCCAAGTCGCCGCCCCCTAAGCCGCGAAGAGGGCGAGCTCCCCCACGAAGAAGGGGGGCAGGAGATGAGGGGGAAGACGCCAGATCCCCCAGCGAAGGAGGTGGGGACGCCAAGGCCCCAAGAGTCGGAGGGGACGGTCCTGGTCCTCGGGGCTATTCCCCCTTCGAGGGATGCTAGCCAAGAGGGCCATGGTCATCCTGAACAGGCCGAGGAGGGCCGGGCCGAGGTGGCGCTCAGCGTGGTGCCTCCCGAGAGGTCCCATGGGAAGGGTCCGGCCTGACCCGAGGCCCCTGCAAGGGAGGGGGAGGGAGCATGGCCTGGGGCCAGAGTCCCGTCGTCTGGCCCAACCCTGATGATCTAGAGGGGAGGGCTAGGTTCGTGCTGGATGACCCGTCAGAGGCCTATCTCTGGCGGGGCCTTGAGGAGTGTGGGCGCGCCAGCGTCGAGGCGCTTAACTGGGCGTCCAAGCTCGTGAGCCGGGATATGTTCAAGTTCGCCCAGGTAAAGTCTCTATCCCCTTTTAGTAAAGTGTTTTGCATCTTTGGGCTAGTTCCTTGCATAATGTTTGAATTTGCAGGCGCTCCAAGCCGCTTCCTTGGAGAAGTCGATCTTCCTCCGTGGGGAACGGGACGCCTGGGCGGCTTGTGACGATGAGAAGGCTGCGCGGGAGGCGGTCGAGGGGTAACTCGTGAAGGAATGCGAGGTCTCTGCCGAGCTTCGGCAGAAGTGCTCGGCTCTCGCGACTGAGGCTCGGGAAGCCCGGGAAAGGGTTGCTCCCTTAGAAAAAAGGGTTAGCGACCTCACCCTGGAATCCCAAGAGTAGAGGGCCACTGCCGAGAGGTATAGGGGCGAGGTCACTCGGTTGGAAGCTTTGCTCACCGAGAAAGACCTTGCCCTTAACCAAGCTTAGGTGGACCTCTCTGTGGCTCAGGGCGAAGTGGCCCACTGGCACCGGAGCTCGGCGGAGAATGGGAAGCGTGCCGAGGGTAAGAACTGAGTCTTTTGCCTTGGCTCTTTTAGTATTTGGATTTATTTTCCTGACTTTTGTCTTTTCATTTTTTTACCAGAGCTGGAGAAGAAGGTGGCGGAGGTAGCCTCTGCCGCTGATGCCCTGTAGAAGTCCTTTGACGCCGAGGTAGCGGACCACTCGGCCCTGGAGGCCATGGTCACCTCGGCATGCGAGGGGCTCGGGGTATCAGCGGGCGCATCGGGGTCGTCACTGTGGAGCCGTATAGAGGCTCTGTACTCCCGGGCTAGGGAGAGGGTGAGGGAGGCGCTCCACGTCGGAGTGAAGAAAGCCCTGGCGGTGTTGAGCTCTCACTACGTTGGCATTGATTTGCCCTCGGTTTGTGAGGGTATGTCCTCCCTGACGATGAGGCGGAGGCCCAGGAGGAGCTGCAGAAGCTTGGAGACGCCGTGGATGCCCCGGGAGACGCCTTGGCCGCCTTTTTGACGCCGAAGTGGAGCTTCCCCCCCTCGACACGCAGGGACTTGGGAAATCAGGGCAGTAGGGCCCTTGTAGTTAGTTTTTTTCTTTTTGTTTTAAGATCACCAAGGGCTGATAGGCCTTGTTTTTCACGAAACTCGATATCGAATGTTAATATGAATGTTAATGTGATTGTTAATTTTAGGATTTCCTTTATGTTTTTCGTTATCTTCTTCCCTATACCGACCCGACCTCGGCAGCGCGGGTTCGGATGAGCCTCTTAGGGTCTGCGTTAGTCATGGCGTCCCGAGCCTAAGTCTTTTTCTCTTCCTTAGTAATTTAGAAGTTTGGATCCATTTCCCGATCCTAGGGGGTGAGTGGAGGTCGTCCTAGCCCGTGGGCGTGGATCTTTCCTCGGGCTCATGCCTTCCTAAGATTTAGGGGATCGATCTACGACCTCTTAAATTCTTTTAGGAAACAAATGAAAGACCTTGGGTCGGGGCGCTTTAACTTGTGCAAAAAGAAGGAAAGGAAATTTGGAGTTTGCCACAGGGGGTTCCCCCCCTATAGCCCCCGAGGGAGGCTCGGATTCTGCAAAGCAGAGCCGAGGCTTACTCTCTAAAAACAAATAACCACATAATTTTGAAGTTCCATTATTCTTTCGAGGAAATGAACAAATGGATATCTTTACAAAATTCTAAGGGTAGAAGCGACGTAGTTGTTCTATGTTCCACGCGTTCTTGAAGACCTCTCCCGCTTCGTTGGTGAGCTTGTAAGTGCCAGGTCGGAGGACTTCGGTGATGACGAAGGGTCCTTCCCAAGGAGGCGTGAACTTGTGACGACCCTTGTTGCTTTGCCTGAGCCTCAGCACCAAGTCACCGACTTGAAAGGCTTGGCCTCGGATATGTCGGGCGTGGTATCGTCGAAGGGCCTGCTGGTACTTGGCGGAGTGTAGGAGGGCCACATCTCTGGCTTCATCTAGCTGGTCCAGCGTGTCCTCTTGGAACGTCTTGCAGCTATTTTTGTCGTAGGCTTGTACCCTTGGAGACCCGTACTCTAGGTCTATGGGAAGGACAACTTCTGACCCATAAACCATGAAGAACGGGGTGAAGCCTGTGGCTCGGCTTCGGGAAGTCCTTAGACTCCAGATCACGGCCGACAACTCCTTGAGCCACCTTTTTCCGAACTTGTCCAACCGGTTGAAGATTCTAGGCTTCAGACCCTAGAGGATCATGCCATTGGCACGTTCCACCTGACCATTGGTCTTTGGGTGAGCGACTGCTGCCCAGTCCACATGTATGTGGTGCCTGTCGCAGTACTCCGGGAATTTCCGCTCGGTGAACTGCATGTCATTGTCAGTGATTATGGAGTTCGGCACTCCAAATCGGTGAATGATATCCGTGAAAAACAGCACTGATTGTTCGGCCTTGATCCTTGTGATGGGTCGGACCTCAATCCACTTGGAGAACTTGTCGATTACGACAAGCAAGTGGGTGAAGCCCCCAGGCGCCTTTTGTAGAGGCCCGACGAGGTCGAGGCCCCAGACAGCAAAGGGCCATGTGATGGGGATCGTTTGCAGAGCCTGAGCGGGGAGATGAATCTGCCGAGCATAGAACTGGCAGCCCTCATAGGTCCGCACGATCTGCATGGCATCAGCCACGGCGGTAGGCCAGTAGAAACCTTGTCGGAAGGCGTTTCCCACTAGCGCCCGAGGCGTGGTGTGGTGGCCACAAGCCCCCGAGTGTATGTCCTCAAGGAGCTTGATCCCTTCCTGACGGGTGATGCAGCACATAAGAATGCCCGAGGGGCTGCGCTTGTACATGTCTCCATCGTGGAGTAGGAAAGGCTTAGCGCGACGAGCTACACGCCGTGCCTCAGCTTGGTCTGAGGGTAGAGAGCCGTATACGAGGCGTTGCAGTAGTGGGTAGCGCCAGTCCGACAAGTCGTCGGGTGCAGGGGGCTTGGGCTCAATGTCCATGGCCTCCGGCTCATGAGCCACGGAGACCTTGGGATCGAGGCCTGAGCCGCCTGGGGGTGGATCCGAGCCCCCGTCGTCTTTGTAGTCGATGGAAGGCTTGTAGAGGTCACTGACAAAGACATCCGGGGGACCGTGGCCCGCTTAGATGCCATTTTGGCGAGCGCATCGGCGACTTCATTGTATTTTCTTAACACGTGGTTAAGCTCGAGGCCCTCGAATTTCTCCTCCAAACGCCGGACTGCTTTGCAATATGTGTCCATCTTGGGGTCGTGGCAGCTGAACTCTTTCATGACTTGGTCAATGATGAGTCTAGAGTCGCCTCGGATGTCGAGCCGCTTGATCCCAAGCTCGACAGCGATATGGAGACCGTTAATAAGGGCCTCATACTCCGCCGCATTGTTTGAGGCGGGGAAGTGGAGTCGGATTGCATAGCGCATCCTTATCCCGAGGGGCGAGATGAAGACGTGGCCTGCGCCGGCCCTAGTTTTCATCAGAGACCCGTCGAAGTACAAGGTCCAACACTCGTGCTGCATTTAGGGCGGAGGGAGTTGGATTCCCGTCCACTCAGCTACGAAATCCGCTAAAACTTGGGATTTTATAGCTTTCCGAGGCTCATAGGTGATCCCGTCACCCATAAGCTCTATAGCCCACTTAGCAACTCTGCCATTAGCCTCTCAGTTTTGAATCACCTCTCCTAGGGGGAAAGATGATACTACCGAGACTGGATGAGACTCAAAGTAATGGCAGAGTTTGCATCGGGCTAAGACTACCGCGTAGAGTAGTTTTTGGATTTGGGGGTATCGGGTCTTTGTGTTAGACAGTACCTCACTAACAAAGTACACCGGTCTTTGGACTGGTAGGGCGTGCCCTTCTTCCTTTATTTTGACCACGATAGCTGCGCTGGCTACCTAATCGGTGGCTGCGACATAGAGGAGCAACGGTTCCCTCTCAGCGGGGGGCACCAAGATGGGTGGGTTAGTGAGCAGAGCCTTGAGCTTGTCAAGGGCTTCCTGGGCCTCGGGGGTCTAGGAAAAGTGCTCGGATTTTCTAAGTAACCTATACAGAGGTAGTCCTTTCTCCGTGAGGCGGGAGATGAAACGACTCTGGGAAGCCAGACATCCCATGACTCTCTGTACTCCCTTTTGGTTACGGATCGGGCCCATGTTTGTGATGGCCGAGACCTTTTCAGGGTTGGCCTCGATCCCTCACTCAGACACAATAAACCCAAGGAGCATGCCTCGGGGGACCCCGCAAATGCATTTTTCGAGGTTCAGTCTGATCCTCTTAGCCTTGAGGCATCATAATGTCTCACCCTGGTCGGCCACAAGGCCGCTTGCCTTCCTGGATTTGACAACAATGTTGTCTACGTAAGCCTCTACCGTTTTTCCTATGAGGTCTCCGAAGACCTGGAACATACATCACTAGTATGTAGCCCCTGCGTTCTTAAGGCCGAAGGGCATGGTTACGTAGCAAAACATTCTGAAAGGGGTGATGAAAGAAGTCGCGAGCTGGTCGGACTCCTTCATCTTGATTTGGTGGTATCCGGAATAAGCATCAAGGAAAGACAAAGTCTCACATCCCGCAGTAGAGTCAACTATCTGGTTGATACGAGGTAATGGAAAAGGATTCTTAGGACATGCTTTATTTAAACTAGTATAGTCTACACACATCCTCCACTTCCCACTTTTCTTTTTCACCAGTATAGGGTTAGCTAACCACTCGGGATGGAATACCTCCTTGATGAATCCGGCCACCAGCAACTTGTGGATCTCCTCCCCGATGGCCCGGCGCTTCTCCTCATCGAATCGGCGCAGGCACTGCTTCACGGGCTTGGATTCGGCTCGGACGTCTAAGGAGTGGCGACTTCCCTCGGTGTGCCGGGCATGTGCGAGGGACTCCACGCAAATATGTCGGCGTTTGCACGGAGAAAGTCGACGACCACTGCTTCCTATTTGGGGTCGAGGCTCGAGCTGATCCTCAATGCCTTGCCTTCAGAGGCCTCGGGGTCGAGGAAGACGAGCTTGGTCTCCTCCACCGGCTCGAAGCTCTCAGCGTGACACTTGGGGTCGGGGATGTCCTGGTCGCCATCACCGAGGCTGGTGAGGATAGACAGAGACTCAGCTAGAGCCTCGGCCTGCTCAATGCACTCGACGTCACACTGGTAGGCGTGTTGGCTCGTCGTGCTAACAGTGATGATGCCGTTCGGTCCCGACATCTTGAGCTTGAGGTAGGTGTAGTTGGGGACGGCCGTGAACTTGGCATAGCAAGGTCGTCCCAGGATTGCGTGGTAGGTCCCTGGGAACCCAACCACGTCGAAGGTGAGGACCTCCCGTCTGAAGTTGTCGGGGTCCGGAAGCAGACGGGCAGATCAATCTGCCCGAGGGGATGGGCGCGATGTCTCGGCACCACTCCGTGGAATGGTGATGCATCATTCCTCATCCGAGACTTGCTGATCCCCATGAGGGCCAAAGTCTTGGCGTAAAGAATGTTGAGGCCGCTGCCTCCATCCATCAACACCTTGGAGAGACGAGTCACGGCAATGATGGGGTCGACGATCAATGGATAACTCCCGGGGTTGGGGATCCGATCCGGGTGATCCTGCCGATCGAACGTGATCGCGCTCTCGGACCACTTGAGGTACGAGGGTGCGGCTGTGCTGACTGCACAAACTTCTCGGAGTTCGCGCTTCCTTTGACTCGTGGTGAGGCGAGCCGCACGTCCCCCAAAGATCAAGAGGCAGTTCTTGACCTTGGGGAAGCCTTCTCCCTCGGGGTCGTCATCCTTGGGGGGCTCTTCAACACCCTCCTTGGTTATGATGTCGGTATAGTACCAACGCAGGACGGTGCACTCCTCGAGAGTGTGCTTGGTTGGACCCCTATGATAGGGGCATCGCTTCTTCAACATTTCATCGAAGAGGCCGGGGCCAGAAGGAGCCCGCTTGGGGTTCTTGCGATCCGCCGCGGTGACCAAGTTGTCGTCCGACCGACCCTACTTCCCCTTGCGACCCTTCTTCTTCTTCTTGGGGTCACAGGAGCCCGAGGCCTCGGTGGTCTCGGCCTTTTTGTTTCCCCTTGGCCGCGCCATCGGAGAAAATGGCACCAACCGCCTCTTCGCCTGAGGCAAAGTTGGTGGCGATGTCGAGCAACTGGCTGGTGCTCGTGGGGGTCTTGCGACCGAGCTCGTGTACCAGCTCCTTGCAGGTGGTACCGGCGATGAAGGCCCCGATGACGTTGGAGTCTGTGATTTTGGGGAGCTCGGTGCACTGCTTGGAGAATCGCTTGATGAAGTCTCGGAGGGACTCATCGGGCTTCTACCGGCAGCTCCTGAGGTCCGAGGAGTTTCTAGGACGCACGTATGTGCCCTGGAAGTTCCCGATGAAGATCCTGACTAGGTCGGCCCAGTCATGGATCATGCGCTCAGGGAGGTGCTCGAGCCATGCTCTGGCCGAATCAGGCAGGTGGAGTGGCAAGTTGCGGATGATGAGCAGGTCATCGTCCGCTCCGCCTAGCTGACATGCTAGGCGGTAGTCCGCTAGCTAGAGCTCAGGGTTGGTTTCCCCTGAGTACTTGGTGAGGTTAGCGGGCTGTCAGAATCGTGCAAGGAACTTGGCCCTGCGGATGGCCTCGCTGAAGACGCGGGGACCCGGAGGCTTCGGTGACGTGCTGCGATCGTGGTCGTACCTCCCGCCTCGGCGGGGTCGGTAGCGCCGAGACTCGGCCTCGTCCCTGTCACGCTGTCTGGCCTCAAGAGTGGCCCGAGCGTCCACGTTAGTCCCGACGCGTTCATGGACAGATGGGGCCTTGTTGCCCCCTTGCGGATTAGGGGGCGGCGGACCCTGAATCGTTGGTGCCTTGTTAGGAGGGGGTTGATCCCCTGGGCGTCTCGTACCGTGGTACTGTGACGCAGAACTTTCTGCGTTTTGTACCACAGCTTGCTCCGGGAGGCCATGTAGCCCCTAGCGCACCCTTCTCCCCTCAGGAGTCGACGGCTCGAGCATCGCTCTGAGGAGGAGTGCGGTAGCCATCACGTTCTGGCTGGCCGTGCTGAAGACTGGGGGATCGTCTGCCCCTTCGTCCTCGATGATGCGGCGGTTGACGTCCTGGGCGCGGCGTCGAGCTTCGCCTCCATCCCCGCGGGCAGACTGGTCTTGCACTAAGGTCTCGCGTAGTTGGCGGAGGCGTACGCGCTCTTCTTCGAGCCTGGCCTCCAGCTCGTTGAGCTGCTCGAGGTCAGGGCACCGACCTTCTACGGGGGCTGATGCGGCCCCGCGTGCTCCACGATGGATTCTAGGAGTCGTGTTGGGAGGTGGAGTGGTGTTCCTTCACTCAGAGGGTCCCACACCCCCTTGAGCGTTGGGGGGCGCCCCTTCGACCTCGAGGTTAAAACACTCTCACGACGGATCATAGCCACCGTCGTCGGTGTCGAACACTACAAGAGGTGACCTTCTATGACGATTATATGCTGACAACAGAGCAATCTGTCACTAAATTATTTAGATAATGACGATTTTCAAGAGCCAACCTTGGTTAATGACGAAAATATATTACCTGTCACGAAGTCAAAATCAAAATCGTCATTACCTATTTTGGCATATGACAAATGTTCATGCATCATAGTTATTTATTGAATAAAAAAATTATGGTTAGATTGTTCTGACATAATTTATAATACTATAAAAGTCCTTCGCAATGTTAATTTGTCACTTGTTTGAGTCCATAATTCTACCATATCATTATTAAATATTTACTTCTCTCTACTTTAATGATAAACTACACCCTAATATTGCTTAGAAAAGCTGCAATTGGTCTCCTGCCAACGATTGGTGCAAAAAATGGCCACCAGCCAAAAAATTTGTCTCCCCACCAACAATAAAATTGTCCCTCTACCTCCCCACCAATGATTCCCGCCAGCCTCTCCATCTCCCGCCATCTTTTTTTGGACCAATTGCCACTTATGTCCACTATAACACGTCCTTCATGTATTCAAATCAAGGGTATTACAGTAAATTCCTATACAAGAACTGAAACCCTGCACATTCCAGTCTGATTTCATCTTTCCCTTTCCCCTGTGCATCTCGCCGCCACCACTCCCCCTCTACCTCTGCCGTAGCTCTTGCTCCCAGAAGCTAGCACCACCAGCCAGCACCACATCTACCAGCTACCCCCTTCCTTCCTAGTGCTAGGCGACGAGTTCTGCTCCAAATACAAGATGCCTCCTAGGAGAAAGGTGCAGACTGCCAAGATCGTCGAGACGCCCACAGGTAATTCCTCAAGCTTGAGCGCCAGGCAAGGGAAAAACAAGTGGATCTGAGGGGTGCCAATGGGGATTTGGTTTTTTTGGTGTTCTGATGTTCGAACTTAGGGTTTGAGGTGAGGGGATTTTGGTTCCTGTGGGCGAGTCTGTGTCCAGTGGCAGTGAGTCGGCGAGGGATGTGTGCCTCCATCCACTTGAGCTTTTGGGGGAGTGGGCAGCAAGTGAGGAGTGGCCTTCTGGAGTGAGGAGATGGCTGTTGACGGCCTTGTGTCTGCACGGATGAGTTTCTGTTATGCGTATGCAGGGAGATAAACAGTAGAAGCTAGTTAGCTAGCATGTATGTTTGTACCATTTCGTTCATGGTTTTTGAAAAATCAAAGGAAAATAATTGTAGATCCATATGGCTTCAAACTAATTTTGTTAGTTTATCAGATCCATCCTATACAGAAGAAAAATGTGTTTACACATTTTGTTATTATGCAGATTTCTATGTTTAATAAATATGAAGAGAATGTTTAAAGCAAAATAAATCTTGAGTGCCCTTAACATTAGGAAAACTAATTATTTTTAGAAGTAGAAAAACCAGAACTAAATTTGGTAAATACTAGAAAGCAGAGTTCCACTCTGCAAAGATTGTTGCCTAACAATCCTGGATACCACGAGTTAGGAGATCCTCTGAAGGTTATTAGCAAATAGAAAATAGCACTATCAATTTCAGAGTATGCTGCTATCAGTTCAAAATTAAAATGATGGAAGTGGAGTGAAGAAAAGACAATCCTTCATAGGATCTTTTTGGTGAATCATTCATAACCCTTGTTCTGAAACCTGGTGACTTTTGTGAATCCGCAACCCATCTTAAAATTCAGAAGTTCTACAGAGATGCAGGAGCATTTACATGTGTGGGAAATCAGTGGTTAAACTAGAAATAGTAAATAATATAGGATCTTTTTGCTAGCAGTGACAACATACACTTTTTGCTAGCAGCAACAACATACACTTTTTGCTAGCAGTATACATTTTTATTTTACAAGCAACAACATACATTTTTATTTTTTGCTCTTCTTGTTTGCTTCATACTAGGCTCCTAACATGGGTGAGGATGGATGTAGCAAGAATGGCCAACTTATTGGCAAGTTCTGCGCTAGAGGTTCAACAACGTCAAAGAGAGTGGTGGCACCACAAGAACAAGGGGAAAGTACTAGAGTTACGAGGCAAAGGACTGCTGCAAATCGAAGCCTCACTATTGTCACGCATGATGCATTGGCATCTACCGATACTACTACAAGCCAGAATGAGGAGCATATGAACAACAACGATGAAGGCAAGTGCTTATGTGACCTGATCACCTTTTATGAAATGTCTGTTACTACATTAATTAGCATGTATGAATCTGTAGACAGTAAATGTCAGTTACTGGCTTCCTTTATTTCTATCATGATGCTTCATTGTAGACTTCATTGCTTGTTGGTATCTTACTAGTGAATTCCGAGATAATAAGACATGCTGAATCTGTAGACATAGTTCTAATGCTAGTATCTTCTTTTGCATTCACTAGTATTAGCATGTATTAGTCTTTGGTAATAGTATAAACATTCAGATATCCTAATAAAATCAGATTGATACTTATTCAGTAAATCTAGAATATATTTGCTACTAACTCTACAAATGAAATCTTGTTAGGTGCATTATTTGCAAGTGCACAACATGTGCCGCGGGGGAAATATATGGGCAAAGAGCTAGATGCATTGAGTAGAGGGCTAGGGACAAAGATTAAAATTGACATTGCTGAAGGGAATAGAAGGCCAAATGCACCAATGCAAGCTGCAAAACTTGCATCAGAGGCTGGGATCTCACTTAGGCTACATACACCTATCTTCCCACACTGGAAGGAGTACAAGAAGGAACATAATAAACATCTTGTTGAAGCCTAAATTGGCAAAGTTGCTGTAAGTCAATATCTATTTGACTTGTTCAATCATAGTTCATTGTGTCCTTTTTTGTTTTCAAATCTAATCTCTATTTTTCTACTAGACCCCATTCGGCATGGACACTAAAAGTGAGGCTGTACAAGCTGCTTGTGTTGACATGCTAAAGGGTGGACAACGCCAGATGAGGCATAGGTTGAAAAAGAAGTATTTTGATGGAGTTGCAGCAAATCTTGTGAGGACAACGTCACCTGTGAAGTGTATGACTGATGATCAATGGAGAGCTTTAGTGGAGATGTGGTCCAACCCAAAACACAAGGTATGACATTAGTGATGTTGCTGATAAAGGTGTACATAACTAGACAATTCAGATTTAAGTGGCATTTGTAGTCCTTTTTAGTACTTATTTTTATGTCCTTTACCTTACAAATTTGTGTGGTGTGCAGGACACTTGTGTAAAAAACCAAGTTAATCGTGCGAAAGTCCAGTTCCATCAGCGTACAGGTTCTCGATGTTATATTGCACATGCCTATGTCACGGTAGGACAAATTTAATGCTATGTGATCTTGTTGCTGATCTTCTAATTTCCATGAGCTATAGATAGTTGTTATTGTCTCATGGTTCATGTTCTAAAATCTTGCATATACCTTGTACATGCTTGAATATATGTTTATTTTCATGTGCTTCTAATTTACATGCAAAAATATGCCTCCAATTGAATTTCTGTCCTTGTTATACTTATTGAAAAATACTTGAATGAGCAAGACTTGTTCAATGAACTTGTATTTCTAAGTCTAGGTTCTATAGTTTGCAACTGTTTGCATGAGTGCATTGCTGGTAGCACTTTGGCCACATTTTGTTTCATTAAAGTCTGCTGCACATTATTTGAAATGAGAAGCCATGGAATTGGTTCAAGCTAACATTGTAGTTGTTTTCTCATTATTTTAGAAACAAGAAAAATATAAAGACATAGAACCCACTGCAATTGATTTGTTCAAGGAGATGCATTGCAGCAAGAAGAGTGGATTTTGTGAGCCTGTCAAAAATGCAATTGTAAGTAATTTTCTCCTCTTCTCCAAGACATTCTTGAAAGTCAACTTGAATATTTGGCCGGATTGGCTGCACATCTTGTGCTGCAGCTGTTGTTGCATGCTACTTATAATCTGAACCGCTGAAATCCGATGCATAGAATCTGATCCATGCACGCACCACTAGCTGCAACTACTATTGCCTTTACTTCATGATTGGAAATGATTTTGGGCTATTTTTGCTATTGTCAGAATTGATGTTGGAAGGGTTATGATGTACTTTTTGCTTGACTACTTTATTACATTATTCATTTCCCAATTTAGGTGTATGTAGTCTTCTAAATTCACATGTGTATATCCCCATGCTTGAAATGATGTTTCAGGCTGTTTTGGCTAAAGTAACATCATATTTTAGGTCTTTGTAAAGTATTATTGTAGGCGGTTTTTCCTATATTGCTATAAATCTATACCAAAGTCAATACTAATTTTGTATCATTCTATTGCTAGGCTGCTATGGAAGCAATTGAGGCTGCACCAATGCAAGAAGGCCAGCAGTCACTATCTTCTACTGAAATTGTTTCCAAGGTGCTGCCAAAATCAAGCACATTTCTTCAAAATGTGGGTCTACCAACCTTGAAGCCAAGTAGTAGAAGTGTAGTTAGTTCACAGGTGCGGGAGCTACAGGCTCAACTTGAGGCTAAGGAGCAAGAATCTGTGCAACTTAAGCAAGAATCTGCACAACTTAAGCAAGAGGTGGCTAGCCAAGCATATGAAATTGACAGTTTGAAGAAGGGACAGCAAGAAACTCATGCCCTCCTTCGACAGCTGATTAACTTCAATCAGGGTCAAGTCACTCCTCCCTAAAATTTGTGAGCACCATCATCAAGATATGCATCAAGGCGAGTTAGTTCAATTATGCCTTTTGTATCTATCCCTAGAATTTGGGCAGATGAGAGTCTTTGGTGAACTCTGTAGCATTTTGGTCTACTTGTGGGTGCTGCAATACAAACTATGAACTTAGTATTGCTTTAGCTTGCAAACTATTTCAAGTTGTTATGTATGACTTAGATGGATGTATGAGTGAGCTGGATGTATGGTTGAGATTGTTGCTTCTAAGATGTTGAATGGATGACAATGAAATTTGTTATGGATCAATGTATGGCTGTCATTTGTTGAATTCAATTATATGGTTAATATTGTTACTATATAGGCACACAGGGTAGTTGTCTATTTGAGATTTCATGACAGTTTTAATGACAAATAATGATCGTCATTATTGCTGGTGACAAAAATATTGTTGTCACTAACTCAGTGACGATATACTCTCAATCGTCATGGAAGGGGCTTTAACACACACCTTCGGTGACGATAGGTATTTCATCACTGCATCGTCACAGAGCATATTATGGTGACGTAAATTCCTCTGTTTATGACCAAAATGAGCTGTCACAGAAGGCCACATCTCTTGTAGTGGAAGTAGCCGAGGCAGTAGTTGCTAGCCTCCAGAAAGCGCATGAAAGTTTCTGGGTCGCCACAACCGGAAAAATCAGCGCCAGCCCATCCATCTTCTCCTGAGGTAGGATCCTTAGGGTACGACAAAACGAGTGGTGTAGCAATAAGGTCCAGAGTAGACCTTAGGTGATGCCCCGGAAGGTCCGCGTACGCACTTAGTGAAGTGCTTGCGGAAGAGGCGTAAGTGCCGGCTGTGCTCCTGAGCCCAAAAGGGAGCTCGGGAGGCGCCGCTGTCTTTCCTCCATCCATGGGTGAAGGGGACGAGAAGTCGAGGCCCCCTGGTCCCTCTTCTGAAGAGGAGGCGGGAGCCGTGCTTTGCCCTTTGACCGAGGCAGAACAGGAGGTCGTGAAGTCCCCCTGTTGGTCCGTGGGGCGGAACTTGTTGCTCCACGGGCCCTTCCTCTAGCACCTGGCAGGCCAGAAGAATGGGCAATCTGGTGAGGGATATATGGGGGGGAGGGCCGAACGGGCCCTTGCCTCGGTGGTAGGGTTAGAGAATGGGCAATCCTGGACCTCTGACGCCCCCGCCAGGCACCCCCTGCATGGTGCCCCGAGCACCTCCCGCGCACTGGCTGCGGTGGGATCGGCTCGGGGCGAGGCTCTGTGTCACCACATGGCGGGAGGAGGACCATGTCATAGCCAGAGCCAAGCGACATGAACTCCAAACTCTCAAACATCATGATGGTGCCGAGACGAAGTGGGTGGAATCCGTCTGCCATCCGGGCTTTCCCTGATAGGGAAAGGAAAATGCAACGCAAAAGGCCCCTACCTGGCGCGCCAACTGTCGGCGTCTAGACTCGCCGTCTAGACACTAACGAGTATAAGTCTGCGTGCCTTCCTAAACCCAGATGGTGATGCAAGTGGAATACAAAGAATTTATACTAGTTCAAGCTAAGGATGCCCTACGTCCAGTGTGAGATCGGGGGTCTGTATTGCCTTACACGCAAGAGTGCTTGTAGTAGGGGTATACAAGCAGGTTGCGAGAGAGGGCTAAGTCCCAGGTCTCGACTTTGTGTGGTGGACAGAGCACGACTTGCTACTCTATGCGTGAACTTGCTTGGAGTTCTAGTGTTGAGTGTGTGTCTTGAGTCTGAATTGTGTGTCTTGGATGTGAGCCCTGGCTCCCCTTTTATAGTTTCAAGGGGACACAGGGTTTTTACATGTGTGACCGGTGATCTCCTTCTGTTGAATGGTGGAGCCACAGTCCCGACCCTGTAGAGGCTTGCCCATCTCGTCCTTGAGGTATGGCTGATAGTATGGTTGCTTCTGTGGAGGGTTGGATCGGTGACACTGCTGCATGTCCTGTAATAGTAGGAGAAGACAGCCAATAGTGACTCTGGTTAATCCCTCCCATACCTCTTTCACTGTGAGGTGGTACACCACAGTGAAAGAGGTAAGGCTACATAGTGAAAGAGGTAAGGCTACAGTGGCTGGGGTGGTTGGAATAGTCACTGCCATGCCCTACCGCGGTATGGGGATCACAGCGTCCGTCATGTCAAGGGTACGACCACCGTGCGTTGGAAGCCTGGCTCCAAGATGGGGGGCTCAGGCGAGGCGGCGCTGGCGCCCGAGCCCAAGAGGGGTCGGGCTAGGTGGAACTCGCTCCCGAGGCCAATGGGTCGGTCGAGCCGGAACTAGTGCTTGAGGCCAAGGGGTCGGGCGAGGCGGAACCCGCGCTTGAGGCCAAGGGGTCGGGCGAGGCGGAACCCGCGCCCGAGCCCTGCCGATCTTGGGTGTTCTGCCTTCATTCCCCTTTTTTGTATTTTTTATTCCTTTGATTTGGGTATCCCTTTTTATGGTACCCAACATTTATCTTTGAAAATCCTTAAAATGTTGCATGATGAGTTCCTGTATGATGAGAGTTTGAAATCCTACCACAGTCATATATACATGCTTATTAGACTAGGAACCATACATTTACTTTTTACTGCTTATGAGCATTGAGTGTGGTCAAGCTGTGTAGACCCTTAGGAGCTTGTCATGTGGTTAAAATCAAGATTCACTTGCACGTTCACTCATACATGCTGCTTCTACTCCGGAAGTACGCATCCACATACATCCACTCCTTTCCATCTCCAGATTCACCCAAAATTATTCTACTCCTATCAAGGAGAGAATAGCCAAAAACATTATCCTATCCCTGTTATTCCTCGTGAAATAAATGCTCGAGATATTTTGGTTACTACCACTTGCTACATATTCTAGGAGAGTGAGCGCTTTGAAAAAAAGAAGAAAAGGAAAAATATGAGGAAATAAAAAGGGGCAAGTGCCCGGAACCTCGAAGAAAAGAAAAAGTGAGACGAGAGCTAAAAATGGACAATTTGAAGGGTCGAGATGGCGGACTAGAGGGGGGGTGAATAGTCCTTTCTAAAACTTATCGCGTCGGCTAACCGAAACAAATGCGGAATTAAAACTATCGGTCTAGCCAAGACTACACCCCTCTATCTAAGTTCTCTAGCACCTTGAAAAGATCCTAAACAAGCAAGCAAGGTGCTACCTTAGCAAGAGCTCACCTAACCAATTCTAGGAGCAAGGTCACACAAACCTATGCAACTAGTACTTTGCCAACCGGGGGAGCTCCTACACAAACTAGTGAGGCAAAGCGCACAAAGCCTAAGCTCACTAGCAAGCTCAATAACAAGGCAACTAATGCCAAAGTAGAGAGCGCAACTAACTTAGCTACACAAACTAAGCAAAGTGACTAACAAGGTTACACAAACCAAATTAGTCACGCAAGGGAACTACTTCTAGCTACACAAGCAAGAAGGAAACTAGCAAGCTACACAAGCTAACTAATTACAAGAGCAACTACACAAGCAAAAATATATGAATGTAAAAACAAGCTTGTGTTAGGGACTTTGCAAACCAACGGGAAGAACAATGTTGACACGATGATTTTCTCCCGAGGTTCACTTGGTTGCCACCAAGCTACGTCCCCGTTGAGACAAGCTCCAAGGTTGCTGCCGGTCCTCTTGCTAGTGGTGACCCGCAAGTCACACTCTCCCACGTGGAGTGCTTACCACAAGCTCTAGCACTTGACCCGGCCGGACCACTTGTCGCTCTTCACGTCTCGCTCAACTAGAGTTGCTCTTCGCGATCCCCGCGGGGTGAGCACCGTACCCCTCACAATCTCTTCTCCGGAGCACCGCACAATCTCCTTGCGTGCTTCGACGGAGTCACAAGCCACCAAGCCGTCTAGGAGCTGGCAACCTCCAAGAGTAACAAGCACCACCGGCTTGCAACATGAACACCTAGTGCCACTCGATGCAATCTCTCAATGCAACGCACTAGAATCGCTCACTCACACAATCGAATGATCACTATATGCATATGTGAGTTAGAGGCTTTACTAGCACTCCCCAAGCATGGACACTAAGTCCCAAGGGTGCTCAGCACCAGCCAAGGCCGGCCACCACTTCTATTTATAGCCCTAAGGGCTAAACTAGCCGTTGCCCCTTCACTGGGCAAAAAACGTGAGCACCGGACTCACTATAGGTAGCACCGGACGCTGGAACAGTGCGTCCTGTGCTCCAAAAACAGCCACGTGTCACTAGCCGTTTGAACTTGACCGTTGCCGCCAACGGCTAGCTCACGCACGCGCGTCTGGAACAGTAGCACCGGACGCTCTGCTGCTTCACACCGGACGCGCCCTGTGCGCACCGGACTCACACGTAGAGAGCAACGCAAACTTGCAGCAGCACCGGACTCTCAGCGTCCTGTGACACCGGACTGTCCTGTGCGCACCGGACTCTCAGCGTCCTGTGCCACCGGACTGTCCCGTGCGCACCGGACTCTTAGCGTCCTGTGCCTGCAGTTCAACTTGTTAGGTTGCTAACTTCTAGCTCCGAACTCCAAATTCGATGATCTTGGACATTTTGGAAAGCTTACTTAGAGTACTATCCAATATATATGAATACTCAATCCAAATCAAAATGGATCAAAGCAGTATTCCAATCTAAAAGCCATCCTAATGTCCGGAGAACACCGAAAGACTTCTCTCTCTTCTCCAAGTTGAACAAAATCAACTTCAACACCTTCTCCTTTGCAAATGTGCCAACACCACCAAGTGTACACCACCATGTGTAAGTGTGTTAGCATTTTCACAAATATTTTCCCAAAGGAGTTATCCTCTCAACTTGCCACGCCACTCGATCCTAACACGTATGCAAAGTTAGATCGCTCAAGTGGCACTAGATGACCGATATGCAAACAAGTTTGCCCCTCTTGATAGTACGGCCATCTATCCTAAATCCGGTCATAAACTTCTCTACACACCTATGACCGGTGAAATGGAAAAGCCCTAGGTTATACCTTTGCCTTGCGCTTTCCATTCCATCTCCTCCAATGTTGATGCAACACATGCACCAACCAATCACCAAATGATATGATCCACTTCATATCATCACGCGACCGTATTGGTTCATTGATCTTGACCTCACTTGCTCTTCACTGTTGCCTCGGTCCATCGGCGCCAAGTCTTGCTCAAGCTTCACCGTCACACGCGGTCCCTCGCTTCAAAGCCTCCGACTTGCCCTTCACTCTTGCAACCGGTCCATCAAGCCAAGCCTCATCTTGATCTTCTCCACCTTGGTCACATGACTCCATGTCATGTCTCATATGCAATGAGCTCCTCCATCATCACATCATCACCTGTGGCCTAATCTCCTGTGTGTCTCACATAAACACTATTAGTCCACCTAAGTTGTCACTCAATTACCAAAACCAAACAAGGACCTTTCAATCTCCCCCTTTTTGGTAATTGATGACAACTCTACAAAGATATGAAAATTAAGCTTTTTCAAGCTAGCACTTTACACATGTGTAAATTGCTAACTTGATTTGGATTTTATGCTACTTATCCAACATTTAAGCTTTATGTTAAGATTTGGATAAGCACCATAAAACCCAACTAAGTGCTAAGGTGTATAGAATAAACCTTTGTAGCTCGATACCAAATCGATATCATTTCTAGTATTCAATGTACACCATCCTTAGCACCATGTGTAGCTAAACAAAAAACACTAGAAACCCCGTGAGATCAACATTAAAAGCAAGGGTCTAGTCTTTACTTGAAGAACACAAGTCTAGCTACCAACCTATGCATGCTAGTTATCATATCATCAATCAAGTTCTATAACTAGCATACACCACACAAGCATGCATATTGAATTTAAAGCTTATGCAATGCAAACAAGCACATGAATATGCACATATCAAATGCAAACAATCAATGTTCATGAGCTTGCTCCCCCTACTTGTGTGCTTCTCTTTTGTCCAAGAATTTTGATCCATCATCTTTTCTTTTAATGTTGCTCCCTTGTCCATGTCCATCTTTGATCTCTCCTCCCCCTTGAGACATATCTTTTGTTGTCCAACTTATCCCATGATCATATCTTTGTTCCAACTTCTCCCCCTTTGTCATCAATTTCCATAAAGGTATGTGATACCAATTAAATCACTTGATACCATTTGTGAAAGAGTGAATCTCATTGTGACAAAGGATTGCATTGGGATAGATGGTTGAGGCTTGAATCTTGCATTTTTGATGGACATCACCATGTGTTGGAATGACATTACTTGAATTGCTCTTGAGATACCACATAGGATCTTTGACCTTGATACCATTTGGTGGGGCACTCCCCCTATGTCATAGCATGGGTCATTCACTTGTCAATCTTGTTGGTGAGGGAACTTGCTTCGCTTGATGATCACTTAAAGTTGAGGATCACTTGTGGAACCACCTTCTTGTATGATAGATACCATAAGTATAAATGTGACATCACTTGAAATATCTTGTCCGATACCATATGGAAATCTTCTACCAAATAAAGATCTTCTAGTATGGAACCACTTGTTTGCAATCTTGAACATTTGCTATCATGAGTACCAATTGTAGGATATCCAATTGAAGGAACATTTGAGTCTAGATATCCATTTGCATTGTTGTCTTGTTCTTGTACTCTAATCATCATGAGCTTCTAATTGTTGACTTGAACTATGTTGATTTGCCTAAGCTTCCAAGTCCGGTTTGAACCAATGGCAAGCTTTTTCACACCTCACATTAAGGGTTATCTTGCCAATGTTGTACTTGTTACTTGTTAACAATCCAAAATAGATCAAGTACTTGGGTTCACTAGCTCATGAACAAACTCATATACATACCACTAGATCAACTAATCATTCAAGCAATAGTGGTAGGTTATGAATTTAAAACTTTTCATTTGTTATGCATGATCCTATTGAGCATGTACTATATGCACTAACCTCATACTAGTAAGGGATGAAATGATCATGCACATTACAATGATACCTTTGCTATGTTGGAGAAGAGGATAGTCACATAGATTCCAATTCATTTCTCCAATAGCAATGTGAAGTCCAATTAATAAGCTTGGTGAAGACCAATTATAAATGCCAATTGATAGATCAAATCTTCCCCCATATGAATGAAAACCACTTTATGATCAAGTGCACTATCTTTTGTTGTGGTTGGCTTGCTTCTTCTTTTGATTATTGCTTGCATGAGAGAACTAATAAGAATACAACTTGAAATAGCATGACTAGCTCTCTTTTGGGTGTTGCTTGCTTCCTTGATCAATCCTTTTGATTGCTTCAACTAAGCATCTTAAATGTCCTTTAGATCACCACTTCCATGTTAGCCTTCCAAGCACCACACTTGGTTTACCCACTCCTCGGGCGGCACGCCCCTCACATAGGGAGAAGTGATCTCTCTCTAAAGAACCATTCTTGATACTCACTTGAATTGCCGTTAATTGATTGATTCAAGTGATGGACTTAATATGATGAGTAACCATGAATCCTTCTTTAAGTCCTTTTCTTTTTATTTGTTTAAGTCCTTTTCTTTCTACTAAATGATCTCCAATAGTCACTAGAACTTAAACTTCATCTTCATCTTGAGTTTGATCTTGATCTTCAATTTTAGTACCAAATGTGTACACCAAGTACATTTCACAATCAAATGACCTTGTACTCATTACTTGTCATGCTTCAAGATCAATTCAAAACCAAACTTAGGTGCCTCAAACACTTGTAAACATGTTTCCAACTTGAGGACCTTTCAATTGAAGTGACTCTAGATCAATACAATAATTGTCACTTTTCTGGCAGATTCTGTACCTTTCAAAGAGTAACTCATATCTCACAATGTACAGATCCAAATATTATGAAATTTGGTGGAGATGTGCTTTACTGAGTCATCTAGCAGCTGTAAAAATTTGATCTTCATTTGACTTCTAGATTGCTACCAGATTTCAATTCTTCCACCACTGCTGCATGCTGAAAACTGCTGCACTATAGCTGATAAGATCCACTCCAAAACCGAAGTATCCCTTATCCAATTCTCATGAAATTTCTACAGCATATTCTATCATAAATGTACAGCATGCACACCAAATTTCAAGCCATTCCAAATAGATTTGATCAGTCAAACTCAGATTTGATCACTGCTAGCTCAGTTTTTCAAAAAAATGGACAGATTTCAAGCAATTGAGCTATGCTTCTTCAAATTGAATCAAACTTGAAATAGACTCGTTTGAATACTTTCACAAGACATGAATCCATTCAATCCACTTACTAAATATCATCTTATGAACTTATCCAACTCAAATCAATCCAAACTTGATTACTAACCATTTAATTCATTCAAACACCTTATAGCAAGCAACATTGCATATATATCCAATTCAATCAACTCATATGCACCCAAATGAATGTGATCAACAAATATATACCTTGGTTAGCTCATGATCATCTAATTTGCAAGCTTGAACTCATGTATTTGCAAACCATCAAATAATCTAGTAAATCACCACAACTTGAATGTGACACTTGTATGTTGTAGCACATTTGGACTTCACTTATTTGACTTGGCATTGGGATAGGATAAGCACTAAGCTTCAATGCTTGACTCAATCATATGATGAATAATATAAGATCAATTGAATCAAGCCTCCAATGCCGATGGTACCTACACACATTCATCCACTTTTTGATGGTACCCAAACTAGTTTGGGTCCTCTCAAGTTAGGAGCAACATACTTAGGCGATGCCTTAGTATGAGTAGCGGGATGTTTTGCAATAGCAACCATAGAGGTACCATTACCATCCTTTCTAAGCATATTATGGTTATCAATTGAAATAGGCTTAGAACTATTACCTAGGGGACATGAATAAGCCATGTGTCCCCTTTCCCGGCATAAGTAGCAACTTCTCTTTGATTGAGCCTTTCCTTCCTTGCTCATGTGTTGCTTCTCATTGCCTTGCCTCTTGAGAGTTGCTTGAGCCTTCTTCTCAAGCTTGGTAGGACACCTCGAGGCAAAGTGTCCATCATCCTTGCACTCAAAGCACTTGATGTGAGCATAAGCTTTCTTCTTGTCTTCATTCTTGCTCATCATCTTGGCATCTTCGATTTGCATTAAATGCCTTGCTCTTCCACCCCTTCTTGTCTTCTTCTTCTTCATAATCAAGTCATCGCCATCATGGTAGTTCTTGACTTGAGCTTGGGATGTTTTCTCTTGCTCAACTTGTGGCTTTGGTTGAGGCTCTTCATGTTGCTTCACCAATTGCTTGGTTGGGCACATTGAGGTGAGATGACCCCAAGTGTGGCACTTGAAGCACTTGACATGCTTTAGCCTCTCTTCTTCTTTTATCTTCTTGAGCTTCTCTTTGTTTGGGCAACCATTAGCAAGATGACCCATTTCATGGCACCGATAGCACATGAAATGAGAAAGCTTCCTCTTTTCTTGCTTTCTTTCGCCCTTTGTCATCTTCTTCTTGAAGCCAAGGCCACATTTGTCACCATAATTTCTTTGAGTCTTCAATATATGCTCAAAGGTGACTCTTGAGTTGTAGCACCTCTCCAACTTGTTGCTCAAATTCTTCACTTGTTCATTGAGCTTATTGTTCTCCTTTAAAAGGTTAGTCTCACAAGACATAGAAGTACAACAAGCATCTAAATGTGAAGAACATGGCATAGATAGTAAATCATCACAAGAGGTGGCTACATGCTTCTTGCCTTCATCACAAGGGTTAGTAACAATATGTGATTGATCATTTGACCCAAATGATGAGCTCTCACTAGTTTTAATTTCTTCATTAGAAATCTTCTTAGTGAGAAAAGCATGATCTTTTACCAAGTTATCATGAGTAACACAAAGTTCCTCATGAACCAATTTTAGCTCCTCATGTGAACAAGTAGTAACATAAAGTAGATGCTTTTGTTGTTCACACGTGGTCTTTAGAAATGAGTTTTCATTTTTCAATTTACTTGTTTTAGCCATCTCATTTCTTAAAGCCTTTGTGAGTCTACATACAACCTCAAAATTTGGATCATCACAATCAACAATCACACCTCCAATAGATACCTTGTCGTCACCGTGAGACATGGAGGAATGTGATGAAGTGGATGAGCTTGTAGAAGCATCACTCTCATAGCCATCATCTTCATCCTCACTTGACCATGAGGTGGAGCAATCCTCCACAACCACCATGTTGTGGTCCTGCTCAACAACCTCACGTGCATCCACCTTTGGCACATCATCTTCTTTGGTGATTGCCCCATATTTCTCATTGAGATAACTCCAAATCTCATGGGCGGACTTCATATCCATGATCTCACCAAATATGTTATCTTTCATGGATGAATAGAAGATGTTAGTAGCTTGGTAGTCGAGATGTAGACATTTCTCTTGTGCTTGAGTTAGATTCTCTTCATCCAACACATGAGAAAGGCCTACATCTACCATCCACCACATTTGAGGAGAAATAAACTTAAAATTGCATGTCATCCAATTTCTCCACTGTGCAAAGTGTGTGCCCTCAAAAATGTGTGGACACTCAACATCTAGCCCATAAGCCGCCATCCTCTCGGGTCAGTGAAGACCACAAATGAGAGACCTAGCTCTGATACCACTTGAAGGGTCGAGATGGCGGACTAGAGGGGGGGTGAATAGTCCTTTCTAAAACTTATCGCGTCGGCTAACCGAAACAAATGCGGAATTAAAACTATCGGTCTAGCCAAGACTACACCCCTCTATCTAAGTTCTCTAGCACCTTGAAAAGATCCTAAACAAGCAAGCAAGGTGCTACCTTAGCAAGAGCTCACCTAACCAATTCTAGGAGCAAGGTCACACAAACCTATGCAACTAGTACTTTGCAAACCGGGGGAGCTCCTACACAAACTAGTGAGGCAAAGCGCACAAAGCCTAAGCTCACTAGCAAGCTCAATAACAAGGCAACTAATGCCAAAGTAGAGAGCGCAACTAACTTAGCTACACAAACTAAGCAAAGTGACTAACAAGGTTACACAAACCAAATTAGTCACGCAAGGGAACTACTTCTAGCTACACAAGCAAGAAGGAAACTAGCAAGCTACACAAGCTAACTAATTACAAGAGCAACTACACAAGCACAAATATATGAATGTAAAAACAAGCTTGTGTTAGGGACTTTGCAAACCAACGGGAAGAACAATGTTGACACGATGATTTTCTCCCGAGGTTCACATGGTTGCCACCAAGCTACGTCCCCGTTGAGACAAGCTCCAAGGTTGCCGCCGGTCCTCTTGCTAGTGGTGACCCGCAAGTCACACTCTCCCACGTGGAGTGCTTACCACAAGCTCTAGCACTTGACCCGGCCGGACCACTTGTCGCTCTTCACGTCTCGCTCAACTAGAGTTGCTCTTCGCGATCCCCGCGGGGTGAGCACCGTACCCCTCACAATCTCTTCTCCGGAGCACCGCACAATCTCCTTGCGTGCTTCGACGGAGTCACAAGCCACCAAGCCGTCTAGGAGGTGGCAACCTCCAAGAGTAACAAGCACCACCGGCTTGCAACATGAACACCTAGTGCCACTCGATGCAATCTCTCAATGCAACGCACTAGAATCGCTCACTCACACAGTCGGATGATCACTATATGCATATGTGAGTTAGAGGCTTTACTAGCACTCCCCAAGCATGGACACTAAGTCCCAAGGGTGCTCAGCACCAGCCAAGGCCAGCCACCACTTCTATTTATAGCCCTAAGGGCTAAACTAGCCGTTGCCCCTTCACTGGGCAAAAAACGTGAGCACCGGACTCACTATAGGTAGCACCGGACGCTGGAACAGTGCGTCCTGTGCTCCAAAAACAGCCACGTGTCACTAGCCGTTTGAACTTGACCGTTGCCGCCAACGGCTAGCACACGCACGCGGGTCTGGAACAGTAGCACCGGACGCTCTGCTGCTTCACACCGGACGCGCCCTGTGCGCACCGGACTCACACGCAGAGAGCAACGCAAACTTGCAGCAGCACCGGACTCTCAGCGTCCTGTGACACCGGACTGTCCTGTGCGCACCGGACTCTCAGCGTCCTGTGCCACCGGACTGTCCTGTGCGCACCGGACTCTCAGCGTCCTGTGCCACCGGACTGTCCTGTGCGCACCGGACTCTCAGCGTCCTGTGCCTGCAGTTCAACTTGTTAGGTTGCTAACTTCTAGCTCCGAACTCCAAATTCGATGATCTTGGACATTTTGGAAAGCTTACTTAGAGTACTATCCAATATATATGAATACTCAATCCAAATCAAAATGGATCAAAGCAGTATTCCAATCTAAAAGCCATCCTAATGTCCGGAGAACACCGAAAGACTTCTCTCTCTTCTCCAAGTTGAACAAAATCAACTTCAACACCTTCTCCTTTGCAAATGTGCCAACACCACCAAGTGTACACCACCATGTGTAAGTGTGTTAGCATTTTCACAAATATTTTCCCAAAGGAGTTAGCCTCTCAACTTGCCACGCCACTCGATCCTAACACGTATGCAAAGTTAGATCGCTCAAGTGGCACTAGATGACCGATATGCACACAAGTTTGCCCCTCTTGATAGTACGGCCATCTATCCTAAATCCGGTCATAAACTTCTCTACACACCTATGACCGGTGAAATGGAAAAGCCCTAGGTTATACCTTTGCCTTGCGCTTTCCATTCCATCTCCTCCAATGTTGATGCAACACATGCACCAACCAATTACCAAATGATATGATCCACTTCATATCATCACGCGATCGTATTGGTTCATTGATCTTGACCTCACTTGCTCTTCACCGTTGCCTCGGTCCATCGGCACCAAGTCTTGCTCAAGCTTCACCGTCACACGCGGTCCCTCGCTTCAAAGCCTCCGACTTGCCCTTCACTCTTGCAACCGGTCCATCAAGCCAAGCCTCATCTTGATCTTCTCCACCTTGGTCACATGACTCCATGTCATGTCTCATATGCAATGAGCTCCTCCATCATCACATCATCACCTGTGGACTAATCTCCTGTGTATCTCCCATAAACACTATTAGTCCACCTAAGTTGTCACTCAATTACCAAAACCAAACAAGGACCTTTCACAAGTGTCCGACAGTAGAATTAGGGGTACAAGATACCCACCTGAGAAAATATAGAGCATCTCATTCCCCCTCAAAAAGCTTCAAAGTGCAACAAAGGTATGTATCCCCTCAAAAGAGCAAACGTAGAATTAGACTTTCACCATTGTTTTTACCATTATCACCATCATCACCATACACCATTCATTCGCCACACATGCACATCTTGATATTGACTTATTGACCTGTTTCTCTGGATCCATGGTTTGACTATGCAATAAATGTCTTGTAAGTATGTATACTTTATCTCCCACCTATGAGCTCCAGATATCAAAACCTTATTAGAGTAGGATGAGAGAGAAGGCAATGTCACTATGCCTCATACCACAAATACCACATACTTTGAGAGAAGGCATATACCATCACTACCTTGGTAAGGATCCAGAAATACCACAAAAGAGAGAATTAAGAGAGTCATACAAGGAATCTCTGAGTTTTATTTGAAAATCTGCAAGAACTCTAGAGCTATAGTTGATCAAGAACAAAAGACATGGCGCTTGACTTGACCATTCTATCTTTTAACTGCTCAAGACACAAGTGACGGTTGCAAGCCCCATGGTGGAAGGTAATATGAGTAAGTTTAAATCTTAACAGTTTACCCTAACCCAGAGATGAGATCTTGTTTGAACGCATGTGTACCTTTAAGGCATGAAACCACTGCAGAAACTCTTGAGTCCATCCTTGCTCAGGGACGAGCAAGAGGTAAGCTTGGGGGAGTTGACCATTATCAAATAAACAAAGAAAAGGATCCAAATGCAACCAACACCCAGACTTAGGGTTTTATCTGACAGAATTCCACGAGTTTTGGTGTTTGTCTATTTTTGCAGGGGTTATCACGAAATATGGAGGAAAGGCCCACATGTTGGGTTTACATAGAGATATTAACATGTTGCGCAATTTTCTATCATTTAGAAGACTCCAGAAGCCACGGGAACGAACGGGAAGCCGAGCGGGCTCGGGGCCAGGGCGCCCGCCCTGTTGCAGAGACCAATCAGGTCCCGTCTCGCGGATTATGCTCCACCGACCTAAAGGATCAAGGAGAACCATTCAATCAATGTAGGTTTGATCCGATGGCCCAGATTCACTTGATGGGACTATATAAGCAGACCCCCTGGCCCCTAGAGGAGGCACCCATTTGTTGACGGTCCTTAAGTATCAAATTTAATTATCAAATAAACAAAGAAAAGGATCCAAATGAAATTAACATCTAGACTTAGGGTTTTATCTGACAGAATTCCACGAGTTTTGGTGTTTGTCTATTTCTGCAGGGGTTATCAGGAAATACGGAAGAAAGGCCCACACGTCGGGATTACATAGAGATATTAACGTGCCGCGCAATTATCTTACATCTAGAAGACTCCAGAAGCCACAGGAAGAAAGCAGAGGCCGAACGGGGCCAGAGGCAGGGCGCCCGCCCCCTCTCTGAGTCCAATCAGGACTCTGTTTCGTGGGAGATCTCCACCGACATAAAGGATCAATCTAAACCATACAATCAATGTCGGTTTGATCCAACGGCCCATATTCACTTGAAGGGACTATAAAACCAGACCCCCTGGCCCCTAGAGGAGAGAGCCTCTCAACCCTAATTCATTATTCCTCAAGGGAGAAGAAGCCCCTGATCAAGATTAAAGCCACCACATCAATTAGATATCTAGATTAGCATAGCTACATAGGATTAGAACTAGAAGGAGTCAATCTTCGATTGGTTTCCGGATCTGTCAGGAGGATTCTTGGTAATTCTCTAATTGTGCTTCTAATTGTTCTTCTAATTATCTTTGTTCTTCAATATTATGAACATGACTTTGTTCTACTTCAATATATTGCTTATGACTTTGCACTACTTGTTTATATTCAAGATTATATTGTTCTTAGTTTATCATAGTTATGTACTTGGCTTAGTTAGATTGGATCTATATACATGCTTAGGATCGTATGACGTTTATCCATTGGATCCATGGGTAAATGATAGATATTGTGTAGGCGTGGTGCTTATACCGTATTTATCTGCGATTGTACCCAATATGCCAGATCATGGGGTAGTTCGTGATAGTGAAAGCTTCATTGATTCTTATATGGTCCCCCTCTCATGTATTGGGCTGGCAGAGCAACATTATTACAGGGGAGTGATTGCTATGTTTCTCATTTACCTTGCTAATATCACTATGCATGGCGTAGTCTTGTCTCGCAATGATTGCTAAGTATGCTTGCACTAACTATGATAATGCTAAACTATATAGTTGAGAATAACTTAGGAAATATTCTTGTAGTTCGTTCTAATTCCATGCTAATGACTTTCTAGAGTATCTAATTGAGGTGCTTATCATATTTATTATGTGGCTAGTTATGATCAGATTAATTGTATTTGTCACTATTTATTACTTCATATATCTTTTATGTGACACTTACCCCTGTATGAAAGAGTTAGATAAACGTTCTCAATTATATATGCAATGATAGATACTCAATCTCATATTCTATTCTGTAATCAATATTGATGATTGTTAATCCCTTCCTAGTGGTAAAAATATAAATAACGATACCTGGAATACTTCCCGGTTAAAATGCTACATCGGTATTAATCTGTGCGCTTGCAGATCCCATTCATTATTTATTTAGAAGAGCAATTGCATATTTCAATACCGCGTCTCTCATATCATGCTAGGGATGACAACTTGGCTTAAGTAGTGTGAGGGATAGGTTTGGCATTTTTGGCACCGTTACTAGATTTAGAGAACTTAGTTTACTTTTGGTAATGATGTTAAGAATACCCAACAAGCATTTTTGGCGCCGTTGCCGGGGAAGGTTGATTACTAATCAGGAATGGATATAAGATTTTGAGTTATCATTCGCATCACTAATATGATTGAGCTTATCTATTCTCTCATACAGTTTTACCCCGATATTTTCTATTTTTATCTTATGCAGGGGAATGTATGGATCGAAGACATCTTCCAGTAAATTTTATTGACAATCCCGAAGCATTATTCAAGAAGACAAGAGCCAAGCTCAAGAAGAGATCATCAACACTTCAGCAAGAAGCTTCATCCAATCAAGAAGATCACCGGAACTTGTCTTCAAAGTTCGAAGCCATGCCGAACAAATCAGAGTTCTCAGCGCCCACTACGGATAACATCCACACTGGACCTGCTGCAGAGATCTGTAACACCCTAGGTGTTAAGCATGCATTTAGTCCCCTCACAACATGCATAAGCATTCTCATCAATCATAAGCATCATGAGCATGTCATTCTTTTAAGAATATGATTTTATGTGCATCATTTCATGTGTTTTAAATATGTTAAAAATAGGATGCTTGCTTATGAAATTGTGAAATATTCAAATTAGGTTGCTTTATGTGTAAGAAGAATTAAGAACATTTTTGTGCAATTTTTGGAGCTATGGAAATTGAGAAATGGAATTTATACAAAATATCCAAAATAACTTTATTTAAAAACCTAGAACTAAGTTTTAATTTGTAATTCAAATTCTATTTAGAATTTGGTCTTACCTATTAAAGCAAAGTTGTAGAGTTTTTAGTTTGGCACCACTTTGCTTTTGGGTGAAAGTGGTGAAAATGATTTGAAAATGGTCAAAATGCTTTTGGAAGAGGATTTAAGAAAAGAAATTCAAAAAAAAATGGCAAAGGGAAAAGGGGGCGCTAGCAGGCCGCGGCCTCGCTTCTGGCCCACTGGCCGAAGCCGGCTCGGCCCGCCCGCGCTCTCCCCTCCCTCTTCCCCGTGCTCGCGCCCACGTCCGCGCGCGGACGGCCTCGCCGTGACGCCGTGGCGCGCCGGCAGGACCCGGCCGCCGCGTGGCGGGCATGCGGCAGCGAGGACGCATCCCGGTCGGCCACCAAAGCGCCCCGGTCGCGCTCGCCTCCGCCCCCGCTCCCATTCGCGCCCCTCAGCTCTCTCTCTCTCGCTCTCTCGCCCTCGCTCCGCACGCGCAGAGCGCCGCCGTCGCCATTGGAGCCCGAGCTCCGCCTCGGCTGTTCCTCCCCCGTGCGTGCGCCATTCTTCGATTAGTTCTTCCCCGAGCTCCGCCCTCGCTCCGCCGTTGCGGAACACTCGTCCGAGCGCTCGGTAAGGCACGGTGAGCCCCGCTCGCCCTCGTTTTCTTCTCCGGCGAGAGCTCCGCCGCCGCACGCGTGATCCGCGCGTCTCCATGCCTTCCGGTGCTGCGTAGTTGACGCATCATGTTCGCCTTGGCACCGCGATGCTCGCAAGCCCCTCCAGCCATGCTCTACCGAGCCGGCGTCCCGTACCGACGATGAGCAGCGCCGCCGCTCCGCCATGGCCGGTGGCGAGCCTGCTCCGGTCCGTTTTAGGCCGCGCAAATGGGTGCGCTAGGTCCGCCGTGAGCCGTAGAGCGTGTAGAGCCGCTTGATTCGCCGAAAGGGGTCGCCGACGGTGAGCTCCTCCCCCTCTGCGCTCTGACCAACGGGCCCGGCTGGCAGGCGGGTCCGCTCGTCAGCGGCCGCGGGTGCACTGCACCGGGTGCACCTAGCAGGTCTCGGGATGGATTTGATTTGTTTTCAGAGAAATAATTTCCAGGAAAATGATTTAAATGTTTAAAAATCCATATCTTGATGAATATAGCTCCAAAAATTGTGAAATAAATTTTGGTGTATTCCTTATTTCCAGATCTATAGTCCAGTATGTTTGCATGTCATGATTAAGTAACTTTTCTGTGTAAGTATATTTAATCCATGTTTTTTGTCAAACTTGGAAAAGGCATAGTAAACAAAATAGGGCTCTGAAAAATGTAAAATTTGTTTTGTTGGCTTTGCATGTGTGTTTACTCACTGGGAAAATATTACTACATATTATTTGGTGTATAAATGAATTTATGGTAATTTAAATGCTTGCATGGCAGTGATTTATGATTTTTAATAATTAATTGGGTCATGCAATAAATCTGGAAAATTTTGTGGGTGTTTCTTATGATATTATGCAAATTGTAAAAATATGAAATCTGTTGTTTGACACTTGTATCCCAGTAGAGTGATTTTACTTGCCTTATTAATTAATCTTGTGATTTTTGTGGCTCGAAATAAGTATCCAAAAATCATGAAAAATTTACAGTAGACTTTATGCTTAGCTGGTAGTCTCCTGTAATTTTTGTGGAATTTATTGATGAACAGAATTGCATTTAATTTTTAATGGGCTTAGAAATGAATAAAGAAAACTATGAAGGGTGTATATATAGGTTGAATGGAATAAGTTGGGTTTGGTGTATCTTTGAAGCATCATGGGGGTTGCTGGTTGCATTTGAAAAATATCTGTAGAAGAGAATGCAACAGATGCTTAAATTAGTTATTGTTCCCGGATGAGGTTGACTACCTTGTAATAAGCATGACCAAGTGCATCACCTATGCATCATAACATGACTCCTTTGACACTCTCTCATACAAGCATCCACTCAGGCATCTCACAATCCACTCATGAGCATATATGCATCATACAGGCTCGCAGGAGAACGAAGTGGGACCCGATGAACCCGAGGAGATACAGGAGCAGGAACCTCCGGAAGCACAGGAACCCGGAGAGGAATTGCAAGAGTGTCCGGATCACCGACCCAGCACGTTTGAGAAAGGCAAGCCCCGGAGCATTCTAAGTCTCCCTATTCTCGCTAACTTATATAAAGTGCTATACTTGTTCTACTGTATTGCATATTAAGTGATAGGAGTTGCCTGATACCGTTGCTGCATGAGTACTCCTTGTTATTCCTACTCATTCAACTACCTTGTCCTATGTAGATAGGCACGGAGTCTATGCTTAGCTTGCTTAGTTCGGTAGAAGTCGGGTGATTCCCTGTCACCTGCGAGATATAGGTGGATACCTCCTTGATTAAGCATTGGTTGCTCGGGGAAAAGAATAACCAAGTGTGGAATGAATTTGGAGACCGGGCAGGGTCTTATGGTGGGTTGACCATGGTGCCCCTGCCTGTGTCGATTAAGGACCGATCATTGACGGCCCTCTTGTCATGTTGAACGCATGCCCCACACTTAGCTAGAAGGATAAGTCGTTCCGACCGCGAAGCCTGAACACTATCCGGGCCGGGAATCGAGCCGCCATGCGCTGTATTGGTGATGGTTGAGGAGAACGATGAGGGCGCGGCGCGCAACCTTGGTATACCTTGGATACCTCGGTCGCCGGAACGGTCCTCGGGTACTGGCGGTGCCTGCCGAACCCGCGAATTGGTCCTGGATAGTGTAATACGGTAATCTGTAGCTCACTTGATCAGTGAGTGTGGTTTGTGTGGGGAATACCTCGCCAGCTGGTTAGAAATCGATTCGAATCGCCATCGCTCTTGGATAGTGAGCACTTGACATGAGCTTCATCCTCGTAGTAAGGACTATGGAACACTTGGGTTATTAATGATGAATGGTTTAGGAAATGCTATGATGAGGTACTATCATAGTCTCATACTTGCTTGTAATAGCACAGGAGCAAACCTAGATAATAGGTAATGATACTTTCAACTTGAGCAGATTAAAAGAAGAAAAGATTTATGTAGGTTAGGGTAATGAAACCTTGCGGTCTTTGCAAAATGGTTGTCAGCTACCCCACTAAATAGCCTTCATGATCCTTGATGAGTCTTTATTTTAAGTGTATGACGGGTAAGTCTAGCTGAGTACCTTCTCGTACTCAGGGTTCTATTCCCATGTTGTTTTGCAGATGGTCAAATGTACTATGGTTATTGCATCCTCTGTCTGTACCCAGCTATGGGTGATGACTAGACCAAGGGCGATGGTCACTCCGTCTCTTCCTTTGCTTTTGTGGGAATGACCGAACTATGGCACTGTATCAGACTTATCGTGTGTGTTGTAATTTCGAACTATGAAGCTTCCGCTATTTGAAGAACTTGGTTTGTAATAACTTAAGAACTCCGATGTAATTTATGAATGTTGTAATCTGGATGTGCTTGTGGATGGCGACCGCTAAACTTATTACGATCTTGGCTGTTATGCGATGTGTGGTTGAAATCATTCGAGATTTCACGGACTACCGGGATTATATGGGCTTAAGCCTGATGGTTTGACTATGCAAATGGTCACTGTTGGGCTTAATCTCTTATAATTTGGTCGGTTCTGTTACAGCTGGCATCGGAGTAAGGTTTAGCGAGTTACTGTTCATAAGTACGTTTTAAACAAAAATCTAAACCGGTTTAGTAAAAGATTTTATTAATTAATTAATAATGATCAAGGTGTTAAACTAAGTTTTGGGAAAATTATCTAGTGTGCCATGGTCATATCCTTTATGCCCAGTTAAGGACTCTAAGGTGGCTAGCTAAGTACTGACTTGGGGGTTAATGCATCATATTTTTATTTCGTCGCTCATACGGCGTGCAATAGTATGAGTGCCATTCATTTGAGTGGTAATGTATGGATCAATTCTTCCTCTACGCCATGGTAAGTGGGAGTTGTGAGAGCATGATCGGATACACTGCCGGTCTAGGGAAGTGTTGTCAGGTGCTGTGTCATGCACACATGTTGGTGTGTCTTGGGAACAGTACCGCATGCTGGGAATTCCGTCCTGAGAGGCGATGCCGTCATTAGGGCGATGATGTGGGTAGTGACACGTCACATGCATGGACGGGTGTCTGTGTATGTGAAGTGTATAGTTTTAAATTTTGTTCTGCACGATCATACTGTGGGTGGGCTGAAATGAATTTTCTGCAGGTACACTAACCACGTTCTCGCTTAGAACGCAAATTACGTTATGAGAGAACGTGCATGCCACCGCGTATACCGCTTAGTGTTAACCTTTGTTTTCTAAGTTTGTGAGATCGTAAGTTCGTACATGCATCATGTGCATTTCATATCATTGCTTACTTTCCCCCTTAATTTAATCTGTCCCAATTTTAAATGAAATAAATAAAGGTAATCCTCGCTCTTACCCACGGTATTCCATTTGCAGCAGATGGCACGCACTAGGCTCACAGCTCGCAAGTCCACTGGTGGGCGGGCCCCTCGCCGTCCCTTGGCAGCTAGGAGCTCGCGACATAAGAGCAAGTTCCTAGAGGAGTTTGGGATGCCCACTTTGCTTTGGAGGGTGCTCAGTTCGATGGGGTATCCCGAAGGAAGGGAGCCTCGCTACTATTGGGATAAGGAGCCGCTTGGTGACGAGACCCTGGTGGGGATCGAGGCAGTTGTCCCTACCAGTGGAGGAGACCCTGCTTGGGGCGGTTGGGTGTACGAGTCCCGAGGTGTCACGCCTTTCCACGGTGCCAGTAGGGCAGCTTTCGCAGTTTTGAGGGACCTCATGGAGAGATTTCCGCGGGAGCTGGCCCACGCCTTCGCTGGGGTGTTTCCCCGGGGTGACCCTTACACTTTGGTGTGGGATCAGTCCGAGGTGAATGCTCTAGAGAGGAGTGCGGATGAGGACCAGCACAGTGACGGTGCAGCTATGAGTGCCATGTACGCGTTGATGAAGACCTATGGAGGCCTGGAGCGTTGTTTGGGTCGCTTGTCCGGGTCTCTTCTCACCGTCCAGGATGAGAAGCGTCAGTTGCAGCGTGAGTTTGACTCTGAGGTTGAGAGGCTACAGGCAGAGTTGGCTCGTGTGACCCGAGAGAGAGACCAGGCAGTCCAGAAGAACAGTGAGCTGAGTCAGGACCTGCTTGCAGTACGGGAGCAGAAGGACAGGGTGACTACTGCTCACAGGAACTGCGAGCGCATGCTAGTCCATGTGCTTGGACAGAGGAATGAAGCCTGGCACGAGGAGGACACTTTGAGGGCCCGACAGCTGGAGCTAGAGCAGCAGCTAGCTAATGCCGAGGAGTACAATGAGAACCTGCATGAGGAGATCCACCAGCTGCATAACCAGCTCCACCCTCACCACCTGCCTGGAGCAGCTGAGCTAGACTCTGAGGACGAGATGGACGCGGATCTCGAAATAGGAGCAGCTGCTAGTGGTGACGAGGATGAGGATGGCTCTGGCATGGACAGTGATCATAGCGACTAGATGCTAGGGCTCTAGAGCTAGTCCTTCTCCTTTTGTGTTGTATGTTGCATGGCATGTCGTGTACTTTTGGATCTGAGCTATGTAAGACCTTATGAGTTATGTTGAAAGTCCAGTGTATGTATGCTGGCAAGTTGGATGTACGCGAACCTTGTTGCGTGAATGTTAAGTAATCTGTTAGTGATGTTGTGCGTGGATGATGAGTTGTTGTGCCTTTGTTTATTGTGTGAATTTATTCCCTCAGTAAATTCAGTATGGCACGATTTTACACATTTTCTACCGGTTGATGGCAACTCCTAACGATTGCTTATCATTGGCGTATGCAGATGGTGCAAACACGTGGCGGGGGTAACAGCAATCCGGGTCTTGGAGCAGGTACATCCGGAGGTGGGGCTCAACGGAATGAGGACCGAGCACCAACACCGCCACCACCACCACCTCCCCCGTACACTGCGGATGTATTTTTCGCACAGTTTCTAGGGAGCCAACGCAACATGGAACAGATGCAGCGCAACATGGAAGAAGCTTTGCGCAACATAGCTGACAACACCCGTCGTGGAGATAATCAGGGTGGCCGGGAGGTCAACCAGTACAGTTCGTTCAAGGACTTCATGGATACCAAGCCACTAATCTTTAAGGAGGCCTTGGAACCTCTCGAAGCAGATGAGTGGATCAACACCATGGAGCAGAAGTTTCGTCTTCTCCGAATGACAGAAGAACTCAAGGCTGAGTATGCGGCACATCAGTTGCAAGGACCTGCTGGGATTTGGTGGTCCCATCACCGTACCACCTATCCAGAAGGGACACCAATCACCTGGAACCGCTTCACCATCGCTTTTTGGGGAAATTATATTCCTCCGGGTGTGGTTGAAATGAAGGTTGGGGAGTTCATGAGGCTATCCCAAGGGACGAAGTCTGTGAAGGAGTATCTGCATGCTTTCAATAATCTCGCTCGCTATGCCCCTGAGTTTGTAAACACAGAGGCTAAGAAGATTGCTAGTTTCCAGAGAGGCTTGAATCCAAAGATGCTGAAGACCATGGGTACAGGGGCCAGGGCTACTTTCAATGCCTATATCAGTGATTGTCTGACCCAAGAGAACAATAACAACAACTACAGTGCATCCAAGTCTCGTAAGAGGGCCTTTGAAGCCGGATCATCCCAGTCCAGGGCACCAGTGGCAGGGCGACAGCAGTATCGTCCTCCTGCCCCGGGTGCTAGGTTCCGACCGCCGCAGAGAAGGAACACCGGGCATCCAACCCAGCAGAAGCCGTACAAGGTGGCGATAGCTCCTGCCAAGCCAAAGGCAATTCAAGCCGCAGCACCTACCGCCAACAATGCGCCCAAGGGTCCGTGCTATAACTGCCACAAGATGGGGCACTTTGCTAAGGAATGTCCCTACCCCAAAAGGCAACAGCCAACCTATCCAGCTCGTGTGCATCACACCTCGATTGAGGAAATCTCGGAAGGAGAACCGGTAACAGCTGGTATGTTTTCTGTCAACCAACATCTTGCAGTTGTTTTGTTTGATTCTGGATCATCGCATTCATTCATGAGCCAAGCATTTGCACAAAAGCATAATCAACCAGTTACAGATCTGGGCTATGGCTACCGCATCAGCTCAGCAGGGGCAGATGTGTTGACCAATAGAGTGGTCCGAGGGGCAACCCTGGATATAAGTGGCCGAGTTTTTTGGGTAAATCTAGTGGTCATGCCTGGGTTAGTTTTGGATGTTATCATGGGCATGAACTGGATGAGAGAATGGGATGCTGTCATAGATACTGGAAAGAGGATGTTATCTCTTAGAGAACCACAGGGCAGTAACTCTTTTCAAGTACCTCTGCCCCGTCGTCTTGACTTTGCTAGCATCTCCTGTGCTACGCACGTGGTCCCTTTACCACAGATTCCAGTAGTCTGTGAGTTCCCTGATGTGTTTCCCGAGGAGTTACCAGGACTTCCCCCAGATAGGGAGGTAGAGTTTGCAATCGAGTTGATACCAGGTACAGCACCAATATCTAGAAGGCCGTACCGGATGCCACCAAACGAACTCGCAGAGCTGAAGAAGCAACTGAAGGAGTTACTAGAAAAAGGGTTCATCCGGCCAAGCTCGTCGGAATGGGGTTGTCCAGCGTTGTTTGTGAAAAAGAAGGATCAGTCGTTGCGCATGTGCGTGGACTATCGTCCCCTCAATGCAGTGACAATCAAAAATAAGTATCCCTTGCCAAGGATTGATATCCTGTTTGATCAGCTATCCAAGGCAAGAGTGTTTTCTAAGATAGATTTGAGATCTGGGTATCACCAAATCAAGATTCGTCCGCAAGATATCCCGAAGACTGCTTTTTCCACCAGATATGGGTTGTATGAGTATCTTGTCATGTCCTTTGGGTTGACAAATGCTCCTGCATACTTTATGTATCTGATGAATTCAGTCTTTATGCCAGAATTGGATAAGTTTGTTGTAGTGTTTATCGATGATATCCTGGTGTATTCAGAAAATGAGCAAGATCACGCCGAGCATCTGAGAATCGTGCTGACACGGTTACGAGAGCATCAGTTATATGCCAAGTTCAGCAAGTGTGAGTTCTGGTTAAAGAAAGTTCCTTTCCTCGGGCACATTCTGTCTGAGGAAGGAATTGCTGTGGATCCATCAAAAGTGCAGGAAGTCATGGACTGGAAGGCACCAACTTCGGTCTCGGAAGTTAGAAGTTTTCTTGGTCTGGCCGGGTATTATCGTCGTTTTATACCTGACTTCTCCAAGATTGCTAAGCCAATGACAAGTTTGCTACAAAAGGATCATAAGTTTGTCTGGACGGAAGGGTGTGAGTTAGCCTTCCGCACCTTGCGAAAGTTGCTAACCACTGCTCCCGTTCTGGCACAACCTAATATAGAGAAGCCTTTTGATGTGTTTTGTGACGCATCGAAGAGTGGCCTGGGGTGTGTGTTGATGCAAGATGGCAGGGTGATAGCTTATGCTTCCCGACAGTTGAGAAAGCATGAAGTCAACTATCCAACGCACGACCTTGAGTTAGCAGCAGTGGTACATGCTTTGAAGATCTGGAGACATTATCTGCTAGGAAATAAGTGTCACATTTACACCGATCACAAGAGTTTGAAGTACATCTTCACTCAGTCCGAGCTGAATATGAGGCAACGACGGTGGTTAGAGCTAATCAAGGATTATGACCTGGAAGTTCACTATCATCCAGGCAAAGCTAATGTGGTCGCAGATGCTTTGAGTCGCAAACCGCACTATCAAATGGTTCAACCGTTGTTTGAAGATGGGTTCAATCTTATGCATCCTGAGGTCTTATGCATATACAACTCAGTTGTTCACTCGAGAGTCAAGTCATTGAAGGTCAGAAAACAGACAAGGGTATTTTCCACATCAAAGAGAAGATCAAAGATGACCCAAAGACTCAGTTTCGGGTTGATGAGAAGGGGGTACTGTGGTTTCAACAGCGGTTAGTGGTCCCGAAAGATCGGGTGTTGAAGAATCGCATCATGGATGAAGCTCATCTTTCTAAGCTTTCTATTCATCCTGGCAGTAGCAAAATGTATCAAGATCTAAGGCCCCACTTTTGGTGGACCAAGATGAAGAAAGAAATAGCCGCCTACGTGGCCCGTTGTGACACGTGTTGCAGAGTTAAGGCCATCCATATGAAACCTGCAGGTCTGTTACAACCGTTATCAGTTCCGGAGTGGAAATGGGAAGAGGTCAGTATGGACTTTATCACCGGCTTACCGACAACCAGTAAGGGGAATGACTCGATTTGGGTAATCATAGATCGATTAACCAAGTCGGCTCATTTCATTCCAGTCAAGAACACATACAGACCTCCCGAGTATGCTGATATATATATGGCTGAGATAGTCAAGTTGCATGGTATCCCCAAAACCATCATATCGGATAGAGGACCGCAGTTCACCGCTCACTTCTGGGAGCGCATGCATAAGAGTTTGGGGACCAGTCTGATAAGAAGCACGGCATACCATCCCCAGACTTCAGGCCAAACTGAAAGGCTAAATCAAGTGTTAGAAGATATGCTGAGGGCCTGTGTGTTATCATCCAAGGGATCGTGGGAATCGTGGTTACCTTTGGCTGAGTTCTCCTACAATAATAGTTATCAAGAGAGCATCAAGATGGCCCCGTTCGAAGCTTTGTATGGTCGAAGATGTAGAACTCCGTTAAACTGGGTGGAACCTGGTGAAAGAAGATACTATGGTATCGACTTTGTGAATGATGCCGAGAAAAAGGTGCAGATTATACAGCAACATATGCAAGCAGCGCAATCCCGACAGAAGAGTTATGCTGACAAGAGGAGAAGGCCGCTTGAGTTCAAAGTAGGTGATTATGTGTATCTCAAGGTTACGCCAATGAAGAAAGTTCAACGTTTCCGAGTTCGAAGCAAGCTTGCACCCAGGTATGTGGGACCCTACCAAGTGCTAGAGAGGAAAGGCCCCGTGGCCTACAAGGTTCAGTTACCTGAGGAGATGAGCTCGATCTTTCCGGTCTTCCATGTGTCGCAACTACGGAAATGTTTGAAGGTGCCGGAGCAAAGAATCGAACCTCGAGGAATCAAGATAAAAGCGGACTTGGAATATAAAGAGCAGCCAGTGGGAATTGTGGATACCAAGGAACGGGTAACCCGAAACAGAGTTGTTCGAACCTACAAGGTGGTGTGGAGTCATCATGACGATCGGGATGCTACCTGGGAAACAGAGGATTACTTAAAAACAGTTTATCCAAAATTTCACAAGAAATGGTTAGTAACCCAAAATCTCGGGACGAGATTTCCCTAAGGGGGGAAGGGCTGTAACACCCTAGGTGTTAAGCATGCATTTAGTCCCCTCACAACATGCATAAGCATTCTCATCAATCATAAGCATCATGAGCATGTCATTCTTTTAAGAATATGATTTTATGTGCATCATTTCATGTGTTTTAAATATGTTAAAAATAGGATGCTTGCTTCTGAAATTGTGAAATATTCAAATTAGGTTGCTTTATGTGTAAGAAGAATTAAGAACATTTTTGTGCAATTTTTGGAGCTATGAAAATTGAGAAATGGAATTTATACAAAATATCCAAAATAACTTTATTTAAAAACCTAGAACTAAGTTTTAATTTGTAATTCAAATTCTATTTAGAATTTGGTCTTACCTATTAAAGCAAAGTTGTAGAGTTTTTAGTTTGGCACCACTTTGCTTTTGGGTGAAAGTGGTGAAAATGATTTGAAAATGGTCAAAATGCTTTTGGAAGAGGATTTAAGAAAAGAAATTCAAAAAAAAAATGGAAAAGGGAAAAGGGGGCGCTAGCAGGCCGCGGCCTCGCTTCTGGCCCACTGGCCGAAGCCGGCTCGGCCCGCCCGCGCTCTCCCCTCCCCCTTCCCCGCGCTCGCGCCCGCGTCCGCGCGCGGAAGGCCTCGCCGTGACGCCGTGGCGCGCCGGCAGGACCCGGCCGCCGCGTGGCGGGCATGCGGCAGCGAGGACGCATCCCGGTCGGCCACCAAAGCGCCCCGGTCGCGCTCGCCTCCGCCCCCGCTCCCATTCGCGCCCCTCAGCTCTCTCTCTCTCTCGCTCTCTCGCCCTCGCTCCGCACGCGCAGAGCGCCGCCGTCGCCATTGGAGCCCGAGCTCCGCCTCGGCTGTTCCTCCCCCGTGCGTGCGCCATTCTTCGATTAGTTCTTCCCCTCGCTCCGCCCTCGCTCCGCCGTTGCGGAACACTCGTCCGAGCGCTCGGTAAGGCACGGTGAGCCCCGCTCGCCCTCGTTTTCTTCTCCGGCGAGAGCTCCGCCGCCGCACGCGTGATCCGCGCGTCTCCATGCCTTCCGGTGCTGCGTAGTTGGCGCATCGTGTTCGCCTTGGCACCGCGATGCTCGCAAGCCCCTCCAGCCATGCTCTACCGAGCCGGCGTCCCGTACCGACGATGAGCAGCGCCGCCGCTCCGCCATGGCCGGTGGCGAGCCTGCTCCGGTCCGTTTTAGGCCGCGCAAATGGGTGCGCTAGGTCCGCCGTGAGCCGTAGAGCGTGTAGAGCCGCTTGATTCGCCGAAAGGGGTCGCCGACGGTGAGCTCCTCCCCCTCTGCGCTCTGACCAACGGGCCCGGCTGGCAGGCGGGTCCGCTCGTCAGCGGCCGCGGGTGCACTGCACCGGGTGCACCTAGCAGGTCTCGGGATGGATTTGATTTGTTTTCAGAGAAATAATTTCCAGGAAAATGATTTAAATGTTTAAAAATCCATATCTTGATGAATATAGCTCCAAAAATTGTGAAATAAATTTTGGTGTATTCCTTATTTCCAGATCTATAGTCTAATATGTTTGCATGTCATGATTAAGTAACTTTTCTGTGTAAGTATATTTACTCCATGTTTTTGTCAAACTTGGAAAAGGCATAGTAAACAAAATAGGGCTCTGAAAAATGTAAAATTTGTTTTGTTGGCTTTGCATGTGTGTTTACTCACTGGGAAAATATTACTACATATTATTTGGTGTATAAATGAATTTATGGTAATTTAAATGCTTGCATGGCAGTGATTTATGATTTTTAATAATTAATTGGGTCATGCAATAAATCTGGAAAATTTTGTGGGTGTTTCTTATGATATTATGCAAATTGTAAAAATATGAAATCTGCTGTTTGACACTTGTATCCCTGTAGAGTGATTTTACTTGCCTTATTAATTAATCTTGTGATTTTTGTGGCTCGAAATAAGTATCTAAAAATCATGAAAAATTTACAGTAGACTTTATGCTTAGCTGGTAGTCTCCTGTAATTTTTGTGGAATTTATTGATGAACAGAATTGCATTTGATTTTTAATGGGCTTAGAAATGAATAAAGAAAACTATGAAGGGTGTATATATAGGTTGAATGGAATAAGTTGGGTTTGGTGTATCTTTGAAGCATCATGGGGGTTGCTGGTTGCATTTGAAAAATATCTGTAGAAGAGAATGCAACAGATGCTTAAATTAGTTATTGTTCCCGGATGAGGTTGACTACCTTGTAATAAGCATGACCAAGTGCATCACCTATGCATCATAACATAACTCCTTTGACACTCTCTCATACAAGCATCCACTCGGGCATCTCACACTCCACTCATGAGCATATATGCATCATACAGGCTCGCAGGAGAACGAAGTGGGACCCGAGGAACCCGAGGAGATACAGGAGCAGGAACCTCCAGAAGCACAGGAACCCGAAGAGGAATTGCAAGAGTGTCCGGATCACCGACCCAGCACGTTTGAGAAAGGCAAGCCCCGGAGCATTCTAAGTCTCCCTATTCTCGCTAACTTATATAAAGTGCTATACTTGTTCTACTGTATTGCATATTAAGTGATAGGAGTTGCCTGATATCGTTGCTGCATGAGTACTCCTTGTTATTCCTACTCATTCAACTACCTTGTCCTATGTAGATAGGCACGGAGTCTATGCTTAGCTTGCTTAGTTCGGTAGAAGTCGGGTGATTCCCTGTCACCTGCGAGATATAGGTGGATACCTGCTTGATTAAGCATTGGTTGCTCGGGGAAAAGAATAACCAAGTGTGGAATGAATTTGGAGACCGGGCAGGGTCTTATGGTGGGTTGACCATGGTGCCCCTGCCTGTGTCGATTAAGGACCGATCGTTGACGGCCCTCTTGTCATGTTGAACGCATGCCCCACACTTAGCTGGAAGGATAAGTCGTTCTGACCGCGAAGCCTGAACACTATCCGGGCCGGGAATCGAGCCGCCATGCGCTGTATTGGTGATGGTTGAGGAGAACGACGAGGGTGCGGCGCGCAACCTTGGTATACCTTGGATACCTCGGTCGCCGGAACGGTCCTCGGGTACTGGCGGTGCCTGCCGAACCCGCGAATTGGTCCTGGATAGTGTAATACGGTAATCTGTAGCTCACTTGATTAGTGAGTGTGGTTTGTGTGGGGAATACCTCGCCAGCTGGTTAGAAATCGATTCGAATCGCCATCGCTCCTGGATAGTGAGCACTTGACATGAGCTTCGTCCTCGTAGTAAGGACTATGGAACACTTGGGTTATTAATGATGAATGGTTTAGGAAATGCTATGATGAGGTACTATCATAGTCTCATACTTGCTTGTAATAGCACAGGAGCAAACCTAGATAATAGGTAATGATACTTTCAACTTGAGCAGATTAAAAGAAGAAAAGATTTATGTAGGTTAGGGTAATGAAACCTTGCGGTCTTTGCAAAATGGTTGTCAGCTACCCCACTAAATAGCCTTCATGATCCTTGATGAGTCTTTATTTTAAGTGTATGACGGGTAAGTCTAGCTGAGTACCTTCTCGTACTCAGGGTTCTATTCCCATGTTGTTTTGCAGATGGTCAAATGTACTATGGTTATTGCATCCTCTGTCTGTACCCAGCTATGGGTGATGACTAGACCAAGGGCGATGGTCACTCCGTCTCTTCCTTTGCTTTTGTGGGAATGACCGAACTATGGCACTGTATCAGACTTATCGTGTGTGTTGTAATTTCGAACTATGAAGCTTCCGCTATTTGAAGAACTTGGTTTGTAATAACTTAAGAACTCCGATGTAATTTATGAATGTTGTAATCTGGATGTGCTTGTGGATGGCGACCGCTAAACTTATTACGATCTTGGCTGTTATGCGATGTGTGGTTGAAATCATTCGAGATTTCACGGACTACCGGGATTATATGGGCTTAAGCCTGATGGTTTGACTATGCAAATGGTCACTGTTGGGCTTAATCTCTTATAATTTGGTCGGTTCTGTTACAAGATCGATGGCAACTTTGAGCTCAAGCCTGGACTTATCAACATGGTGCAATCCAACCAGTTCTCTGGGAAGGCACACGAAGATGCTAGTGCTCATCTACAACACTTCCTGGAGATTTGCAACACATTCACCATATCAGGAGTTTCCAAAGATGCTATACTACTTCGCCTCTTCCCATTCTCACTGATAGGAAGAGCGAAGCAGTGGTTCTACGCTACAAAGGAGAAGAATACTACGTGGGCACTCTGCTCAACAAACTTCCTGGCTAAGTTCTTTCCCATGGGCAAGACCAATGCTCTCCGTGGGAAGATTACAAGTTTTCAGCAACAAAATGATGAATCTGTTCCAGAAGCATGGGAGCGCTTTCAAGACTACATCCTAGAATGTCCCCATCATGGAATGGAGAGTTGGCTATTGATGCAGACGTTTTATCATGGGCTCAGCAACAGTGCCCGAGAGACCATGGATGCTGCAGCCGGAGGAGCATTCTTATCACTTACCATACCACAAGCCACAGCTCTTGTGGAGAAGATGGCGTCCAACCAAAGCTGGAATGAAGAAAGGACCCAGACACGCAAGAAAGGTGGAGGTATGCATTAGCTCAAGGAGGTAGACATGCTGTCTGCTAAGCTAGACCTGCTCATGAAGAAGCTCGATGATAGAGCTGGAGATAAGAAAGAAGTTATGCACATCTACGACTCTCACATGACTTGTGAGGAGTGTGGAGACAGTGAACACTCAGGCAACCACTGTCTTGAGATGATTGAGGATGTGAACTACATCAACAATAACAACAACAATTACTACAACCGTCCTCAACAAAATCAAGGTTGGAATCAATAGAGGCCTAACTACTCAGGTAATTATCAAGGTAACAATTCTTACAACAACAATAATAATAATTTTCCACCTCTGAGAGAGTTAGTGTCTAATCAAGGAAAGCTAATGGATAATTTATCTAAGAAATTGGCATCAAATGATAAAATGCTAGAAAATATAAATAATAGAATGGATAATTTCTCTACTGCCATCAAGAATCAAATTAGCTTTAATAAAATGATTGAATCTCAGTTAAATCAAATAGCTGCTGCTGTTCCTGCTACTAACCCCGGTATACCATCACAACCGGAAGGATTAGAATCTTCAAATCTTGTAGACATGTTTGATGCAGGTAATTGGAGTAACCCTGTCACTGAATTCACTACTGACCTTCTGCCGGTCAAGAAAGGCGATCCAGGACGCCCCGTCATCCCGATCTCCATCGGCATGGTGGACTTCCCAGAAGCACTCTGTGACTTTGGCTCTAGTGTCAACATTATACCCAGGGTACTCTATGAAAAATTCTTTACATATCCTTTATTAGAGACAACCATGTGTTTGCAGTTTGCAGATCAGGCAATAAGTTTTCCAAAAGGAATATTGAAGAACCTTTGTGTCCGAGTTGGTACCTTGTATGCCCCAGCAGACTTCATAGTGGTAGAGACCGAAAATGATGAGAGGGCACCCATCATCTTAGGGAGGCCATTCTTGAACACCTCGGGAGCTGTCATCTACGCCAGTGCTGCCAAGATCAGTTTCTACATCAAAGGGAGGAAAGAGACCTTTTTCTTCAAGAACAAGATCCCAGATCAATCCAGACGTGAATCAAGGAAGAGGACCAACAGGAGGAACAAGAACAAGCAAGTGTGGACCGAGTCAGCTAAGATGGTCACTGCAGTTCATGGAGGCCAAGATCACCAACTTAAGTCACCGTTTCTGACCAAGAAGGACGACCCAGGAATGCCAAGCATCTATTGCTCCATAAATGGATACAACTTCTACAAGACAACTTGCGACATCGGATCGGGCGTCAACATAATGGCCGCAGTCACCTATCGGCTCTTGTTCGGAACCATGCCCTTAAAACCAACATACATTCAGCTCCAGATGGCAGATCAGACATTTCGAGAGGTCAAAGAAACAGTAACTGATGTCCCAGTCAAAATAGACGATCATTTTGTCTACACAGACTTTCAGGTTATTGACATGGGAGAAGACGAGTACGATCCACCCATCATCCTTGGAAGACCGTTCCTCACCACCGTTAAAGCAATCATCTACATTGGAACCGGAGAAGTCCATATGCACTTCCCCTCAGAGAAGGTACGCCGTTATTTTGCTGACCCTAACTATATCATTGAAGAATCTAAGTAGGTCAGAAAGAGACGCAACCGCAACCAGAGGAGGCAAATCATCAAGGACGGATGGGCAGACTATGAAGGAGAAGTGATAAGGTCAGAAGACATACAGTTTAAACAGAATTATCCAGAGGAGATCGAAGCACCGAGTCTGGTATGGAAAGAGAAGATAACTATATATGAAGAAGAGGCGCTGCCGGAAGTGCCGACTGCGCCACCCAACGAACCTCAGGACAATTGAAGAAAATGGAGAGTCTCGTTCAGAGGACTTAAAAACACCGAACGCCTTGAGGTAAACATGGTAGTTATCATTTCTCTTTCAATTATTTAAAATAGTTTGCTTAGTTAATTATGTTCATGCTATCCTAAAAAGAAAATAAAAATATGAAAAACAGTAAGCCCCATGTGATTATACGAGTGGCATAAAACCCATAAGTACATTCACTGTGGTGGCATAAAAATAAAATAAATATTTCTTTTCTGCTTTATAAAATGAAAATATAAAAACAGGGAGTAACATTTATTGAGGAGTCTCAACATGATAAAGGCTAGATATTTATGCTAACACTTAATCAGTTCCACAAGCTTTGTTGTCTATTTGAGCTCCACAGAAATCAAGAATCAACAAGACTAGCAGATGGAGGACATTCTAATCGCTGTCAGCATGCTGCTGACTTTCAAATACACCTCTGCCACCTGCTAGCTACATCAAGAGAAATTACGTCAAAATTCAGCTTGGGATAGAGCACCCCCATTTATCCCGATAAGTATTTCTATCTATCTTTATACTTATACTATATTAAAATATAAATATACATATCTATGAAAAACCAAATAAAGATTTTACGCTTATATATTTTGCTTAGTATGTTTAATAAATAAATAAATAAAGTGCCTATGCTAATCTGTATCTAAATAAAACTTTAGCATGGATATGATGAATAGTTGCTCTGCCTAATTTGCAAATTTTAAGTTCTCTCTCAAGTTTAGATATAACTGTTATAATTTAAAGCTTGCTCTAGATCTAAACTTGTGGGATGAAAACTTGATCTGAAGTCTAAGTTGTTAACGGATATGATATGGGAAGGTTGAGCTGCTGTTTATCTGTTCCTAGAGATGCTAGAATTCTGGAGAATTTTATCTTTGAAAATCTTTAAAATGTTACATGATGAGTTCCTGTATGATGAGAGTTTAAATTCCTACCACAGCCATATATACATGCTTGCTAGACTTTGAGCCACGCATTTACTATTTACTGCTTATGAGCATTGAGTGTGGTCAAGCTGTGTAGACCCTTAGGAGCTTATCATGTGGTTAAATCAAGGTTTCACTTGCACGTTCACTCATATATGCTACTTCTACTCCGGAAGTACCATCCACATATATCCACCCATTTTTATCTCCAGAACCATCCAAAAATATTCTACTCCTAATCCAAGAGAGAGTAGCCAAAAATATTTCTGTTTTTCCCTGTGAAATAAATGCTCAAGTTATCTTGTTACTACCACTTGCTATATTATCTCATGAGATGAGTGCTTTAAAAAAAGATACGAGGAAATAAAAAGGGGCAAGTGCCCGGAACCTCGAAAGAAAAGAAAAAGTGAGACGAGAGGTAAAAATGGACAAGTGTCCGACAGTAGAATTAGGGGTACAAGATACCCACCTGAGAAAAAAAAGAGAGAGAAGAGCATCTCATTCTCCTCACTATTCAAAAAGCAAGAAAGGTATGTATCCCCCAAAAGAGCAAAAGTAGAATTAGACTTCCACCATTGTTATCACCATCATCACCATACACCATTCATTCGCCACACATGCACATCTTGATTTGACTTATTGATTTGTTTCTTTGGATCCATGGTTTGACTATGCAATAAATGTCTTGTAAGTATGTATATTTTATCCCCCACCTATGAGCTCCATATATTAAAGTCTTATTAGAGTAGGGTGAGAGAGAAGGCAATGTCACTATGCTTTATACCACAAATACTACATACTTTTTGAGAGAAGGCATATACCATCACTGCCTTGGTAAGGATCCAGAAATACCACAAAAGAGAGATCTGAGAGAGTCATACAAGGAATCTCTGAGTTTTATTTGAAAATCTGAAAAAAACTCCAGAGCTATAGCTGATAAAGAATAAGAGACATGGCACTTGACTGGACAGTTAAATCTTTTAACTACTCAAGACAGAAGTGACGGCTACAAGTCCCATGATGAAAGGTAAAGTAAGAAAGTTTTAAGTCTTAACAGTTTACTCTAACTTAGAGATGAGACCTTATTTAAAAGCATGTGTACCGTCAAATTCTTAAGATATTGCAACAACTTTTGATCCATTGCTGAGTCTATCTTTGCTCAGGGACGAGCAAGAGGTAAGCTTGGGGGAGTTTGTTGACGGTCCTTAAGTATCAAATTTAATTATCAAATAAACAAAGAAAAGGATCCAAATTAAATCAACATCTAGACTTAGGGTTTTATCTGATAGAATTTCACGAGTTTTGGTGTTTGTCTATTTCTGCAGGGGGTTATCAGGAATTACGGAAGAAAGGCCCACACGTCGGGATTACATAGAGATATTAACGTGTCGCGCAATTATCTTACATCTAGAAGACTCCAGAAGCCACGGGAAGAAAGCGGAGGCCGAACGGGGCCAGAGGCAGGGCGCCCGCCCTCCTGCCCTAGGCGCCCGTCCCCTCTCTGAGTCCAATCAGGACTCTGTTTCGTGGGAGATCTCCACCGACCTAAAGGATCAATCTAAACCATACAATCAATATCGGTTTGATCCAATGGCCCATATTCACTTGAAGGGACTATAAAACCAGACCCCCTGGCCCCTGGAGGAGAGAGCCTCTCAACCCTAATTCATTATTCCTCAAGGGAGAAGAAGCCCCTGATCAAGATTAGAGCCACCACATCAATTAGATATCTAGATTAGCATAGCTACATAGGATTAGAACTAGAAGGAGTCAATCTTCGATTGGTTTCCGGATCTGTCAGGAGGATTCTTGGTAATTCTCTAATTGTGCTTCTAATTGTTCTTCTAATTATCTTTGTTCTTCAATATTATGAACATGACTTTGTTCTACTTCAATATATTGCTTATGACTTTGCTCTACTTGTTTATATTCAAGATTATATTGTTCTTAGTTAGATTGGATCTATATACATGCTTAGGATCATATAGCGTTTATCCATTGGATCCATGGGTAAATGATAGATATTGTGTAGGCGTGGTGCTTATACCGTATTTATCTGCGATTGTACCCAATATGCCAGATCGTGGGGCAGTTCGTGATAGTGAAAGCTTCATTGATTCTTATATAGTCCCCTCTCGTGTATTGGGCTGGCAGAGCAATATTATTACAGGGGAGTGATTGCTATGTTTCTCATTTACCTTGCTAATATCACTATGCATGGGCGTAGTCTTGTCTCGCAATGATTGCTAAGTATGCTTGCACTAACTATGATAATGCTAAACTATATAGTTGAGAATAACTTAGGAAATATTCTTGTAGTTCGTTCTAATTCCATGCTAATGACTTTCTAGAGTATCTAATTGAGGTGCTTATCATATTTATTATGTGGCTAATTATGATCAGATTAATTATCTTTGTCACTATTCATTACTTCATATATCTTTTATGTGACACTTACCCCTGTATGAAAGAGTTAGATAAACATTCTCAATTATATTTGCAATGATAGATACTCAATCTCATATTCTATTCTGTAATCAATATTGATGATTGCTAATCCCTTCCCAGTGGTAAAAATATAAATAACGATACCTGGAATACTTCCCGGTTAAAATGCTACATCGGTATTAATCTGTGCGCTTGCAGATCCCATTCATTATTTATTTAGAAGAGCAATTGCATATTTCAATACCGCGTCTCTCATATCATGCTGGGGATGACAACTTGGCTTAAGTGGTGTGAGGGATAGGTTTGGCATTTTTGGCACCGTTACTAGATTTAGAGAACTTAGTCTACTTTTGGTAATGATGTTATGAATACCCAACACCCTTCATCCTTATTCATTATTCATAGACAGAGCAAAAGCTAGGGTTTGGAGATGAGAGCCCTCCTCTCATCTCTAAACTAGAGTAGATCTAGATAGTAGCGAGATGGAGAGCGAGGGAGGATTGGAGGAGAGGCCGGCCTATCGATTCTTCCTCCGGTTGTACTTCGCCATGATCAAGCTCTAATCAAGCTTGCTCATGGGATGACTCTAGTAATCTACTTCTATTTCATTATGCAATTACTATCCATGTATGTTCTGGTTCACAACTCTTTTGAGTACTTTAATCTATAGGACGCTATAGGTGAGAGTTGTAGTATAGGTGTAAGCGTGGTGCTTAGACCTAGATTACTTGTGGATATCCCCTGTTAGCTGGATCGTGTGGTAGGCTGCATAGGTGACAGTTACATTGGTCCCCTGTAGTCCACCTCCCGTTAGCAGGACTGGTAGGGTTTATCGACCTATGGATAAGCATCCTTTGTGGTGTATTCTTATCACGTGGTTCGTCCGAGACATAGACATACCCCTTTGAAGTAGAGAAACCCTAGTTATCCTCTCTATTCTTCTACCATCACCCATATACTAGATTTCTCTACTCTCTATTCCCATATTATCACCCATTGTTATCTTACCTTTAATATTGTTCTTATTCAATTCTACCATCTTTCATATTTACACCTACCTATCCATCTAGGTTAAGTTAGAGCATAGATCAGTTCTCCCGTTTCCCTGTGGATAAGATAAAACCTTTAACCGGGTAAAAGCTACAACGGTATCCGTGCGCTTGTGGATTTATCTGTGTGCGTATAAATACCATAGTACACTCTAGTGCCATACTGGGGATGACAACCTAATATTCAAGTGGTGTTAACAAGTGTCAACAATGTGCAAAAAGTGAAACACTTGGTGGTTAGCACGTTTGAGCATAGGTTCAAGAGGTGGAGAGGAGTTGGGTCTCTCTCTCCCACCTGCTGAGCTTGCAAGGCGAGATTTGGTGCTTTTGAGAAAATGAAACACATATTTTTATTGTGCCAATGAAAAGTTTAGCGAAGTTGTGGAAGTGTTTTTTCATAGGAAAAACACTCACCAAACGCTGACTCTAGGAGCATCGGATGCTGGACTGCGTCCGACATGTGTTGGCTGAGTGTGCGCCAGGAGCGTGCGGTGGAGCATCCGGTACTCACACTATAGCAATGGTGTTCCTGCGTTGTGTGCATCGAACGCTGGCGTATGTCTGTTGTTCCACTATTGGATGCATCCAACGCATCTCAAAGAGTTTCTTGAACTCTTTGAGTAGCGCTCGGTGTGAGGGTCGCAAGTCCGACGCCTCCTAACTATGAATTTTAACATTTAAGTGACGATTGGAAATCAACAGGTCACATTTAACTAAGGATACATGGCAGCGATCCAACAGTGCTATCAAGGGAGCATCGAATGTTGGGCAACATCAAATGGCCAGGCGTCGGCGCGTCTGACACCCTCGACAGAGGCAGTCCCTAGAGTCTAATGGCTCTATTTGTTGAGAAGGCTTATAAATAGCATTTGGCTAGCTTGGGGCTCACTCTTTTGACACTTTGACATACTTGACATCCTTATGAGCCTAAGGAAACACCTTCCACTCATCTCCATCATTGATTCATCATGATAGTGAGATTGGGAGTGATTCCAAGTGCATTTACTTGAGTGATTGCATCTAGTGGCACCAAGGGATCGTTGTGGCTGTGGTTTTCTTGTTACTCTTGGTGGTTGCCGCCACCTAGATGGCTTGAAGTAGTAGAGGAGCATTCACATGAGTTGGTGATTGTTTGTGGCCATCTCCCGGTGTTTGTGAAGGGTCTTTTAACTTCCTCGACGAAGAGCCAAAAGGTAACTCTAGTAAATTGCTCATGTCATTGAGTTACCTCACTTGTGGATAGGTTTTTGTGGTGTCCTAGTGAGGATTTGGTTCGTGCTACACCTCTTAGCCACCTAACCACCAAGTTTGTTCGACACAACGGGGACTGCGTGCCGGCAAGCACATGAACCTCAGAAGAAAAATCAGTGTCTCATTTGTGATTGATTGGCATTCTCCTAATGTTTGGTTGGTTCACATCTTGGTGATTGGTTCATCCCCTACAAGGTGGTATAAAGATCATAACCTCTCTTTTACATTCTAGCAAAGTAGTGTGATTATTTTATCTGCTAGTTTTTCCTTTTGTAGCTTAGTTCACTAGTGTAGCTTGTAGTGACCTAGCTTGTGTGTGCCTAGTGATCTTAGTAACTAGAATTATTGGATATGTGGCTTGCAACCCTTGTAGAGCTAGAGCAAAATTGCTTTACACTTTTTGTTGTACTAATCGTTTGCTCTAGTGGTCTGTAGATTTTTAAATAGGCTATTCACCCCCTCTAGCCATATTAGGACCTTTCAAGTGGTATTAGAGCCGTGGTCACTATTTTGTGAAGGCTCAACCTCGATGTTCAAATTATGGCTCAAATAGTGTTCAACCATGTTGAGGGCAAACCACTGTTCTTTGATGGCACAAGTTCCTTTGACAATTGGAAGAGAAAGATGAAGATGTACCTTGGATCAATCAATGATAGAGTGTGGGAAGTCACCAAAAAAATGACTTTTTGATCTTTGATCCCGCCAACCCCACCGATAATGAGAGAGCTAACAAACAACACAATACAATGGTTCTCAACGCAATTTACAATGGCATTGATTCAAAGGTGTTTGAGCAAGTCAAAGATTTTAAGAAGGCTATTGAAGTGTGGACAAGGCTAGAAGAAATATATGAGAGCACTACAACAATAAAGAGTGCCAAGCTCTGTATGCTCAAGGACAAGTTATCCAACTTCAAGATGAAGAATGATGAGTCCATACCAAAGATGTTCTATAGGCTCCAAGTCATCATCAATGATCCAAGGGCCTTGGTGAGAAGGTCAAGGATGAGGACTTTATTCACAAGTTCTTGATGTGCTTGCCTAAGAGGTTCAAGACATTGAGAACCATCATATTTGGAGGTGGATTGAAGGATGTATCTCATAATGAGGTACTTGGAGATGTCATGACTGAAGATCAATACAATGATGATGATGATGAGGTTGTGAAGAAAGAGGATGATGACAACAACAAGAAGAGTGTAGCATTCAAAGCTAGCTCTTCATCCAAGAGCAAGAGGAAGGGAAAAGCCAAGAACGAAGAATCAAGTGATGAGGAGTGCTCTAATGATGATAGTGATGATGAAGCTCTAGCCCTCTTTGTGTGCAAGTTTGGTAAGATGATGAAGAATAAAGGCTATCACACAAGAAAGAGAAGAGATCACTCTAAGAACAAGGAGTATGTGAGGCTATACTACAAGTGAAAGAGTCATGATCATGTTGTAGCAGAGTGTCCCTACAATAGTGACAATGATGAGCATGAGAAGAAGAAATACAAGCGTGAGAAGAAGGATAAGAAAATGGTCTTCAAGAAGAAGAAGGGTGGCTCATATGTTGTGACTTGGGATAGTGATGCTTCTTTGGATGATGACTCTAGTGATGATGACAAGACATCTAAGAAGAAGAAGGCTCTTGCAAGCATAGCTATCAACAACAAGGCCTCACTCTTTGACACTCCATCATGCTTCATGGCCAAAGGCCACAAGGTAAAATATGATGAGTGAAAATGAAAGTGAACATGATAGTGATAGTGATAGTTATAATAAGATGAATTTACTAATGAATAACTCATGGACATGCTAGAGCAAGCCGATTCACCTATTCACTCTAAAAACAAGTAGTGCAAAGAATTGGTCAAGAAGTTAAAAAGCTCTTGAATAATCCTTTGATGAGCTCAATGCTAATCATGAGAGGCTAATGGATTTCCATGAAAAGCTTGGCAAAGCTCACACTAAGCTTGAAAAAGCTCGCTCCTTGTTGTTAGAAGAGAACAAGAAAAGGTTGTTGTATCATGTGATGTGGGCACAACATATGACTTAATTAATGAATCATCTAACAAACCTATTGTTGTTGTCACTAACTCTTCTTGTAGGTCTTCATCCATAAAAACCAACTCTACCTCCACTATTAGTGATGGTCTCACTTATGATGCCTTACTAAAGGTTGAGAATGAGACTCTCAGGAGAGAGGTGGATGAGCTCACTCACACCCTAGGCAAGGCCTATGGTGGTGAGGCCCGCTTGCTAAAGTGCTTGGGTAGCCAAAGGTTTTCTCTCAATAAAGGAGTAGGCTACACCCCAAGAAAGGCAAGGCGGCCTTTGCATCTCACAAGCCTAGCTTTGTGAAGAGCAATGGTCGGTTTTGCAATAGATGCAAGCAAGTTGGGCACTTAGAGCATAATTGCAATAAAATGAACAAGAACAAGAAACATGCTATCGTACCTTACATTTATTTTGATTCTTGTTATGTGCTTACCAAGGGTGAGAAGGTTGTGCATGCTAAGTTTGTTAGTACACCAACTGTGGGTTCAAAAAAGAAGGCCATTTGGGTATCAAAAAGCTTAGTCACTAACATCCAAGGACCCAAACAAGTATGGGTACCTAAGAAACATTGATTTATTTTGTAGGTAAACTATAAAGCTAGAGGAAGGCATTGGGTGCTTGATAGTGGGTGCACACAACACATGACCAATGATTCAAGAATGTTCAATTCAATCAATACAAGCGATGACAATGGTGTTGATAGTATCACATTTGGTGACAATGGGAAAGACAAGGTTAAAGTACTTGGTAAAATTGCTATATCCAATAATTTGAGCATTTCCAATGTTCTGCTAGTAGAAAGCTTGAACTTGAACCTATGTCGGTAGCTCAACTTTGTTATCTTGGTTCGTGCATATTTGGAGTTGATGATGTAGAGATCATAAGTGTAGATGACTCTAACTTGATCTTCAAATGCTTTAGATATGAGAATCTATACTTAGTTGATTTCAATTCTAGTGAAGCTCAAATGTCAAAATGCTTGCTCACTAAATCTAGCATAGGTTGGTTATGACATAGAAGACTTGGTCAGGTTGGAATGAAGCAACTGAATAAGTTAGTAAAGCATGATCTAGTTAGAGGCTTGAAAGATGTCACATTTGAGAAGGATAAGCTTTGTAGTGCATGTCAAACTGGAAAACAAGTTGGCAACACACATCCAAAAAAGAGCATCATGAGCACATGCAAGGCATTTGAGTTGTTGCATATGGATTTATTTGGTCCAACCACATACACAAACATTGGTGGCAACAAATATGGATTTGTGATAGTGGATGATTTCACAAGATATACATGGGTGTTCTTTCTTAGTGACAAGAGTGATGCTTTTGCAACCTTCAAATCATTTGTCAAGAGAATACACAATGAGTTTGAAACAACCACTAAGAAAGTAAGAAGTGACAATGGAAGTGAATTCAAGAATACAAGAGTTGATGAGCTTTATGATGAATTTGAAATTAGGCATCAATTCTTGGCCAAGTACACCACAATCAAATGGTCTTGTTGAGAGGAAGAATAGAACTTTGATTGACATGGCAAGATCAATGTTGAGTGAGTACAATGTGAGTCATTCCTTTTGGTCTGAAGCAATTAATATGGCTTGCTACTATAGCAACTGACTTTACTGTCAACCAATGATGGAGAAGACACCATATGAGCTCTTGAATGGTAGAAAGCCCAACATTGCATACCTTTAGATTTTTGGTTGCAAATGCTACATATTGAAGAAAGGCACTAGATTGAGCAAATTTGAAATGAAATATGATGAAGGTTTCTTGCTTGGTTACACCACTACTAGCAAAGCTTATAGAGTTTGGAATTTAGCTAGTGGCACTCTTGAGGAGGTCCATGATGTTGATTTTGATGAAACTAATGGCTCTTGAGAGGAAAATGAAAATTTAGATGATGTGAGAGGCACTCAATTGGCCAATGCAATGAAGAATATGGACATTGGTGACTTAAGACCTAGAGAGGTGATTGATGTTGAAGATAACAAAGATCAAGTGCTCTCTACCTCAAATATAGAAGCTAGTGGTTCTCATGATCAAAATCAAGCTAGTACAAGTGGCACTCAAGTGCAAGATCAACAAGCTAGTACATCATCTCATGATCAACCAAGTACAAGCAATCAAGTGCAAATACTCCAACCAACTAATATTGCAAGATATCATCCATTGGATCATATAATTGGTGATATATCAAGAGGAGTGCAAACAAGATCAAGACTACCATAATTTTGTGAGCATTTCTCATTTGTGTCTCACATAGAACCAAAGAAGATAGATGAAGCTTTGAGAGATGTTGATTGGGTTAATGCTATGCATGAAGAACTCAACAACTTCAAGAGAAATCAAGTATGGGAACTAGTTGAGAGGCCTAGTGATAATAATGTCATTGGTACTAGATGGGTCTTTCACAACAAACAAGATCAAGATAGGATATTTGTAAAAAGCAAAGCAAGATTGGTAGCACAAGGCTATACTCAAGTTGAAGGTCTTGACTTTGGTAAAACATATGCCCAGTTATAAGATTGGAAGCAATTAGGTTCTTGTTAGCCTATGCTTGTACACATAACATCAAGGTATACCAAATGGATGTAAAGAGTGTATTTCTCCATGGCTACATCAATGAAGAAGTCTCATTGAGCAACCTGTCGGTTGAAGATGAAAAGAAACCCAACCATGTTTACAAGCTAAAAAAAGGCACTGTATGGTTTGAAACGAGCACCTAGAGCATGATATGAGAGATTTCTTACTCTCTAGTTTAAGATGGGGAAGGTTGACACCACTCTCTTTACCAACAAGATAGGCAAAGACTTGTTTGTGTTGTAAATCTATGTTGATGATATCATATTTGGATCAACCAATCAAGAATTTTGTGAGGAGTTTGGAAACATGATGGCTAATGAGTTTGAGATGTCAAGGATTGGAGAACTTAGTTATTTCCTTGGACTTCAAATCAAGCAATTGAAGAATGGCACATTTGTAAGTCAAGGCAAGTACATCAAAGACATGCTCAAGAAGTTTGGAATGGATGATGCTAAATCAATTAGTACACCAATAGGAACAAATAGAAGCTTAGATAGTGACACAAGTGGCAATATGGTAGATCAAAAGATGTATCGGTCTATGATTGGAAGCCTACTCTATGTGACCGCATCAAGACTAGATATGATGTTTAGTGTATGCATGTGTGTAAGATTCCAAGCCTCACCAAGGGAAAGTCATTTGAAGGCAACAAAGAGAATATTGAGGTACTTGAAGCATACACAAAATGTTGGATTATGTAATCCCAAAGGTGCAAAGTTTGAACTTATTGGATATTCTGATTCGGACTATGCGAGATGCAAAGTTGAGAGAAGAAGCACATCGGGAACATATCAACTATTAGGAAGATCACTTGTCTCATGGTCATCCAAGAAGCAAAATAGCGTTGCACATTCAACTGTCGAAGCAAAGTACATTGCCACCGGTAGTTGTTGTGCACAAATTCTATGGATGAAGGTCACATTGAAGGATTTTGGAATCAATTTCAAAGAAGTGTCATTGCTATGTAACAATGAAAGTGTTGTGAAGCTCACCAACAATCTGGTTTAATATTCAAGAACAAAGAAGATAAATGTCCACCATCATTTCATAAGAGATTATCAACAAAAAGGGGACATTTGCATTGAGAGTGTGGGCACCGATGATCAACTTGCCGATATATTCACCAAGCCACTTGATGAGAAGTGGTTTTGCAATCTAAGGAATGAATTGAACATACTTGACTTCTTAAATATGTGTTGATGCACCCCACTTATATGACATGCCTCTCCTTCAAGCAAACTAAGGTAAAATTGGTTGACATGTGTTATTAAGGACTTGTTTAGTGCATCTAGTCATTCCTAGCATGTCTTAGGTTCATTCATGAAAAATAAATAAATTTGATGCTTGTTTGGTACCACTATTTCTTCCATGCTTGAATTGATCTAGTGGTAGCATATTGACATGTTTGTGCGCTTGCAATCCTAGTGTTTGATCTAGAATATGAGCTATAAGTGTTTAACTCAACATGTTACAATATAACTCTTACTTGAGGTGTGAAAAAGCTTGTCCTTAGATCGAACTGAGTTAAATATCTTAGGCAAGTAATCTAGATTGAACCAATTTTGGAAAAATGATCTCACTTCACATGGTTTCACACTAACTTATCTAAAATTTGAGCTCACCTTTTGTGGTCTTTGATGACAAAGGGGGAGAGAAATTTCCGAAAAGATTTGATAGAAGAGGGAGAAGTACATGATAAAGCAAGGGGATCAATTAAAATTTGGAAGCACGCAAGTAGAGGGAGCAAGCTAATAAGCTTGTATGTTACAATTGAATGTGCATTACATATGTTTGCTTGCATTTGCATTAGCTTTAAAGCTTTTCTCGGATACCTTTCTTGTGTGGTGTATGCTAGTTGTAGGTTTGATTGTTGAAATGAAGAACTAGAATGTATAGAAAGTGTAACTAGACTTATGTGCTTTTCACAAGTGGTGCTAGAGCCTTGTTTATAATGTTGATCTCACGAGGTGTTATAGTTTTTGTGTGCCTAGTTACTAATGGTGCTAAGGATGGTGTTGAAAGAGCATCTAGGCCCCTAGTGATTTCGGTGATTAATGACAAAGTTAATTACTATGACTAACGTGTGTTTTGCAGAGGCAAAGTCATAGGTAAGGTCATGGTAATAGGTACTCGATGGACAGGGACGTACATGCCTACTTAATAGTGAAAATCGTTTCGGTCTTCAAAGGATGGTTGGACATCGTCAAGACTAGACTAGGTCTAAGTGCCATATGGTGAAGAAGGGTACTTAGAGTAGTTTAGGACTTTGTTTTCCTTAGGCCGAACTATTAAGAGGGGCTTTGATCTAATAGCTTGACTTAGGCAAGGCTTTAGGTTTAGGTGTGGTGCACACTTGGTAAACCTAGCACTAGGCAGCTCAGAGATAGTCCATAGATCGAGAGGAACCAACTTTGTTTTGGAGCGATCGCGTTTCGACGAAGTTTGGGTGCCCAAGGGGGCATCGGACGCTGCACCGGACGCTCTGTGAGTGCGTCCAGTGAGGTCCTTAGCTGTTGGAATAGTATGGTGCTTAGGATTAAGCACCGGACGCTGGCACCGGTCGCACCGGGCAGCGTCCGGTCTCACACCCAGGGAGGTTGTAAACTTCCCCTGAGCACCGGACGCACCGGGTAGCGTCCGGTCCCATGCGCAGGGAGCATGTAAAACTCCCCGGAGCACCGGACGGTGCCACCGGACGCTGAAAGTTAGCGTCCGGTGACCTGTCAGACGCAGGTACAGTTAGCCGTTATGGAGCACCGGTCGCTCGGTGCAGAGCGTCCGGTGCAACATAAAGAGCGTTCGGTGACCCCGTTTTCAGTGGAAAACGGTTGGCTGACCTTTGGACTTTGTGGGTAGTATTTATACTCCTCCACCTCGTCCATGAGAGGTCTCTTGCCCATTTGAACATCTGAGAAACTTGTTGTGGAGCAAGAGAGTAGCAAGAGCCTAGAGAGGATTGAGAATTGAGTGATTTCTTGAGAGAATCCTTCTCTAGTGAATTCCAAGAGTCAAGTGTGCATCCACCACTCTCTAGAGCCTTGTTTGGGTCAAGTGAGAGTTCTTTGCTTGTTACTCTTGGTGATCGCCATCACCTAGACGGTTCGGTGGTGATTGGAGGCACGAAGACCGCCCGGAGTTCTTGTGGGTGGCTCGTGTCAAGCTTGTGAGCGGTTTTGGGCGATTCACCGTGACGGAGTGTCGAAGAATCAGCCCGTGGAGAGCACTTGGTCCTTGCGCGAACCAAGGGGGAGCAAGACCCTTGCGCGGGTGCTCCAACGAGGACTAGTGGAGAGTGGCGACTCTTCGATACCTCGGCAAAACATCACCGAGCACTTTCTTCCACTACTCCTTTACATTCTAGCATTTACTTTGTGCTTTTACATTCTTAGAATTGCCTTGCTAGAATAGGATTGGAACTAGGTTGCAAAACTTTTATCCGGTAGCTCTCTAGGTCACACTAGGCACAAGGGTTTGAATTGGAGCTTATAGGTTGCTTAAATTTTTAGAGAAGCCCAATTCACCCCCCCCTCTTGGGCATCTTGATCCTTTCAATTGGTATCAGAGCCTAGTGCTCATTATTTAGGCTTCACCGCCTAGAGAAAAGATGTCTAATGGGGATGGACCGCCACCCATGTTCGATGGGGATGACTTCCCGTATTGGAAAATACGGATGGAGTCATACCTTGAGGCATGCGATGTAAAGTGCCTAAAAGCCGCGACCGAAGGTTTTACCCCTCCGGCAAGAGACACCGCTCTTACTCCACAAGAGCAAGAAAACGAGAAGTGGAATGCGAAGGCCAAAAACCACATCTTTAGAGGCCTTTGCAAAGAGGTGTTCAACCGTGTTCGGAGCCACAAAACCACCAATGCCCTTTGGAAGGAACTTTGTGCGCTTCATGAGGGATCAAAGAGTGAACGCGAGGAACGCTATCACTTAGTGATGAACAAGCTTAATACATTTGAGATGCTTCCCAAAGAAAATGCTAATGAAATGTATTCTCGCTTGAATGACATTGTAGAGGAGCTTAATGGACTTGGGCTCACTCAAATGAGTATGGTGGATGTAGCAAGAAAGATACTATGTGTGCTTCCCATTGAGAAATATGGGCACATAGTAACCGTACTTCACCAAGGCGATCTCTCCACCGCTACACCAACCGCCATATTGGGGAAGATCAATGCTCATGAGATGTACATGCACATGAACCCCCAAGATGGCTCCTCATCGGCCAAGAAAGAGAAGAAGGACTTGGCCCTCAAAGCTTCTCACAAGGGCAAGGCCAAGAAGATTGAAGTTGAGTCATCAACTTCAAGTGATGATGATGCATCTATTGCCCTCATGGTGAGAAGAACCACAAAGATGTTGAAGAAGCTCAACAAGAATGGAGTCAACTTTGACTCCAAGAAGAAGAAGTTCTTCACAAGTAGCAAGAGAAAGCCCATCTCCGAGATGGATTGCTACAATTGTGGTGAGCTTGGTGTTGACGGTCCTTAATGCTCATATTTAACCATCAATTAATCATAGAAAAGGATCCAAATGCAACCAACACCTAGACTTAGGGTTTTATCTGACAGAATTCCACGAGTTTTGGTGTTTGTCTATTTCTGCAGGGGGTTATCACGAAATACGGAAGAAAGGCCCACGCGTCGGGTTTACATAGAGATATTAACGTGCCGCGCAATTTTCTATCATCTAGAAGACTCCAGAAGCCACGGGACCGAAGCGGAGGCCGAGAGGACACAGGGACAGGGCGCCCGCCCTCCTTTCCTGGGCGCCCGCCCTCAGCCAGAGTCCAATCAGGACTCTCTTTCGGGACAACACTCCACCGACCTAATACTTCAAGGAAAACCACACGATCAATGTCGGTTTGATCCGACGGCCCAGATTCACTTGAAGGGACTATAAAACCAGACCCCCTGGCCCCTGGAGATCATACCTCTTCTACAGAATCAAAGTTAGGGTTTCAATTCTTCATCCAAGTAGAGAGGATCCCTCTAGTTCTTCTAGTTCTACCTCTAGTTCATCTAGATCTAGTTCTAGTTCATCTAGTTCTAGTTCTAGTTCTTCTAGTTCTAGTTCTAGTTCTAGTTAGTTCTAGTTGTAATCTAGAAAATAGGGAGAGAGAAGAGGAGAGCGGAGGAGGAGCCGGATCTGTCGGATCTTCCTCAACATTATACTTTTGCAGCATTTGGTTCGTTCTTCATCGTTCTCCAGGTTCTTCAATTCATAATTCCTGAGTTCTTTAATTACTTTTATTTACATTCAAGTTATTTATTGGATTCCCGCTTGCATCAAGTGCTCTAGTCTTTATAACGCTAGAGTAGTAATTAATAGATTAGACGTGGTGTTTAGTCTTGCGATTACCTGGAATTGCACCCAATCCTGCGGATTGTTGTGGTAGCCTTAGGGTAGTGACAGCCCTAACGGTCGACGTATTCCACCACGTTCGGATCGGTGTTTGTAGGACCGTAGTCAGACCTTCCTAGCCCCCTTCTCATCTCTTTCTGTGGTTAGTGCTCTGATGTCCCGATATAGATAACCTTGAAGTAATTCTTGATTCTTAGATCAACTAGAGAACTCTCAGGAAACTTCCTCTCTTCCCACCAAAAACAATTATATAGTTATCCTTGGGCGATCTTGGATCTTAATTAGTACACTCACGTTCCCTGTGGAAAATCGATACTCTGGAATACTCCCGGGTGAAAGCTACATCGGTATCCGTGCGCTTGCGGATTTTTCTGTTTGCATTTAAAATACCCAACAAGCTTTCTGGCGCCGTTGCCTGGGAGCGGTAGCTGTGCTAGTTTCGAACCAAGTCGTCCGTGTATCCTTTTTATTTTCCTTTTTTACCACACTCACCATATCATTTTCACCATACCACATGGATTTCACTCTAAGCATTAATGAGCATGGAATTTATTTCATAGCCACTTCATTTACTCCATGCTCATATGCAACATCTTCACAATCCATTGGTTTTTCCAGCATCACCACATTCGAGATCTCCAACCCCCTCATCCTTTCTATTTATAAAAACTTTAAAAGGGCGGTTGTCGATGCATATGTCTATAATAAATTTTGCAGATTTCGTTGAGTTGATCTTGATATAGGTTGGTGTTGGAGGGGAAACCACTTCACCAACATAAATTGATGGTTTCCCAAGGACAAGCTTAGTGTCCTAAAACAAGCACTGATCAGATCGTAACATGAGCTTTTAATTATTTGCAACATTACCTTGTGTGTTGAGCATATAAGGATAATTGTAAAAACATTCCTTCGGGTATTCTTGTCACTAACCTTTCTAGGATTAGAGCAAGAAGATCGGAGGAATGACAAGCACAAGGTATGTCCAACCAATCATCATACAACATTGAATTAAATTCACCCAAACTTGAATTTTGCAAAATTCAAGCTTGGGGGAGTACTTTATATAAAAACATCATTTGCCATGTTGCTATGTTGGTTGTCCCTACCTTTGAGACATGCTCAATTTGTTAAATAGTAATTACACTACTTCATCTCCACTTGAGTAGATCTCTATAAAAGCCATCACGCTACCTTTGTTTATCCTAGTAAGTGTTAGTTTGGAAGTACTGTACATACTTCTATTGGTTTTTAAATTAAGCATGGTGCTTAGGTTAAACAGCCTTCCTTAATCTAATTAGACATGGAGTCTAGTTTGGTTATTGAACTAAAAACTGCTTGTGTAGACATTGGTATATTTTGTTGGACTAACCCCTGCAGGAAAACTTTCAATATCGACCTGGGAAGTCCTGAGATAAACTCACATTGGAGACAAAGAGAGACACACATGAAGTTTAACAATTTACACAAGGAAGGCGTAGCTCACAAGAGATGATCCATGGAGGGTGCCACAAACACGATGCACAACCGCTAAGAGAGGAAAGCTTCCACAAGGTGATACTGTACCATCACTCTTCAAGTAAGGTAACATCTTAAGGTACTTGACTATCACTTCTATAAGCTTCTCCTTGGTTCTGGCGTTCACATGAATAAAAGAGACAAACATGTATGATTTGCAACTCTAGATTAACCAACCCAATCGATTCAACATGTTTAGTCCTTCCACCTTTGTGATCCCACACTCCTAATCATATGAACTAAAATGTTGCACATTCAATCTCTGGAAGATATAAACAAAACATAAGTATAGATAGATTATCTTTCCATTAGGTTGAGTGATCTAATCTGACAAATGTTAAATGCTACACTCATGATCTTATTATCCATCAACTTTGTCTTGCTCACTATGCTTAAGGTTAGAGAAGAACAAATACACTTTTGGTTCTGTTGGTGTTTACCACCAACAGGGCCCATGCACTTGATCTCTGCCTTGTCTCTATGAGCAGGTACACTTCGAGCAAAATATGAAGGACTTTTATAACTCCCAGACTCCACCAAGTGAAGAACTTAGATCTACGAGCACAAACACACTGGAGAGACTGGACACTCAGGCAATCACTACCCTGAGATGCTTGAGGACATAACTACTGGAGTAACCCGTGGAAGTAATTACTGACCTTCTGCCGATCAAGAGAGGCGATCCAGGACGCACCGTCATCCCGATCTCCATCGGCATGATGGACTTCCCAGAAGCACTCTACAACTTTGGCTCCAGCGTCAACATTATGCCCAGGGGAATATTGAAGAACCTTTACGTCCGAGTTGGTACCTTGTACGTCCCAGCAGACTTCATAGTGATAGAGACTGGTACTGATGAGAGGGCACCCATCATCCTAGGGAGGCCATTCCTAAACACCTCAGGAGCTGTCATCTACGCTAGTGCTGCTAAGATCAGTTTCTACATCAAGGGAAGGAAGGAGACGTTTACCTTCAAGAATAAGACTACACAAATCTCGGAGCAATCCCGACATGAAACAAGGAAGAGGACCAACAAGAGGAACAGGAACAAGCAAATGTGTACCGCGTCAGCTAAGATGGTCACTGCAGCTCAAGGAGGTCAAGATCGTCAACTTAAGTCACCGTTCCTAAAAAGGACGACCCAAGTATACCAAGCATCCAGTGCTCCATTGATGGATACAACTTCCAGAAGATGCTTTGCGACACCGGGTCAGGCGTCGACATAATGGCCGCCAGTCACCTATCAGCTCCTATTCGGAACCATGCCCCTAAAACCGACATACATTCAGCTTCAGATGGTAGATCAGACATTCTGAAAGATTGAAGGTTATTGACATGGGAGAAGACGAGTACGATCCACCCATCATCCTTGGAAGACCATTCCTCAGCACTGTTAAAGCAATCATCTAGATTGGAACCAGAGAAGTCCACATGCACTTCCCCTCTAACAAGGCACGCCGCTATTTTACTGAACTTAATTATATAGTTGAAGACTCTAAGCAGGTCAGGACAAGAAGAAGACGACGCAACCGCAACCAGAGAAGGCAAAATCATCAAGGACGGATGGGTAGACTATGATGGAGAAGTTGTAAGGTCTGAAGTCATATAACTTGAACAGAACTGTCCTGAGGAGACCGTAGCATCGAGTCAGGTGTGGAGAAAAAAGATAGTTATACATGAAGAGCAGGCTCCACCGGAACCACCAACTACGCCATCCAGCAAATCCCAGGACGACTGAGGAAACGGAGAGTCCCGTTCGGAGGACTTAAAAACACCGAACGCCTTGCCAAGAGGTAAACTTGGTAGTTATCTTTCTCCTTTCAATTATTTAAAATAGTTTGCTTAGTTAATCAGGTTCACATCATCTTGAAAAGAAAATAAAAATGTTAAAAATAGTAAGCCCCATGTGAGTATGCTCATGGCATAAAACCCATAAGTACATTCACTGTGGTGGCGTAAAAATAAAATAAATATATTCCTGTCCTATAAAAATAAAAATATAAAAATAAATTTATGATCCTACCAAAGAAAGTAATATTTATTGAGGAGGCTCAACATGATAAAGGCTAGATATTTATGCTAACACTTAACTAGTTCCACAAAGCTTTGTTGTCTATTTGAGCTCCACAGAATTCAAGGATCAAAGAAGACTAGCAGACGGAGGACATCCTACTCGCTGTCAGAGTGCTGCAGACATTCAAATTCACCTCCACCATGTGCTAGCTACAACAGAAGAAAATACGTCAAAATCCAGCTTGGGGGAGAGCACCCCCATTTATCCAGCTAAGTATTCTACTCACGTTTATACTTTACTCTAATAATAAAAAGATGCATAATCATATAAACCCAAATAAAGATTTTGTGCTTATATACATATATCTTTGCTTAGTTTGCTAAATAAATAAATAAATAAAGTTTGCTATGAACCCTCATGATAAGCTCTCACATGGATATGATGAGTAGTTGCTCTGCCATGACTAGTTCTTAAAATTGAAATCTCTCTCAAGTTTAGGCATGACTGTTATTAATTAAGATTTGCTCTAAACCTGAACTTGTGGGGAGAGTACTTGATCTAAAGTCTAAGTCGTTAACGGATATGATATGGGAAGGTTGAGCTGCTGTTTATCTGTTTCTAGAGATGCTAGAATTCTGGAGAATTTATCTTTAAAAAAATCTTTAAAATGTTGCATGATGAGTTCCTGTATGATGAGAGTTTAAATTCCTACCACAGCCATATATACATGCTTGCTAAACTTTGAGCCACACATTTACTTTACTGCTTATGAGCATTGAGTGTGGTCAAGCTTTGTAGACCCTTAGGAGCTTGTCATGTGGTTAAATCAAGATTCACTTGCACGTTCACTCATACATGCTACTTCTACTCCGGAAGTACCATCCATATATATCCATTTCCATCTCCAGAACCACCCAAAAATATTCTACTCCTAATCCGGGAGAGAATAGCCAAAAAGATTATCATATTCCTGTTTTTCCCCTGTGAAATAAATGCTCAAGTTATCTTGTTACTACCACTTGCTATATTATCTCATGAGATGAGTGCTCTAAAAAAAAGAAAAAAAAGAAAAAAAATATATATACGAGGAAATAAAAAGGGGCAAGTGCCCGGAACCTCAAAGAAAAGAAAAAGTGAGACGAGAGGTAAAAATGGACAAGTGTCCGACAGTAGAATTAGGGGTACAAGATACCCACTTGAGAGAAAAGAAAAAAAAAATATAGAGCATCTCGTTCTCCTCAAAACGTTTCAAAAGAGCACAAGTAGAATTAGACTTTCACCATTGTTATCACCATCATCACCATATACCATTCATTCGCCACACATGCACATCTTGATTTGACTTATTGACTTGTTCTTCTGGATCCATGGTTTGACTATGCAATAAATGTCTTGTAAGTATGTATTAGCTGTCTCCCACCTATGAGCTCCAAATATCAAAAGCCTTATTAGAGTAGGGTGAGCGAGAAGGCAATGTCACTATGCCTCATACCAAAAATACCACATACTTTGAGAGTAGGCATACACCATTACTGCCTTGGTAAGGATCTAGAAATACCACAAATGAGAGACTAGAGAGAGTCATACAAGGAATCTCTGAGTTTTATTTGAAAATCTGCAAAAACCCAGAGCTATAGCTGATCAAGAATAAGAGACATGGTGCTTGACTAGACCGTTCTATCTTTTAACTACTCAAAACAGAAGTGACGGTTACAAGTCCCATGGTGAAAGGTAAATGAGTAAGTTTTAAGTCTTAACAGTTTACTCTAACCAGAGATGAGATCTTGTTTAAACGCATCTGTATCTTTAAGTTATGAAACCACTGCAGAAACTCTTGAGTCAATCTTTGCTCAGGGACGAGCAAAGGTTAAGCTTGGGGGAGCTTGTTGACGGTCCTTAATGCTCATATTTAACCATCAATTAATCATAGAAAAGGATCCAAATGCAACCAACACCTAGACTTAGGGTTTTATCTGACAGAATTCCACGAGTTTTGGTGTTTGTCTATTTCTGCAGGGGGTTATCACGAAATACGGAAGAAAGGCCCACACGTCGGGTTTACATAGAGATATTAACGTGCCGCGCAATTTTCTATCATCTAGAAGACTCCAGAAGCCACGGGACCGAAGCGGAGGCCGAGAGGACACAGGGACAGGGCGCCCGCCCTCCTTTCCTGGGCGCCCGCCCTCAGCCAGAGTCCAATCAGGACTCTCTTTCGGGACAACACTCCACCGACCTAATACTTCAAGGAAAACCACACGATCAATGTCGGTTTGATCCGACGGCCCAGATTCACTTGAAGGGACTATAAAACCAGACCCCCTGGCCCCTGGAGATCATACCTCTTCTACAGAATCAAAGTTAGGGTTTCAATTCTTCATCCAAGTAGAGAGGATCCCTCTAGTTCTTCTAGTTCTACCTCTAGTTCATCTAGATCTAGTTCTAGTTCATCTAGTTCTAGTTCTAGTTCTTCTAGTTCTAGTTCTAGTTAGTTCTAGTTGTAATCTAGAAAATAGGGAGAGAGAAGAGGAGAGCGGAGGAGGAGCCGGATCTGTCGGATCTTCCTCAACATTATACTTTTGCAGCATTTGGTTCGTTCTTCATCGTTCTCCAGGTTCTTCAATTCATAATTCCTGAGTTCTTTAATTACTTTTATTTACATTCAAGTTATTTATTGGATTCCCGCTTGCATCAAGTGCTCTAGTCTTTATAACGCTAGAGTAGTAATTAATAGATTAGACGTGGTGTTTAGTCTTGCGATTACCTGGAATTGCACCCAATCCTGCGGATTGTTGTGGTAGCCTTAGGGTAGTGACAGCCCTAACGGTCGACGTATTCCACCACGTTCGGATCGGTGTTTGTAGGACCGTAGTCAGACCTTCCTAGCCCCCTTCTCATCTCTTTCTGTGGTTAGTGCTCTGATGTCCCGATATAGATAACCTTGAAGTAATTCTTGATTCTTAGATCAACTAGAGAACTCTCAGGAAACTTCCTCTCTTCCCACCAAAAACAATTATATAGTTATCCTTGGGCGATCTTGGATCTTAATTAGTACACTCACGTTCCCTGTGGAAAATCGATACTCTGGAATACTCCCGGGTGAAAGCTACATCGGTATCCGTGCGCTTGCGGATTTTTCTGTTTGCGTTTAAAATACCCAACACTTGGCCATCTTGCTCATCAATGTCCAAAGCCCAAGAAGGACAAATACAAGAAGAAGAACAAGGAGCAAGATGACTCAAGCGATGATGACAAGAATGACAAGAAGCAATACAAGAAGAAAGGTGGCAAGAAGAAGGAGCACTACAAGAAGAAGAATGGCAAGGCTTACATTGTTGGTGATTGGCTCACCGACATTGAGAGCTCAAGTGGTGACTCCTCCGACAATGAAAGTGATGATGAGAAGGTTGCCGCCATTGCCATTGATGCTTCATCACCATCATCTTCACCACCATCTACATCCTCTACACACCTATGCCTCATGGCTAAGGGTGACCGGAAGGTACATAGTGAGGATGAGAGTAGTGAAAGTGATAGTGAATATGAATCACCCTCTTATGATGAACTTGTAAAATTTCTTAACAAATACACTAAAGTCATAAGAAAGTCTAGAAGTGAAAATGAAAAGCTTGAACTTGAAAATGAAACACTTCTAGCAAAGCTTAAGTCTAGTGATGAGCTTAGAGACCAAAATGAGATCATGACCACTAAGCTCAAGGAGCTCAAACTTTCTTTAAAAGAGCTTAAAGAAAAACATGATAAACTTGAGAGTGTTCATGATGAGCTTATCACTAGATATAGAGCAATGAAGGAAGAGCTAACAACTCTAAAAGCAAACTATGACAACCTTGAGATTGCTTATGAACTTGCAATTGATGAAACACATGTTGCTACTAACAATGTTGCTAAGCTTGATGTAGCCACATCTTGTGATGACTTACTTGTGGAGAGCTCAAGCAAATGTGTTGATTGCAAGGGCAATAAAGTGGTAGTGGCCGAGAGCTATGAGGATACTATCAAGCTCAACGATGAAATTGTTATACTCAAGAAAGAGTTGCAAGACCAAGCCAAGCACAAGACTATTGTGATTGAGTCACTTGATCAAGACAAGAAGCTTGCATATGAGAACAAGTTACTCAAGGAAGAAAATCAATATCTCAAGCTTGGTTTGATGTATGACAAGCAAGAAGAAGATGAGACATTCATCTTGGATGAGTTAGCTAGCAACAATGACCCAATCATCAAGAAGTTAACTCAAGAGAACAACAAGCTCAAGAAAGAGAAGGAACATCTAACCATGGGGTTAGCAAAGTTCACAAAAGGAAAGGACCTTCAAAGTGAGCTTTTCATGAACACCGTCATGAAGATGGATAAGAGTGGGATTGGCTACAAGGCGCATCAAACAAAGCTCATCAAGTCACTAGCCACTCATGATCAACCAAGCAAACCAAAGCCAAAGAGATTGTTGATGCAAAAGCGGATCTGCAAACATAAAGGGCTAATACCCGATTTAAACGTTAAGGCGTGCCAGCCGATTTGACCTTACTATCGGCAAAGGTGGTAACTCGAATACTTTGGTCCCGACAACAGCGATGCGCCTGGATGCCACGGCCAAGAGGTATTCACGCGGAACTTGAGAACACGTCGAGCTTAAGTCGACGAATTCCTAAGAACTCGTAATAAAAGGAAAAAAAGGTATGACGAAGTCGTCGAAAATAGATGCTAGAATATGAGTAAAAACTGGTGTTTGATTGATTGATAGATTGTTTGATTACAAAGCCCTAGGGTCTACATTTATACCCTGCTCAAAGAGCTACAACCAGACACGACTAGAACTCAAATTCCAAATTAAACAGAATCCGTATGCAAAACGATCTAAATAACTAAGGAAAACGTAAAACTATCCTCAGGTGACAAACTAGAACACCCCCACAAGCCGATCGGCAACTTCCAGGCTCTCCCTCCGTATCATCTGCAGACTTTCTTGTTATAGCCATCGGCACAAACGCATCACCACCTATGGACTTGGTCACGTTCAACCATCCTTTCATCGGCAATCATCCTCATCGGCAACTCTAAAGATCAAGCACTGCCGTCTTATCTACATTTTACCAATCATGGACACATGCCCAAAAATGGTGTCAACACATGCCCCCCAATTTCGGAGTATGAAATCATTAATGCTCCGAAATTCTCTGCAGTAATAATGCCTTTTCGTAATGAACTCTCCCAATCTGGTAACCGACAGCCTTAATCTGAACAACTCTGATCCTATTTCTTTATAGATTCTTCGAAATCCTCAACCTCCCAAACGGACATTTCCACTTCAGTCGCGCATCGGCAATATTACCGTTACAGGGACTTGCCGATGGACTGACCAGGACGTCCATATCTTATCCTCCCAAACGGCTATCCCCACTTTATTCGCCCATCGGCAATACGACCGTTACAAGGCGCTACCACTGGACCGACCAGGAGATCTCGCACAGTAAAATATCTCTGGATAATGACCGCTTCCTGTCAAATCGCCTGCACAATCCATTGATTACCGTGCGAACAGTTATCACATCTACCTGAGTACCCTCGGATTTCACGGATACGGCGAAGAGATAAGTCAGACTTGCCCTTGCCCGTTTTGTCCTATAAATAGTTCCTTCTCGGGTACTCCTCCTCCATCACATCATTCCACAGCTCCAACTTCACTTTCCCAGCGGCGGCGCTGTTCGAGAGCTCCAAGATCTCCAACGAAGCCCCTCCTTCACCAACTCCGAAGCCTTCGACCACCCTCTTCGTGACAAGATGGCCATCAACTTCACCGTTCCTGAGGTCAGTTCTTCACTCCACCTTTTGTGCTTTTTCTCGCATCCCTGTTCATCCGCAATCCATTTTACTGAACATTTTCTTTTTCTTTCTTTGTTTTTCCTTTACCTTCAAAACCATTAGGATCTGTCCAACAAAATTGTCATCCCCACCGATCAACCACACCTCCAATGTCTTGGTCCGTTAGGGAATCCAGATCCAACCGACCTTATTAACGCAGAAACCAACAGGATCCCTTTTAGAGCCGAGAACTTCTCTTTGGATCTATGGAAGGATACTTTCCGTTCTTGGCCCAGTCCTACCGTGGGATGGAAAGACTGGTTCTTGATGGTTAGCCACTCGAATGAAGTCAAATGGGGCGAGAAAAAACTGGACCAATGCATCAGATTGTCCATCGCCGATATGCATAGGAATGAGTCATTGTTGATAGCTGCATCGTACTTCTGGTCAGACACACTCAATGCTTTTGTCTTCGGCCACGGCCCTGCTTCCCCTACTCTTGCCGATGTGGTTATGCTTACTAGCCTAGACGTATCTTCTGCCGATAGCACCCACTTCTTTGACACTACGCCTAGTGCCAAGGTAGAAACCCGCTCCATCGGCGGCTGGTTCGGGTACATTCAGAAGTACCGCAAAACAGGGTCCGTCGATATAAAGGAACAAACCACCTTTCTGAACATGTGGCTGGACAAGTTCGTATTCTGCGGCCGATCGGCAGGCCCGACCTCCGTCTATCTATCGGCAGCAGAGAGACTGGCTAACGGTGGCCGATTCCCTCTCGGTCGATACTTGCTTGGTGCTGCCTACCATCTTCTCCACCAGGTAGCTAAGAAACTCCTGCTCGGCCAGTCTATCGGCAACTTGGGGGTCCCTGGTGGTTTGTCAACATGTGGCTCAGCCTCCACATGCACAGGCGCCTTGAGTTTGATCTCTTCGCGCAGCGTTTCCCCAGAGATATAACCGAGGACCATGAATTGGATGAAGAAGAATCGGCAACACACCCTCCCCTAAACTTTGGCGAGGCTGTCATAGTTCTGCCCGGCACAGGAGGCAATGCAGACCAAATCAGCCGATTCTTCCAAACCTTGTATGAGGGCTTGACCAGAGAGCAGCGAGCATGGTTGCCTTATGATGATCCAGACACCATGTTTCCTCTGGTTTTCAACCTGTTCAATGATGCTCTCAACAAGGATCATGAAGTAATGATGGCACTGATCACTCCCAGAGCTATACCAGTGAATTTCTTTGGCAGTGGGAAAACCTCCATCTAGACCTATGAGTTCTACAATCCATCGACACTAGCTCGTCAATTAGCTTTCGGTCAGCTGCCGATTGCACTCTGTTATGTCGATGTGATAAAACCCAGGGAAACCATCACTAGCCTCCTTGAATGGATTCGAGTAGCCCAACTGACATTAAGTGCCGATACAGATGCAAACTTGTCAGAGTGGGTTCCAGCCGCCTTCATCACTCAGGCGTACAAGCAATGGTGGGCAGAATGGAAGGAGCATCTGTTCTGCAGATCGGCTCTTACGTACCGCGGCATGATCGATCCCGAGTACGAAGTCCCCAATAATACTATAAGTATCTTCAAACCGATGTTTCAATTTTCTCAATTTTAATTCTATCGGTGATTCACCTTTGTGTCATCTTGCACGTTGACAACACCCCTCCATCGGTCAGCAGGAGTGGCAAGCCGATTGACCTATTCCCACCAGGTCCAATCTCTTCAATCGGCAACAACGCTCCCACTCTAGCTGCCATCATGCATCGAGGCGTACGCCTTAAGAAAGTGACCACCAAGAGGACCAAGACATCTCCATCGGTAGCCGCCTCCACCTTAGCATAGGCCTTCAAGGTAATTTTTAAACCTTTTCATTTATACCAATTCCATTTTTACATCTGCCACACTTGTGCTTACGAATTCTTATTCCTGACGCAGCATACCGGCGCATCGGCAAGGACCAAAAGCAAAGGTGTCGATGCCCCCCAGTCTAGCCAGCAGAAGAGAAAAGGTGCCAAGAGTACCAGAGCACAAACAAAGCGCCAGAGAGTGGCAACTCCCCCTCCTCCTCCGGTATCTCCAATTCCGGTGGAATCCTCTCCTTCTCCAGAAACACAGACTCAGCAAGTACCATCTCCTCCTCAACCGCAAGAAACACCACAAACGGAAGAACCCCAACCAGAAGAGCCCCAACTAGAGGTGCCTCAGCCAGAAGACACATCGGATGATTTAGGTGAGCAGACTACCAATCCAGCAGGATCGATCATAGCATCGGTAGCTTCCTCAATCCAGACAAGTACTGCACCTCCCCAAGGTAATATCTTTACGAAGTTGTTGCCGATAATCCCATCTTTTGGTTCTCATGATTCCTTCTGCCAATTTTTAGCTGACATAGTCCCATCGGCAACTCCGGCCGATCAGCCTATAGTACCACTGGCATCTTCCACTCAAAGGCGAGAGATTGCCTTGAAGCAAGTAAGCCATCCAATCTCCATCAGTATCATTTGCCGATGCTTTGACCATAGAATGACTCACCTTGTTTTCTTTTTTAGGAACAGGACTCTCCCGATAGCTTATTCTCCTTTGCCATTGATATCTCCGAAGACGAAGGTGAGGAAGCAAGCTCTTCTCGAGCAGTTGGGGTTACATCAGCAGAGATCAGGGCAAGGCTGGAAGAACTGTCGGCTCTCTTTCATCAAGACACAGCCCAACTAGTTGATGACTCCGACCCGGCCAAGGCTTTGTTGAAGACCCTGAGAGGCCAAATCCCCGCCGACGCCGAAGAAATCCTTTTCCAAGCAGCACATCTAGAGAGTCGTCAATTGCAATACCAGAGGGCTGCCCGGCGCCTTGCCGATAGAGCCGCTCAGACCCGGCTTTCTGAGGAGATGATGAAAGAAAAGCTCCTGACCGATGAGAAGCACAAGAACATCGGCACCTTGAAGTCCTCAGGAGACGTACTGAAGCAGAAGATCTCTGATCTATCGGCCAAAAGAGAAGCCTTGTTGGCAGAACTCAAGCAAGTAGAGGATGCCCTGTCCCAAGCCCGATAGGAAGAAAGCCAACTGCCGGAGACAATCTAGCTTCTTGAGCAGGAGCGAAATGTCCATGGTCACAAGGCACTGCTACTGAAGAAGAAGTTAAAGCCGATAGAAGGTTCTGCCGATGACGATTTGAAGGAGATAGAGGACGCCAACCAGATCCGCCTGCGCGCCATATCGGCGATCCAGGCACTGCTGAACCCATGAGCTCCTTATCGGCAATACATCCTCGTTTCTCTGCTTTCCAGCTTTCCTGACATTTAGTCTAGCCGATAAGACTGTTATCGGCGCCTTTTAAAACGCTGAATGTTATCCTCAGATACATTTTGACCCAACCGATAGGGATGTTATCGGCATTTAACTCTTATGCATCGACCCATATACTGGGGTAGTATTTCTTCAGATATTTGCCATTTAATGCTCTAGGAAATTCAACTCCTTTGAGAGTTTCCAAAATATAGGCATTTCTAGGAGCCGATCGACTTACCCGATAGGGACCTTCCCAATTGGGAGACCACTTCCCAAATTTTAAACTTTTAGTCCCGATCGGTAAGATTAATTTCCATACCAAGTCTCCATCGGCAAATTTCTTAGCCTTTACTTTCTTGTCATACCATCTGGCAACTCTCTTCTTATTCTCTTCTATACTCATCAAGGCCTTCAGCCGATGTCCTGCTAGATCATCCAACTCGTCTGTCATTAAAGTAGCATAATCATCGGCAGCCAATTGATCTTGAAAAGATATTCGCCTAGACCCAGCCTTAATTTCCCAAGGTAGCACTGCATCATGCCCATACACCAATTGATAAGGTGAAACCTTGGTCGATCCATGACAAGCCATCCGGTATGACCACAAAGCTTCATTTAATAATGTATGCCACCTCCTAGGATTTTCTTCAATTTTTCGCTTGATAAGCTTGATAATCCCTTTGTTAGATGCCTCGGCCTGCCCATTAGCTTGAGCATAGTAAGGAGAAGAATTCAATACTTTAATTCCCATACCGATTGCGAATTCATCAAACTCCCCCGATGTAAACATGGTACCCTGATCGGTAGTAATTGTTTGAGGAATCCCAAATCGGTAGATAATATGCTCTTTCACGAAGTCAATCATATTGGCCGATGTAATTTTCTTCAAAGAAATAGCTTCAACCCACTTAGTGAAATAATCGGTGGCAACCAAAATAAATTTATGACCTTTGCTAGACGGTGGATAAATCTGGTCGATCAAATCAATAGCCCATCCTCGGAACGGCCAAGGCTTTATAATAGGATTCATGGCCGATGCGGGCGCCCTTTGAATATTACCAAACTTTTGACATTCTTGACACCCTTTGAAATACTTAAAGCAATCCTCAAGTATAGTCGGCCAATAATATCCATTCCTTCTAATCATCCACTTCATCTTGAAAGCCGACTGATGTGCTCCACATGCCCCTTCATGGATTTCTCCCATCAAACTCTTAGCTTCATCATCACCTAAGCATCGGAGAAGAATCCCATCAATAGTTCGATAATACAATTCATCTTCAAGGAGCACATACTTGGTGGCCTGAAACCGAACCCATCTTTCAACTTTCTTAGATGGATCCTTCAAATAATCAATGATTTCTTTTCTCCAATCATCGGCACCGATTGCCGATTTTTCATTAATCATAGGCTGATACCCTGAGGCATGATGAGCCAACCGATTGGCCTCTTCATTATGCAGTCGAGGAACATGCTCTAATCGGAAATCTTTGAATTCCTTCAACAGTTGCATACTCCTTTCGTAATAATTTATGAGAACTTCACTTCGGCATTCATAGCTTCCAGCCAATTGATTTATAACTAGCATAGAATCCCCGAAGACTTCCACAGCATCAGCATGAACTTCTCTTATAACTCCAATCCTTTTATTAAAGCTTGATACTCAGCCTGATTATTCGTCGACGTGGCAACAATCGGTAAGGAAAACTCATACTTCCTTCCCCGAGGGGAAATTAATACTATACCGATTCCTGCCCCCGGTCACACGTCGATCCATCAAAGAAGAGTGTCCAAGGTATAATTTCCAAAGCCTCCACTGTACCGCAATGTTGAGTTACAAAATCGGCTATAATCTGTCCCTTAACCGCCTTGGCCGATTCATATCGCAGATCGAATTCCGACAGCACCAAAATCCATTTACCGATCCTGCCACTCATGATCGGCATAGCCAGCACGTACCGGACCACATCATCCTTGCAAATAACAGTGCATTCGGCCGATAGCAAGTAGTGCCATAACTTGGTACAAGAGAAATACAAGCACAAGCATAACTTCTCAATAGCCGAATACCTGGCCTCATCATCAATCAACCTCCTGCTCAAATAATAAATTACACGTTCTTTCCCTTCAAACTCTTGGATTAAAGCCGAACCAATGACCATCCCATCGGTAGACAAATACAATCTGAAGGGTTTCCCTTGCTGAGGTGGAATTAGAACCGGAGGATTCACTAAATAATTCTTGATTTCATCCAGAGCTAACTGCTGTTCTTTCCCCCAAACAAATTCTTGATCGGCCTTCAACTTAAGAAGAGGACTGAAAGCACGAATTTTACCAGACAAATTAGATATAAACCTTCTGATAAAATTTACCTTGCCGATCAAGGACTGGAGCTCGGTCTTATTGGTAGGGGCAACTATTTTGTTGATAGCATCAATAGATCTTCGACTAATTTCAATCCCCCTTTGATGCACCATGAAATCGAGAAACTGCCCTGCCGATACACCAAATGCACACTTATTGGGATTCATTTTCAAACCATGCTTCCTTGTGCACTCCAACACCTTTCGTAGATCGGCAAGATGTTTTGCGAAGTCTCCAGACTTAACCACCACATCATCAATATAAATCTCCACCAGCTTACCGATGAACTCGTGGAATATAAAATTCATGGCCCTCTGATAAGTAGCACCAGCATTTTTCAAGCCAAAGGTCATGACTATCCATTCAAACAACCCGACATGACCAGGACATCTGAATGCAGTCTTTGGAATATCCTCTTCAGCCATGAATATTTGATTGTATCCTGCATTGCCATCCATAAAGCTAATAATCCGATGCCCAGCCGCAGCGTCAACTAGCAGATCGGCAACTGGCATTGGGTATCCATCCATCGGCGTAGCTTTGTTAAGATTCCTGAAATCGATGCAGACCCGAAGCTTCCCGTTCTTCTTGTAAACCGGAACAACATTGGAAATCCACTCGGCATATCGACATTGCCGAATAAATTTGGCTTCAATAAGTTTAGTTATTTCGGTCTTGATATCGGGAAGAATATTAGGATTACATCGGTGAGCTAGCTGCTGATGTGGCCGAAATCCAGACTTGATAGGTAACCGATGTTCAACAATCGATTGGTCCAAACCAAGCATCTCAGTATAATCCCAAGCAAAGCAATCTTTATATTCCTTTAACAAATCAGCTAACTGTTGCTTACACTCAGGACTTAACTTAGCACTAACAAAAGTAGGCCTAGGCTTATCACCACTACCTATATCTACTTCTACCAAATCATCGGCCGATGTGAACCCCTGGCCTAACTTTCCATCATCGGCGAACCTATCCATTAAAAACCTTCGTCAGAACCGACTGCTTGGATCGGTGGAATTTCATAATCAGCAACCTTGAGAAAATCCTTTTTCCAAACTTCTCCTGAAATACACCTAGTCCTTTCGTAGGTGTCTGCCTCTGCCGATGCAATAACATAGGAAGAATCTCCCGGGACAATCTCAATCTTGTCACCTACCCACTGGACCAAGCACTGGTGCATTGTAGACGGGATGCAACAATTGGCATGAATCCAATCTCTCCCTAGCAACAGATTGTAGGCACCTTTCCCACCGATTACGAAGAAGGTCGTCGGCAAGGTTTTGCTGCCGATGGTCAATTCTACGCAGATAGCTCCCTTAACTGGAGACACATTGCCTTCAAAGTCTTTGAGCATCATATCGGTCTTGGTTAAATCTTGATCTCCTTTCCCAAGCTTCCGATACACTGTATAAGGCATAATGTTGATAGCAGCCCCACCGTCAATTAAAATTTTGGTCATTGGCTGACCATCAACCCTTCCTTTTACAAACAGAGCCTTAAGATGTTGCCTTTCATCATCGGCAGGCTTCTCGAAAATAGCTGTCATCGGATCTAGAGCCAACTGAGCAATTTGATCAGAGAACTCCAACTCATCATCGCTGGACGGCGCAAGGAACTCCATCGGCAACATAAAGACCATGTTGACATCTGCTGATGGACCCTTCCCCTTAGGATCTGGTTGTTGCTGATCCCCAGACTGTCCAGAGTTCTCCCCTTGCTTAACTCTTCTCGCCTTTCGCGCTGCAGCCTTCTTTTCTGTGTCCTGGTCAACCCCTCTGGACACCATGGAGGAAATTGCTGCTGCCTCACCGCTGGGCGACAATTTTCCCTTGACTCCATCCGATAAGTGTTGGCATCCCTGCAAAATATGAACTCATTGGGAACCCGTGCATTAGCCATTTCTTCAAGTTCTTCCTGGCTCCTGGGGAAATACTCAACACGATCTCCAAGCCTGTCGTGCACGCTGAGCCTGCCCCCCAGTCGATCATGAACGGATGCTCTCCCTCTAATCGGCCCATTAAATTGTCGATCATTATCACGATAGCGCCGATCAGACCTGTCATACCGGTCATAACCGTTGCACTCAGGACAATCTCCGACAGTGGGAAGTTTGATATTCTCCTCCCAACAATGAATGAAGAACGGGCAATTCCAATGATCCCTATGCCGATTCCACTCCTGTTGGCGTCTTTCTTCTTCCCGGCGATAGTCCTCTTACTGGCGCCGATACCGATCTTCACGTTGCTGCCAAGTCTCCCGAGGCCTTCTGTGGGTTATCACAATACCAGATCGGGGAGGCCTCCCTGAGTTAGCTCCCTCTTGGACTAGGCCTTTTCCTTTTGCATCGGCGGTAGTGATTTGATGCTGAGGATCCACCGATGCACTTCTTTCAGCTGCTTCCGATGTCAAGACCTTGGCCTTTCCCTTAGCATCCAGCATGTTTGTTGGGAAAGGATGTTGATCAATCTTCATCGGCTTCTGAGCTTTGGAGCTGTCAAATTTGATCCTCCCTGACTCTATAGCCGATTGCAGCTGTTGCCTAAACACTTTGCACTCATTGGTGCTGTGAGAAGTTGCATTGTGCCATTTACAATACTTCATCTTCTTCAACTCCTCAGTCGATGGGATCACATGATTAGGTGATAATTTTATCTGACCTTCTTGAAGTAAAAAGTCAAATATCCGATCGGCCTTAGTGATATCAAACGCGAACTTCTCTGGTTCCTTGTGCCCGAAAGGGCAAGACATCGGCTTCTTATTTTTCACCCATTTTGCCAAGCCGATGACCGGTTCCTCATCAGAATTTGAGCTTGCTGCTTCATCAACAAAGGACACCTTCTTATTCCATGCTCTTTTGAGTTCAAATGGCTTGATATCTTGATCAGAAATCCTCTGAACCAAATGACTTAAGCTTTCAAACTCCTGAGATGCATACTTGTCCTTGATGTGTGGCAACAAACCCTAGAAAGCCAAATCGGCTAGCTGCCGATCATCCAGAACCAGGCTATAGCATTTGTTCTTGACCTCCCGTATCCTCTGCACAAAACCTTCCACCGATTCATCATTGCGTTGCCTCAATTTAACCAAATCGGTGATCTTCTTCTCATGGACCCCAGAAAAGAAGTATTTGTGGAATTGTTTCTCGAAATCGGCCCAAGTAATCACTGAATTAGGAGGTAATGATATAAACCAGGTGAAAGCCGATCCGGACAATGATGACGAGAATAAACGAACCCTTAACTCGTCCCTGTTACCAGCTTCCCCGCATTGGATGATGAACCTGTTGACGTGTTCCATGGTCGACGTGTCATCCTGCCCAGAAAACTTAGTAAAATCCGGCACCTTGTACCGATTTGGAAGCGGGATCAAATCATACGCTGGAGGATACGGTGTTCGATAAGAGTAAGTGTTGACTTTGGGTTTTATCCCAAATTGATCTCTCATTACTTCAGCAATCTTATTGGCCCAATAAGCATCGGCATCTTGCCGATGAGGTGGTTGCGGATCTGGCGCCTGCTGGTAAGCTTCCACGTGTCGGTGCGGTGCGCGATCTACATAGAACATTGGATTAATAATTTGTCCCCCAATCTGCAGACCACCGAGCTGTTGTGCGCCAATCTGCTGTCCGCCAATTTGCTGGCCTCCCAGATGTTGACCTCCGAATTGCTGACCAGCGATCTGTTGGCCGTGATTCATCAGCTGATTGATTGCCCCTTGGTTCTGAAACCCGGGATAGATTTGGCTTTGCTGGAACCCTGTAGCCTGATGATTCGGTTGGGGCGTCTGCGGAAAGACTTGCTACCCAAGCCATCCATTATTAGCGTTCATCGGCATAGGACCTGCCGATGACTGGTAATTGGGCATGATCATTGAATTGACATACCCTGGCTGAGTCACAAACCTCTGTTGCATCAGCATTGAGTCTGCCGATGTATTAGGCATCTGGAACGTCGGAGCTTGAGAATTCCCAGTGTAAGGTCTTGCAGTAGTAGTTGTTGTATACTGGGGACTCTGATTCATCGGCACGCTTGGGGGTGCCGATGCCATAGTAGCCTTGCCTCTCACATCAGTTGTTTGTGATGTACCCGGTGTTAACTCTGGAGGAATACCATAACCCCACCAGTTAGGAGAAGGAATCGATCCCGACATTGCCGATGCCAACAGATCTGTAGCGAGTTTAATCTGCCCATCTGAAGTCGGTGGATTTGTCATCGGCGTAGATCGTGCATTAGTGACTCCTAACGTGCTTGGAGGAACAGGAATTTCCATGCCCGCAGTGGCTGTAGCAGCCGATGGAGCTGTGACTACTGGTGACCCTGGTTGATGATGAGAGGGGCCCACATAATCTGGCGGCAATTGTCCTTCCTTGAAAGTTCTAGCCACGACATTGAAAACCGTATTGGACAGCACACCAGCTTGGTTGATCAATGCACGGTTGATAGCACTATCGACCATCTCTTGAAGTTTACCAGGATTGGCTTCAAAAGTAACCTGCCGAGGCATCGGCAGCGCATCCTTCTGGATCACCTCGCTGCTCCTGTTTATGCTGAAGGATCTCAGGCATTGCTGCTTGTAATCCTCCATGGCTTTAGCAATAGCTTGCTTCTGCTCGTCTTTGAGGCTATCTTCTGTCACGGGGATGACGTTCTCCAAGTCGAACTCAGTATTCGACATGTTGATCTTGACTTTGAATCTTGAATTGGTCCCACTGGGCGTGCCAAAAGATGCGTTGATGCAAAAGCGGATCTGCAAACACAAAGGGCTAATACCCGATTTAAACGTTAAGGCGTGCCAGCCGATTTGACCTTATTATCGGCAAAGGTGGTAACTCGAATACTTTGGTCCCGACAACAGCGATGTGCCCGGATGCCACGGCCAAGAGGTATTCACGAGGAACTTGAGAACACGTCGAGCTTAAGTCGACGAATTCCTAAGAACTCGTAATAAAAGGAAAAAAAGGTATGACGAAGTCGTCGAAAATAGATGCTAGAATATGAGTAAAAACTGGTGTTTGATTGATTGATTACAAAGCCCTAGGGTCTACATTTATACCCTGCTCAAAGAGCTACAACCAGACACGACTAGAACTCAAATTCCAAATTAAACAGAATCCGTATGCAAAACAATCTAAATAACTAAGGAAAACATAAAACTATCCTCACGTGACAAACTAGAACACCCCCACAAGCCGATCGGCAACTTCCAGGCTCTCCCTCCGTATCATCTGCAGACTTTCTTGTTATAGCCATCGGCACAAACGCATCACCACCTATGGACTTGGTCACGTTCAACCATCCTTTCATCGGCAATCATCCTCATCGGCAACTCTGAAGATCAAGCACTGCCGTCTTACCTACATTTTACCAATCATGGACACGTGCCCAAAAATGGTGTCAACAGAGATGTTTTGAGTGTGGTCAAGAAGGACACTTTGCTCATGAGTGTAAGGCACCACTACCACCACCCTTGCCCAAGCATGCAAGACCATTTGCCTTCAACGCTCACTACATTGTAAGGAAAGACAAGTGTGGCAAGGTCAAGGTTAGCTTCATGGGGCCGCCCAACAAGCAAAGGCCAAAGAAGATTTGGGTGCCAAAGCAACTAGTTGAGAAGGTCAAGGGCCCTAAGCAAATGTGGGTCCCTAAATCTCAAGCTTGATCTCTTGTGTGTAGCTGAACTACAAGACCGGTGGATCACATTGGGTAATTGATAGTGGTTGCACTCAACATATGACCGGAGATCCCCGGATGTTCACCTCTCTTGATGATGTGACAACCAAGAGAAGATCACATTTGGTGACAATTCAAAAGGCAAGGTCAAGGGACTAGGAAAGGTTGCTATATCAAATGACAACTCCATCACCAATGTGCTCTATGTGCAATCATTGAGTTTTAACTTGCTCTCGGTTAGACAACTTTGTGATCTTGGATTTGAATGCCTATTCAAGAAGAAGGAAGTGATTGTGACCAAGGAAGATGACAATGAAGTGATATTCAAAGGCTTCCGACACAACAACTTATATGTAGTTGATTTCTCATTCGATGAAGTTGATGTCAAGACTTGCTTATTCACCAAGACTTCACTTGGGTGGTTGTGGCATAGAAGGTTAGCACATGTTGGAATGGGCACACTCAAGAAGTTGATGAAGAAAGAATTGATTAGAGGCTTGAAGGATGTGACATTTGAAAATGACAAGCTTTGTAGTGCATGTCAAGCGGGCAAGCAAGTTGCAAACACTCATCCAACCAAGGCCTATCTCTCTACTTCAAGAGTGCTTGAGTTACTCCACATGGATTTATTTGGACCAACCACATATGCTAGTCTTGGAGGCAACAAATATTGCTTGGTCATAGTTGATGATTTCTCACGGTACACTTGGACATTCTTCTTGCAAGACAAGGCCGAAGTTGCATCAATATTCAAGAAGTTTACAAAGAATTCCCAAAATCAATTTGATGTCAAGATCAAGAAAATTAGAAGTGACAATGGGAAAGAGTTTGACAACACCAACATTGAAGAGTATTGTGATGAAGTGGGAATCAAGCATGAGTTCTCCTCAACATACACACCACAACAAAATGAGGTTGTAGAAAGAAAGAACCGGACATTGATCACCTTGGCAAGAACAATGCTAGATGAGTACAACACTTCGGAGAAGATGTGGGCCGAGGCAATCAACACCGCATGCTATGCTTCAAACCGGCTCTTTCCTCACAAGTTCCTAGAGAAGACACCATATGAGTTGCTCAATGGGAAGAAGCCCGATGTCTCATTCTTTAGAGTGTTTGGGTGCAAATGCTACATCTACAAGAAGCGCCAACACTTGGGGAAGTTTCAAAGAAGATGTGACATTGGCTACTTGGTTGGCTATTCATCAAAGTCCAAGGCATATAGGGTCTTTAACCATGCCACAAACATGGTTGAAGAAACATTTGGTGTTGAATTTGATGAAACTAATGGCTCCCAAGGAGCAAGTGATAATCTTGATGATGTAGGTGGTAAACCATTGAGGGATGCCATGAAGAACATGCCGGTGGGAGACATCAAGCCAAAAGAAGAAGATGATGATGTGCAAGTTATTGAGCCACCATCCACCTCACATGTGCAACAAGATGAAGACAAGGATGTGAGAGATGCTCATGAAGACACTCAAGTCACTCATGAGCAAGTGGTGGCACAAGCACAAGATGTTGATGCTCCCCAACCAACCCCACAAGTGGCACCAAGAAGAACATCACATCTCCTCCAAGATCACTCTCAAGATCTCATCATCGGGAGTCCATCACGTGGTGTAACTACTCGTTCTAGACATGCTTTATTTATTGAACATCACGCTTTTGTGTCTCTTGAAGATGAACCAAAGACTATAGAGGAAGCTCTTCGTGATGCGGATTGGATCATGGCCATGCAAGAAGAGTTGAATAACTTCTCTCGAAACCAAGTATGGACACTTGAAGAGCGACCCAAAGATGCAAGAGTGATTGGAACAAAGTGGGTCTTCCGGAACAAAAAGGATGATCAAGGCAAAGTTGTGCGCAACAAGGCAAGACTTGTGGCAAAAGGCTTTTCACAAGTGGAAGGTCTTGACTTCGGTGAAACCTTTGCACTGGTGGCAAGACTTGAAGCAATCCGTATCCTACTTGCATATGCATCTAGTCATGATATCAAGTTATTTCAAATGGATGTGAAAAGTGCCTTTTTTAATGGATATATTAATGAGCTTGTCTATGTTGAGCAACCCCTCGGTTTTGAAGACCCTAGGTACCCCAAGCATGTCTACCGGTAGTCCAAGGCTCTCTATGGTCTCAAGCAAGCTCCTAGAGCTTGGTATGAGAGGCTTAGGGACTTCCTCATTGAGAAGGGCTTCAAGATTGGGAAAGTTGACACAACACTCTTCACCAAGAAAACGAATGGGGAAATCTTCATTTGCCAAGTTTATGTTGATGATATTATTTTTGGCTCCACTAATGAAGTTTTTTGCAAGGAATTTGGTGATTTGATGTCCAAGGAGTTTGAGATGTCCATGATTGGCGAGCTATCCTTCTTCCTAGGATTTCAAGTCAAGCAAATGAAGGAAGGAGTCTTCATCTCTCAAGAGAAGTACACTCAAGATTTTCTCAAGAGGTTCAAGATGATGGCAAGCCAATCAAGACTCCCATGGCATCAAATGGGCATCTCGACTTGGATGAGGGAGGTAACCCAATTGACAAGACTCTCTATCGCTCCATGATAGGAAGTCTACTCTACCTCACCGCATCTAGGCCCGACATCATGTTTAGTGTGTGTATGTGTGCTAGATATCAAGCAATCCCTATGGAATCTCACTTGATTGCCGTCAAGAGAATTCTTAGGTATCTAAAATACACACCTTGCCTAGGTTTGTGGTATCCCAAAGGTGCAAGATTCCAACTTGTAGGCTATTCCGATTAGGATTATGCTGGGTGTTGGATTGATAGAAAAAGCACATCCGGAGGGTGCCACTTCCTAGGTAGATCACTTGTCTCTTGGTTGTCAAAGAAACAAAATAGTATTGCCTAGTCAACGGCCGAGGCGGAATACATTGCCGCCGGTGCTTGTTGTGCACAAATACTCTACATGAAACAAACTTTGCTAGACTATGAAGTAGTCCTAGACAAAGTACCTTTGTTGTGTGACAACGAAAGTGCCGTAAAACTTGCAAACAACCCGGTTCAACACACCCGCACAAAAACACATTGACATCCTCCACCACTTCCTTAGGGATCGTGTTGCTAAAGGTGACATATCTCTAGAGAATGTGGGAACGGAAAATCAATTGGTGGATATCTTCACAAAACCCCTAGATGAAGCTAGGTTTTGTATGTTGAGAAATGAACTTAATGTGCTTGATATCTCTAACTTCACCAAAAGATAAAGTTGTGTGTTAAAACTTGTAAATAGCTTTTGCTTTGCATATCATGCATACTAAAACTAAAAATGAACAAATCCTGTGTGTAGGGCTTGTCTAACATGGTTAAGATAACCCCCTTGTGTGTGTGAAAAAGCTTAACCTTGGATCAAACTTGACAAGCATTAGTTTACCTACAAGTATTGCATTTCACCTCATATCATATGCATGCTTGTTAGTAGATCGTTTCTTTTTGGTTATTCTTTGAGCATCCGTTGTGTTCGTCCATAGATAGGGGGAGCATTCAAAGCTCATTGTGATTCAAACCCCTAGCTTTATGGCCATATGATGCTCCTTGGTGATTTCTCGAATTATTTTCATAAAAACTACTAAGCCTATGGCTAAATATTTGTGAAAATTTGAGAGTTTGAGAGAAGTCACTCATACCAGTTCCATTTCGTGTTTATTAGTGTGACTTTGAAGATGGAACTTGGTTGGGTCAAAATCGGACGTAGTGCTAAGTTGCAAAAGGACTCAGAGGTGCACCGGACGGTGCACCGGACGCTGTCTTGGTGCGTCCGGTGCGGTGAGTGTGCCAGATTGCACTCACCGGACGCAGGAACAGTATCCCTGCAGCGTCCGGTGAGGTGCGTCCGGTGCTCACGAGGCGTGCCCTAGGGCACCGGACGCTAAGGCCAGCGTCCGGTGGCCATCGTCCGGTGATATGCCAAATTTCATACCTCTCTACACATGAGTCCGGTGCCACATAATGTGCGTCTGGTGACCCCGCGGCAGGCGCATATAACCCTCGCCCAGAGAGGTATCCTGGCGGTTTCTCTTTTCTCACTGCGTCTCAGCCCGACCGCCACCCGAGCCCTAGCGAAACCACCGATCCGCCGCCGTCAGTTCGTCGCCCCCGGCGACCTCGGAGCTCTTCCCCCACACCAGATCCTCTTCGCGAACTCCTCTCTTCCCTCTCCTCGCGCAGGGTCTTCTCTCCTGCGAGGTGGTTAGGGTTTGGGTGAGTTCCTAATCTCCTGCCCTCAAGGTGTTCGATTCAATGTCTGAATGGATCTAATTGTTGTTTTTGACGACGATTCGATTCGTTCTACTCTTGTAGCACCTTGAGGAGTTGGTTCGCGTCCTCCGGCAGGATTTGAACGTGTTTTTTCTTCCAGAACGCGTCCCGTCGCCCGATCGTAAGCCGTTCGCGCCCGTTCCTTATCTATTCTTGCGGTCTATAGGGTTTTCTCATCTCTAGCTACTATATTTGCTTATGTATGCCCTATCTTGTCTATCTCTTGCAGCGCGTTGCTCTCCTTTGTCAGTTGGGTAGTTGTCGGCAGTTCTTTCAGAAAGTTGTTCTTGCGATGGCTCGTACCAAGAACGTCAGTGGTCCGGCAGCTGGCTCAGGAGGGTCTCCAGGAGGTGATGGTGGAGGTGATCCTCCCCGTCGCCTGTCCGCGGCAGAGAAGGGCAAAGGCAAGAAGTTAGCCACCAAGAAGCGCAAGGCCAGTGACAGAGAGGCAGAGGTGGCTGAGGCAGTTGCAGCAGCAGCAGAGGCAGCTGAGAGAGGTGGACGCTCAGGTGCTCTGAGGATAGGAGCCGATCTCACGCCATGTCAGAGGCGTGCTGTTCTTGAGGCAGAGGCTATGCATGGATCACCTCCAGGCACCGTGATGATAGGAGGGCAGCGTGTGAGGATCAGTGTCAGAGATCCAGCTCAGGAGGACCCAGACACAGAGACAGAGGCTGAGGCCCAGGCAGAGGGTTCTACAGAGGGACAGCAATAGGAGCAGCCTCTCAGGAGGTCGACTCGTGCCCGTACTCAGGCCACTCCCAGACCTGGTACACAGGGCCAGTCTACCTCCGCTGCTCGTGCGGCTCCAGCTAGAGGCACACCAGTTCCTCGTCAGGCACCAGTCAGGATTCATAGGGACCTCACTCTTGTGTCAGCTAGGGAGATCCAGCAGTTGTGGTTCCTTTCTTTTCCCACTTGGTTTCCACCTGCTAGGGATCCCCGAGCCGGTGCCCGGTTCTACACAGTAGTCCAGGAGGACATCTATGAGGCACTTGTTCGCTCACAGTCTCAATTCAGGGAGCACAGAGTGATAGATCTTGAGATACTAGAGAACGTGGTTGGAGCAGATATCCGTCAGTACTTCACTTACCTCCACGGCCTCCCTGAGTTACTAGCTCTCCCTGGTACTTACTGTGAGCAGTGGGTTCGAGAGTTCTACGCGTCAGTGTGGGTGTCTCCAGATCACAGCTATATACACTACACACTGGCAGGGACAGACTATAGGGTCACAGCACAGAGGGCCAGAGAGGTGCTTGGCCAGAGGGCTTACTCCACCAGGATTCACCAGCTTTGCTATGGGAACTTTGAGCCTCCCCGATGTCCTCACGGTGGTGAGATCCCACCTGTTGACTTTGTGGCTCCTTGTTTCCGTCCACCTTTTGGAGAGGGCTCCAGTCGGACAGTGGGAGACTTGACTCGCCCAGCTAGGATCCTCGACTTTGTGTTGAGGAAGACACTACTCCCCAGGACAGACTACAGAGATGGTTTCACTCGGATTCAGCAGTGGCTCGTCGCTCATCTCATCTCGAAGACTCCGTTTGACCTATGGGATTTGATAGTCTCAGAGATTGAGGACACTATCTCAGAGAGCTTCAGGGGACGGCGTCAGTTGCCATATGCACACTAGATCACCCTGCTCATTCTTCGTGCTAGGCCCGTACCCCTGCCAGCTCACCTGCAGAGGGAGTTGACAGACTCAGACACCGTCTTCCCCCACTACGACCCCAGGCAGATGTTGAGAGCACATCACGACCTCCGAGCTACACCACCTCCTCATGCTCCATGTGGACCGGTGCCCCCACCTTCTCCAAGGGGCACTCGCAGTACAGGAGCAGTACCAGAGACCGAGGAGCAGCAGGACATAGCCATTGGGGTTTTTGCAGATGCTAAGGCTGAGGGAGAGTTTGACTTCGCTTCAGATAGCTCAGACGATGACTATCGTCCTCCAGTGTCAGACCTTCCACCGAGGGCACACGACCACGAGGCAGGAGGCTCCTCGAGTGCTTCAGAGCCCGCTCTGCTTGCCATTTTAGAGGGGATGAGAGCCGATCAGCAGCGGGCAGCTGAGGAGCAGGCGAGGAGAGACAGGGACCAGGCTGCCATCAATGCAGCCGTGCAGGCTAGGCAGGATGAGCTCCAGCGATAGTTTCTGACCTTTCAGGAGCAGCAGCTTGCGTTCCAGGCTCAGCAGACAGCGATGATGGCCACTATCATGGCCGCCTCAGGGATTCAGATTCCTCAGATACAGCTCCCAGGCACTTCGTCTGTCAGGCCTCCTACTCCAGCACCTCAGACTCAGAGTCAGTCTCAGCAGCCGTTACAGCTTCCCGCTCAGAGTCAGCCGTTTTCGACGCCTCAGCACCAGGTCTCTCAGGGTGCTATCTCCTCTGGCTTTGAGCAGGTACCTCAGTTCACGCCTCTACGCTCTGGATTCACTCCTCAGTCAGCGACAGCATCACAGCTTGTGTTAGACTCGTCGACAGACCCGCACCTCAGTTTCACCTACAGTGCTCTGACTGGTGACCCTACACCTCCACCTCTGCAGGCTCCTGCAGCCTTTACGACGCCAGTCACCACTACGGAGCGTCTGTCGTCGTCAGTAGCGTCGTCCGAGCAGCTTGCACCGTCTTCTACCGTGCCAGAGACGTCAGCTACAGCGACTGAGTCAGTGCCAGCTTCGTCTGTAGGACTCAAGCAGCCCGCATAGCCAGTGACAGCTTCAGCGCTTCCAGAGCAGACCCGGACCGCTTCACCAGCTCCAGCAGCTTTTGAGGGTCACTCCACCTCCTCCGCCTCGACGGCCGATGGTTCAGACGATGCAGCTCGCTTTGAGGCCGTCCCGAGGGTCTCCACTGCTCCGCCTCCACCTCCGTCGTCTTAGGTTTTTGGCGCTTGATGCCAAAGGGGGAGAGAGACAGGGTTGTGAGTATGAGAGTTAGGGGGAGCTAGAGAGGGTAGAGGGTCTTTATTATTTTGATATACTCTTTTGTGTGCTACTCCGTCATGCATCACGTTTATCTTTATGCATTGCATTTGTGTGAGATACACTGGTTGTGAGACATGACCTATGCTTAATTGTGATATCTTTATGTCATGTGTTTGGCTCATTTTATCTTTGCTTCCGCATTTTACTCCGATGTACCTATGAGCCTTGTGTTTATATCCTGTTGTACTTCACTCACATATTTGGATGCAGGATGTCAGACTTGGTTGATATAAGCATGACTAATCTCTTTGTTCTTATTGTATCATGATTATTGAAACCAAGCCACTTGTAAACCTCAACTCTTTTCATACTCGAGGTTATTGTCATCAATCACCAAAAAGGGGGAGATTGAAAGAGCATCTAGGCCCCTAGTGATTTCGGTGATTAATGACAAAGTTAATTACTATGACTAACGTGTGTTTTGCAGAGGCAAAGTCATAGGTAAGGTCATGGTAATAGGTACTCAATGGACAGGGACGTACATGCCTACTTAATAGTGAAAATCGTTTCGGTCTTCAAAGGATGGTTGGACATCGTCAAGACTAGACTAGGTCTAAGTGCCATATGGTGAAGAAGGGTACTTAGAGTAGTTTAGGACTTCGTTTTCCTTTGGCCGAACTATTAAGAGGGGCTTTGATCTAGTAGCTTGACTTAGGCAAGGCTTTAGGTTTAGGTGTGGTGCACACTTGGTAAACCTAGCACTAGGCAGCTCAGAGATAGTCCTTAGATCGAGAGGAACCAACTTCGTTTTGGAGCGATCGCGTTTCGACGAAGTTTAGGTGCCCAAGGGGGCACCGGACGCTCTGTGAGTGCGTCCGGTGAGGTCCTTAGCCGTTGGAATAGTATGGTGCTTAGGATTAAGCACCGGACGCTGGCACCGGTCGCACCGGGCAGCGTCCGGTCTCACACCCAGGGAGGTTGTAAACTTCCCCTGAGCACCGGACGCTAGCACCGGACGCACCGGGTAGCGTCCGGTCCCATGCGCAGGGAGCATGTAAAACTCCCCGGAGCACCGGACGGTGCCACCGGACGCTGAAAGTTAGCGTCCGGTGACCTATCAGACGTAGGTACAGTTAGCCGTTATGGAGCACCGGTCGCTCGGTGCAGAGCGTCCGGTGCAACATAAAGAGCGTTCGGTGACCCCGTTTTCAGTGGAAAACGGTTGGCTGACCTTTGGACTTTGTGGGTAGTATTTATACTCCTCCACCTCGTCCATGAGAGGTCTCTTGCCCATTTGAACATCTGAGAAACTTGTTGTGGAGCAAGAGAGTAGCAAGAGCCTAGAGAGGATTGAGAATTGAGTGATTTCTTGAGAGAATCCTTCTCTAGTGAATTCCAAGAGTCAAGTGTGCATCCACCACTCTCTAGAGCCTTGTTTGGGTCAAGTGAGAGTTCTTTGCTTGTTACTCTTGGTGATCGCCATCACCTAGACGGTTCGGTGGTGATTGGAGGCACGAAGACCGCCCAGAGTTCTTGTGGGTGGCTCGTGTCAAGCTTGTGAGCGGTTTTGGGCGATTCACCATGACGGAGTGTGGAAGAATCAGCCCGTAGAGAGCACTTGGTCCTTGCGCGGACCAAGGGGGAGCAAGACCCTTGCGCGGGTGCTCCAACGAGGACTAGTGGAGAGTGGCGACTCTTCGATACCTCGGCAAAACATCACCGAGCACTTTCTTCCACTACTCCTTTACATTCTAGCATTTACTTTGTGCTTTTACATTCTTAGAATTGCCTTGCTAGAATAGGATTGGAACTAGGTTGCAAAACTTTTATCCGGTAGCTCTCTAGGTCACACTAGGCACAAGGGGTTGAATTAGAGCTTATAGGTTGCTTAAATTTTTAGAGAAGCCCAATTCACCCCCTCCTCTTGGGCATCTTGATCCTTTCAGGTGTATATTGGCAACTCCGATTGGTATCACACTTCAAAGGTCCATTCTTTACACCTTAGCATAATTTGGTAGAAATTGACTCCTATCTTTCCATTCAAGAATATGTGTAAGTTTTCAAATCCAAACTCTTAACACATATGTAGGGGGAGCAATTGCTACCAATTTGAGTTTATAAAACATGTTCATATCCTTTACACATGATAAATTTACAGCAGAAGAGACTCGATGTAGTCTGCGCGTCGTAGCAGTGCCATGTAGTTGTGGGGTCGTCCGTCCATCCGTCCCTCTTGTGCGGTTTGTCCTTGTGCTCCAGATGCAACACCTCCAAGGTATATCCATATGTATAGGGAGGAAGCGTTGCGCCTCCAGACTGCTAGGTCTGTGAGGAGCAACAGGCGTAGGCGTGGGTGAGCGGAGGCGACTGGCCAAAGGCGTGAGTTAACCCTGGCTGTCCCCTCCCTCTCTTTATATAGGCATCCCTAATGTGCTCCTGAGTTAGAGGCCCATTAGCAACCCTAAGCCCTGTCTAATTCGGGTTCAATCTGAATTAGGCTTCCAGCCCCTTAAGCGTGTGACCCTATGGGTTCACGCATACATAGACATGGCTTGAATACTCCTAGTCGACCATTAGTTGATAGTGACCTCTAGCAAGACGTGTCAACTCCTATGCATACACAAAGATCATATCGGACGAACAACCACAAACCATATACTTGTTATTCCCTTGCCACACGATATTTGGTCTAACTCATAGGTTAACATTTAACCCAAGCACGGCCATGTATTTCTTGATCTAATCATTAGAGTGATCCAGTGATATCTCTCTCATACAGAGAGGGGCAAGTTCCATGTTGATTGTCTATGTCTCACAACATGTTTCCCAACAAACCCAAAAACTACCTTTATAACTATCCAATTACGGAGTAGCGTTTGATAGTCCCTGAGCATGTCATTTCACATCTTGAATATATACAACAATCTCAGGTCTAAGGACATAACATACATAATGTGAATAGAAATGATAATAACATCTCATGTCGGGTCAGTCCAGCCCCATATCATACATGTGCCCACATTATTAGTTCGACATCTCTATGTCTATGAGTTGTGAAACATAGTCATCAACTAATACATGTGCTGATCTAATATTCATGTGTGTCCTTACATAAACTCTAATCAGAGACAACTTAAGAATAACCATACAAGTAAAATATATCATAGATACATAGCAATATCACCATCTCTATAATTATCTCTAGGGCATATTCCCAACAACTAATCACATAGCTTGTGATTACGAGGGCACTCGCAATGGGTGACTCATAAGCTACCTCTAAATATTTTTTTTATATTTTAATAGAAGAGAGAGAAAATCTTACTCTTGATTAAAAGTTAGGTTCATGCACACATTTTCAACAACATGTAAGAGTGTCACATTGGTTTAATCATACCATGAGCTATTGCTGAAAGCTAACACTACTGGATAGTTGGTCTAGAGCTAGTAACTAACTATTACTCTTGCTGGTGCCCTAAGCATCTTCAGTTTGAGTCGTCACATAGGCTAGGGCTCCGCTTGACTTAAGACATTTGAAATCGAACGTTTTGAGTCATTTGAAATTGAATTGGCTAACCTTGATGCCTTCCCTAGACATAGGCCTTGTTTAGATCCATTTTTTTTTGGATTTTGACACTGTAGCACTTTCGGTTTTATTTGACAAATATTATCTAATTATGAAGCAACTAGGCTTCAAAGATTCGTCTCGTGATTTACAGTTAAACTGTGCAATTAGTTATCTTTTTTATCTATATTTAATGTTCCATGCATGTGCCGTAAGATTTGATGTGATGGAGAATCTTGTAAAGTTTTGGGTTTTTGGGTGTATCTCAACAAGGCCATAGTGTGATTTTAAAGCGGTCGCACGCTGTCAAGCGTGTCAATGTGTCATCAAACATCCTGCGAAATCCAGCTTTACGGCTCTGCGCGGGTCCCATAGGCCATATCCCCACACATTGACAGGTGTCATCACCAGCTCAACCGCTCTTTTCATACCGGTCCAGTCTCCCAACGGCCTTTGGCACTTGGCAGCGTCCACAGCCGTCCACAGCAAATACATATCGCTGCACCCAAGCGAGCGGCCTGGAATCAAGGATAGCACGAGGAAGGCGCGCCAAGCAAACCGGGTCGACCAGCAGACAATGAGGACTCTACAGGTGGCCGCCGGACGCGGGGCTGTCGCCTGCGCCGCCACGCCCGTTCCCCGGAGATCGCTGCTCCTCTCCACCGCTGCCGCAGGTGACCACCGCTCGTCACGCGACTGTAGCAGTAGCCGCGCAGCTATATCCTGACCGGTTGCGTTTTCTTGGCTGTTTCCTAATCGCAAGCAGGTGCGGCGCTGCAGTCCGAGCAGGTGCCCTTGAGGCTGACCAGGAACGTGCCCGGCGCCGCTGCAAAGTTCCGGGCCTCGGCGGACGCCGCGCAGGCGGCCACCTTCGCCACCACGGACGAGGCCTTCTCGTGGGCAAAGAAGGATAACCGCCGGCTCCTCCACGTCGTCTACCGGGTCGGCGACATTGACAAGACAATCAAGTACATCTCGTTACCTTACGACAATACAAGTCACCAGCTCGCTCTGCAGTCCCAACTGAAACAGCTGATACAATGCAATGCAGGTTCTACACCGAGTGCCTGGGGATGAAGCTGCTCAGGAAGAGGGACATACCAGAGGAGAAGTACACCAACGCGTTCCTAGGATACGGCCCCGAGGAATCGCATTTCGTCGTCGAGCTCACATACAGTCAGTGCTGTTACACTCGGCATCAGCCACAGTTCCCCCTGTGACCTCTACAGTCTGCAGTTTTTCAGGTTCCTGATTTTGCAGAATTAATTAATTTGCAGATTATGGGGTGGACAAATATGACGTTGGCGCAGGTTTTGGCCACTTCGGTATCGGAGTTGAGGATGTAAGATAGCAAACCTAAGACTTCTCCATCGATCGGTCAGAATTGAGATGCTGCCTCAATTATTATATTGACATACTAGAACCGTGCTTGGAATCTGGATGATTTGAGTGAAACAGGTGGCCAAGACAGTAGAGCTCATAAGAGCAAAGGGAGGCAAGGTCACAAGGGAGCCTGGTCCTGTCAAGGGCGGCAAGACCGTCATCGCCTTCGTGGAGGACCCTGACGGCTACATCTTTGAGATCATCGAGAGGCCTGGAACGCCGGAGCCCTTGAGCCAGGTGATGCTCCGCGTCGGCGACCTTGACCGTGCCATAAGCTTCTATGAGAAGGTACGTAGGTGTAGTAGTAGTAGTAGGCTTATACGCTCCATATGCTTTGTTGTCCACAAAATCCTCACTAGTCTCTTCTCGCCTAAACCGCAGGCCTGCGGCATGGAATTGCTCCTGAAGCGAGATAACCCTGAATACAAGGTGATCAGGTTGCAGAAACCATCAATCTTTTAGATTTAGCTAGTTATTAATTGCCGAATATAACTAGTTATTAACTGCCGAACATAATTAATTCCCCGGAACTGCTTCTGCAGTACACGGTGGCAATGATGGGTTACGGCCCTGAAGACAGGAACGCGGTGCTGGAGCTGACGTACAACTATGGTGTCACCGAGTATGCCAAGGGGAATGCATATGCCCAGGTGTGCAATTTGGTTTTCTTAGCGATATGGTCTCAGCAGTCGAGAGGCTTAACTCTGGACACACGATGCCAAGTTCAAGTAGATTGCCATTGGCACCGATGATGTCTACAAGACCGCGGAGGTGGTGAAGCTGTCCGGAGGGCAGGTGGTGCGAGAGCCGGGGCCCTTGCCGGGGATCAACACAAAGATCACATCCATCCTGGACCCTGATGGCTGGAAATCGGTACTATCCCAATGCACCCATCTTTTGGTCAATATAGGAGAACGACTCTCTTTGCTCTTTTAGGGAAAAACTTCTTACAGTGTCCATATATATCATAATGCAGGTGTTCGTCGACAACATCGACTTTGCCAAGGAACTGGAGTAGCCACACGAATGAGCTCAGACGCCCTGCAACAGCATTCCATCTTGAAAACAAGAACCAGAGTTATAGAGACAGAGATGGCTCCAGCTGTGAAAAAACTCAAAAAGTCGGCTATAGTTAAACCAGGAATATTATAATCACCGACTAAAGGTGGACTTCATTCTGCTCTGTTACACGTCGCACAGTTCTAGGCACGACTTGGACACTCAGAAAAATGATACACCTAAATATGGACACTTTGATCAAGTAAATCATCTCATTTCACCTCAAAAATTAAACAGCCCTTTAAGAATTTATGTACAGTTCATTATTTTCATGACAGTTGGAGAGAGAATGCCAACCAAAAAAACACCAGCAGGAAAAACCAAGATGCGTTAGAACTTCCTCACAATGTTATAAGAAGTATATTCAATCCTCTCATTCAAATGAAACACAAGCGACAATGTCACCATGTCTATGGAAGGAACATGGCACGATATTTACCTCTGCCCAGCCAGATCGTTGTGGATTGAAGTTTTAACCTTTTTTTTATCTCGAGCCCAAGGGCCACAACATGTGTTTGTTGAAAGTTGAAGTCATATACATGGATGCTAATCAATCATAAACTTCGCGGACCTCTTCAGTCTTTGTATGGTGAGATTTGGTATCAAACACATTGCAAGCTGCAAGCCAATCCAAGTAGAATATGACAGTCTTTCAACAAAGAGGGTTCTTCTAGTTGATGTATGAATGAATCAGCCAACCATAAACTTCCAACTCTGGTTTTTGTATGGTGATTTGGTGTCAGACACATTAAAAACTGCAGCCAATCCTAGTCGAATATGACGTCACTTTCAGCAAAGAGGTGCTATCCTAGTTGATGCATGCATATATCAATGATCGTGTATGCTGATCAATCATAAACTTCCCAGATACCTCTTCGCAATCATTGATTGTGTTGAACACAGTGGAACCTGCAGCCAATCTAAGTCAGATAGTACCTCACTTTCTGCAAGTAAATTGACAGCATCAAATTGAAATATGGTCAGAAAAAATACAGCGAGAAATCCTATTCCAGTTACTTGCAATAGAATGCAACAAATAGCAAAAGTAACTTGCCTTATACAATTTAAAAAGTTGTAACTGTTGCTGTTGGTCTATATTAAAATGAATGAAAGCTATCATGGTGAAACCCCAAATTTTCATTATTGTATAGAATACAGCACCATTATATATTTGTAAAGGACCCTGCAATGTATCCACTCATGTAGAACACAAAAACAGATATCTGACATTACTAAGCAACTTTTCATATTATCCACAGATGGAAAAGAATAAAATCAACCAGAACAGCTAACTGATGCTGATTTCATAACCAGCATCAACCATATTTCTGGTTGGTAGTAATCACCTCAAGCAATACAGAAGTCCCCATAAAAACCCGACAGCTATTTCCAGCAATGGCATTGAATGTTTGTCCAGAATGCATCCATGAAACCACATCAGGCAACCTACAATAGCAAATATACAGGTCACAAAGAAATTCAGGAATAATACCCAATAAAGTGCCACAGAAACATTGGTTTGTCTGCTGGTGAACAAAATTATCTCTTAAAGTTTGCCCCCAAAAAAGTGGCATTACTAAATCAGGAAAATATTTAGTGGAAGCCACCTTCTTGAGGGAATAGTGAAAAAAACCATTAAAGCATACTACGAAGTTTACCCAAAAAAAAAATTCAAAACTTGACACATTCATAGATCCTTTTTTGTCACAAAAGTTGGGATGCAAAATGATTGTTTCAAAATCCAGAGGAAAATGACAAATTTCAGATACACTAGAAGCCAAAAAAAGAGATTTGTCCTCTAGTGCACACACACTAGAATTGTCATTTTCATATAATTTTTCAGAAACAATTGTTCATCTCAACTTTTGAGACAAGTTCCATCTATGGTGCCAAGTTTAAATTTTTTATTAAAAAAAACTTGTTAGTATGTTTTTATTAGGAGTTTTCATGATTCGACCAAGGTGTTTCCACTGTATATTTCCCCAGCTGTACTAAATCAGGTTTTACATAATTTCTGTTGGCACAAGAACTCTGCACCGAGGTGAGCGGCACCTGCTCTCCTCCCCTTTCCCTCTTCCCTGCTCCAAGGTAGAAGAAGAGCCTTGAGCTACTTCAGCACACACACACACAGCACACACTCAGTTTCAGACTTGAACTGAAACTGAAACTCTGAGTATGTGGCAAATTGACTGCCTCTTCCATTGCATTGAGCTAGCTTATATACACCAATACATGTACCTTCTAAGGTACAATTCTACCTACTGCATACTCCTAGGGTACAAGGCTGAAATCAGCCATCATCTACTCTAGTACCAGCCATACAGCTGGTGTACTTCTACAGGTACATAGGTATGGCCTATTGCCAACCAAGCTACAGGAACAAAGACTTGGACAGCCATGAGCTGAACTATCTACCTGTCTTTGACCTGATTAGGAAGAGAAGAGAATGGGGACAGCAGATTATATCTTACAATTTCTAGTCCATGGATGCTAAAATTATTATTATTTTTAAATCAAAAAAAGAAATGAACAATTACCTTCCTAAATCACATGCCATGAAAATAGCAGTTAAAATTAAGTCTTCCTAAATCCCATGCCATGAAAATAGACGTTGAAAATAAGTCTCCCTAAATCTCATGCCATGAAAACAACAATTAAAATAGTGGTTTAATAGTCGCCAAGTAAACCTCAGTGTAATACTATCAGCAAAAATTGATTACAGGCCAATTTTAGCTACGTCAAACATTAGGTAAGGATATGTAGGGTCAGGTCAACAAACCACCCCAAGTTGCACAAAGGAAATGAATTTCACTCAAAGCAAAAAAAATTGAATCATACCAAATTTAAGCTGGTTAACCTACCAAAATTTTGAAAACTAGACTTTAATGTGCTTCCAACCAAACATCTTACTTCCTAAAAGGATATTTCCCAATTCTGAATATTGTCGCCTCATAGTTAAACCATTATTGTGATTTAACTCATAATCTACGCATGGACGATTCTATGTGCATGGTAAAACTGCTAGGATCAACCATACTAGTAATTAAAGGCTTCCAGATTTCCACCGGATTGAGGTGGCTTGAACCTATTCAGATATTTTAAATAAGGCTTTTCTTCACTAATTAGAAACCTCATAATGACTCAGGAATTATTTTAAATATACCATACCACCTACAAAACATCACTTCACAAAAGGGGTTATTTAATGCTGTCCAGGTTTTGCCAAGCTGAAATCTTATTGTGACACTAGTTATATGCCCGAATTTCTTCCCATGAATTAACCAAAATTTTTGTAAGAAAAAACAAATCTTGTTACAACAAAAGGTGAATGTTAAAAAATTAAGCAACTAACAAATGGAGGCCAAATCTTGTCAGGACACCAAATTTTTGTTTAGGATTGAGCTTAGTTCCCAAATACAAAAACTTTTAATAATGAATGAATGGTAACATGACATGTTTAGAAAAATTCTAAACAACAAACATGATCATATCGTTTGAGCGCTAGAACATCTATATATCAAGTGATCGTTTTAGTTGTAGTCATGCTTAGAACTTGTTGCAATATAATTCCTTATGGTTCAAACCCAACTTTTATAGCCCGCATGCACTCACCAATCTTGACAGGAGTAGCGATACTCTTATATGAGGTTTTTGAGTCCTATAAAACGCTTCTTTAGACATGGCCACCAACCAGGTAGCTCAAATATGCTAAAGTGTGACCCAATCATGTTGTGATGTGTACCTAAGGTCTATGATTTTATGTTGACTCAACTCTAAACTAAAGTATGTTTGACCAAACTCTAAACTGAGGTACGTCTTCAAATCACCGAATCACGGTACAACTAAAACCTGACCAAAATCAACTAATCTCTCTACCCTTCACTCTTTTTTGTTGAGTATACTGGTGTATCCATCTATAATCCTCCAAGCATTAAATACTATCCGAATGCCACATGAAATACTCCTGATCTACACCAACCACCACTTTCCATTTTGAGCTAGAGTTCCCTTGGCTAGCGTTCAATAATCAACATCACTACAAAGTACTTTTGGTGGGAAGTCTTGCCACAAATTACCTTTTCCAGACTGTCATGATATTTTTCTTACACCACAGGTCAATCTGCATTCTCCCTCTAATTATTTTCATGTTCATTTGGTAGTTCAGTGGACATTTGACATCCTAACTATCTATTTTGCTTGCTATGCTCTGCATTTCACTTCTTTAATTGATTTTTTTTTGGAACATTTTATCTCTTGGTCCAGCTCGATTAAGGTTGCTTTGGATCATATTTTTCATCTGATCTCCCAGATACTTGCTCAGTGCGAAATCGATCACAGTAGCAATCATTACAATCTAGCCTGCAAGCATTAAAACACTACCAGCATGCACCTTAGATCCATAACCAACTACAAGGAGACAATATTCAAGTGAGCCGCATGTAAGCAGTGAAACACCAATACAACCTACACAGAAGATGCGAGACGTAGTAGCATCAAAGGTAATCTCACCAGTTATTTACTGAATGGACCCGCAAGCTTTTACGAACTATCCAAAAGGTTAAATGTGGTTAGAGGGCCCTGGACTATAACTTCCACGAGTGTGTGGATCGATAGACCCCTGCGTTTTCGAATGTGTCGCATTGTTCATTGGAGCATCAGCATGGCCAAGTGACGTGGATTGCAGCAATGCATTATTAGAGCTAGCAGCAACTCCCTGCAGTGAAAAATGGGGGACATTATTATACCACAAAGAAATGTAAAACAGAGTTTGAAGCCTAACGGATAACAAAATGTATAGACCTGTGATGAAGACCAAACTGACTCTAAAATTCAAATAGCACGTAAAGATAATACAAGCAGAAAAAAATAACAGCATATGCTAAAACTTTAGAAAGTTCAGCATCATCAACAATCAGAAAGGTGAACATTCCTAGTTGAAGCTGAATCTCTGTCACGCTCTCTGAAAAAGTGCCCAGTGCACACAACTTATGGAAACTCACACTCATGAAGCCCTTTTAGTATAGTTCGTTCTCAAGACAATTATGGAGGATGAACACGGTCACACCCATTTACATAGAACCTACATGCCTACATACTGCTTTTTTTTGCCTTGTGTTCTCAATATTTATAGTACAAAACTACAAGGCAAATTCACGAGTCAACTAGCATGAGTGCACTACACATTCACCTACAAATGTCACCGATGTGTGCACCACATATAGACATGTGAATGGACACTACCCACATTCACCTACAAATGTCACTGATGTGGGAACCACGGACCTGTGATTGGACAGACATCCAAATCCAATTAGAAGAATCCAATCAGCCTCCAATTAAAATTGTGCTCCTATCCAGTCCAATCCTAATAATTAGTGGAGATATCCAATCCAACTCCATCTAAATTCAAATCCATCCAATACTAGTTGCCTGTTTGCTGCAAACATCCGAACAGAGCTTCCACCACTAATCAGACTGAAGCTGAGGAGCAGGAATTTGTTGCTCTATGCTGGCTTCTCCCGCAGCCTACATTACACGGATACGTGGCAGAGGGAGCGTATCGCGTATTGGATACGCATCCGATATGGATACGCGTCGGACACGCGGTAGACACGTGTCGGTGGAGTATCCTGTTTTTTATAATTTTCCTGAAATTTGAGTATGTTTCTGGATACGTATCAGTGTATTCGATATGGCCCAGCCCAACAAAAACGATGTTCCTGTCCCCGACGCCCTAGCCCCGATGACCGCACCTCGCGCAGCCGCGTCGCCTCCAGCGAACGAGTGCACGAACGCCTCGTCCGGTCGTCCCTGCTCGCCGGCGACGAGCCTCCACCCCCGCTTGCAGGCCGCTGGCGATGAGCCTCCGGACCTGATCGCTGGAGACGAGCCTCCGCCCCCGCCCCCACGCACAGCCTCCTGTGTACACGCGCGCCGCCGCTGCGCAGGGGATGCACCACCGCTCACCGACTATCATCGCCATGTCATCAATCGACTTCTCTTCCTCCTGCAGACCGCCGCGCAGGGGAGCACGAACCAGTCCGCCACGGCGCCGGCCAGCTCCCATGATGCAGGGGATGCAAATTAGAGGATGATTTGAATCAGCAGCAAAGCAAAGCTGTCTACTCTACTTCTGCCTGTACATCCCCTTCCCCATTATCTACTCTACTTCTGCAGTTCTTAATTCTGTTTGCTCCCCACTTCCCCGGTTCTCCTTCATTAGTGTTGCCCATGCTTCATTGCTTGCATGCAATAGATGGCCTCTCCAGATTTGGTAGTGCTGCACAAGTGAGTGCTAGTGCTAAACCTACAAGTTTTAGACTTTCATAGCTTTTATTTGTATTACTATTAATTTATTAAAAAAATAGTAAAACGTATCTGCGTATCCTGTTTTCTAGAAAAATACCTTCCGATACCAATACACGTATCCGTATCCGTGCTGCATAGCCCGCAGTGACACGGACACCCGGACCACCCATGGCGACTGCTACGTGTCCTGGTCCCAGGACGAGTCCTCCACGCTCGCTGTCTCATGGCCACCTTGGCCTCCACGACCTCGCCTTCTGCGTCAGCAACAGCCTTGGCATGCCCCAAGACCCTGCCCAAGTGCCAAAATCCAATTGGATATTGGACTAAAGCCAATCCAATCCCAGGTCTAACCACGTACATGTAGATGTTGTAACTCAACCTACATGATTTATTCACTCAATCTTATTCACTATCTCTACAGCTAATTTAGGACTAATGCATGCTTAGACCACTTCCAATGCAACTGCTCTCCAGCGTGCACTACTACATGCTAACAGTGCAACACTTCTAAACTCATGTGTATATCGAGTTCATAGCCTCAGACTCCACACCAAACAATTATGGATAAGTACATCAAGATTATATCCAACACTCATTAATTAAACTTGGCTTACCAATCTCTCAGGATGCAGATTATTTGAACGGCTGTTTTCTGCACTACACTTGAATTGCATTCTGATTGCCGGGCGTTGTTCTGCTTCAAGCAGACCTGAAGCGTCAATTGGGCGTGCAACACCAACTGAAAAAGGTTGTTATAAACATGCCACTGTGAATAGACATCCTATAGAAGTTACAACTAAAAAAGTATATTGTCTTGGAAAAAAAATCTAACACCACAAAACAGAAGAATTATACAGAAAAACTTGAAATCCATAAAGCACAATGTATTGTAGAAGAGGAAAATGACTATAAACAGCACTATTTTTATACTACAATAGATAGAAAGCAATTTGAAAACCCTACCTTGGTGCTTGTCCACCTTCGTTGTAACTGGACGGCTGCTTACGCCTACATCATGCTGCCATGGTAGAGAACAATCAGCAAAACTGCTAAAACAATTGGAAAAGATAAACTTCATTTGTTGCATCAAATCTATATTAGAAGATATCACTTTCTGAAAACCTCCAACATATTTTAAAGGAAAATGAAATACTGAGGGAAGTTATAACTCCAAAAACAAGCAGAACTTACAGAGCATCCTTGTTGAGCCTTAGCCTTCTGGGATTGCTTACACTTCAACAAAGTCCAGTCATACACATAATCAAACTGATAGCCTAGAGAAGATCAAATAATAAACAAGTTAACAAGCTTTTCATTAATAATATGATATGACGGGACATTGGACACCAGAATTCCAAATGTTTACCTTCGCGGTCAAATAATGTTCGAAAGGTACGCCTCAAGAAATTATAATCGGGACGCTGATCAAATGTCAGAGAATGGCAGTAGTTGAAATAGGAAGCAAATTCCATAGGGTGGGATTTACATAGAGCCTATAATAATAAAACTTATGAGTACTCATCTTGTCAAAGATATCAAAGGATTTAACATTCATAAATGCTTAAACAACCTCAATAGGAGTTGAAAGCTTCTTCTCACTTATTTTGTCATACTTCTGTTTCTTTGTGGCTGCTTTCAAGCCCTGCCAAGGAAGACTGGACACAACATATAGTTTACTTATACTTACACCAAGTCCATAAAATGTTTCTTCATACACAGCAAATCACGATTAAAGATAGCTGGCATATAAAATGTTTCATACACAGGAAATCATGATCAAAGATAGCTAGCATATAAAATGTTTCGCAGTGTTTTCAGGTAAACACTAATGCAGTCTTGATGCTTGCTTGATTGTTTATGATATAATATATAGAGAGAGGTATATATATAGGTATATGTCCTGATATACATGGACGACCAGATGGACAACCAGGGTTGATTAATCGACCTGGTCGACGATTAATCACAATTAATCGTCTGGTCGGTCCCAGGTCGACCAAGTTCGACCTAAAAACAATGATGTTTCATGTTAGAATTAGGGTTTCATTACTTGGGCCAACCCTAACCAGGGTGGCAATATAGTTGCCATACATGGGCCTAGCCACATGGGCCTGCAATACTCTACTCTAACACCCCCCCGCAGTCTGAACTACCAGCGCAGCGGAGTTTGCAGACTGAACACGAAAAGAAGTACAACAAACGAGCCCCGCCACAGACGCAACTAGCCACTGGTGATGTTGAGGCTGGAGCGGAACTCGATGAAAGTCGAGGACAGGAGACCCTTGGTGAAGATGTCGACGAACTGGGAGGTGGTCGGGACGAGTAGGACCTGAACATCGCCGATGGCGACCCTATCCCAAACAAAGTGTAGATCGATCTCCACATGCTTGGTCCTCTGGTGCTGGACCGGGTTGGTGGAGAGGTACACCGCACAGACGTCGTCGCAGTAGACCAGCACGCTCTGGGAGAGAGGGCTATGGAGCGCGGCGAGGAGCTACCGGAGCGAGGAAGCCTCAGCCACGCCGTTAGCAACAGCGCGGTACTCCGCCTCGGAACTGGAGCGGGAGACGACCGACTGGCGCTTGGACGACCAAGACACCAGGTTGCCGCCTAGGAAGACGACATAGCCGGAGGTGGAGCGGCGAGTGTCTGGACACCCGGCCCAGTTGGCGTCAGTGTAGACAACGAGCTCGGTGGAGGACGACCGCTGGTGAAGGTAGAGGCTGAAGTCGATGGTGCCACGGAGGTAGCGAAGGATATCAAGAGTGTACTGCCGCTGGTGAAGGAGTAACCCGGCAGGATGAGGGTCAACAGTGACCCCAAGGAAGTGATGGAGTGCACCCAGATCCTTCATAGCAAACTCCTGCTGAAGAGAGGCGATGATCCAGCGAAGGAGGGACTCACCGGAGGCGGTGAGGACAATGTCATCAACATAGAGCAGCAGGTACGCAGTCTCAGCGCCATGGTGATACATGAACAGATAAGTGTCTGACTTTGCCTCCACAAACCCCAGGGTCAGGGTCAGTAGGAAAGCAGCAAACCGATGGTTCCACGCCCAAGGGGCCTACTTGAGGCCGTAGAGAGACTTGTTGAGCCGATACACCATGTCTGGACGAGAAGAGTCACCAAACCCCACCGACTGGCTGCAGTAGACTGTCTTAGTGAGAATGCCATGCAGGAAGACATTCTTGACGTCTAGCTGATGCACGTGCCACCCGCATGTGAGAGCCAGTGAGAGCACCGTGCGGACGGTAGCTGGCTTCACCACCGAGCTGAAAGTCTCGTCGTAGTCAACACCAAGGCGCTGAGTAAAGCCCCAGATAACCCAGCGAGCCTTGTAGCACTCAAGAGTGCCGTCAGCTCGGCTTGCAAGTCCAGATCCACTTGTCAGTGACAATGTTCGAGCCCGACGAACAAGGCACTAGATCCCAAGTCAAGTTGGCGAGGAGAGCCCCGTACTCCTCTTCCATCACTCGGCGCCAGTGAGGGTCCAGCAAGGCCTCACAGATGGAAGAGGGTACCGAGGAGACCTGCGAGTCCCCGGAAATCGCCGCAAAAGCCTGGGGCTGCAGGGTACTAGCCGCTTGTCACGTCACCATCGAGTGAACATGATGCGGGTGTCGGTGAAGAAGCGAAGGGTGGTACACCGGCGTCGCGACACGGGTAGCTGGGGGCCTTGGCGACAGTGTCGGTGTCGTTGGCGGAGAAGACGCCGCCAGTAGCGTAGGCGGGCCACCGGTGCCGACGGAGGCAGCGGCGCCAGTCGGGCACGTCGCTAGTAGACACGCATCGGCTAGGCGCGTGCCGGTGGGGCCGGAGTTGCCTGTCCGGGACCCGCGGCGTGGGCACGTCGCTGGTAAACGAGCACCGACTGGGCGAAGCGTGACGGTGGGGCCAGAGTCGGAGTCGTCGACCCGAGACCCGTGTTGTGCGCAGGGGCCAGCCCGGAAGGTGACCCCTCGAGGCCCAGGCCGGGTACAGGCCCCGTGGTGTCACGGGCAACCGGCGGGCTGGGGCAGGGCTCCGACGAGGGGCATAGCGTAGCAGTACCTGCAGGAAACAACGGCAAAGGTGGCTCGACCACCGGGTTAGTGGGAAACATAGAAGATAGGTCAAGGTCCGGGCTGGAGGCAGGAGTTGTGGTGGTGGAAAACAGAAAGACAAACTCATCGAACACCACATGGCGAGAGATGAGGATGCGACGAGAGGTAAGGTCGTAGCATTGGTACCCCTGATCCGGGGACTATCCGAGGAAGACACAGAGGGTCGAACAAGGAGCCAACTTGTGAGGAGCGGTGACGGTGGTGTACGGGTAACACGCACACCCAAAGACACGAAGGTGATCGTAGCGAGGAGGGGTGCCGAAAAGAGCGTGATGTGGCGTGGGAGCTGGGCAGGCAGCAGAAGGAAGGCGGTTAAGGAGGTAGGTGGAGGTGTGCAAGCCCTCGGCCTAGAAGCGAGCCGAAAGCGAGGTCTGAAGGAGGAGTGCGCACGGTGTCGTTGGTGGTGCGAATCATGCGCTCAACCTTGCCGTTCTGAGAGGAGGTATACAGGCAAGACATGCGCAACTGGACACCGTCAGAGAGGAAGAAGGCACGTGAGGTGGAGTTATCGAACTCCCGACCATTGTCACACTGGACGGCCTTGATGGTGAGGCCGAACTGTGTGGACACCCAAGCGAAGAAGTGGAGGATCAAGGGGAAAGCATCAGACTTCGCACGTAAAGGAAAAGTCCAGAAATAATGTGAATAATCATCAACCACCACAAGATAGTACTTGTATCCAGAATCCATAAGTCGCAATGTACAAGGTCAAAAATGCAGACCGCATGAGAACTATGAAAAGGAAGACGAACATGACGGCCCAGTTGGCACGCATGACACAAATGCTCATCGTGAGGCCGAGTACATCAAATACTAGAACTACGACTGAGCTGCATCAGGGCATCACGTTTAGGATGGCCAAGGCGCCAGTGCCAAGTAGTGGAGGAAGTAGTAGTGGCGAAGGCAGCTGACAAAACAGGTGAAGGCGAGGCAGATGCCGGAAAGCGAAGAGTGTAAAGGGACCCCGTGTTGTCACATCGGTGCAAAGGACGCCGAAAAGCCAAATCCCTCACAGTAAGACTAGAAGACTCAAATTCCATAGAACAGGAATTGTCAGCTGTAAAACGATGAATTGAATGAAGGTTGTGAACCATGGAAGGAGCAACAAGAACGTCGGGAAGACAAAAAGAGCCATGGGGGGCGACGGCACCGACTGTTAGTCGCTGGATCCTTGCTCTAGGTGTGAGCAGGATCCTTACTCTCATCGAGAGGATAGCACACAGAGTTGAGGCAATTTTCTGGGTTTATTTCTCACACAATGCTATGCCAACCTGAGGGGTTGGGAATACATATTTATAGGGCTGCTAACCAGCCAGCATATGCCAACATGCTAGTCTAAGATGCTATTGATAACTGCTGTCCTAAAAGCAGTCAAGGATTCTGTCTTATAGATGCTAACTGCTGTCCTATGCTGTGACACAAGGACCATGTGCTGCCTACTGCAGCCCACAACCACCAGCCAACAGAGACTTATCCATCACCGACAGATGTAACAGGAAGACACGACCCATTGGCGACCATAATGGACGAAGGAAGAGAGGAAGACGAAGTGGTGTGGTAAGTAGCGCAGAGTCGGCGACCCATTCCGGCCCAACAGGTTAGGCCAGGGCCATGGTGCTGAAGAAGTTGGCCAAGGTCGCCTGGTCCCAACCGGCAGGCCCGAGCCACGTGGACGTAGAGTACGCGCTGGGAGGTGCCGCCCACCGCCCACGGGGTCGCTGATGGGAACCCCGGGCGAGCACCAACGAGCATGGCCACTGGTGGGCGAGGCTCACCACCGGGAGCCTGGAACGGCCACATGGAGATGCGCCCCGACCATGGGTTGTGGAAGGATGACTAGGGTGCACCCAGTGGAGGTGTCGGCGTCGTGTTGCCCCCACAGCCTGCACCACGTCCCCCACCACGGCAACGGCGGCCGCCACGGCCCCCCCACCCCCGCTCGGCCCGAGGGAGGAAGACCAAGAAGAGACGACGACGACGGAGTGGACGGGCGTGGTGGGGGAGTAGCGACGAGAGCAGTCGAGGAAGTCAATGACCCTGGCACGGAGGCCGATGCGACCTGAACTCCCTGCTGGAGCTCCTCCATGACGAGGTCGTCACGGACCTACAGGAAGGTGGGACAGGGGCGCTGACGGGTGATCCACGTCCGGAGGTGAGCGTAGCCATCGCTGAGCCCACGGAGGACGTTGAGGACCAAGATACGGTCCTCCACGAGCCAGCCAAGGTCGCCGAGGGAGTCCACCATGCCCTTCATCTTGCGACAGAACTCGCTGACGGAGAGGTCGCCCTAGACGAACGTCCAGAAGCTCGCATTGAGACGCAAAGCCCGGGCCTCGGCGTTGCCTAGAAACTGGCCCTCAAGCGTCAGCGATCGAAGTGTTGCGGACGAGGTCATGGAGGTACAGGGAGATTGTCCCCAGGATCCAGGAGAGGACGATGCTGTCGAGGCGGAGCCACGAGGCGGTCTGGACCGCGCCCACGGCATCGAGGAGGACATGGTCATCGAGGGCGTAGCGGCGAAGGATGGCGACTCCGGCTCGAGGACAACCGAGACCAGGAGTCGGATGTTCTGAACACCCCCGGCCTGGTAGTGAAGCTAGGCCATGAGCGGGTCGATCGGGTCGTGCCAGAGGACCACCGCTGTGTGAGCCATGCGGTGGCCGGTCGAGCCGAAGGACGTGGCCCCGACGTCGGCCGAGGCAGGGAGACCGAGGAGCTGCTCCGCGTCGGCGATCTGGCGGGCCAAGGCATTAGCCGTATCACGCTCGCGCTCCCAGGCGATGGCGGCCTCACGCATGCAGGCCATGCCCTCTTTAGCAGCGACCCGGGCTGCGACAAGGGCGGCAGCGAGGGCTGAGGTGGGAACCATGGCATGAGGCGGAGGTGGGGCGGCGACAACCAGCATCCCCAACCCGGCTGCAATGGCGGAAGCAGCCCCTGCAGCCATGGCTGCGGGCCCTATAGCCGCGGCAAGGGCGTCCACACCGGCCACGCTTCCTGGGGCATCAGCAGCATCCGCCCTGGCGTGCTCTACCGCAGGCAAGGCAGCATCCGCTCCGGCTCCCACTGCCATGAGGGGAGAGACGGGCGGAGCAGTCCCGTGCGGTGCGGCGGCGCTGGGCGGGCGGGTCGAGTCGGCAGCTACGCTGAAGGTGCTGGGCGGGCGTCCCTACGCGGCTGCAGTACCAGGCAGACGGGCTCCCTGCACAGGCGGGAGGTTAGGGTCGGTTGCAGTGCTGGGCGAACGCGCCCCCTGCACAGGCGGGCGGTTGGGGTCGCCCGCGGTCAGAGCGCCGGCGGGTATGGGCGAGTGCGCCCCCTGCATGGCGGAGGCGGCGCCCTGGACGGCGGCTGCGGGGGTAGCGGCGCCAGAGCAGGCCAGCTGCGCCCAGGAGGAGTGGGGAAGGGGAGGAAAGCAGGAGAAGTATGTGGGAGGAGGTGGAGGAAGGTCATCCATGGCCGGCGGCGGCAGGCACCAGCTAGCCTCTAGCGGCGGTTGGAGGAGAGAGCTAAACCTAGTCTGGTACCATGTTAGAATTAGGGTTTCATTACTTGAGCCAACCCTAACCAGTGAGGCAATATAGTTGCCATACATGGGCCTCATGGGTCTGCAACACTCATAACATTTCATACACAAGAAATCACGATCAAACATAGCTGGCATATTTAGACAACTGTACTAATTGTTTGGCTTCAGGCATATAACGACATAATATACTAGGAAAAATGGTGTTTTTGCCCCCATCCAAAAAGCCTCCAATAGCGGTGGCCCACCAGAAGCACAGCCACAGCAGATCCTTGGTATCGCCTCCTCATTCGTTAGCCTTGCTTTTTGCCCCCATCCAAAAAGCCTCCAATAGCGGTGGCGCACCAGAAGCACAGCCACAGCAGATCCTTGGTATCGCCTCCTCGTTCGTTAGCCTTGCTCAGACAGATCCCAAGCAGCAGTCTGCAGGCTGGCCTCCCAGCTGATCTGCCGTCACCTAGACTTGAAGTCAGCGTCGTAGGCATCCTCAGCACGATTGTGTCTCCCCTTCGCATGTAGGATTTCGATTGTCTGATGCCATACCCAGTCAGTTGCGCTCCCCTTGTAGCCGACCCTAGATGTGGGTTTGCTAAAGGTCTAATATTTCACCTAGGAAATAATCATGGGCCAGGCCATGAGCGCAGATCGCAAGATGAGGATGATGTGCCAAGGGTCACCAGCACCCCCGTGGTCACAGCCTCACAAGCGATGGGCCACTCAACGCAATATCGAGAAGGAAACCTGGCTCGGCCGACAACCGATTCCAAGAACCGAGGCGAGAGAAAGGGGGAGCCACCACCACTTGGAACGATAGACAGGCACGTAACAGCACGGTGATGGCACCCGCAACCCCAAAACCCCACCGCAGGCGGGGCATGTCCTGGTTTGGATGTCCGTAATTTGGAGGGGGATTAAACGATTTAAAAAAAAAATAGAACGCATGCCCTTATCCAAGCTATCGAACCAAGCCCATCCCCACCGTCTAGATAGCCTGAACCTAGTGTAGTCAGTGGCGCAAATGGCAGGGTGGCGCAGGCACGCGCAGCACGCAAGTGGGCTGGCGCGGGGTGGCCGCAGCCAGCAGGTGGCGGTCATGCTGGGCGAGTGCAGCATGCCCACGCAGGGCGGGTGCAGCGGTCACACAGGGCGAGCGAGGAGGGTGTTGCGGCCACGCACGGTTGGCACGGCAGGCTGATTTCGTTTCTCTTTCGCCTGTATGTCTTCTCCCAATCTGTTCCGACGACCTTTTTTTTCCTTTGTTTGTCTGTCCACAGACCTGCGTCCTTAAAGTGAATATCCACTGTGACGGCTGCCTCAAGTGAAGGTCCTTCAGAGGATTGATGATAAGTTGCAGGATCAAGAAATAATCTTTTTTAAAAACTGTAGAGAATCACCACACACCCAATGTGCCGAGGCTCCTGCTGGACGGTGCGGAGGCTGCCTGTCTGAACGGGTCACAGGGCGGGCCGCCACTGGTGCTACAGGAGGCACTGGTGTTGTCAAAGGTGCAAGAGATGGCGCCAGTCCTGCAGGAGCTGCACAGTAGGCGCCGGCGCTACTAGGGGCACTGCAGGGGCCACAGAAGCAGCTGCAGGAGCCACGGTGCCGGTCGGTCTTGGAGGACGGGCACGGCGAGAGTAGACGGCACCGAAGCACTGGCCACCCGGCTGAGGTCCGCCCGCAGGGGGAGCAGATGGAGGGTGCCCGCCCACAGGGATAGCCAGGGGACCCAGCTAGAGGATGGTCGGGTCCAGGAGCTCCGGGGATGTGTCCACGCTGGTGGTGTCAGCGAGCAGCGTGGCAGCACCCGCACAGGAAATCAAGTGAAGACGGCATGGAAGCCACCGATGATGCTGCCGAAAATGGGAACAGACTCATAAAAAATAACATGGCGGAAAATGATGATGCGGCGAGTGGACATGTCAAGGCAGTGGTATCCCTTGTGAGAGGATGGATATCCTAGGAAGACGCAGGGTGCGGAGCGAGGAGCAAGTTTGTTGAGGGAGGTGGCTGTGAGGTTAGGGTAGCAGAGGCACCCAAAAACCCGGAGTGAGGAGTAATCTAGTAGGGTGTTGTGAAGGAGCTGATGGGATATTTGGTTTTGGATGGAAGAGGGGTGCCTATTGAGAAGAAAGGTGGCTGTGCGCAGGGCTTCAGCCCAGTAGGGAGGTGGCACGAACGCATGGAGGAGCATGGTACGGATGGTGTTATTTGTGGTACGGAGCATGCGTTCAACCTTGCCATTTTGTGGGAGGTATAGGGGCACGCGAGGCAGAGTGTAATGCCATGGTTGGCGAGGAAGGAGGTGGTGGCATGGTTAACGAACTCGGTCCCATTATCAGCTTGGAAAGATTAGGGTATGGTGCCAAACTGTGTTTGAGCATAGGCTACCAGCGGACGCCACTACTGCTGTTGTGCCCCGCCTGTCCAGGGAGCGTAGCAGTACCAGGGGCTTGCTGGCGAAGCAGGGGCCCGCTGGCCGCCCCCACCCTTCTTCCAGCGACCGCCACCACCCTGGCCGCCGCCACCGTAGCCGCTGTTGTGGCCGTCGTGTTGGTGATGTTGCAGGACATTGAGGACATTGAGGCCGCGCAGGATATTGAGGACGAGCTCCGAGTCGATGATGTTGCAGCCAACATCACGGAGGGCGTCAGTGGTGACCTTCATCCACTGGCAGTAGTCGTTGACGGAGGAATCGCCCTGCGTCATGGAGTGGAACTCGTGACTCAGGAAGATGGCGTGTGGGGCCTTGTTGGCCTCGAAGAGGCACTTGATGGTGATCCAGAGCTCACGCGCGGTCTGATCTGGTGGCGCAGCAAGGTCGAGAACGTCGGAGCCGATAGAACCGAGGAGCCAACTGCGAACACAAGAATCAGCAATAGCCCAAGCAGGGTTAGTGGGTCGGGCCTCCACCGTGCCGTCGATGTGCAGGAGGAGACCAAATTTCACGTAAAGGGAGGTGAAGAATGGCGACCACTGATTGAAGTTGGGGTGCTTCAGTTCCAAGGTTAGCGAGATGTGGTTTTTGATATAGATCGTCGCATAGGGGGCGACGAGGAGAGCTGAGGCAGAGGAGGTGGCAGGGGCTGCCGTGGAGGCAGAAGAGGTCGACATTGTCAGCCTAGGAGGGAGGACGGCTGGTGGGTGAGGGAGGGAAGGGGAGAAACCTAAATCTCTGATACCATGTAGAGAATCACCACCCCCCCAACGTGGGTGGCGAGCCTTTCATATATAGTGCCAATTAGGCACACATGGAAGGTACATACATAACAGGCTATCACCTGTACAAGGTAACTAGGCTATACATAGCAACTAGCTAAACTAGGGGATCTAATTGATCTTGATATATACATATCCTAATAAAAACGCTAATTGCTTGCTTTTTTGTTGTTTTCCATTGTTGTGTGTTCGTCTTGCTATTAAGTTGCATGCACCAACCAATTCAACCCAAAAGCTTAAGCTGATCGGAAGAGGTGGGCAGTTCACTTATACTCCAACATGCTTCTGCCAGCCTGCCAGGGCTCTGGGTCTGTTCTGTTTGGTTCAGCTGCACTAATTTGTTCTTCTCCGTAACAGAAACGATGGATACTTCTGTTCATTCCAAAAATAACTTTTTCTCTTTTTTCTTCTATTCTAAGAGAAATGTGCTGGAATGGTTTGACATGCAAGGGTGTACCAGAGCATGGTGGATGTGGAGCAGGGCACAGTTGATGCGGTGTATTTTCAATATTAAATCTGATTTGACATAATTGCAAATTGTGCCAAATACATTTGACCAAATCTAATCATTTTTGTCAAAATACAATATAAATGTCTTGTCCCAAATTAGGAGAAAAATCACAAACAGCCCTACAAAACCAGGGGCAAAATCACATGGGCATATTTGTCCTGTACAAAAGTTAACTCCATTAAGGGAGGATGACGGAATAGGGGCGAAGTGGTGCTTCATTTTGAAAACGCAGGGGCAAATTCACAAAGTTAAAAAAAACAGGGGCAAAACCACAATTTCAATAGAAAACGGTATGAATGCAAAGAGCCAATGGGGAAAACGGTGTAATATATTTTATTTCCAATGGACATTTACTGTCTCAAAACATTACAGAAGGCCAGAAAAACATGGTTTTTAGTAATGACCGCTACACATGCAGCATTATTCTAGGACAATGGTGAAAAAAAAAGCACAATAGAGATCTTTAACACAAAATCATACCTTCCCCTGAGGAAATACAGGAGAACGTATCCAATCGATTCCAAATCATCTCTGCGGCTTTGCTCTAGTAACCAAAGTAAGTTAGTGATAGTGGACCAAAGGAAAACACAATGCCTATAATTGTTCAATAATCTATAGAACCAGTGCTATTTTAGTGTTACAATATACATGTGCACAATACAAACATTCAGGGTAACTACACAAGAGATAAATGCAAAATAGAACGGCCATATACTCACCAATCCCAAGATGAGTATTGCGGCTAGCATAGCGAGCTGTGCCAGTCAAGTTTTTATTTTCTCTGTAAAAACAAGTATGTAACCACAATGAACATTGTATTACCACAGTTGGAAAAAGAAGAATAAAATGAAAAGTCAAACAAAAACATGATAGTTTGGGAAGAAATGTGTTTCAAAAATCACTGCCTCACCTATAAGGTATATGACGGTTGGTGGTTGAATCACGATATCTCTTTGCGAGCCCGAAGTCGATTACATAAACCTGACAGTTAGAACACAAAATAATCAAAATAAAAAATTGTGGCGCAATCTTTCTTCAACGATACGCAACTCTCCTGATTGTTCGATAAAATTCATAGTGCAATCTAAGAATTCACAGGCCAACTAAGGTTCTGTTTGTTTTACCTTACAGATTGACACAGACGGTCAGGTTGTAACCTGATTGTAATAATACACATGCAAGATTGTTACAATCCACAAATCTGCATCACCCCAGCAGCCCAGATTCAAATGTATATACATCTATAATCTATCACGACATGCAACTCATCGACATCAGCAGACCACTAGCACATGCAATGACAGTACATATTTATTCATGCAAGTAAGGATGCAAATGGGGCAGCGGTGGGCAGCCCGCCCCATGTCCGCTCAAGCCACAAGTCCTACCAGAGCTAATGTGGCCGCAAACATGTTGTCATTATCTTTTTGTGGGTTGGTGCAGCAGCCCACAAAGGGCCGCAGCCCTTGTTGAATCGATCCCAGGAAAACATGTGAGCCAGTGAATCCATCCCGGAAAACAGCTTGCACGCAAAGGTGTCTGAACTACAACGACAAACATTGGTTAAATCACAATCGCTTGGTACTGCACACACTGAACTTCTCAAACAAACATAATCATCGCCAACGACCATGCCCCTAGCAGGCATGGAGTCGATGCCGGCATCGTAGCGCATGCCTATGGATGCAAATGGCACAGCGACGGTCAGCCCGCCCCGCATCCGCCAGAGCCGCGAGCTCTCTCACGGGCATACGCGACAGCCCGCGCAGCACCGCTAGCTTTTGCGGGCTTTGCGGCAGCCCGCACAGCACCACATAGCTCGAGACTGCGCACGTCTAACCAACACACCGATGCAGCCATGCAGCCCTCTAGCTAGAAGACTGCAAAGATAGCTAGCAGATTCACTCACTCACGTTAACTTGCACAAATTTACAATTCATCTCACATAATTCCACAAAATCTTACAAAATAAAAAAAAAACTGAAAATAAAAAACATGACAATACCATTACTGGTGACAAATAAAAAAATCTGAAAAAAAAAGCAACGAGCTCGCCTCGGGCGGCGGCGGCGGCAGGCACTGCATTTTCGTGTCCAGCGGCATCAACTGGTTCGGCTACGGCATCGTCATGTCCAGCGATCCTCCTTGTCGTGGCCCAGGCATGTGGATGTCCGTCGCCACACCACGGCCACGACATGGAGCGGAGCGTCAACGAGGCAACACTTGAGGCGTTTCTGGCGGTGGCCTAGGCGAGGAAAGCGCCCTCGGCGGCACAGTAATGCAGCATGCTGCTGCCCTATTTGCCTCGACAAACGACAACTACAGGGACAGCGACGTGATCCGGGTGCTCTTTGACTGCGGCCATCTGTTCCACTGGGCTGCGTCGACCCCTAGGCTCTAGCGGCGGCCCATGTGCCCGGTTTGCCGTCATCGCTGCCGAGCCCTAAGCGCACGCTGCTCGCCGAGGTCATGCCACTAGCGTCAGCAACTGCGCGCAGCTGCAGGAAGAGCCCCCCAGGTGACCTCCCATCGACCTTGAACGCAAAAGCGTCTCTCGGCGCGCCTTGCTGTTGTGTGGTCTTGGTCCTAGTTGTCGGCGGCCGGATGCGGCAGGGGACTAGGCTGCCACCGGGACGGTGCTAGCATAGGGTTTGTCGCCTCCTCTATTGGAGGCGAACACGTGCATCGCGTCTTGCGAGCGGGCAAAGCGGCGCCGCTGGGTCTATGCGCAGGCACGCATTGACATATGCGGGTTCGCGGCGCGGGTTTTGTGGGTTCACGGCGCATGGTAACCCAACCGGCACACGGCGCAGCCCGCGCCACTTGCATCCCAACACACACCCTTACTAGCACAAAAGTCTTGTGTGGCGTCCTCGCTACCACGACCAACCTACTGCGTAAGGCCACACCCGCTTATTCTAGAGACATGCCCCACACGCGCCTTGGCGTTGGCAGCCCGGGGCCCAGAACCTCCTCCATCTCGGCGGCCCGGTGGATCTGAGCCTCGAGCGCCCTTATCTTGTCCCGCAGCAAACCCATGCACTCGTCGCATGCGCGGACAAGCTCCACGGCCTCCACGAGCCTGTGCTCGTGCGTGGCGAACGAGCGTTGCATCAGCGAAGTCGGTCGTGCAGCGGTGGCGGTTGAGGTGGGCGACAAGTTCCTCGGCCAACATGGCCACGAGCTCGGGGTTGATGTTGGGCTTGAGGGTGTGGGGGTATAAACCCCTATACCCTCATGGGCCTATATGGGCCGCACCATCAGAGGTGGCTCGGCCCACAGGATGAAGACGTGCGGCGCACGACTGGTCGGCGTGCACCGCAAGGCTACAAGATATTGTACCAAATAGGATACTTTGCTTGTAACTCTGTCCCTTCACGATATATAAGGAGGGGCAGGGGTCCCCTAGAGGACAGGGGATACATCATATTCTCTCAGCACAAATCAATACAACCAGACGCAGGACGTAGGTATTACGCCAACTCGGCGGCCGAACCTGGATAAAAAGCTTGTCCGTGTCTTGCGTCACCATCGAGTTCGTAGTTCACGCACCGTCTACCGATAAACTACTACCGTGGGTATACCCCAAGGTAGACTGCCGACTAGCTTTCGTCGACAGTGGCGCGCCAGGTAGGGGGTGTGCGTACAGCTCTCCCGACGAACAAGATGGCCATCATCCCCGACTTCGCGGCCATGGCGGGCGACTTCACGTTCACCGTCAGCTTCAACAACTTCACCGCCATGACAACGGAGGAGGTGTAGATCCGATCTGCGCCAACCACTTCTTCATCGACGTCGGCGGCGGCTTCAACCACGCTGGCTACGACTCCGACTACTCCAGCAACGTCTCCGACCACGCCGACAACGCGTCACCCACTTCCCTGCTACAAAGGGAGGCAGATCGACAACACCGACCTGCTCGGGCCATCGACCAAATTGTTTGGCCTACTTGCTCTGACCACGAGTCGCAATAATAATCGCCGCGAAGAACGACGCTACGACAACAGCGACCACCATCATGACAAGTCGAAAAGCTCGAAGGCCGGACAATTTTGTCGTCACTAACTAGACTTTCATCCAAAGATAAGTACACTTCTAATATCTTATTTATTTTTGGCATAATATTTTTTATTATTCTTCAAAACAACTTTTTTAGCCACACTAGTTTTTTCTCCTACACGAGCTTTCCAGAGCCGGTACTGTCTCCGACTCCTCCCTACACGTGCACGAGATCCGCCCTCTGCGTTCCGGGTGGTCGGCAGTAGCTCTCTGGCGAGGCTGGCAATCCCACGCGTGTCTAGGTTCCGCACCTCATGCTGATTGTTGGCTAGACCAGAGCTGGTACAAGCTCTAGGATGAATTAACTACTTGTGCTAATTTTATAACAAAAAATCTAAAACTTATCTCAGTACCGATTTTTATCTAAAGTATTTATACATCATGTACTACCTATTCTTTATATTTATTTTTCAGGGGTTTGGCCCAGTCGACAAGCTACGCTCGGGGACTCGTCGACTATTCCCTACGCTGTGCCCGGGGACTGCTCCGACCACCGAGCACGTTTACGTTCCCAACCACGCTCGGGGACTTGTCGACTACTCTCTATGCTGTGCTCGAAGACTGTGCCGACCACCGAGCACGTTTACGTTCCCAACCACGCTCGGGGACTTGTCCACCGGTCCCTACGCCGTGCTCGGGGACTGTGCCGACCACCGAGCACTATACGCTCGGGGACTGGTCGACCAGCTCACCAATTTATGAACTTGGGGACTGCACCGACCACAGAGCAATTGATGCTCGGGGACTGGTCGCCCAGTCCATCAGCTCGGAACTTCAAGGACTGCACCGACCACCGAGCACTCGACGCTCGGGGACTGGTCGCCCAGTCTATTAGCTCGGAGCTTCAAGGACTGCACCGACCACCGAGCACTCGACGCTCGGGGACTGGTCGATTAGTCTATTCAATTGCAGACGGACTGGTAAATTCAATTTTTTAGACCTTGCTACAAGGCTCATACTTCGCCTTCCAGCAAGCTCGGGGACTACATCGGTACGATGCATCTGGCGATGCATCTCAGTTACAGAATTTCTTTGAGGACTTTTATTTTGACCCTGGCACCACGTGCCTACGTCACCTACTACCAGGCTCGGGGACTAAGTGGGCACACTTCACCTTGCGGTGAATATGCTTGCTTTTTGAAAGACTATACTTTTCAGAAAAATAAAGTGGGCACACTTCACCAGGAAAGAAATCTTTTTTGATTAAGAGCACCATGCATTCTTCGAACAACCTGCTTCTTCGATGTCAATGTTGATCAACTGTCTTTTGAGTTGGTCAAAATACCGTTGCAACTGTTTGGGCGACTTTCCTACTTATTGAAGACGTCAAGCCTCACTGATCGAAGAAGCTCAAGACGGCGTGTTACATCACAATACATGGTGCTCGGGGACTAGCTGTGGGGGTATAAACCCCTATACCCTCATGGGCCTATATGGGCCGCACCATCAGAGGTGGCTCGGCCCACAGGATGAAGACGTGCGGCGCACGACTGGTCGGCGTGCACCGCAAGGCTACAAGATATTGTACCAAATAGGATACTTTGCTTGTAACTCTGTCCCTTCACGATATATAAGGAGGGGCAGGGGTCCCCTAGAGGACAGGGGATACATCATATTCTCTCAGCACAAATCAATACAACCAGACGCAGGACGTAGGTATTACGCCAACTCGGCGGCCGAACCTGGATAAAAAGCTTGTCCGTGTCTTGCGTCACCATCGAGTTCGTAGTTTGCGCACCGTCTACCGATAAACTACTACCGTGGGTATACCCCAAGGTAGACTGCCGACTAGCTTTCGTCGACAGAGGGCGAGGTGGTCATCTACTAAAGGAGCTCCGGCGGGGGTCAACGGTTGCCTTCGGAGCTAGATCCGTGGCAACAGGATCTAGAGCTAGAGGGGCCAAGCTTCGTTCATAGTTGTAGCTCGATTGGATTGACAAATGAACTTCTCAAGCGTCGGTAGTGGAGATGGCGGCGGGCGATGGTGCATGGTGTGCCATGGGGCTAGCGCCTGCATTTCTGTTCGCCATGGAGTGGAGGTGGCGGCGACGGAGATGTCGGTTGTGCCAGGATGTGGGTCAGACACTTCAGCCCACTCTAAGTGGGCAAGGCCTTGTGCGCCCAGATCTCGTCTCGCAACATGTCCATGCACTCGTCGCCCACGCGGGGCCATTGGGATAAGTGGGTCAGACACTTCAGCCCACTCTATCCAAGTAGGCTAGGCCTTGTGTGCCCTGATCTCGTCACGCAACATATCCCTACACTCACACGCGGCAAACCTGAGCACCGTGTCAGCAAAATCAGCCATGCAGCAATGGCCTCTGGTAGGCATGGTATCAACGTCAGGTCCACAGCATACGCCAGGACTAGAACAAAAGTCTTGTGTAGCGAGCTCGCGACCATGGCCAACCGGTCACGGCCTCACGCACGCCCTTACTAGCACGGAAGTCTTGTGTGGCGAGCTCGCGACCATGACCAACCTACAGCATGAGGCGGCGCCTACTAGTTCCAGAGCCAGTACCCAGCACCTCCTCCGTCTTGGCGACCCGATGAGTGAGCCTCGCGTGCCCTGATCTCGTCCTACAACATGTCCATGCACTCATAGCATGCGTGTACAAGCTCCTCAGCCTCCGCGAGCCTATACACGCGCGTGACGAACACGAGCACTGCGTTAGCGAAATCGGTTGTGCAGTAGTGGCGGTTGAGGTGGGCGACGAGTTCCTCGATCAGCATAGCCACGAGCTCGGGGTTGATGCTGGGCTTGACGGCGAGGTGGGTGTCATCCGCCGGAGGAGCTCCGATGGTGGCCTGACAACTGCCTTGGGAGCTGGATCCACGGCCACGAGATCTAGAGCTAGACAAGGCCATGCTTCCTTCACAGCTGTAGCTCGATGGGATCGACAATGAACTCAAGCAATGTAGTGGAGGTGGCGGCAGCGATGGCACAGGGGGTGCCATGAGGCTGGCGCCTGCGTTCGCGTTCGTGTTCACCATGGAGTGAAGGTGGCAGCACAAGCGATGTGGGTTGCCGCCGAGATGTGGGTCAGACACTTCAGCCCACCCTAAGTGGGCTAGGCCTCGCGTGCCTAGTTCTTGTCCCACACAATATCTATGCGCTCGTTGCCCGCGTGGACAACCTCATCGGCATTCGTGAGCCTGCATTCACAAGCAGCGAAACCTAGTGCCACGTCAGCGAAGTCAGCCATGCAGCACTGGCCCCTAGCCGTTACTAACACAGAATTCTTGTGTGGCGAGCTCGCGCCCACTAATTCAAGAGCCATGTCGAGCGCGCGCCTTGGCATTGGCGGCCCTGGGCTGCTGCAGTGCGCACATCTCGGTACGTAGCACCTCCTTCGTCTTGGCGGCCCGTTGGATAAGCCTCGCGCACCCTGATCTCGTCCTGCAGCATGTCCATGCACTCGTAGCCTGCGCGGACAAGCTCCTCAACCTTTGTGAGCCCGTGCACACGCACTGCGAACACGAACGTTGCGATAGCAAAGTCGATCGTGCGACAGTGCCGGTTGAGGTAGGCGATGAGTTGCTCAACCGCAAAGCCACGAGCTCAAGGTTGATGCTGGGCTCGACGACGAGGTGGGTGTCGTTCGCTAGAAAAGCTCCGATGAGGGCCTGTTAGCTGCTTTGGGAGTTGGATCCACAGCCACGGGATCTAGAGCTAGAGAAGGGCATGCTTCGTTGCAGTTGTAGCTCGATGGGATCGAGACTAAACTTCTCAAGCAACGGTAGTGGAGTTAGCGACGGCAATGGCACAAGGGGTTGCCATGAGGCTAACACCTGTGTTCGCATTCACCATGGAGTGGAGGTGGCGGCGACGGCGATGTGGGTTCCTGCCAAGATGTTGGTCAGACACTTCAGCCCACTCTATGTGGGCTAGGCCCGGCACGCCTAGATCTCATCTTATAGCATGTCCATGCGCTCGTCGCCTGCGCGATGCCACCGGGATATGTGGGTTAGACACTTCAGCCCACTCTAAGTGGGTTAGGCCTCGCGCGGCCTGATCTCGTCCAACGGCATATCCATGCACTCGCTGCTCGCGCAGACAAGCTCCTCGGCCTCTGCAAGCCTGCACTTGTACGTAGCAAACCCAAGTGCCACATCAGCGAAGTCAGTTGTGCGCCAGTGGTCCCTGGCAGGCATGGTTTTGACGCCAACATCGTAGCACATGCCCTTACTAGCATGAAGTCTTAAGTGTGGCAAGCTCGCGACCACGACCAACCTACCATGGCCTCATGCACAGCCTTACTAGCACGGAAGTCTTGTGTAGCGAGCTCGTGACCATGACCAACCTGTAGCATGAGGCCGCGCCCACTGATTCCAGAGCCATGCCGCGCGCATGCCTTGGCATTAGCAGCCTTTGGCTGCTGCAGCGCGTAGATCTCGATCCGCAACCCCTCTTCGTCTTGGCAGCCCGGTGGGTGAGTGAGTCTTGCATGCCTTAATCTCCTACATCATGTCCATGCACTCATAGCCTGCATGGACAAGCTCCTCGGCCTCCGCGAACCTGTGTTCGGCGCGGCGAACACAATCGCTGCATCAGCAAAATCAACGTGCAGTGGCGGTTGAGGTGAGCAACGAGTTCCTCTACCGGCATTGGCACAAGTGCCTTGGGAGCTAGATCCACGACCATGGGATCTTGAGATGGAGGAGGCCATGTTTCACTCACAGTACCTCGATGGAATCAACACTGAACTTCTCAAGCTCAATGCGGGTCAGACACTTCAGCCCAAAGAACTTATACAAAAATATTAGACACTATGACCCGAAGAATTCCTCTATTAAAACCAGGTTTTCTCATGGAAGCAAAAAGTCATGGGAAATATGTCAAAAGGAAGACATGTGTTTCCAAGGAACTCATGGCACCTAGAAACCCCTGAAGAACCAAAGAACTCCAGCTCAAGGATTTTCACGAAATCCACGAAAGGATGCAAGAAATGAGGGTTTTCTCAGGGCTTCAAGCCATCACATGAACAAAGTTCCAAGGGTACCAAAAGACTCCAAAAACATTTCTACAACTCATCCCAAGCAGCAGATAAACATTCCCCAAAAATTGGCTCCAAAAATCTAATCTAAAAAAGATAAATTTCAGATTTAAATAGAGGGGAACAAACAACTTGCACAAGATTGATACCTTGATACCTAGATTACCTCAAGATGTTCGATTACAAGCTTCTCCTAGTCTAATGCATACCTAGAATGTCAAATTGCTCAAGAAAAAAGAGCCCCTCCCTTTCTTCCGCTAACCCTAGCCTTCACTAACACACAAAATGAGAGACCTCACGTTTATCTAGACTAGCCTTCTCTACTATATATAGGCACTTTACTCTTTCCAAATTTGTCCTTACATAGCACAAAACCTAAACACCCCAAGGGGAAGAAAGGTCAGTGTTTTTGTCACTTCATCGGACACTTCAGCCCACTCAAAGTGGTCTAGGCTGTGGTATTATCAGCAGGTTGAAGCCACGGCCCGCCCCACCATGCATGCTTACATGCAAGCTATTGACGTCAGCAAGCCACTAACATGCATTTATTTGTCCACATCGGCATACCACACCATAGACTACAATTCATTTATAATAGTTTATTCCTTCACACAAGTAAATATAAGTCGTCTACTTTCAATCCAAATCAATTGTGATCCCCGCAGCAACGTGCAGGAATGCTTCTAGTTGTATAACAATTTGCAAGCTAAAACAGAAAGGGCCCACATACAAACCTGGTTGGCTTTTCGACCAAGGCCCATGAGGAAATTATCAGGCTTGATGTCTCTGTGCAGATAGCCTTTAGAATGCATAAATTCTATTCTTGTTATCTGCAAATAGTAAATGAAAATCAGTTATAACCAACTACAGCATGGGTAAAAGAAGTGTCAAGGGCCTGGTAATCTAGGGTAGGTGGCCCTCGACTACGGAGTTCGTAGTCTCCTGCCGTTGTCTTCCGATCGCGGAGGTTATACCCCTCTCGGCGGCTCGGACTTGAGAACGTTGGGAGAGAGAGAGAATTAGGGTAACAATACTTTTCTTAATATCTCAAAGTCTGTATATATAGCCAAGGGCTGAATACTAGTAGGAGTAAAACTCTCCTAAATATAAGGCTAAGTATAATTCTACTTCCTAATCTAGCCCCTAGTCTGTTGGGCGCCTTCTCCCTACGATGCGCTGGACCTGGCCTGCGCGCGCTCGGTCGCCATGCGTACGTCGCGGGCGCGGCGTCTCCTGGAGTACGAGATACCTGTAAGTGCATCTAGCCCTTTAGTGGGTTTTGGTGAATTGAATGACAACACAATTAAAGGTCTAACAAGTTTGCTAAGTGTATCAAAGGGTCAACAAGAAAGCAAACTTGATGGTATTTCACACAAAGTTCAAAGAAGACCAAAGTTGTGTGTTGGTGTAAACTGAAGCTTGATTAATGTCAACGCTCATATCAAGAAGATATTCAAGCAAGAATCACAATATTGAAGAAACAGTTTTTCAATGGATGCTTAACATGATGTGACTTGAGTATGGCTTGATAGAGTGAAGATAGCAAGGAAAAGGCTTCGAGAGACTAAGCGAAGGTGAAGGTGAAGCAATGGCTTGTAGACCGAGGTACCATGGCTAAGGTGAAGAAGAGAGTACTTGCATTGAGTCGAGGTACTAATTAAGCTATGAGGAGTCATATTGTGTTGAGGATCAAAATCTTTAATGGAAGTGACTTGAAGTCATGGATTGAACTCACATATGTTGAAATGATTCAAGTCACATGCTCAAGCTATATTTACTCAAAGAGAGGAGACAAAGTTAATTGCATCCTTGATGAAGTGATATTGAGAAGAAGTGGCATATGAAGACATTGAAGACTCAAGTGGTTAAATTGGTTATATACTTTTGACCTTGAGTTTAGGATTTGCCGCACTATAAAGAGGGATGCAAATTTAGTTGGTTTGAGGAAGATAGAGTGCTCAAGTATTAAAACTAAATCAAAAGAGAGACACTCTAACACTTGCACGCACGAACATCTAGGAAATTTCTTCTCTGCCAGGGTGACCCGGTAGTACCAACCCTCAGGGCCGGTGGTACCGGCAGTGCCAGCCCTTTCTCTTGAGTTTTGCGAGAAAATGAACTACCGGTAGTACCGGGCTCGGGCCGGTGGTACCGGCCAGCACCAGTAGTACCGGTGTGAAACGCCGATAGTACCGACAGGCCAAATCTGCGCTGACTTTGGTTGCGGAGATTTGAACTACCGGTGGTACCGGCCTTCTACCGGTGGTACCGGCAATGGTCGGTAGTACCGACAAAAGCCCGGTGGTACCGGTAGGCTTATTTCTCGCAAATCATAGAGACTTCTTACCGTTAGATCTGAGGGCCGGTAGTACCGGCGTCTAGCGCCGGTAGTACCGACAGTTGTTCTGAACACATGTATAAATAGCTTTCCCCTCATTCTAACCGTTGGCTGACTCTCCCACTCGACCAAACCTTCAGCCAAGGCACCTCTCTAGCTCCCTAAAGCCTCTCTCTTGTATCCCCTTTGCTCCTAACTTCAAATCTTGCAAGGGATTGAGTGAGAGAAGGATTCTTGGTGAGAGAAACATCAAAGCAAAGCTTGAGCACCTGATTTCTTCGTCAAGCCGGTTGGATTTGTGTTTGTTACTCTTGGAGCAAGGCTCCTAGCCGGCTAGGCGTTGCCCATAGAGCTTCCTACTCATGTGGTAGCCTCGGGAGGTTTGTAATCACTCAAATCATCTAGTGAAATCACCCCTCATCTCAAGGGATTGCTCTCTTGACTTGAGAACGAGGATAGGGTTGAAAGAGACCCGAAAAGCCTGTGTGGCTTCCTCAACAACGTGGACATAGGCAAGCCTTGGTGGCGAGCTGAACCACGGGATAAATATCTTATCTTGCTGTGGAGGTAGCTTCGACTACCCTTGTTCTTGTTTTCTTTGTGTTCTTCCTATCTACCCCCGTTCATAGGTGAACAAGGGCCGATCTACGTTTTGGAGAAGAACCAAGCCAAGGGAACTTCAACTTCATCCTCTACTACATCTAGGAGAGTGGGGTAACTCTCAGATCTGGAATGAAAACTCAAAATACTTTGATTTTGTAGCTCTCTTAGGGCGTCGGTAGTACCAACAGTTGCGTCGGTAGTACTGGCTGTCTTACACCAGTAGTACTGGCCCAAACTGTCGGTGGTACCGACAGGCATTTAACTTCCGCAACTTGAGTTTTGAGTTTCAGGTTTTTAGATACGCCTATTCACCCCCCCTCTAGGCGACATCAAGGTCCTTACAATACCGTACATGACATCTCTCCCCCCCCCCTCGATGACCAGCTCGTCCTCGAGCTGGAACGTTGGGTACTTGGTGACGAAGGAGTCGAGGTCTTCCCATGTAGCAGATGCAGCTGGCTCGCCCTTCCAGCGGACGAGAACCTGGCGGACACCCCGAGCGACCCTGGCGCGAACAGCCAGCTCCGGCTCAGGCTCGACGGCGCCATGGTGTACTGTGGGCAGCGGTGGGGGCGCAGGCGGGGGCGCGCCGACCCATTTCTTGAGGAGGCCGATGTGGAAGACGTCATGCAGCTTGGCGCGGGGAGGTAGCTCGAGGCGCACAGCCACCTCGTTGATGATTTCGGAGACGCGGTACGGCCCGTAGAAGCGGGGCTGCAGCTTGCTCTTCGGCGCTTGGGACAGGGAGGCCACAGGTCGATGGCGAAGGCGGAGCAGCACCCAATCCCCAACAGCATAGGACACAGCCCGGTGTGCCTTGTCGTAGTAGCGCTTCTGCACGGCCTGTGCCTGTTCCAGCCGATGCCGAACGTCCGCCAAGAATTGCTCGCGTTCTTCCATCTATTGGGCCACTGCAGCGACCCGAGTATCGCCAGCTTCATACGACTGGAGAGACGGCGGATCGCGACCGTAGACCACGCGGAAAGGTGTCTCCCGCAGGGATGACTGGTAGGCGGTGTTGTAGGTGTATTCCGCCCACGGCAGCCACCGCAACCACAACCAGTCCCGGGGCCTGTCCCCTGAAAAACAGCGGAGGTACATGGCAATGACACGGTTGGCAGCCTTCGTTTGGACATCGGACTGTGGATGAAACGCCGTAGTCATGTGCAATTTGACTCCCAGGAGTCTCATCAGCTCCTTCCAGAAAATAGAAGTAAACACCGGGTCCCGGTCCGAAACCATGGACTGCGGCAGCCCGTGGAGGCACACGATGCCGGAGTAGAACGCCTGTGCCACAGACTCAGCAGAGTAGGGATGAGCCAAAGGTATAAAATAACAATACTTGCTGAAACGGTCGACCACGGTGAGGATGACCGATTTCCCTTTGACGCGCGGAAGAGCCTCGATGAAGTCGAGGCTAATGTCGGTCCACACTCCGGTGGGCACGGGCAGAGGCAGCAGAAGGCCGGCGAGGTGCAGGTGCTCCGTCTTGAAGCGTTGGCAAGTGGGGCTGGCGCGAACAAAATCCTGCACAACACGGCGCATGTCGGGGAAGTGGAAGTCGCGCCGGAGCCGGTGGAGGGTGCGCTGCACCCCTTCGTGGCCGTCGTCATGCACCGCAGCCACTATCTCCGGGAGAAGGGCCAAGGCTGATGGCACGTACAGCCAGCTGTCATAGGTGACCAGCCCGTCGACGATGCTCCAGGGCGCCGATCGCGTGCTAGCAGACAGCTCGTCGCGGATGGCAACGAGGGCGGGGTCCTGCACTTGGGCCTGACGGAGCCGCTCGATGTAGTCGAAACGTGGAGCGGAGATGGCCAACACCACCCCCTCTGGAGTGTCGCGCCTAGACAGTGCATCGGCGACAGTGTTCTGAGCGCCCGGCTTGTACTCCACCGAGAAGTCGTAGCCCAGGAGCTTGCCGACCCAGTGGTGCTGCGGGATCGTAGAGAGGCGTTGGTCGAGGAGGAACTTCAAGCTGTAGTGGTCCGTCCGAACCGTGAAACGCCTCCCCCACAAGTATGGCCTCCAGTGACGAATGGCGTGCACCAGCCCGATGAGTTCGCGCTCGTATGCAGCGAGCGCACGATGGCGAGGCGCGACGGGGCGGCTGAAGAAGGCGATGGGGTGCTTATCTTGGAGCAGCACCGCGCCGAAACCGTGCGTCGACGCGTCGCACTCGACGATAAACTCCTGCTGAAAGTCGGGGAGGGCCAGCACCGGTGCCGAGGTGATGGCGGCCTTGAGTGCCAGGAAGGCCGCGGTTGCGGCGTCGTTCCACGCGAAGCCATCCTTCTGCAACAACGCGGTCAGCGGAGCGGCGATGGTGCCGTAGTCCTGGACAAACTTGCGGTAGTACCCCGCCAAGCCCAGGAATCCCCGCACAGCACGCACCGAACAGGGCTGCGGCCAGTCCGCCACCGCCTGCACCTTGGCAGAGTCCATGGCCACGCCCGCCTCGGAGATGATGTGGCCGAGGTAGGAGATGGACGCCACCCCGAAGGCGCACTTGGAGCGTTTGACGAACAGCTGGTGCTGCTGCAGCACGGTGAGGACAGCACAGAGGTGTCGAAGGTGGTCTGCCCACGAAGTGTTGTAGATCAAAATATCGTCAAAAAACACAAGCACAAACCGACGAAGGAAGGGGCGCAGGACGTCGTTCATGAGGGCTTGGAATGTCGCCGGCGCGTTGCAGAGCCCAAACGGCATCACCAAGAACTCATAGAGGCCATCGTGGGTTCGGAACGCCGTCTTGTCGATGTCGGACGCCCGCATGCGGACCTGGTGATAGCCCGAGCGAAGGTCCAGCTTGGTGAAGAACTTGGCGCCGCGCAGTTCATCGAGCAGCTCGTCCACCACCGGGATGGGAAAAGCGTCCTTCACGGTGATGGCGTTCAAGGCGCAGTAGTCAACGCAAAAACGCCAAGAGCCGTCCGCTTTCTTGACGAGGAGCACCGGGGAAGAAAACGCTGAGGAGCTGCGACGGATCAGCCCTTGCTGCATCATGACCGCGCATTGGCGTTCCAGCTCGTCCTTGTGCGCAGGAGGGTATCTGTAGGGCCGTACCGCCACTGGTGGCGCGCCCGGCTGAAGAGTGATGCCGTGGTCGCGAGAACGTGGCGGGGGCAGCCCCTGCGGCTCAGCGAACACCTCCCCGAACGACGCCAGCAGCTCGTCCAGGAGGGATGGGGAGGCTGTGGTGGTGCAGACGGAGCTGCTCCCAGCTGCGCGCCACAGGATCGTAGCGCCCTACTGCTGGAAGGACATGGTGCGCGCGGTGAAGTCCCAAGTGACGGGCCCTAGCGTGCCCAGCCACTGTGCGCCTAGAACGACGTCGAACCCGGCCAAGGGCATGATGAAGAGGTCGGCCGTGAACGACGAGCCCTGGATGACGAAGGGCGCCTGAGGCAGGACGCCTGGACAAGCGATCCGTTCACCGTTGGCTACCACGGCGGAGAGCCGGGGTCAGGAAACGACCGGCAGTCCCGTGCGTTGCGCTGCCCGCTCGGAGATGAAGTTGTGGGAGGACCCGAAGTCTAGGAGGGTGACGAGGGAGACGGAACCCACCACCACGCGGACGCGCAGCGTGTCGCTGAGCCGAACGCCTGCCACGGTGTGGAGGGAGTAGCAGGGCGCGTCCGTCCCCGCGGCCTGGTCCCCAGCATCCGCGGTGTCCTCGACGTCGTCGACCTCCACCCCGTCCACGAAGAAGAGTCGTTTGCAGAAGCGATTACGGCCCCTGGTGTACGGCTCATTGCAGTTGAAGCAAAGGCCCTGGCGACGTCGTTCTGCCATCTCGTCCTTGGAGAGGCGGCGGATGGTGCCCTCAGCGCGACCCTGCTGGTTGGCGGCCAGGGGAGCCGGGAGTGCCAACGGCTGCGGGGAGGCAGGGAGCGCCGGCCGGGGCGCCGGGGCGGCCAGGAGACCGCGCTGGGGCGCTCGGTAAAGAGTCGGAGCCGGCCTCGACTGCTCCATCAGTTCCACCTGGCGCGCCAGGCTCATGGCGGCTGCCAGAGTCTCCGGATGGTGGAGGCGGACGGCATGGCTGAGCGGCGGGAGGAGGCCGCCCGTGTAAAGCTGGACCCGCTGCGCCTCTTCCAGCCTGCCGGCGCGCGGAAGGAGGGCCTGGAAGCGGTTGGAGTATTCCTCCACAGTGCCCGTGCGGCGGCACTCGGCGAGCTCGAACATGGGCGCTGAGCGGAGAGGGGGCCCGAACCGCAGGTTGAGAAGATCCTTGAAAGCGCCCCAGGATGGCGTGCCGTCATCGTCCTGCAGTTGGGTGAACCAGAGTTGCGCGACATCATCAAGATGGTAGGACGCCATGAGCACGCGTTCCTCCGCCATGGTGCGATGTTGGCGGAAGTAGGCCTCGCACTTGTTAAGGAAGAGCATGGGGTCGGACGATCCATCGAAGCGGGGAAAATCCCACTTCTTGTGCTTAGGGTGGAACTCCTGGTCGCGCAGCCCCTCAGCACGACGATCGTCCCCGCTGCCAGATGACAACGAGGATTGGGCCTTCATGGACGCCATGTCCGCTTTCATGGCGGTCACGTCCGCGGTGAGCATCTCCATGGCCTTCAGTAGATCAGCCAGGGTGGGTTCAGCCATGTTAACGGAAGTAGCAGAGGTGGGGGACGACGGGAAGATGTTGCTGTGGTCGGCGGCGGCAGCGGCGGCGGCGGCGGTGGGAGCTTGGCTAGATGCAGCGGCGGTGGAAGAAGATCAGCGGGTAGCTGATACCAGGTTGTCAAGGGCCTGGTGATCTAGGGTAGGTGGCCCTCGACTACGGAGTTCGTAGTCTCCTGCCGTTGTCTTCCGATCGCGGAGGTTATACCCCTCTCGACGGCTCGGGCTTGAGAACGTTGGGAGAGAGAGAGAATTAGGGTAACAATACTTTTCTTAATATCTCAAAGTCCTGATTACAGGTATATATAGCCAAGGGCTGAATACTAGTAGGAGTAAAACTCTCCTAAATATAAGGCTAATTATAATTCTATTTCCTAATCTAGCCCCTAGTCTGTTGGGCGCCTTCTCCCTGCATACGTCGCGGGCGCGGCGTCTCCTGGAGTACGGGATACCGTACATGACAAGAAGAGATAATATTTTGTAAGGTTCAGTAAGGAACAGAAAGACAGGACCATTTCGCTGTTTTGCTCATGTGCTATCCCAAAGTAGCTATTTGTGTGTAAGCCACTGGAGATTGAGTGTGTTCCAGTGGCAGCTATTTGTGTGTAATCCACTTAAAACTGGGTGCAATCCACTTAAATTTGAGTGTTCCCTAACATATTCCACAATACAGTGGATCACAAACAGGTGCTAATCGCATATGCACAAATAGCAATTGTTTCATGCAGTGTGACTAATATGGAGTAAAAGAGTGCTAGACAGGCATCACAGAAAAATAAACATAAGTGGTTCGCACCTTCCACAAATTCATCTCATTATTAGTAAATAAAAACTAGGGAGATTGAAGAAGAATTATTACCATCTGATCTGCCAGCATCAAGACCGTCTTCAGTGAGAATCTCCGGCCACAGTAAACAAACAGATCTTCAAGGCTTGGTCCGAGTAAATCGATAACAAGAATGTTTTCATCGCCATCAATGCCGCACCATTTTATGTTTGCGATACCAGCTACATGGATTCAAAATAGCAACAATTACAACACAAATAATGGTATGCCAATCAGCAAAGTAAGATTTGTATGTACTCAAGCACATACTCCCTCCTTGAAGAGCATTGTACAGTTTGGCCTCATATAGCAACTGTGGATGATTGGTTTTGCTGTTTTCCTACATAATAATAATGCAACAAAGTTCCAAAAATAAATGTGTCAAATATACATCTACAGCGTATATTAATTTGTAACATGAAAAGTCATATAGCTCCATTCAGTTGTAACTTCATTAAATAACTACTTATCCTATCCTAATAGATGTCATTTTACAGAGATGGTTTTGTTTTCTGAGTGAACTGTTTGCACTTGATTGTTCTATTCATTGCTCATTAGTGGGAGATCAGTAGTCACATACAGCTAATGGGACAGATTCTGCCTAAAAGTGTCATGTACACAAGCCGAACATATTGATTTTGGATACGAGGGACTACGAAGAAACTCTTGTTTCCCTAATCAGGACAAAAAGATATGGAAATTGCAGGATATGTGGCTGACACACCATTACACCAACATATGTGACCAATGAGAGAAAAACAAAACTTGACCTGCGGGGCGTAAGACAGCCCCCGGCATTGCATTAAGAAGACCTCACGCAGGTCAAGAGAACCCCTGCCCCACCCTTACATGGCAGCACTGTAGCCCATGTGAGAACGACCACGACCAGGGCCAGACCTTAGACCTATGCTTTGGCATGAGACAGACAATGAGGTCTTTTAATGAGTACACTCTCTGGTGAGTCCAAGTGGCTAAGTATGAAGGGGGCCAACATAGGGGAAAGCACTCGAGAAATGAAGCAAGCATGAGCAACACATTGTTGTAGGCAAAGAGGTGTGAGATGATACCCGCTAGGAGACTGGAAGCGATCTATGGCAGCGAGGCGAGATGGCTGTGATGGGTAACAAGCAACAGACCACGGCGGAGGGGGGGTGCAGCGGTGCCACTGTGTGTCTGTCAGGAGCAGAGGGATTACGACATTATTATTAAGGTCTCTATAGTTTGGCTGGATGGGCCAGCAAGCCAAGTACAAGGAAGCCCGTCTCGTTTTTTCTCTATTTTCCCGCCTTCCCCATTTATCCTGTGGACCTATATTCACCGTAAGTAATTACTATATAGGTTAGTACCTATGGCATTCATTAGGAGCCCGTTTTGTGCCAAAATACTTCAAATTGACCTTATATAATTGATGAGTCCTCTCCTCTAACCTATTTTCTAGAGTTTGCCAAGTCGGAACACTAATATCCCAATTCGAACTCTGATAGGCAACTGTGTCCAGGTAACACTGCTAGTGCTGGGAATAAAACAGTGCAAGTACAAAGAGCAAATACTTAGTAGTGCAGAATGAAACAGTAAGAAAACGTAAAGAAACACCACATAGCTCCTACAAAGGAGAATTTGAACTTGTAATGCATTAAAGCATACCATACAACAACTCTACAAGCAACATTCAGGAGATATTAATAAAGTTAAGAAATTAAAGTTACAAACAACCAAATCCTTCAATGGCTTTGGGAGTAAATTTCTCAGACTAGACAGACAGTGGCTGATGGTTATACCAAGCTCATACAGTCATACTTAGGTCACAAGATTGCAACCCGACAATGGAATGTTTGTGATTGTTCTCATGGTCTTGAGCAGCTTACTAGCATACAAGTGTCAAATTGCTATTTACATAGAAGTTAGGGACCCCTCGGTACTTATTAATGAAAGCTACCCCTGCATGCAAGGCATCAAACAATGGAATGTTTGTGATTGTTCTCATGGTCTTGAGCTGCTTCCTAGCATACAAGTCTCAAATCGCTATTTACGTCGAAGCTGGGGACCCGCTCGGTACTTATTAATGAAAGCTACCACTGCATGCAAGGCATCAAACATCGCAGGAAGTCATAATCTATTACTATGAACTAGCTTTAAGACAAACTGGAAACAGATTCAAGGAATACAATCAAGTGTACATGGCAGATGCTAATTATAGCTAATCACCCATAGACCTGCCTAATCACACATAGACCTGCCTAATATGTCTAATAATCAGTTATCTGTGAATCTGATGTCTGTTGATCAAATAACAGATATGAACTGTTCTGTTGGATTTGATGATTCATCATGTTTTTATTCAGGACGGTAATAGTGGAGGTGTGATTGGGACTGGTCATCAACGTAGAGATTCTTCTAACCTCTCTGTCTTGGACACCTTACATCTTCCTTCTGCTCATGTGTCATCAGCCATGTCCTCACCACCCTCATCTTTTGCCAAATGGCATCGTCATCTTGGGCATCTATGTGGCTCTCATTTGTCCACCGTTGTTCAACAAGGATGTTTGGGGCATGTATCTATAGTCTACCTTTCATTGCAAAGGTTGCAAGCTGGGTACACATGGATTTACTTCATGAAGCAAATTTGCATTCTGCTAAGCCATTTGATCTTATTCATTCAGATATATGGGATCACAATTTGCGACAAAGGGTGGCCATAAATGTTATGTCGTTTTTATTGATGATCATTCCCGCTATACATGGATTTACTTCATGAAGCATCGCTCTTAGTTGTGTTCTATTTATGATTCCTTTGTTCACATGGTTCACACACAGTGTTCTACTCCAATTTGAGTTTTTCGCTCTCACTGGGTGGTGAGTATTTGTCTGATGCTTTTTGACAATTTTTGTCCTCAAAGGGTACTCTTGCTTAGCTCTCTTGTCCTGGCGCTCATGCTCAGAATGGTGTCGTTGAACAAAAACATCACCATCCTATAGAAATGGCTCGCACACTTATGATTTCATCTTCTATCCCTTCTCATTTGGGGGGTTTACTTGTTTCTACTGCTGTCTATCTCATCAATAGACAACCATCTTCCAAACTGTTTGGCAATGTCCTAGTGAAGTTCTTTTCGGTACCCCTCCGAGCTATATTTGGATGCACATGATATGTTTTGTTTGCACCTCTGAGCTTACTGCCCAATCTAATGAGTGTGTTTTCCTAGGATCAGTGTTATGATCCTTCTCATCGCATACATATCAATCGTGATGTGACATTTGTTGAGAACTGCACTTTCTTTTATCATCCCTCAACTTAACCCTCATATTCACCCATAGAGTCCACATCAATTTTGTATCTTCCTCCTATTCCATCTGGTGATGATGTCTCTACCCCTTCTCCATCCATTACAGTCATTCTTGATCCTTCTATTTCCATCACGCCACATGTACATGTGACACCTTCATCTCCACCTCCACATCCTCCTCAGCCACTTCACTCTTTTTCCAAACCACCTATCACACATGTTTCCATCGCCGTCCCAAAGACCCCCACTGCCCTTCCATCTAGCTCTCCCACCTTGGCTAGTTCTGATGAACCCCATTGTTGATACTACAAACAAGAACAGTGATGAATCACATATCGTCTCTGCCAGGATGGTCCACGATAAAATCTTCGAGATCATAGTACTATTCATCCTGAAGACAAGTATGGGTTTCCCCGTGTAAATGTTGTTGTTAATGAACCATCCACCTATTAGGAAGTTTCTTGTATTCCAGAATGGCATCTAGCTATGTCCAAGGAACTTGCTGCCCTTAAATCGTACATAAACTTGGGATCTTGTTCCACTACCGTCCCATGCAATGCCTATCACATGTAACTGGGAGTCACATGGTTCCATCAAGAGATATAAAGCTCGTCTTGTTGCTAGAGGTTTTCAGCAGACTCAGGGATGAGATTATGACAAGACATTTGCCCCTGTTGCTCATATAACTACTATTCATACTTTGATTGCGGTGGCAGCTACTTCTTCATGAACTATGTCTCATATGGATGTCAAGAACGCTTTTCTCCATGGTGATTTGCATGAGGAAGTTTATATGCAACCACCTCCTGGTGTTGATGCTCCTTCAAAATATGTCTATTGTCTTCGTGTTGCTTTATATGAAACAGGCTCCTTGTGCTTCGTTTGAGCGCTTTGTTTATGTGATAAAGGCTTCTGGTTTTTCACCTAGTGCTCATGATTCTACTTTCTTTATTCATCTTTCTCCTCGTGGACATACTTTGCTTCTTTTATACGTTGATGATATGTTCAGATGATGCATAGCATATTTCTCATGTGAAGAAGAAACTTAGTAAGCAATTTCAAATGTTTGATTTGGGACCTTGAGTTATTTCTTATGGATTGAGGTTTTGTGGTCTGCGAAGGGATATTATCTCTCTCAGTCCAAACACATACACGATCATGCTTGTTTAGGTATTACTGATAATCGGACAACTTCCACACCTATGGATCTTCATTTGCAGCTTCATCCCATTGATGGTGTCGCTCTTGAGGATCCTTCTCGATGTCGCTATCTTGTGGGCAGCCTTATCTCTTTCATTGTTACCCGGTCAAATGTTGCTCATGCAGTCCATATTTTGACTCAGTTTTTGTGTGCACAAACTTCCATTCATTTTGGACATTTACTTTGCGTACTACGATACTCACGGGGGACATCATCTCAGAGTTTATTCTGTGCTCGTGATAGTCCACTTCAGCTTCATGCTTACTCAGACTACACTTGGGCGAGTGACCCAATAGATCGTCATTCCATCACAGGATGATGAATTCTTCTTGGACCCTCTTGCACTACTGCCACAAAGATTGTATGGCTCCTATGGTTGTTGCTGATTTTGGTATTTCTTGTGATGTTGCCAAACCTCTTCTATGTGACAATGCAAGAGCCATACAAATTGCCAATGATCCTGTGAAAGCATGAACTAACAAAGCATGTCAGCGTTGATGCCTTCTTTACTACATCTCATTGTCATCAGAAAACCAGTGCTCTCTGGTATGTGCTCTCAGAGTTGCAGTTGGACTGACTTTTTCACTAAAGCACAGACTCGAGAGCAGCATCGGCTTCACTTCCACCTTGAGTTTGAAGGGGGGTGTTAAGCGTATGAAGGTCCATCTATACTAGTCCAATATGGCCCACGAGGCTCTATATACATGCTATCTCCACTAATGGAGTTGTCTCTCTTCTAATTTCCCAAAGTAACAGTTACTTTGCTTCGTTAAATCACAGCTTCATGATACGATTAAACAGAAAAACAAAGGTGTGCTACCCAGTTCTATTACTTCAATTTCTAACAGCATCTCAACTCAAAAACTCCTAAAATTACTGCACAGCACATGTTGCAAGCAAAATTACCGAACTTTTTTTCTAGGACTCTCTAATATAATATAATGTATTGTGTGTACAAGAAAAATTACGAATAGAATGCACAATCCTGAAATCAGAAAGAACATGTTTGACACAACTAGATGTCATGGAGTGCCAACTCAACACAACCCACATAGTTCCCACACAAGAGAAATTAAACTAGTACTGCATTACACCACACCATATGACAATTCTACAAGCAATAACGTATGAAACATTTTAACAAAATAAAGAAATCAAAGATACAACCAACATCATCATTTGATGTTTACGGGAGAAGATTTCCTAGAATAGACACACATGTGGCTTATGGCTCTGCCAAGCTTAGGTCACAAGATTGCACACCAATAATACTATAATAGAATAATAGAATGTTTAGTGATTATTAGTCTAATACTCTCGAGGCCTTGAGATGTTTCCTAGCATATAAATGTCATATCACTGTTCACTAAATGTTGGTGCCTTGGCAACCAAGTAGGATCAGGCATCTGCTTTTAGCCTGAGAATATGCTGTGGTAGGTGGCTGTCCACTTAGGCTATATAAGCAGTGACAGACCCCCCTTAGAGAACTAAGTGTTGTAATTTCATCTTTCAATCCAAGCAGCCTAAGTGCCAAGTTGTCCTCTGGGTTACCCAGATCTGATCTGAGTTCATATGTTGGGCAACAATTGGTATGTAGAGCCTTAGGGTACCCAAAGTGCAGCCATGTCCACCGAGAGCTCCAAGGCCAAGGCCGCTGCCGCTGCCGCCGCCACCACAGTGCTGCCGGTGGGCGCTGGCGCGGACGGTGCAGGAGTGGATGACCGCAGGACACTCATTGCTGCCGCAGAGGCAGCGGCACGTGGAGATGGAGCGGGAGGGTGCGCTGACTGCAGGATCATGGTCGTGCAGCCCCGATCGCCACCACCAGTCGCCGTCCCCGTTGCGGCGTCGTGGTCATCGCGGGTGATCGCCGGCGCTGCACACCGTCTACCACGACTCCAGGGCTGGATCGTCGTGGCCAATGCTCACCAAGAGCAACTACCACGAGTGGTCTCGAGATGAAGGTAAAGCTGCAAGCTTGCCAATTTGCCATCTTTGGGATGCAGTGCGCGTTGGTGGCGTCAGCTACAACGAGGATCGACGGGCCTTGGAGGCCATGTGTGCCTTTGTTCCCACCAACGTCACGGCCTCCATCGCCAACAAGACAACGGTGAAGCTGGCATGGGACGCCACCGCGCTGCGGAGGATCAGAGGTGGCCGCGTGCGACGGGCGACGTTGCAGCAGCTCAGGGCAGAGTGGGAAGCACTCGCCTTTTAGCGCCGCAAGCAAGTCAAGGACTTCGTCGCGCAGCTGACCAACCTGATGGAGCAGATGGTGTTAAACGGCGACACCGACCTCACCAAGGAGCACTCCATCGAGAAGTTCCATGACGAAGAAACAGAGCACGAGAGACAGGGAAAGAAACAGAGGAAGAGGGAAAGGAACAGAGGAAGAGGAGGGACACAGGGCTGCAGAGACCTGAGAGGAGGCAGGGAGCATACGAGGCAGACAGGCAGATGGTCGACGGCGGCGGGCGAGCAAGTGCGGTGTGGATAGACTCCTGGTGGACTCGAGCAGCCAGGCGGAGCTGCAGGGGCGGACCCGATGGAGGCGCAGTCAACAGGCGGGCCGACGGAGGAAGACTCGAGGCAGAGTCACACAAGCAGGTGCGGACTGCAGCAGCGACGTGCGATGATGCTGGAGAGGCTCCATTGCAGGAGTGGACGGCCAAGCAGAGATGCAGGGCCGGCTCCGCAGAAGGGGTGGCTGGCCGGTGGACACGAGCAAAGGAGCAGCCAAGCGGATGTCGAGGTCCGTCCGCCGCCTTCTCTCTTCCTCTCCCCTCGCCCGCACTCGCGGTAAATGACTTGTGCGGTAGATTTCCCGTGCTAAGAGGCTATCTAGGCGGAGACGCAATCGATTTCCGCGGGGCCACACTCCTTTTGGCGCCCTTCCCTCGCGACCGGCAACCTGTACGCAGAAGGAAAGGTAGGATTGCTGTCGTGGGTCATAAAAGGTTAGCTTACTGGCTTGATGGAGCGTCCGCGGCTGTAGGCGTCCGCCCGACGCCGTTCGCGCCTAGGCGACGCCTAATTCTATGAGGCGGACGCCATACACATTGAGGTCGTGGTGACCCCAATGCCCAGACCCTTGACCACGCCTTGTCGCCTAGGCGACGACTAGGCGATGCCCCAAAAACATTGTTATTAGGCCAGTTCAATTCTTATTAATGAATATGATACCTACCCCTGCATGCAACTTATCACTAGCACTTTCCGATTTCAGTCTCATGCTTCAATGCATGGCACCAAACATCACAAATAGTCATAGTCCATTGATATGAACTAGCTAAAGACAAACTGGATAGAATCAAAAACAGATTCATATCACAAGACCTTTATGTTGACTGCAGTGATGAGAAAATTATTTGGAACCACAACATCCATTGGAAAACATAAAAGTACAGAACCCTACATAGAAGCAAAGCAATGCACACCTCCAAAGAACACTACTTTTAGTGGGGAACAGGTTATATCATGCCAAACCCATGATCCCAATGGAAAGGTACATTGCTTCGTTAACCTCACAGGTTCACAATATTAAACAGCAACACAAAGGTGTGCTACCCAGTTCTAATACTTCAATCTCTAACAGTGTTTCAACTCATAAAAAAACTTCTAAAAGTTGGACTGCGAGTATGTTGTGCAAGCAAAACACCAAAGAAGAAAAACTATATGTCATGAAGTGCCAACTTAACACAACCCGCATAGCTCTGACAGAAGAGAAATAAATCTTACAATGCATTACACTACGCCATTGCCACATGACAACTCTGTGAGCAAGAATGTTTTGAGATTTTTACAAAATAAAGAAATCAAAGAAACAAATAACAACACCGGTCGATATTTTCTGGATAAAATTTCGCAGAATAGACAGACATGTGATGGCTCCGCCAAGCTTAGGTCACAAGATTGCATGCCAACAATAGAATATTTGACAATTGACCTGATACTCCCATGGCCTAGAGGTGTTTCCTAGCATTTAAATGACAAATTATTATTTACTAAAAATCAGGGATCCATTTCAAGTTCTTCCTGGTGAACACTACCCCTACGTTAAACATAGCACTGTACTTTCCTATTTCAAATTCACAGTACATGCTTCAGTGCAAGGCGGCAAGCATCGGAGATAAACATAATATGTTGATATAAAATATAAAATAACATGAAGAGAAACTGGATAAAATTAAAAACAGATTCATATCAGACGACCTTTTAGATAGCATTGTTTCCATCTATCAGACTAAGGCAACAGTAACACAAAAGTATCACTGTGGTGGCTGGAAAACTATTTGAAACCACATATCCACTGGAAAATTAGAAAGTCTGGGAGCTAAAAGAACACTTAACATACACCTCCAAAAACATTGCCCCTCTTACTAGCAGCAACTCATAGTCAAAAACAACAATGATCGGATTCGACACAACAGAGCTCCACTTTCCTTTGTGAAATTCGCAGCTCCACAGTACCTATAAACAGCAACCCAAAGGCATGTTGCCAGGTCTGATACTTCAATATCTACCAGAAAATGAACTCAAGACTAAAAACACTTGTAATCGCCGGACCATGCATACATGCACACGAGGCTGCAAGTAACCTTTTAGAGCACAAAAAAAAACTTGGGATCCAGGACGTGGAATCAACATTACGCAATTTTCAAGCTCCACCTCACAACCTACTGCGGCACGCAATAGGCATCACCAGAAGGCGCGAAACCCTAGACGAATTCCAACAAAATCAAGCAAAACAGGGAAGGCTGAGGGAGGGAAGGTGCTCACTATCTTGACGGCGACGATCTCGTAGGTGTCGACGTGTGTCGCTGCATAGAGAGGGAGAGGACAACAACAAGCACAGCACCAAAACCTCGTCAGATCCAAACACCAAGCAAAGTGAATAACAGCGGTCATGATTGGGGTCGAACCGAGGTAGATCTCCCCAAAGGAGCCGCTCCCAATCTTGCGGCCTAGCTTGTACTTACTGCCGACGATCCGGTCCATCCCCTCCTCCACCTACGCCTTTCAGGCCAAGCTCTATCGGCGCCGCGACGGCGGGTGGAAGGAAAATGAGGGGGGAACTAGGGTTCCGACTGTGCTGCGACGAAATGGGTACCGAAGAGGGAAGAAGCAAAGAGCGGCGGGCAAAGCGGCGGGTTGAAAGGCTTCTAGAAGGTCGGAAATGGATTGGATTTGCAGCGCACACGCAACGGTGAACGGTGACAGAAAGGGATGTCGGAGCAGCTTGCTACCAAAAAAATTTTTTCATCCATCACATCGAATCTTTAGACATATGCATGGAACAATAAATAACCATAAAAAAATAAACTAATTACACAGTTTGGTTGAGAATCACGAGACGAATCTTTTAAGCCTAGTTACTTTATGATTATCCTTAAATGCTACAGTAACCCACATGTGCTAATGCCAGATTAATTATGCTTAATAGATTTGTCTTGCAGTTTTCCGACTATGTAATTTGTTTTTTTATTAGTTTCTAAAAAACCTCTCCCGACATCCTTCCGACACATCCGATGTGACACCCAAAAAATTTTCATCTCCAATCTAAACAGGGCCAAAGTGCAGCAGCAAACTTTCTGAGGGCTATCTTGATGAGCCCGGGCTATTTTGACGCTTTCACTATAGACCACATTTAGGCGGTTGCTATTGACTAAAATTTAGCTATCCCTGTTTGGTTTCCCCAACTAAAAGTGACTAAATAAGAACATCTCCAGCAGTACTACCTAAATATCTGTTTAGATAGCCACCTATTTTTATGCTACCCAAATTTTGCTTCCAACTCCAGCAGAACTACCTAAAATTGGCTACCCATTTTATCCTTGTAGAGAATGACATGTGGGTCCCGTTTGTCATCCTCACTTTGCTTCTTCTCCCCATAGATGGAGCCAGAGGTGTGCCGAGGGCAGCAATCGTTGCGTGATAAGGGTAGGCTGGCCACGTCGCGTTGGGGGCAGCTCGTCGGGGCTACAGGCCGCGCCACGCCGCGCGCGGGCAGCTCGTCGTGCAGTAGCCGCTCGCTGCTCACTGGGCAGCTCACCGTGCGGTAGCCGCTCGTTGCTCACTGTGCGAGGCTAGCCAGGCCTCATCGGGTCGGGGCAGGCAGGCGAGCCATCGGGAAGGGCCGCCGTGCCCACGCCGTTGGGAAGGAGGCGTGCGAGCGGTGGGAGAAGGCGTGCGGCCGGCCGAAGTTGAGGCAAGACGAGCAGGCGGTGGCGTCGGGTGCGAGTGTGTGCGGGAGGAGAGGGAGGGAAGGAAAAAATAGGTAGCCACGTTTGTTGGCCCAACAGATGTAGGTAGTGGGAGGGAAAATTTGTTGGGTCAATAAAATTAGGTAGTCAAGTAGGTAGCCTGTTGGAGTGAGTTTTTTTGACCTCCACTACCTAAATATAGGATAGGTAGTGGGTTTAGGTAGTCTGCTGGAGATGCTCTAACATTAAAGTAGTTGAAAAAAAGACTGTTTTGCTCTTATGATGTGAACTCTCAAAGAGGCTCTTTTCTGGCGCTGGTTGCTCCCACGGATGCTGCTACCCCTGATGCTCTCGCCAAGATTGGCAGCCATTGCCGCCAAGATGGCCAAATATTGTTCATATTTTCAAATCCCTTTATTACAAATTACAAATGCCAAAGTGGCTCCGGCTTACGGCGTGGAGGAGAAGTCGTGGTGGCGGCGGCGGCGAGATAGATAGGAGAGGAGATTCGACGCAGGGTCAGGACGAGACCCGACGCGGGCAGGGTATCTCGTGACAATTGTGTGTTTTAGTCCCTTTTTGCTTCTCTTGAGTGACTAATGGACTAAAATATTTTAGCTCCTTTTTAGTCAATGTGTTTGGAACTTTAGCTACTAAAGTAACTAAATTTTAGTTGGCTAAAATTTAGCAAGAGGATCCAAACTGGGCCTTAAGCAAAACAAAAGAATGCTAAGTACCCTCCAACCATTTCTTTATTTGGTTGCCCTCTAATAAGTCTCTAGAATTTACACAAAATATAGGGAAAAAATTGTTTTTTATAAAAAAACTGTTACAAAACAAAAAGACAGAAAACAATTTTTATGCATATGAGGCCTTGTTTAGTTTGCAAAATTTTTTGTTTTTGGATACTGTAGCATTTCGTTTTTATTTGACAAACATTGTCCAATCACGGAGTAACTAGACTCAAAAGATTCATCTCACAAATTACAGGTAAACTGTACAGTTAATTTTTATTTTCGTCTATATTTAATGCTCCATGTATGCGACCAAATATTCTATGTGACGGGGAATCTTGAAAATTTTTGCGAACTAAACAAGGCCTGACTTTTCAAAGATAATTTGAAGAGTGAGTTTGTAAGGTCTTTGGGGTGCCCGCCTTGGTAACTTGGGTGTCATTCACTCGACTCAGGCGTATTGCCCTTGGTTGACAACAAAGATCTTAGGAGATTGTCATCCGCACCTCCTTTTTGGTAACTTTTATGATTGAGTTACACAACACGAATCATTCATCAAGCAATTTGCACATAACAACCATTATATATATAAAAAAATTGACCTAGGGTATTTTTGGTTGGTGACCAAAACTTACCGCACCAAATATTCGTGCTACAATTTCTTTGGCAGTTGTTTAGTTCATTGTCATACTTATGGCACGCCAAACTTTCTTATCCCCCTACCCCATATGTCATAGACTCATTTTTGTGCCAACCATTGCCCCAAATGTAGTTTCTATTTTAGTCGCCACACTTTCTTTGGCAGCCACAATTTACTAAAGGTTAGGCATGGCAAGTTTCGATCACCAACCAAATAGGCCCTTAATTGCTGAAACATCATTCTTTAACCCATTCTAGATGACCATGCTTTAACCCATTCTATATCATAGGTTGTCTCGCAGTCACTTAATGTTATCATCGTAATAACACACAGCTCTGGTTGGGGATGCCCGTCTCAAGGTCAGTGACGGACCCAGGAATTAGGAGCAGGGTATGCCCATGGTAATTTTTTTTTGATAAACAATACAAAATGTTCAGATCTGCTTAGATAAAAGATACATGTAGTTCAAACTAAATGACATTTATTTTGCAATTGAAAATAACATTTAATAGAACCAACAAAGGGAAAAGAAAATGGATTTGAGTTTATTACCTCTGAGTCCAAGCAAAGGGGGCATCGTAGCCGACTGGCCGCGCGGCGGCGCGGGGACGCCCGATGCCGAGGAGCGGAGCCGCCGGAGCGGCAGCGCGGGGACGCCGGCGACGTGAGCGTCCCCACAGGCCGTAGCGCCTGCCTACGCGTCAGTGGCGAGTCGCGAGCGGCGGCACGCGGTCGAGAGTCGCGGAAGCACCTACCTGCGTGGCAGTGGCGAGTCGCGAGCGACGACACATGGTCGAGAGTCGCGGAAGCGACTGCCTGCGCGTTAGTGCGCGGCTGCCCTACCCCTACAGATCAGGCCTGATGGTTTTGGGATTTTGGGGGAGTAGGGAAGTGAGTGGGAAGGTTAGATGGGCCATTGGCCATGTGGATTCGCGTGGCTAATGAGCTCCTTTCGAGTTATAGGTGAATTGCTAAATAAAATGGCCCAGAAACGCAGAGAAACGTAGTTTTAACACCTTATGTATATTATCTTAAATACATATTAATTTTTTTTCCAAAAATATAGGGTATGCCCGGAAATACCAGGGCACAACTGTAGGTCCGTCCATGCTCAAGGTTTGCTAACTATGGTCACCGAGCCAAAATACCTACAAAATAACTTATCGGTAGCATTGTGAGTACTTTGCATACTCATAGCACTTAATTCCAAGGTACATATTTCGTGGATGTAAAGGGAATTATCACATAGACAAGCATGGCGTTCATTAATAGGATGACATGCTCATGACTCATGTTTTGATTCTTAACAAGTATAAGTTCATTGGAAAGTGACATTCAAAACATGGTTAAATGATCAACATTATAATTCATCTCATTGTCAAGTTTCATCATCAATGCTATACTGAGTCTAGAAGTAAGAACAACAAAAAAGGTTCCGTTCTGAAGGACTTTAGACTTTCGAAAAGATCTCTGCAAAGGTTATAACTTTATCCACACGGACACCAAGGACAAACCACCATACTCATGCTCGGATAAGGGTTGCCTCATGGTTCCAAACTTTCCTCAATGTGACTCCCATATCAACGAACGGTTTGATTGGGTACCGGTGTGGCACCATCGCATCTACATTGCATCACCCGTTGCACCGAATCGGGGTTGATTAAAGACTGCTGCCTTTTGCTCGCACCAGATGAAATCGAAGCCTTGGTGTATTCTTCTGGGCTCAACACCCGTCTCAACCCGTATTGCAGAAAGAACCTCCAAATTCTTTAGAACCAACCCGCACTCTACTTCCCCAGACCAGAGCAATATCTACGTTTGTCTCTTTTTGACGAACGACCCCCTCAAGGAACTTTACGGAGAGCCCCCTCCACCTGTCCTGAAGGCCTGAACCCTAACCCTCTCCCGCATTCCTCTTCTCACAGCCGCCAGGCCCCTCCCCAATCCTCTCTCTCTTCCTGCCGCCTCCGCCGCACTTCCGTGCTGACCACGATGGCTCACCCAGAGGGCTCGCCAATGTTGCTCTTCCACCTCCCGCATGGGCGCATGCATCGCGGCGAAATCGTACTCTTCCTCCCCCTCATGACGCGGCGAGCGGTGCTTCGATGGCGAGTGGCGACGCAAGTGCGAGATTCGTCGTCCACTAGCTTGCCTCCGAGGTTTCCCCCTTCCGTCACCGCCCCCTCAATCTGCCACCATTTCTAGGAAAGGAGCCCGTTGTCTCATGGAAAAGTGCTCCAAGGGGAGGGATCGGTGGGCTCCTCCATCCGTTGTGTCACTAGGAGTCAGCGGTGCAGCGCATGAGGCCTCCATGTTGGGAGCGGTGGCGGCGGCAGCCAAGAACTCCAGGCCCCTCCACCTCCAAGGCGAGCATGGTGACCATAGCTGCTCCAACATGTTGTATCTTCCACAATGCACGCCTCACTGGATCAAAGCAGACCCAGCTGCTCTGCAGTCAGATCGAGGAGATCCAACCATGTCTGCTGCAGATCTAGCTACCCGTGTAGTGGAACAGGCCCATCGTGCTGGTAATCTCATCTGCTTCTGTTGGGATCTAACTTCTGTGTTCTGAGCGCTAATTTTGTTTTGTTTGGAAATCCAGGTGGAGGCCATGGGTTAGTTCGCCAACTCTCCGCCTCTCCATCCAGCCTCCTATTCAAGCTGGTAAAAGTATGAATTTAGATCCTGGAGTTTTCATTTATGTTGATAGCGTGTGGACTGTGAAGCCTAAATATGTATTTATCCTACGACTCCCTCCATCAGCTGTCCTAAGTTTTCTTTTAAGTTCTATACAGGAAAAAAACTAATATGTATGACACAATTAGCATAGTTAGATATAATATGAAATACATTTATGCTATACTTTTTTGAGGACTTTATAGGAAAAAATACTAATATTTATGACATAAAATTACTATATGTAGATATAACATGAAATATATTTTTATCTTGCACTTTTTTGGGTGTCAGGCTTAGCATGGCGCTAACCATGAGTGCTGCTGCTAACTGTATAGTTAAGGACAGCCCTTCCTTTGCTACTTTGTGGAATTAAAAGGGCAAAGTGCATGATAATGAGACATGCACACTAGGCTAGCTGCCTCTGCCTAGGCCAGCAAATGTTGGTGTCTTTTGTTAAACAAATTTGTTACGCCGCATTTGTCCCCCTCATTCTAAACTTCATTTTTTATTGGCTGATGTGAGTTTATTCTTTAGTCCTTGAACTTGCTCCATGATTTGGGACCAATATCCATAATGCACTTGCTCCATGAAGTAGCTATCGCTACTTTGTGATGTTGCTCCACATAATAGCTCTATGAAACAAGTGTAGGAATTTACAGGTCACTTTCCTTCTTTCTCTACTTTAATCAAATTAGTTATAATGAGTGATAAACTTGACAGGAGTGTAGGATATATGATGCTTTTGGGACCCTTTCAGTACATTCCCACTGATACTTTAGTTGTTGAGTTATGCAATTTTAAAACAAACTCTTTACAGCTATATCCAAAATTCGAATATTCATTGTAGGTTAATACCAATTCACAATGTTTTACTTTTACCCATCACCATGGTGGTAGTGGTAATTCTTGACAGTTGCAAGGGACTCCCAAATTTAGATTAAAGCAAGTAGTGATGGTCTTGGGTAAGTGTCTCCATGAAAGTAACGGTGTGTGAATGTAACTAATATATTTGATTTTGTCTTAATTATTATCAAGGTTTTAAGAATACTGATATTAGTATTGTTTTTCAAGGAATAGATATTGAGTATATTTGTGGCAGCACCTTTTCTTTGTAAGTGGTTTGCAAAATGGCCGGGATATAGGTATGGTTACAAACATTAGCATTGACCTCCATTTAGTTGCACAACTTTGATATAAAGTTCTAATTGGTTGATTTTAGTTTGATGTTTCTGCACCAATATTGAGTTAGTTGTGGTTGATGACTTGAAGTCCTTTTGTATCCATTGTTGATGTTTTACCATTTATGATAAATTCACCAAGGTTAACATGGTCGAATAAAATGGGAATGTCATAGTTTCCTTCTTATGTTGTACTCTGATCCACTTTGTGTTTGAATGTGTCTCTAACACCCTTTTCCATTTATAGAGCAGCCAAAGATACCAAATCAATAGAGGACGGTTGCATTGCTTAATCAATGGTATGGCTAAATAGAAACATATGGGCGACTGAGATGGACATACAAACCATGCTATCTGCACTATCAGTACACTGAAGATATGTGGTTGCTTCATAATTTGTACTCTGCTTTGATTGGTTCGATATGCCAGATCATAATTAGATGATGATGGCAATGATCGTATATATAAAATGATTGTATTTGAATCTTAGTGTTACCATCTAATTATAAAAGCAATACTCATTGGACATGATAATAGCTTATGTTTTAAGATCATTGTAGGTTTCGGGCGCCTGATGTTCTAGTCTACATGATAAGCGAGTTACTACCAAGTACTTGGCTCACTGCCCCATTTGTGATATGTGGTCTGTATGGGTGGTTACTCAAACTCGCTATCTAATGAGTGGTCCTTAGCTACTCCACGAGCTACATCACTTGAAACCCAACACTCACAGTGACCCAACGCTTACAGTCACATTGACAAAATTGAGTCGAGTTGACACCCTTGTAGGGTTTTTATTGTTAGTTGGTTATATGGGTGTAGCTCCTATACGTGCGAGAGTAGGTTCCTTCTCACACATGGCTTCTAATGAAACTAGCCAAATAAGCAATTAAGCGGTACCAGTCCGTTGATTAGGTCAGGGATATGGTTATATTAATTAGGTGAGTTGGTCTATCTTAGTGAGACATGATTATGTAGTTCGTCATTTTATATGAATGCAAACCTGTACTATTGCATGCAATAGTAGGTAAGTATCCAAAATAGGATAATAATAGTGGGTTACCTGCGTGTCATGAAGTCCTGATGACTGAGAATGATCATGACTGCTCTTACGCGTTCCTCACATCTTAGAATAACCAGCAAAAGAACATGAGGATGAATGTGAGGGACCGATAAAGAGCATATATATGAGAGTGATCTTGTGACAAGGACCTTAGGAAGAGATATCACTACCACAATCTCGAATTGCCTTGAGTGCCAAAAACTGACAAGGAAAGGGGTTAAACCGCGAAGAAAATTATCCTTGACCACAATCCGCCAAGCAAAGGCACTCAAGGATAGAAGCTAAGGGAAATTAGTTTCCTTGGCGGTTCTGACACTCAAGGATGATTTTCTTGAAGGTTTGCCCCCAAGGAAACTACGACCATACTTAATTTGCCAAAGCGCCAAGGAAATATTGCGACCGCCAAGGAAAGTAGTTTGCTTGAGGGCCAACAACCTGCAAGGAAAATATTTTTCTTGAGAGCCAACAACCGTCAAGGTAATACATATTTTCTTGACAGTTCCAAACCTTCAAGGAAAGACATTTCCTCGGAGGCAGCCAACTTATAGGTTAATTATTATTCTTGAGGGTATGGTTGTAAATCCTTGACTGCTTATAATCACACTCAAGGAAAATGAGTCATTTCCTTGGAGGTGATTGGAAACAGCCAAAGAAACACCTATATTCCTTGGCAGTTTACTTAAACCTCTAAGGAATATATGTTTTCTTGAGTGTGCACTAGCACCGCCAAAGAAACTGTCATTTCCTTGGCCGTTTGATTTTAGCCCCCAAGGAAAATCGGAGCCGCTAAGTCAATTCGAGTTTCCTGTAGTGTATCTAAAAGTGGATTAGTTGTACTAATTTACATTTAAACATGTGATAGGGTGGTTAGGTCCTAGGGTTAAGGAGGGTGGTTAGGTCCAAGGGTTAAGGGTTAAATATTTTAACATTATAAAATATTCGACGGACACTCCATCGGCAAGGACAGACACGCATGGAGTTATTTCCCGAAGCTAGCAAGTTTGGGTTAGGCTGTAAGGCCTTGTTTAGTTTCTAAAGGCGACACTGTAGTATTTTCGTTTGTTTGTGGTAATTATTGTCTAACTATAGACTAACTAGGCTCAAGATTCGTCTCGTAAATTTCAACCAAACTGTGCAATTAGTTTTTATTTTTATTTATATTTAATACTTTATGTATGTGTCTAAAGATTCGATGTGACGGAAAATCTTGAAAAAATTTTAGGTTTTGTGATGAAAGTAAACAAGGCCTAAGTGAACTAACGAAAATACAAAATGTTCTGTAGACATTGATGGCCGCTCAGAACGATCTGTGGTGGGTGATTTATGTCTCACGGACGCTCCGTGCGATTGGACGGACACTCCATGGTGAGCTAGATGCTCTCGGATTCTCTAGAAATTAATTTTGAAACTTGACAGATGGTCCGTAGATCCTCACTAACAATACGTTAATAAAATTATTAACAGTGAGGATAAAGTGTGTGGATGTAAGTTTTGGCTAAGTATTACTCCCTCTATCCCAAATTGTAAGTCAATCTTGGAGAGTCAAATTTTTCAAAGTTTAACCAAATTTATATGATAAAATAATAATTATTATGATACTAACTAAATATCATTAGATTCTTCCTTAATTATATTTTTATAGTATACTCACTTTACGTTACAAATCTTAGTAACGTGAAAATGCTTTGACTCTCCAAGATTTTTGAAATGACTTATAATTTGGAACGGAGGGAGTAACGTTGATGGACACTCCGTGAAGTGCGATGGACACTCTGTCCTGTGTGTCGAAAGAACATATGTTCTTCATTGTTCATATTACTCAAGTTTGATTGAAACCTATAGAGGGTGAAATTGACCATGCATGTGCAAGGGGTTTCTAGGATTGTTTAGGTGACATGTTGAGCTAGTTGTAGCTAGGTTTTGAGCTCTAGTTATCAAGTGCAACAAGTGAATTTAAGTAAATTTAAGATTGGTTAAATCATGTGCACTGCTAGAGAACTAGATTTTGGTTTTGGTCTCGGCAATTTTAGCGCCCGGGATGAAATGAATAATTATTCCCGGTGTGAGAGACCAACCACGACTAAAGTCATCTGTTCAATGGCTCTAGTGGTAGGCTTTTGCAGCGGGGCATCTTTAGTCATGGACGATATAACCAACCGGGACTAAAGTTCCTATTTAATGTCGGTTGCGATTGTCATCTGGGACTAAACCTTTAGTCCCAGTTTGTAATTACAACCAGGACTAAAAAGTTATGTTTAGTCCCAGTTGAGAACCCAAACCAGGACTAAAGGTCCCTTGTTATATATCCTGGATCTTCTTCTTCCTCTAGCTCGAGCCATTCGAACTCACAGTTTTTTACTTCATCTTTGTTCATCTTTGGCCATCACAAGACTACTCCCCCCTTTAATTCTTCAATTGTAACGGTTACTAACTTCATCCTTTCATGATTTATTAGTAGCATATCTGATTTCGTGGTCTAGATATATGTAAAATTTATGGTGGATTTTTTTATTATTTGTGCAACATTTGAACTCAAAGTCACTTGATAAGCTTAAATTAGTTCATCAAAACTAGTATACACCTTTTTTTGCTAGTATGCATACCACATTTCATGGTTTATGTATCTAGAGCAATAGAGGATTTTAAGGGTCCTTTTATAATTTGATTTGTACGTTTAGAAACCGAGAAATTTATGGAAGTTTGCAAATAAAAAATGGATATAGAGAGTAGATGGCAACTGCTTCCGGTTCCTCGGCCTCTCATCGGGTTCAAAAGCGAATAAGGCCAGACCTTCCTCTCATTTGTGTGTGGTGAGTGTGAGCAGAATATTGTGATGGAGTACTGAGTGAAGAAGTGTCCCAACAAGGGTCATATCTTCTATAAGTGTCTAAATCGCATTGTGAGTTATTTTATCACATTCGATGGTTATGGTTAATTTATACCTATTTTTCTTAATGATTTTGATTAAAGTTCTTATTTATATGTTCTAATTTTAGTGGGATGGCACTGAATGTCCAGGCTGATACTAGGAGGAAGACTATGTTGAGCATGTGCAAAAATCTCTTGCACAGGCGGCTATTGCAGCTGATGAGATAGTGAGCCAGCAGAAGAAGACCATCGATGTGGAACAGGTAAATGATCTCTCTGTTTTAGTTGGCATTGATCATGAAATTGTTTTGCTACTGGAGTTCATTTTAGGTTTACTTTGTATAATGCTAGTTGCGAGCATTTACATTGTAGCAAGGTTTTATTAAACTTAGCATACTTTTGGTGTCATACAAGTAGTGTAACTTAACTAGTAATTATATAATGATGTTTTTCATATGTTATGTCATATAACTGTAGATGAGATCATGGCATTAGATGTATAACATTGATTGTTGTTGGTATTTCTAAGCGTCACTTACTAAGAATAGAATAAAGACTCTATCCTCAGTGGCCAGGTTGTCATCCCCAACATGACACTAGAAATACACTGGTGGTAGTAAATATGCAATGCTCTCTTAGAAGGATGAATATAGAATAGGGTATTCACAAGCGTACAAATATATACTATTGTAGTATTTCACCCACGAAAGCTCCAAGTATCGTATTTATAATTTTACCCATAGGAAGGATAGCCAAGGAAATAGATATCACTTGCATGTATTCTCAAGAGGTCAACCATGTCTTATCTATCTATCTTAATGCAGGGGTAAGTTACATAATAAAAATATATATAATGAATAAAAATGATAAAAAAACATAGAATGATAAATGCATCTCTAGAGTACTCTAGTCTATAGCACTAGCATGGATTAGAATGATCTATGAGGATGTTTCCTATGTTATTTTAACTATATAGTCTAAGGCCTTGTTTAGTTCACCTTGAAAACCAAAAAGTTTTCAAGATTCCCTGTCACATCGAATCTTGTAGCACATGCATGAAACATTAAATATAGACGAAAACAAAAACTAATTACACAGTTTAGCTGTAAATCACGAGACAAATCTTTTGATCCTAGTTAGTCCATGATTGGATAATATTTGTCACAAACAAACGAAAGTGCTACAGTACCGAAAACTTTTCACTTTTCGGAACTAAACAAGGCCTAAGCATATCATGATTAATGCAATTATACTTGGGAATCATAGCAAGAGAAGGTTATATCTACACATATGGACATTACTAAGGAAAATCAGGAGCAGAGGAATCATCTCCCCGTAATTAGTGTCTACAGAAAGAACTACATTCGGATGGTGAATGTTGGTTATTCTTAACATCATTACCAAAAGTAGACTTAGTTTTCTAATTCTGATAACGGTGCCAAAAATGCCAAACCTATCTCTCATGCCACTTAAGCCAAGTTGTCATCCCCAGCATGACATAAGAGAAGCGGTATTGAAATATGCAATTGCTCTTCTAAATAAATAATGAATGAGATCTGCAAGCGCACAGATTAATACCGATGTAGTATTTTAACCGGGAAGTATTCCAGGTATCGTTATTTATATTTTTACCACTGGGAAGGGATTAGTAACCATCAATGTTGATTATAGAATGGAATATGAGATTGAGTATCTATCATTGCATGTATAATTGAGAACATTTATCTAACTCTTTCATACACGTATAAGTGTCACATAAAAGATATATAAAGTAATGAATAGTGACAAAGATAATTAATCTGATCAGCATAACTTAGCCCCATAATAAATATGATAAGCATCTCAATTAGATATTCTAGCAAGTCATTAGCATGGAATTAGAACAAACTACAAGAATATTTCCTAAGTTATTCTTAACTATACAGTCTAGCATATCATAGTTAGTGCAAGTATACTTAGCAATCATTGTGAGACAAGATTACGCCTATGCATAGTGATATTATCAAGGTAAATGAGAAATATAGCAATCACTTCCCTGTAATAATGTTGCTTTGCCAGCCCAATACATGAGAGGGGGACTATATAAGAATCAATGAAGCTGTCACTATCACGAACTACCCCACGATCTGGCATATTGGGTACAATCGCAGATAAATACGGTATAAGCACCACGCCTACACAATATCTATCATTTACCCATGGATCCGATGGATAAACGCTATACGATCCTAAACATGTATATAGATCCAATCTAACTAAGCCAAGTATATAACTATGATAAACTAAGAACAATATAATCTTGAATATAAACAAGTAGAGCAAAGTCATAAGTAATATATTGAAGTAGAATAAAGTCATATTCATAATATTGAAGAACAAAGATGAACAATTAGAAGAACAATTAGAGAATTACCAAGAATCCTCTTGACAGATCCGGAAACCAATCGAAGATTGACTCCTTCTAGTTCTAATCCTATGTAGCTATGCTAATCAAGATGTCTAATTGATGTGGTGGCTCTAGGCTTGATCAGAGGCTTCTTATCCCTTGAGGAATAATGAATTAGGGTTGAGAGTCTCTCTCCTCCAGGGGCCAGGGGTCTGGTTTTATAGTCCCTCCAAGTGAATATGGGCCGTCGGATCAAACCGACATTGATTGAACGGTTATCCTTGATCCTTTAGGTCGGTGGAGATTGATCCCGAAAGAGAGTCCTGTTTGGACTCAGCAGGGGGGCGGGCGCCCTGGTCTCCTGGGCGGACGCCTAGGGCCAGGCCCCGTTTCGCCTCCGCTTCGTTCCCGTGGCTTCTGGAGTCTTCTAGATGTAAGATAATTACGCGGCACGTTGATATCTCTATGTAATCCCGACGTGTGGGCCTTTCTTCCGTATTGTCGGTGTTTTCCCCCCGGGGGGTCACACCAACGAGTAAAACTAGTGCATGTTCCCCTTTCTAGATGGTGATGCAAGAAAAGACACAAAGATTTATCCTGGTTCGGGCAAGAGAAGGCCCTACGTCTAGCGGGGGAGGGAGTGTTTGTATTATCTTGCACCCAAGTGCTTGTGCAGGGGTGAATACATGCATGGTATGAGCGGGGATGGAGTAAGGTTGCTCTACTATGTATGACTTGTGTTCTCTTGCGTATCCGCTCCCGGACCTCCCCTTTTATAGTTCCAAGGAGAGGTCTAGGGTACATACATAGCCGACAGAATAGGGGTCGATAGGGGTATGGCGCGCTGACCCACTTGAGGCCTCCGTACCGGCGTGGCCTCGAGCCGTCTTGTCTTGGTACTCTGATGATGATTACGCGTGCCCCTAAATCCTGCTCCTGTGCACTGTCCTGGACCGGTTTATCCGTTGCACGCTTGTACGTCGCGACTGCGGCAGCGTCAGAGTGGTTGAGGTGTCATCCTCTGTTGCCCGACCCTTCTCTAGGAAGGAACGTGTCTGCTCGAGGGTCGAATACCACTCAAAGCCTCACTGGGCAGAGCGCTGACTTTAGACGTCTCGAGGGGGGTCTTGACGGGACGTTCCGACCACCTTGCTGCGCCCTGCCACACTCTGGCTTATTTGGTGGGCAAGGCTGCAAAAAGAACGATTGGACGGGTGCTTGTTCCCTATCACGCTTCCCGTGACTGACGGGTTAGGTGAGAGCGTAGCAGACACATTAAATGCCCTGGTCCCCGTGCCCGTGTTAGGCGGCGGGCGGCGTCCTTGCGCTCGAGGCCTTTCGATTCGTATGAGCCTGTTTCCGTATTCGACGGTTACCGGCACTCGAGCCTTAATCGATTTGCACGACGCTCTTTCCGTGTTCGAGGCTATGGACGTCGATGACCGTTTGTGCGCCCGAGGGGCGTCGAGTCGGAGGCGTCGACTTGTGTACGGGTGCTCTCATTATATGTGTTAGTTAGGGTATCCCTTATTGGTACCCTCGACACGTATTTCCTAATAACCCCCTGCAGAAATAGACAAACACCAAAATTCGTGGAATTCTGTCAGATAAAACCCTAAGTCTAGATGTTGATTGCATTTGGATCCTTTTCTTTGTTTATTTGATAATTAAATTTGATACTTAAGGACCGTCAACAGTGAACTACAGAGGACTCAACGGGTATGTCACCCCCGTGATCTACCACACGACGTGGAACATAGGGTGCAAACGCAGGCAAACACGATATAGGCACCACACCTACATAATGTCGACCACCCACCCATGATATCAGTGAGCGAGTGCTATACGAACATATGTTTGAATATAAATCTAAACTAGCTATGCTAAACATATAATCATAATAAACTAAGAACAATATAATTAAAAATATAAGCAAGTAGAGCAAAGTTCATATCCAATGTAATAGAATAGAGCAAAGTCATATTCATAATAAGATGAAATAATGTATACAATGATGAACTAGAATAAAGTAGGAGAAAGATTACAATAATTACCAAGTAAACTCTCTAACGGATCCGTAATCCAAGCAATGCTTGCCTCCAATTAGATCTATTCTATGTAGCTTTGCTTCTAAACTTGGAGCTCTAGAGAGATGAGGGTAGAGAATGAATTATATGAATGAGAATGATATGTGATGCCTCCATATCCTAGGGTCTACCTCTCCTTATATACGCCGGTGGGATGATTCGTAGCCCTTAGATCAAACCAACCTTAATGGACGAAGATCCTTGCTCCTGTAAGTCGGTTTAGCCCACGATCCGAGACCTAGCTTCTGATTGGACTAGGGGGCAAGCGCCCTGCTTGGTCGCCCTAGCCCCACCTGCCCTCTAGTTCTCCTTCGTTCTAGTGGCTTCTCGACTCTTCTAGATCCTTCTTCTTCATATGTGGCGTAGATATCTCATTTCTCTCTATGTAATCATGACATGTGGGCCTCCATGGGTCATTTCCTGATAACCCCCCTGTAGAAATAGACATTCACCAAAACATGTGGAAATCTGTCAGTTCAAACCCTATTCTATTGTTGGTGATTGTTTTATGCCCTTATTCCATTTTCTTGTTGATATAAAATTGATACTTATCTACCATCAACAAGCTCCCCCAAACTTACATTTTGCTCATCCCTGAGCAAAGACAAACTCAGTGTTGGATCAAGAGTTGCTGCAATACTTTCACACCTTAAGAGTACACACGCATTCAAACAAGAACTCTCCTTCGAATTAAAGTGAACCGTAATGACTTAAACTTATCCATATTACCTTCCACCATGGGGCTTATAGCTGTCACCTTGGTCTTGAGTAGTTGAAGGATAGAATGGTCAAGTCAAGCACTATATCTCAAGCTCTTTGATCAACTTTCATTCTGGAGTTTTTTGCAAGATTTTCAAATAAAACTCAGAGACTCCTTCGTATGACCCTCTCAAGTCTCTCATTTGTGGTATTTATGGATCCTTTCCAAGGCACTCATGATGTTTGCCTTCTCTCTTCTCTCGAAGTATGTGGTATTTTTGGCATAGGCATAGTCAGATGCCCTGTCTCTCTCTATCCCTACATCTAATTGGCTTATGTGGAGCTCATAGATGGGGAGACAACTCATACATACTTGTAAATATATATTGTAAAGCCAAACAAACGATCCAAAGAATCAAGTCATACAATCAAATCAAGATGTGCATGTGATGTGAACCCACTAGGTTTTTCGCCTGATCTTTCGATGAGAGGCGCTGGATAACTCGATTAGTGAATGGAGATTACGTTCACGGCCCGACTACAGCCCTCAAGACTGCGCCTTAGCAACCGATACACCGCCTCCAATGGCTGTCACGATCTTGTGGAGCGCAACACCCGGCCACTAGGGCACTCGTCCTGCAAGCAATCGAAGAACCAGCAAGAACAAGTAGAACAAGTACTAAATTACTAGATGTAAATGAAGGTTTCAAACTCAATCTCTAATGAAGTGGGGTTTCGAAAACAAGAAGACGGGCGGCTGGATCAGCACGCGCGTTTACAAGCAAGTAGCGAAGGCTAAACTTTATCTAATCAAAACCCAGTTGTTCATGGCGGCTCTAGCTGTAAATAAATAGAGGGGAGGACGACCAAAGGGGTGCTAGAGTCGTCCTCCAACCCTAGGACGCGTCCCTAATGGACTCAACTTGATACATGGGCCATTGGTCCAAAATAGGGTGACGCAGCACCAAAACAGAAAAAGGTGTCGGCACGAAAACAAGGACTGCGCCCGACTCATAAGCTGCATAGATATGTGGTTGGACCCATTGGAAAGTAGACTTCATGAGCTTTCCAACAAGTATAGGAACGTCCCAGTTAGAGTCCATATGACGCCGTGGTGATCCATACAAGTTAGAGTTATTTTCCAGTCCGAATCCAACTCCCAAAACGTGTTGGGTTTGGACTCTTTGTTTCCTTGCTTTAGAAGCGACGTGGTAACTTGATAGAGGATGTTGTGGAGGCTTGGACCTGATCTCCAATCACCTTTGTTAAGTTATCACTCTTCCTGTCACACCCATATTTTAGGAACAAAATAGGATGCATAAAAGACTCATATGTGCCCCAGAAACAGTCGCACACATAAGTAGGTTGAGTTGACGGGCACGAGCACAAGTAAGAGGACCAGCTATAGGTTGTGTCGGAGAGGATGTAGGATATGTATCGCTGGTGGATGTAGGATATGTATCGCTGGTGTTGATGTCCTCATCATCCTCCCTTTCTTGCATTTGAGTCGTCCTCGACTCAAGCTCATCTTCCTCACCCAAATAAGGCTTCAAATCTGCAATGTTAAATGTGGGACTAACCCCAAAATCTGCAGGAAGATCAAGCTTATATGCATTCTCATTAATTCGTTGCAGCACTTTAAAAGGACCATCAGCTCTAGGCATCAATTTGGATTTTCTCAGTTCTGGAAATCTATCTTTTCGCAAATGCAACCAAACCAAATCCCCAGGTTCCAGAATCAATTGCTTTCTACCTTTATCTCCCAATTTCATACGAATCTGGTGGTACCCACTACGTAAATCAACTTTTGAAAACACAACAGCACCACTCAGTTCATCTAGCATATCATCTAATCGTGGAATAGGGTGTCGATATCGAATGGTGATATTATTAATAGCTCTACAATCAACACACATACGCCATGTTCCATCTTAATTAGGCACTAAAATTACTGGAACAGCACAAGGACTAAGAGATTCTCAGACATAACCTTTGTCTAGTAGTTCTTGCACTTGTCGCTGAATTTCCTTTGTTTCCTCCGGGTTTGTCCTGTATGGTGCACGATTTGGCAAAACTGGTCCAGGAATAAGATCAATTTGGTGCTCAATCCCACGTAGTGGAGGCAGCCCCGCTGGTACATCACTTGGAAACACATCAGAATACTCCTGCAAAACGTTAGCAACAGCAGGGGGCAAAGAACATTGCATATCCTCAACTGAAATCAAAGCATCCTTGCATATCAAAGCATAAGCAACAGAAGTGGATGCATTGAACTCATTAATATCTGATTTGGTAGCTATCATACAACGTCCTTTCAGTTTTATCTCATCTTTGTTACCAATTACAGATTTATCATTTTTATTGCTCTTGCTCTTTGCTTTAGTAGCCCTAGCAACATCAGTTTGCATAATAGTTTCAGGGGACATAGGATGCAACACAATTTTGCGATCATGGTATAGAAAAGAATACTGATTTGATCTACCATGATGCATAGAATCTCTATCAAATTGCCCAGGTCTACCTAGCAGAATGTTACAAGCTTGCATAGGCACAACATCACATTCAACAATATCTTTGTAGGATCCGATGGAAAAATTAATTCTCACAAGTCTAGTTACCTTTGCCTTACCACTGTTGTTCAGCCATTGGATGTAGTAGGGATGCGGGTGTGGTTTGGTGTTGAGGGCAAGCTTCTGCACCATATCGCTGCTTGCCAAGTTGTTGCAGCTACCTCCATCAATGATCATGCGACAAGAACGCTCTTTGATGACACACTTTGTCTGGAATAAAATGTGTCGCTGATTTTGCTCCGCCATCTCCATTTGTGCACTAAGCACTCGCTGCACGATCAAGCTCTCATTATGGTCCGCTTCACCTGCATTAATATGTTCTTCTATTTGATCTTCATTACCTGCATGGTCAGTCGCAAGCAGTGCAAGTGTATCCTCATCAAAATCACTAGCAGATGAGTACTCACCATCATCCCTGACAATCATAACTCGCTTGTTTGGACAGTCACGCATCATGTGCCCATATCCCTTGCACCGGTGACATTGTATGTTGCTTGTTCTACCCGTTGATGCCACGGATGAAGTACTCGCAGCAGGCTTTTGCATCGTCTTCGCAACTGAATTGGTGGGGGCAGCTCGAGTCTTGTCACTAGATGATGGAGTAGAAATACGTGTAGATGGAGTTGAAGCCACGCGTTGCTGCCATGAATTAGCCTTCCCTGCAGAAATATTACTCCTTGCGCTAGCACGTCGTCCCTGCACTTCCCTTTCAGCTTTACAAGCAAGATGAAACAAACGGGTTACGTTAGTATAATCTTTATAAGCAAGAATGTCCTGGATTTCACGATTTAACCCGCCCAAAAATCTAGCCATAGCAGGTTCTTCTTCCTCCTCTAAATTACATCGCAGCATACCCATTTGTAATTCCTGATAATATTCTTCTACACTTTTAGCACCTTGTCTCAATTGCTGCAACTTATTAATCATGTCACATGCATAGTAAGAAGGAACAAATCTAGCCCTCATGACTTGTTTCAACGCATTCCAAGTTCTAGGTATGTTATTAGGATTTTTCTTGCCATGTTCTATCCACCAAACGGAAGCAAAATCGGTGAACTCACTAGTAGCAGCCCTAACACGTGTATCCTCAGGGAATTCATGACATGTAAACTTTTGGTCAACAGCAATCTCCCAAGTAATGTATGCATCAGGGTCATATTTACCATCAAAAGGAGGTATTTTAAATTTAATCTTACTGAAAGCATCATTATTATTGTGTACCTCGCGTCGGTGGTGGCCACCCATACCTCTACGGGTGTGACGTAGGTGACGTCGATGATGAGTGTCTTGATCATCTCGTTCCGTATCAGCAGTGTAATCATCATCATAATTGCCATCCACTCGGTCTTCCTCCTTGTTTTCTTCCTTATGCTTCTCTTTGTCCATTGTGTGGAAAGCATCAAATCGCCTTAGGAGAGCAGCAAGGCTTTTGTCCACACTAGCAACAGATTCCTCCAAACTTGTGAGCTTGTTGTTTGTGGCAATCTGCGTAGCCTCCAACTGTCCCAGCTTTTCATTTGTCACCTGCAAGTCGTTATCAAGTCCCTCTGTGTGCAGCTTCACTTTCCTTTCAAAATGTTGTATGATGCCCTTAGTGCGAGGTGTAAGTGGTGTTTCGTTACCATCTTCTGCCCCTGGCATGGTTCAAAGACAAAGACAACAAAAAGGCAAGTGAAGAAATAAAAGCCCTACAACTACTAGGATGTAGCTACAGCAAGTCGCTCACACTCAACCTGTAACACAAGTTCTTACCAATTCTTACCTTGCTTGACAGGAGGGGTCGTCTGCCAACAAGTGTACAGCAATGGACGAAGTGTATCGGTGCTGCAGCACAAGACCTATCAAGCTGTAGAGTATGTGGAGCTATAGGTGGGCTGAAACAAGGAACGAACTAGCACCACGTTAGTTATAAAAGCGAGCTGAATAAACGCTCAACGGTGGTACTGTGCTGGTCCTAGCCTAGACCGTGCTAGAGACGCGAGCCTGGACACAAAGGGAAAACACAGCACACCACTAGAAACAAAATGAGCAGCCCTACTGGAAACAAAAGGAACAACAATCCCCTTTTTTTGATTTTTTTCTTTCTTTCTTTTTTTTTCTTTATTTTTTTTTCTTTCTCTTTTCTTTTTTTTTGGGGAACCTCAAAACCTGATTATATAAACAAAATAGTACAAAATATCACTTCACCACTCTCACCCTCTCACTAGAGTAAGGCTGAACCTCAAAATTCAATATATCTAGCACAAGTATGAAGTGCTATCTTTCCTTTTGGATCACGTTGATGGAAACGCAGAATAGACCAACAAGTGGCTGCACCTATTATCAAGATCTACTCAAATTCCAACCCACAATAGATTGGACACAGTTGTGACTAGATGGTGACAAGAACTCAAAACTCTAAAGGACTAAACTAAAACCAGCACTGGACACGACCGAAGCAAACACTCATTCAACCAGCCCTAACTAAGTAGTACTAGCCACGGCACAAAGGATTTATAGGATTATGGAAAACAAATCTGCTATATTTTTTTGTCTTTTTTTTGGACTATAGGAAAAACAAACACGAAGAATTGGAAATCTCTCAAAGATAAACCTTGCTCTGATACCAACTGATGTGAACCCACTAGGGTTTTCGCCTGATCTTTCGATGAGAGGCGCTGGATAACTCGATTAGTGAATGGAGATGACATTCACGGCCCGACTACACCCGTCAAGACCGCGCCTTAGCAACCGATACACCGCCTCCAATGGCTGTCACGATCTTGTGGAGCGCAACACCCGGCCACTAGGGCACTCGTCCTGCAAGCAATCGAAGAACCAGCAAGAACAAGTAGAACAAGTACTAAATTACTAGATGTAAATGAAGGTTTCAAACTCAATCTCTAATGAAGTGGGGTTTCGAAAACAAGAAGACGGGCGGCTGGATCAGCACGCGCGTTTACAAGCAAGTAGCGAAGGCTAAACTTTATCTAATCAAAACCCAGTTGTTCATGGCGGCTCTAGATGTAAATAAATAGAGGGGAGGACGACCAAAGGGGTGCTAGAGTCGTCCTCCAACCCTAGGACGCGTCCCTAATGGACTCAACTTGATACATGGGCCATTGGTCCAAAATAGGGTGACGCAGCACCAAAACAGAAAAAGGTGTCGGCACGAAAACAAGGACTGCGCCCGACTCATAAGCTGCATAGATATGTGGTTGGACCCATTGGAAAGTAGACTTCATGAGCTTTCCAACAAGTATAGGAACGTCCCAGTTAGAGTCCATATGACGCCGTGGTGATCCATACAAGTTAGAGTTATTTTCCAGTCCGAATCCAACTCCCAAAACGTGTTGGGTTTGGACTCTTTGTTTCCTTGCTTTAGAAGCGACGTGGTAACTTGATAGAGGATGTTGTGGAGGCTTGGACCTGATCTCCAATCACCTTTGTTAAGTTATCACTCTTCCTGTCACACCCATATTTTAGGAACAAAATAGGATGCATAAAAGACTCATATGTGCCCCAGAAACAGTCGCACACATAAGTAGACAAATCTCAAATGTACCATTGCAGTTTTTATTACATAGCGGAATATAATATATCACATAGTCTCATACAAAGATGATAGCATAAAGTAAACAACGCTCTCAACGGAAGCTCCACACAGGGACACTGTTGACTGGTTGACTCCAAACCTAGTACTCATAACGGTAATCCTCATTCCAGTCACCTTCATTATCATATCCTGAGGTGTTGGGAAAATGCAAGAGTGAGCACATATCGTACTCAACAAGTATAACCAGGGGTTCATGAGGCTCAAATAGCTGACACTGGTTTGACTGCATTTAGCTTTTACTAGTAGATAGCATATCCATAATTAAATATCAATTGTCAAGGTAGCATAAATAATCCATTAATCACATGATCCAGTGTAAGCATAATTAATTCATAGCATAAACGATAATCAAATGAACATAATAACTTAATAAGCTCATCATCGGCGCAACAAGAACCCCCAAGGCCGCTCATAACCGTGAGCACGGCTAGTATACCAGTTTTACACTTTGCAGAGGTTGTACATCTTTACCCATGAGTCATGATTTACCCTTTCGCCCGAGGTAGCTAATCTCTTAACCCCCTTCCTAGGGAGGTCGGCAGGGATCACTATGAAGCCTTTCAAAAGTTCGTCTAACATGTTAGGGCCGCAAGGTTTCCTTTGCGAGCAGATATAGATACCCCCCTTCCGAATGGCACAATGACGCGCAGCCTATACACATAGGGACAGGGGCTCGCACTATACCCGTGTCGGTTCAGCCCCTCCGCCCTTTCGGGTAACCTCTAACAAGCTAGAAAAGTTCTTCATACTGAGCTAAAGCCAGAGCCATTATAGCCCTCATGGTTGCACTGTTGTCCCGGTGATCACTTACAGACAAGATCTCATATAGTTATTTGTCATTCTTTTATGTTCATTGCATAGCTATTAATCATCTTACAAGATCATAGATTATATCAAGCACTAGCACATCTACACCAAATGCATATCAAGTAGGTAACAAGGAATCCAGGTAACAATCATCTATGATTTTGCTAAGGTCGACAAGGTGATAGCATGCATATGATATATATGTGTAATTATAAGTGAATAGGTAACAAGGATAATCCCAAGTTATACTTGCCTTGCTCAAAACTCTCGTGAGCCTGCTGGTCTTCAAAAGCTTGGTCTTGATCACCAACGTACGGCTCATCGTCTAATCCCAATCATCAATTAACAACACGCAATCCAATGGAGACAATCATACACAAAGCAAACAAGATATAATTAGAACATTACACCAAACAGTGGTAAAACAAATATAAAAGTTTATAAAAATATTCTACGCAGTGCTACGATCACACAAACGTAAAGTTCACGAAAATCGAAATTAAAACGTGAAAGATATGAATTTTCTAAGATTTCCTATAGAGAAATAAATAATTAAATGCTACTGCAGAATTAAAAAGTTTCAAAACAGTAAACTAATAATTCTAACTTGTAGAGCTCGGAAATACGAATCTAACGAAATTTGAATGGACAAAAACGGAGTTATAATGAATATTTTATGAGCAAAACAAAATCAGTGACAATCTTGTAAATAGGCAGAAAGCGCGACAGGCTTCTCGATTCCGAGCACCGTTTCGCGAAAGAAAAACACCGCGGGGTAGAGGAGCTCACCGCGAGTTCAAGGAGGTGCTCAGTTGGGACCGAAGGGCAAGGAGCGGAGCTCGCGGCGTGCGGCAGTTCGTCCCCGACCTCGGCGAGATTTCCAAGATGAGAAAGACGGCGGCTAGGGCTCGGTTTCGCAATTTAGACGCAAAAGAACGACGCGGGGTATCGTGGGGTACTTTATAGGGTCTCGATTCGCGATAAGGGCAAGAAAATCCCGAGATTTTAGAATGGATTCAGTGGCCGGTTTCCTATTCGGTTACGAACAGGAAGCAGGAAGGTGGAGGAGAGAGAGCTGATGCGCGGGCCCAAGCTGTCAGCGAAATAGGGGGTGGGGATTGGGCTGGTTGGCCTCTCGGCCAGCAGGCCACCAGGCCGAGCTGATTTTTTTTTCTTTCTAAATTTTCTAAAGCCTTTTTAAATCGAATTTTGAGAGCAAATAAATTCCAACAAAAACCAGCAGCACAAATAAATAAAGATGCTCCAGCATGAATGCATAATCAGGGTTGCTAAACCTATGATGAATTTTAATTCCCACAAAATTATTCATTTTGCTAGATTCAATGCTCACAAAAATTCTTAATTAAATCAGATTAATTTCTATTAATTGAAAACAAATTTTTGGGTGTTACACTTCCCATATGCAATCAGCCCTTGAAGTTGGTGTTGCCTCAAATTCTGAATGCAGTTGAACCTTCCCTTGCTGATCTTGTCCATTATTCCTGAGCAACACGAAAGTGCACGTGTCTCCATTGTCTAAATATGATTGACAAGAGTTTAAAACTAAACTTACTTGAAGGTTGAGTTGACGGGCACGAGCACGAGTAAGAGGACCAGCTATAGGTTGTGTCGGAGAGGATGTAGGATATGTATCGCTGGTGGATGTAGGATATGTATCGCTGGTGTTGATGTCCTCATCAGCATGTGTGTGGCATACAGTGGAATATAGTGGAATGGAGTGTAGTGGATAATGGCAAATGGATATGGAATGGATTTATGGTGATGGTGATAGTGGAATCCTAGTTCTAATTTGCTCCTTGAAAACACATCTACCTTTATTGTAAGTTTTGGGGAGAGTTTGGGTTTCTCTAATTTTCTCTCTTTTTCCTCTTTCTTTTTTTCGAGAGCACCCAAATCTTCTGAATAATATAATGGAAGGTAGCAACAAGAAACAATTGGAGCTTTATTAAATGGCAAGGGAAAAATGAGTGGAATATTCTTGGTGTTCACTCTAAGTGTAGGAGTAAAATAATTTTGTGTGGATCTAGATGAGATAGAGGTGGATGCGTACTTCCAGTGTAGAAGCAACATAAGTGGGTGGAGTGTACGTTATCTTGATTTTAAATGCATGACTAGTTCCTACGGGTCAACAAAGCTTGACTCTACTCAATGCTCATAAGCAGTAAATAATAGTGAAATGTTTTCCTAGTCTACAAGGCATGTATATCTCGTTGTGGTAGGAATTCAAGCTCTCGTCATATAGGAACTCATCATGCAACATTTTTATGTTTTTCAAAAGATAAATTTTCCAGAACTCTAGCATCTCTAGAAACATGATAAATAGCAGCTCAAAACCTTTCCATTTCATATCAGTCAACTACCTAGACTTAAGCTCAAGCATTGCAACCCACAAGTTTTAGGCTCAGAGTAAATCTTCAATCAAAACAGTTGTGTCTAAAACTTGAGAGAAGAATTCAAGGTTAAAAACTAGGTACTCAAAAAGTATTGTGGCAAAGCAACTATTCATCATTTCGATGCGAGTCTAATCTATAGTTTGGTTTAAGCAAATTAATCCTGGTATCTTCTCCTTTTATTTATTAAGCAAGCTCTAAGATCACACAAAAATATATAGGGAAATCTTTATTTGTGCTTTAATGGTTATTCATCTTTTTATTTATTTTTATAATCTTAACAAAACAAACTCAATTTCAAAATTCAAAGTTCAAATTAAAAAGGTGGAAGAAATACTTAGTTAAATACATGGGGGTATGCCCTCCCCCAAGCTAGATGTTGATGTAGTCTCTTGCTGTAGCACACTGATGTTGACGGTCGATAACGTCAACTTTTATTAGAACTTTAGACCCAAAATAAAACATGAAAACACACTAGTCTAGGGTTTTATCTCACAATTTCTACGAGTTTTGCATATTCTGTATTTTCTAGGGTGAATTTCAGAAAAACTGAAAAGAGGGATTCTAGTGCATAATTACCACAAAACTTATCCGTGACGGAAAACATCGTCATCAGGCTCAGGAAGGGTCTACAAGATACCCGAAGGAACAAGACCCGCAGAGGAGAGAAGGTGGGGCCAGCCGGTCCCACCCTAGCGCCGGCCAGCGCCCTCCTAGCGTTTCTAGCCACCGCCTTCTGGAGTCTTCCTCCTACGCCTCCTTGGAAGCCAAGCAAATTATCCCTAGGTTGATTTTAAGTTGGTTTGATCCGACGGTGCACACAATATGAAGATGTGGATCGATGACGTGGCAATTCCTTGCCCCCTACTCCACCTTGGCCTATATAATGACGCCCAAGGCTCCCCCCAAGAGGCATTCTACACCCTGGTGCTTCATATTCTCTACATAATTAGGGTTAGGGTCCCTCTAGTTCATCTAGTTCTAGTTCATCTAGATGTAGCAATTAGGAGAGACTAGTTCTTCTAGATCTAGTCTTGTTTAGAGATTAGAGAGATTGAGTAGAGGAGTAGAGATTGTGGAGGAGTCCCGGCCTGTCAGTGCTTCTTCGTGGTTGCATTCATCTAGATTCAGCTCCCTTGCCCAGAGTTGCGTTCTGAGGTACTTTTGTACTTACCATTCCGATTTAAGTAAGCAACTTGTTCTTATTCGTTCTTTGGTTCACATCTCATATTAAGTGCTTTGATCTTGGTCATTACTTGGTTGAAGTAGTATTTCGTAGTGTAGGCGTGGTGCCTAGGCTAGGTTTACTTGTAGATGTCCCCTGATCAGCCGGACAGTGGTAGCTCACGTAGGTGACTTTATAGCTACGTTGAATCCTCTACAGTCCACTTTCCGTTGATAGGACTGATAGTGATGCGACACGTTGTCCCGATCTTCATGACTTAGGATGAACACCGATAACTAGCTGAAGAACAGCCGGATAACTCGTAGCAAGCAGCGATAACTAGTGCAGCCTGGCAAATAAAACTCGAAGTCAACCACTGTCTTTAACTGACAACCTGAATCGAGGATTCGCCCAACCACACTCTCAAGGAACCAACCAACACAACCTACAATCAATCAAGGAATACCTTGAAGGGAGTAGGAACACCAATTGGGAGTGGATGAAGCCACCGCCTATGTAATCCCGTGAGGAAATCACAAGAGCAAGGGCTAGAGATCACTCTCTGAATATTTATTAGCACATAGCTAAACAAAAGGGGTTATAGATTTCAATTATCAAAAGTCTGCCATTACAATGAGTTTTAGGGGGTATTTATACTAGCAACAGCCCTGATAGATAGGTAGAAACACGAAATAGAAAAGCTAAAGCATCAACCTCTTCGAGATGACTTCCTGGAGAGTTCCCACGTGGCTGTTGATCTTTGGTGCAATCTTTAGTATTTTGGCAATAACTCCACCTTGGAACATCCAAATGATGCATGGCTGGATGCATTGGAAATATAACTTAATAACCTTTCACACCATGTGCATCATGGACCACGAAATAATATAGAATAGTACAGTTTTACATGGGAAGTCGAACATCATGCTGACTGTTGATTTTCTGATCAGTCTGTATTCACGTAGTCATATCTCGACAAAGGAGAAACCAATTCAGGTGCAACCACATGGGCTTGAAACTAGAGTTGACAAGCTTTCCAACAAGTCCTCATGGGCCTTCATAGCTTTTGTGAGTAAAAAGTTATGAAGATTTCTTTGCACTGGTCCGTTCTAAATTCTACTGGTCCGTTTTGCTAGTTTGTCTTCTAGGTCTTGCACTGGTCTGTTCTTCACTCTAGTGGTCCGATTTGCTAGTCCATCTTCAGGGTTTGATTCATCCTTCTCTTCTTCTATATACCTGAGTACAATCAAGGTACAACACTTAGGTAGTATATAAATCTCATTAATGTTAAAATAAATCTCACAAAGTAGCACGTGGACCTCATGTTGTAGCTTCTTTGCACGACTATGTGTAATCGGTCCATCGATGACCTGGACTGGTGTCGGTGTAGGTGAAACTTGAGTGGGTGTAGCTTGACTTGGAGCTTGTGACATCTTGCTTGGTGGCATGGTCATATCATCCTCCCTCCCTTGAAAAGGAGTCGTCCTCGACTCTGAAGTGTCTTCACTTGTGAATGGTGAGAGATCAGCACCATTGAAAGAATTGCTCACACCATAACTTGCAGGAAGATCAATCTTGTATGTATTGTCATTGATCTTCTCAAGAACACGAAATGAACCATCTCCTCGTGGCAGCAATTTTGATTTGCGCTGCTGAGGAAAGCGATCCTTGTGCAAGTGTATCCACACCAAGTCCCTGGGTTCAAATAACATCTTCTTCCTATGTTTGTTCATACTTGCAGCCTTGTGTCCTGCCTTGAGTTCAATTGCTTCCTTGGTCTTCTCGTGTACCTTCTTGATGTATGCAGCATGCTTGGAGACTTCCATATTTGTTCTTTCCTGCAATGGAAGGGGCAACAAATCTATCGAAGTAATAGGTTTGAACCCATATACAATTTCGAAAGGACACATATTAGTGGTAGAGTGTACTGCCCTGTTATATGCAAACTCCACATATGGCAAGCATTCCTCCCAAACCTTCAGGTTCTTTTTCACCATTATTCATAGCAATGTTGAAAATGTGCGATTCACCACTTCAGTTTGTCCATCGGTTTGAGGGTGACAAGTGGTGGAGAACAAAAGCTTGGTTCCGAGCTTTGCCCATAATATTTTTCAAAAATAGCTCACAAACTTGACATCACGATCAGATACAATGGTTCTAGGCATTCCATGCAGCCGTACAATTACCCTAAAAAACAAATTAGCAATATGTGAAGCATCGTCGCTCTTGTTACAAGGAATAAAATGAGCCATCTTTAAAAATCTATCAACCACAACAAAAATTGAATCTTTTCGTCCTTTCTGAGTTCTAGGCAACCCCAAGACAAAATCCATGCTTATGTCTTCCCAAGGAGTTTTAGGAGGAGGTAAAGGAGTATATAAACCCTGAGGGTTTAGTTTAGACTTAGCTTTATGACAGGTGACGCATCGCTCCACAAATCTGATGACATCTCTTCTCATCTTGGGCCAATAAAAATGGTCACCTAGCAGTTCAAATGTTTTCTTTTGTCCAAAGTGACTTGTTAGCCCACCTCCATGTGATTTCTGTAACAAAAGCAATCTAACTGAAGAATTTGGAATACACAGTTTGTTAGCTCAAAACAAAAAATCGTCATGTATGTGATATTTTTCCCAACCTTTTCTATCTTGGCAATGATTATATGGTTCGGAAAATTCAGCATCATTGAGATACAGATCTTTTAGACATTTCAGACCCAAAACTTTTACCTCAAGTTGGTTCAACAACACACTCTTTCGAGACAAAGCATCACCAACAACATTGCCCTTACCTTTCTTATATTTCACAATGTATAGAAATGTTTCGATGAACTCAACCCATTTGGCATGACGATGGTTCAGTTTTGCTTGCCCTTTCAAGTACTTCAAAGCTTCATGATCAGAGTGAATAACAATTTTTTTTGGCCATAAGTAGTACTGCTATGTTTCAAGCACACGCACCAAAGCATATAATTCTTTATCATACACAGAATAATTCAGTTGAGCACCTCCTAGTTTTTCACTAAAATATGCTATAGGTTTTCCTTGTTGCATTAAAACTCCTCCTATCCCAATTCCACTAGCATCACATTCTATTTCAAAAGTTTTAGTGAAATCAGAAAGAACAAGTACAAGTGCTTGAGTCAGACGTTTCTTTAATTCTTGAAATGCATTTTGTTGTGATTTTCCCCATTTAAAGTCAACACCTTTCTTTGTTAATTCATTTAAAGGAGCAGCGATGGTACTGAAATCTCTCACAAACCTCCTATAAAAACTAGCAAGGCCATGAAAACTTCTTACTTGACTTACATTCGTTGGAGTTGGCCAATCCTTGATGGCTTTCACCTTGGTCTCATCCACTTCTATTCCCTTTCCTGAAACAACAAAGCCAAGAAACACAATATGGTCTGTGCAAAAGCTGCACTTCTCAAGATTAGCAAATAATTTCTCCTGTCGAAGCTCATCCAAAACTTGACGAAGGTATTTTACGTGCTCTTCAAAAGACTTAATTTAAAACAAGATGTCATCAATGTAAACAATAACAAATTTGCCAATGAATGCTCGCAAGACATGGTTCATTAATCTCATGAATGTACTAGGTGCATTAGTCAAACCAAAAGGCATAACTAACCATTCATACAACCCAAATTTTGTTTTAAATGTAGTTTTCCATTCATCCCCTGTCTTCATTCTTATCTGATGGTATCCACTTCTCAAATCAATTTTAGTGAATATGGTGGAACCACTCAATTCATCAAGCATGTCATCTAAACGTGGAATAGGATGGTGATAGTGAATAGTGATATTATTTATAGCTCTACAGTCAACACACATCCTCCAAGAACCATCTTTCGTAGGCTCTAAAATTACAGGAACAACACAATAACTTAAACTTTCACGAACAAAACCTTTATCAAGAAGTTCTTGCACTTACCTTTGTATCTCATTTGTTTCTTCTGGATTGGTTCGGTATGGTGGTCGATTAGGGAGTGCAGCCCCTGGAATGAGATCAATTTGATGCTCAATCCCACGAATTGGACGTAGTCTAGCCGGTGTCTCCTTTGGAAAAACATCTACAAAAGATGAGACACAACACTAGGGAGAGAGGTCATGTCGTTAGCTGAAATTAAAATGTCTTTGTACACAAGTACAAAGAGCACTTGTTTGGGCTTGTTCCTCACTTCTCTCATTTCAGATTTTGTGGCTAGCATGACTAAATGCTCTCCCTCTCCTTTCTTTTTCTCCCTCAAATTTGGCTTGTGGCACTCACTCACAGAATTGTGGATGGCACTCAATTTCGTTTGCTCTTTCCTCTCTACTCACTAGAACAATTTCAGATTTCTTTTGTAAGTGTTCAGCCATGATTTGTTGGGGTGTCATAGGCTTGAAAACAAACTTCTTCCCTTTTAGATTGATAGTGAACTGATTTGTTCTCCTACAATGTTGGCTATATCGATCATATTGCCATGGCCTTCCAAGCAGCAAGTGACACACCGACATAGGTGCCACATCACACTCTACTGTGTCAACATATTCACCTATCTTGAATGGAATGTTTACTTTATATCCATTCTTGATATCTTCCGAATCATTCAACCACTGTACGTGATATGGATGAGGGTGTCGTAGCAGCTTCATGCCAAGTTTATCAACCATCTCACGACTAGCAAGATTATGGCAGCTCCCTCCATCAATAATCACCTTCACCACTTTATCATGCACCTTTGCTCTAGTTTGAAATAAATTATATCGCTGCTCATTGTTGACACTTGCTAACACCACTTGAATACTAGGTTGTCATCCCCAGCGTGGCACTAGAGTGTACTATGGTATTTATACGCACACAGATAATCCGCAAGCGCACGGATACCGTTGAAGCTTTTACCCGGTTAAAGGTTTTATCGTATCCACAGGGAAACGGGAGAACTGATCTACGCTCTAACTTAACCAAGATAAGTAAATAGGTGTGAATAGGAAAGATGGTAGAATCGAATAAGAACAATATTAAAGGTAAGATAACAGTGAGTGATAATATGGGAATAGAGAGTAGAGCAATTCTAGTATATGGGCGATGGTAGCAGAATAGAGAGGATAACTATGGTTTCTCTACTTCAAAGGGGTATGTCTATGTCTGGGATGAACCACGTGATAAGAGTACACCACAAAGGATGCTTATCCATAGGCCGATAAACCCTACCCGTCCTGCTAACGAGAGGTGGACTACAGGGGACCAACGTAACTGTCACCTACGCGGCCTACCACACGATCCAGCTAGTCAGGGGATATCCACAAGTAATCTAGGTCTAAGCACCACGCTTACACCTATACTACAACTCTAACCTATAGGGTCCTATAGATTAGAAGTACTCAAAAGAGTTGTGAACCAGAACATACATGATTAGTAATTGCATAATGAATTAGAAGTAGATTACCAGAGTCATCCCATGAGCAAGCTTGATTAGAGCTTGATCATGGCGAAGTACAACCGGAGGAAGAACCGACAGGCCGGCCCCTCCTCTAATCCTCCTTCGCTCTCCATCTCGCTACTATCTAGATCTACTCTAGTTTAGAGAAGAGAGGAGAGCTCTCATCTCTAAACCCTAGCTTTTGCTCTGTCTATGAATAATGAATAATGATCAAGGGGTGTCTCCTCCAGGGGCCAGGGGGTCTGGTTTTATAGTCCCCTCAAGTGAACCTGGGCCATCGGATCAAACCGACATTGATTGAACGGTTATTCTTGATCCTTTAGGTCGGTGGAGCATAATCCGCGAGATTGAGCGTGATTGGCCGAAAAAGGTGGGCGGGCGCCCTAAGGACTTGGGCGGGCGCCCTGTCCCTGACTCCGTTCGGTCTCCGCTTCCTTCCCGTGGCTTCTGGAGTCTTCTAGATGTAAGATAATTGCGCGGCACGTTGATATCTCTATGTAATCCCGATGTGTGGGCCTTTCTTCCTTATTTCCTGATAACCCCCTGCAGAAATAGACAAACACCAAAACTCGTGGAATTCTGTCAGATAAAACCCTAAGTCTCGATGTTGATTTCATTTGGATCCTTTTCTTTGTTTATTTGATAGTTAAATTTGATACTTAAGGACCGTCAATAAACTCCCCCAAGCTTACCTCTTGCTCGTCCCTGAGCAAGGATAGACTCAGCTATGGATCATAAGTTGTTGCAATATCTTTAAAAATTGACGGTACACATGCTTTTAAATGAGGTCTCATCTCTGAGTTAGAGTAAACTGTCAAGACTTAAAACTTACTTACTTTACCTTTCACCATGGGACTTGTAACCGTCACTTCTGTCTTGAGTGGTTAAAAGATAGAACAGTCCAGTCAAGTGCCATGTCGCTTATTCTTGATCAGCTATAGCTATGGAGTTTTTGCAGATTTCCAAATAAAACTCAGAGATTCCTTTGTATGACTCTCTCATATCTCTCTTTTGTGGTATTTTTGGATCCTTACCAAGGCAGTGATGGTATATGCCTTCTCTCAAAATATGTGGTATTTGTGGTATAAGGGATTGTGACATTGTCTTCTCTCTCACCCTACTCTAATAAGGCTTTAATATCTGGAGCTCATAGGTGGGAGATAAAATATACATACTTACAAGACATTTATTGTATAGTCAAACCATGGATCCAAAAAAACAAATCAATAAGCCAAATCAAGATGTGCATGTGTGGCGAATGAATAGTGTATGGTGATGATGGTGATAACAATGGTGAAAGTCTAATTCTACTTTTGCTCTTTTGAGGGGATACATACCTTCCTTGCTTTTTGAAACTTTATGAGGAGAATGAGATGCTCTTCTTTTTCTTTCCTCTCAGGTGGGTATCTTGTACCCCTAATTCTACTGTCGGACACTTGTCCATTTTTACCTCTCGTGTCACTTTTTCTTTCTTTCGAGGTTCCGTGCACTTGCCCCTTTTTATTTCCTCGTTTATTATTATTTTTTTTCTTTTCTTCTCTTTTCTTTTTTTTCTTTTTTTCAGAGCACTCATCTCTTGAGATAATATAGCAAGTGGTAGTAGCAAGATAACTTGAGCATTTATTTCACAAGGGAAAATAGAAATATTTTTGGCTATTCTCTCCCGGATTAGGAGTAGAATATTTTTGGGTGATTCTGGAGATGGAAATGGATGGATATATGTGGATGGTACTTTTGGAGTAGAAGTAGCATATATGAGTGAACGTGCAAGTGAATCTTGATTTAACCACATGACAAGCTCCTAAGGGTCTACACAGCTTGACCACACTCAATGCTCATAAGCAGTAAATAATAAATGTGTGGCTCAAAGTCTAGCAAGCATGTATATATGGCTGTGGTAGGAATTTAAACTTTCATCATACAGGAACTCATCATGCAACATTTTAAAGATTTTTTCAAAGATAAAATTCTCCAGAATTCTAGCATCTCTAGGAATAGGTAAACAGCAGCTCAACCTTCCCATATCATATCCGTTAACAACTTAGATTTCAGATCAAGTTTCCATCCCACAAGTTTAGTCTAGAGCAAGCTTTAAATTATAACTGTTATATCTAAACTTGAGAGAGAACTTAAAATGTGCAAATTAGGCAGAGCAACTATTCATCATATCCATGCTTGAGTTTTATTTATTAAGATTCATAGCAAACTTTATTTATTTATTTATTTATTTAGCAAACTAAGAAAAGATTTATATATATATAAGCATAAAATCTTTATTTGGTTTTTCATAGTTTATGTATTTTATTATTCTAATATAATATAAGTATAAACATAGGTAGAAATACTTAGCGAGATAAATAGGGGTGCTCTCCCCCAAGCTGAATTTTGACGTAATTTCTCTTGATGTAGCTAGCAGGTGGCAGAGGTGTATTTGAAAGTCAGCAGCATTCTGACAGCGATTAGAATGTCCTCCGTCTGCTAGTCTTCTTGATTCTTAAATTCTGTGGAGCTCAAATAGACAACAAAGCTTGTGGAACTAATTAAGTGTTAGCATAAATATCTAGCCTTCATCACGTTGAGCTTCCTCAATAAATATTACTCCCTGTTTTTATATTTTTATTTTATAAAGTAGAAAAGAAATTTTTATTTTATTTTTATGCCACCACAGTGAAGGTACTTATGGGTTTTATGCCACTCGTATACTCACATGGGGCTTAGTATTTTTTAATATTTTTATTTTCTTTTCAAGATAGCATGATTAACTAATAATCTATTTAAGGAAAGTAAATAATTAAAGGGAAAAGGGAATGCAGAAAGGATAAATATGGATAACTACCAATCTTACCTTTCGGCGAGGGTTCAATGTTTTAAGTCTTCTTGACAAGACTTCTCACCGTGTTCATTCTTCAGGTGCGTCATTTGATTCAGGTGCGGACCTTGACGTCTTCACCTTTTAATACGGTGTCACCCATCTTCTTCGTTTGCCCAGCAGTTAGAAGTGCGGTGTTAGCAGTATCTTGCTCAGTGTGTTTGTGCTCGTAGTGTACCTGCTCATAGAGACAAGGCAGAGATCAAGTGCATGGGCCCTGTTGGTGGAAAACACCAACAGAACCAAAAGTGTATTTGTTTTTCTCTAACCTTAAGCATAGTGAGCAAGAGAAGTTGATGGATGACAAGTTCATGAGTGTAGCACTTATAACATTTGTCAGATCAGATCGCTCAACCTTATGAAAAGATAATCTATCTATGTATATGTCTTTTTCTTTATATCTCTCAATGATTGAATGTGTAACATTTTAGCTCATATGATTAGGAGTGTGGGATCATGGAGGTAGTACTAAGAACAAGGATTAAAGGACTAAACATGTTGAATCAGTTGGGTTGGTTAATCTAGAGTTGTAAATCATACACGTTTGTCTCTTTTATTTATATGAACGCCAGAACCAAGGAGAAGCTTATAAAAGTGATAGTCAAGTACCTTAAGATGTTACCTTGCTCGAAGAGTGATGGTACAGTATCATCTTGTGGAAGCTTTCCTTTCTTAGCGGTTGTGCGTCGTGTTTGTGGCACCCTCCATGGATCATCTCTCTATGATGAATGAGCTATGTCCTTCTTGTGCAAATTGTTAAACTTCATGTGTCACTCTCTTCGTCTCTGATGTGAGTTTATCTCAGGACTTCCCAAATCGATATTGAAAGTTTTTCTGCAGGGGTTAGTCCGACAAAATATACCAATATCTACTCAAGCAGTTTTTTTTAGTTCAATAACCAAACTAGACTCCATGTCTAATCAGATTAAGGAAGGCTTTTTCACCTAAGCACCATGCTTAATTTAAATGCCAATGGAAGTATGGCGAGTACTTCCAAACCAACACTTGCTAGTAAATAGACAAAGGTAGCATGACAGCGTTTATAGAGATCTACTCAAGTGGAGATGAAGTAGTGTGATTAGTATTTAACAAATTGAGCATGTCTCAAAGGTAGGGACAACCAGCATAGCAACATGGCAAAGGATGTTTTTATGTAAAGTACTCCCCCAAGCTTGAATTTTGCAAAATTCAAGTTTGGATGAATTTAATTCAATGTTGTATGATGATTGGTTGGACATACCTTGTGCTTGTCATTCATCCGATCTTCTTGCTCCAATCTTAGAAAGGTTAGTGACAAGAATACGCGAAGGAATATTTTTTTTACAATTATCCTTATATGCTCAATACACAAGGTAATGTTGCAAATAATTAAAGGCTCATGTTACGATCTGATCAATGCTTATTTTAAGACACTAAGCTTGTCCTTGGGAAACCATCAGTTTATGTTGGCGAAGTGGTTTCCCCTCCGACGCTAACCTATATCTAGATCAACTCAACGAGATCTGCAATATTTATTATAGACATATGCATCGACAACCGCCCTTTTAAAGTTTTTATAAATAGAAAGGAAGAGGGGGTTGGAGATCTCAAGTGTGGTGATGTCGGAGAGACCAATAGATTGGGAAGATGTTGCATATGAGCATGGAGTAAACGAAGTGGCTATGAAATAAATTCCATGCTCATTAATGTTATCTTCGTCTCTAATCTGAATGTTCGGAGTTTCTCCTGGATTGGTCTCACCTATGTCCTCTTCTGTAGTTGGATGAATCTCATCTTCAAAGGGAGTCAAGAACTCACCATTTGAAATTGAGCCAAAGTCAGAACCTATTAAGGCTTCTTCCTTATCCATCCATTCTACACATTCTAGCCATTTAGAACTTGTGATCAAAATAGGGGAGGTGTTAGAATTTTCTATATGGCTTAGCTCTCCTTCTATGGCATTACTTGACATGCCATCCTTATGGTCTTCATGACTCCTATGGTTTGGTCGTCTTGGTGAATTGCTAGGATCATCATGAGACTGAAAAGAAGAGGGATAAGAGGGATCTCTAAGGTCAAGGATGGATTTAGAACTTGTGAACATGGAAGGGGAGTAGATAGAATTGTCTATATGGCTTAGCTCTCCTTCACTTGATATGTCATCCTCGACTTCTTCATGATAGGAACCAGGACATTCTCTAAGAGAAACATTATTGCAAGGATTTGAATTATCCCTGCTTGAAGGTCTCTTATAGAACCAGAAGTCTAAACCATCAACATCTAAAAGATTTAAGGTCGGAATTCCTTCCTCCCTTGGAGAATTTTGGGGTATTGATGGTTTAGGATCGATAGCTAAAGTTTGGGATTGAAGTGGTTGTGATCTGGCTATCGAAACTTCTTCTTCTTGTCTAAGAACTGGTTCTTTCTCTTTCTCAGGGATATAAAAGCTAGGAGACTTTCCGCTCATTAAATCAATCAAATTCCAAGCTTCACTAGCGGATAGGTGGTGGAAAGATCCTCCAGAGGCCGCATGAAGGGTTTGCTTATTTTTCCTACTAAGGCCCTCAAAAAAGTGAATTAGAAGAACTTCTTCTGGAATAGAAAGTTTTGGGCCAGTGAGAGTAAGGTTAATAAAGCGGTCCTATGATTTGCCAAGAGATTCTTCTTCCAGTTGTCTAAAAGAAAGAATCTCACGCCGAAGTTCCACCACTTTGGAGATTGGAAAATATTTAGAAAGAAAACTACTATATAACTCCTTCCAATCTCCATGAACACTCCCTACTTTGAGTTTATACCAATGTCTAGCTTTTCCCGTTAAAGAGAACGGAAAGAGCTTCCATTTAAGGGTCTCATCGGACATGCCTTCTATGCCAAGGAGGTCACAGACTCGATAAAACTCTCTTAGGTGTGTGTATGGGTTTTCCTCACCTTTTCCTGAGAAAGGTTGTTTTTGAATAAATTCTATGTATTCGGGGTCTATCTCAAAACTAGATGCTATGATAGGCTTTGAAGATTTTGGTGGTTCGAGATGTGTGCCCATAGGTCTATGAAATTCATAGATAGACATGTTTGAATTCATAATAGACCAGAGATCAAGGATTAGATAAGAAGAAAGAATAGTAGAGATGAGGCAAAGGATAAAAGGAAAATATATTTTTTTATTTATTTTTTATAAAATGATTAAACTAGTTCGTAGTCAACTCAGCAACCGTTTCCCCGGCAACGGCGCCAAAAATGCTTGTTGACACTTGCTAACACCACTTGAATACTAGGTTGTCATCCCCAGCGTGGCACTAGAGTGTACTATGGTATTTATACGCACACAGATAATCCGCAAGCGCACGGATACCGTTGAAGCTTTTACCCGGTTAAAGGTTTTATCGTATCCACAGGGAAACGGGAGAACTGATCTACGCTCTAACTTAACCAAGATAAGTAAATAGGTGTGAATAGGAAAGATGGTAGAATCGAATAAGAACAATATTAACGGTAAGATAACAGTGAGTGATAATATGGGAATAGAGAGTAGAGCAATTCTAGTATATGGGCGATGGTAGCAGAATAGAGAGGATAACTATGGTTTCTCTACTTCAAAGGGGTATGTCTATGTCTGGGATGAACCACGTGATAAGAGTACACCACAAAGGATGCTTATCCATAGGCCGATAAACCCTACCCGTCCTGCTAACGAGAGGTGGACTACAGGGGACCAACGTAACTGTCACCTACGCGGCCTACCACACGATCCAGCTAGTCAGGGGATATCCACAAGTAATCTAGGTCTAAGCACCACGCTTACACCTATACTACAACTCTAACCTATAGGGTCCTATAGATTAGAAGTACTCAAAAGAGTTGTGAACCAGAACATACATGATTAGTAATTGCATAATGAATTAGAAGTAGATTACCAGAGTCATCCCATGAGCAAGCTTGATTAGAGCTTGATCATGGCGAAGTACAACCGGAGGAAGAACCGACAGGCCGGCTCCTCCTCTAATCCTCCTTCGCTCTCCATCTCGCTACTATCTAGATCTACTCTAGTTTAGAGAAGAGAGGAGAGCTCTCATCTCTAAACCCTAGCTTTTGCTCTGTCTATGAATAATGAATAATGATCAAGGGGTGTCTCCTCCAGGGGCCAGGGGGTCTGGTTTTATAGTCCCCTCAAGTGAACCTGGGCCGTCGGATCAAACCGACATTGATTGAACGGTTATTCTTGATCCTTTAGGTCGGTGGAGCATAATCCGCGAGATTGAGCGTGATTGGCCGAAAAAGGTGGGCGGGCGCCCTAAGGACTTGGGCGGGCGCCCTGTCCCTGACTCCCTTCGGTCTCCGCTTCCTTCCCGTGGCTTCTGGAGTCTTCTAGATGTAAGATAATTGCGCGGCACGTTGATATCTCTATGTAATCCCGACGTGTGGGCCTTTATTCCTTATTTCCTGATAACCCCCTGCAGAAATAGACAAACACCAAAACTCGTGGAATTCTGTCAGATAAAACCCTAAGTCTCGATGTTGATTTCATTTGGATCCTTTTCTTTGTTTATTTGATAGTTAAATTTGATACTTAAGGACCGTCAACACTCATTTTCAGCTTCTTTCATCTGAACACTAAAGATTTGAGTAATCACAAGAGCAGCACCATGCTCAAATTCACACCCAGTATGTTCCTCATCTTTATGGGCCTCATCAATATGTTCTTCCTCAGCTTCCTCTTCACTAGGTGATTCAAATTCTCCACTATCATTCACAATGATCACACAATTATTTGGACACTCTCTTGATACATGTCCACGACCTCCACACTTGAAGCACTGAATTCCACTACTCTTGGAAGTGGAACCCACTGAAGTAGTGTTTGATGCTACTGGTTTTGAACTTGGGACAACAGTGTTCTTTCCACTAAAGTACCTTGAAAATTAGATCGTGAGCCTTTCACCATGGATGGTTCAGCAGCAAACTTTGTGATTGATTTGCTTCCTCTAGAGAAGTTCCTCGTACCAAAGGACAAAGTTCCTCGTACCAAAGGACAAGGACTTTCTGCTCTTAGCATCTTGCTACAATTGACGTTCAGCTTTGGTTGCTTGATGTACCAAATCAATAAGATAACGGTATGGCTGAAACTCAACAATGCGCTGAATATTGCGATGCAGCCCAGCCATAAAACGTGCAATAGTTTGCTCTTCATCTTCATACACATAGGCTCTAATCATAGCTTTCTCCATCTCCTTATAATACTCTTCAACAGAGAGACTTCCTTGCTTCAAATTCTGCAATTTATCAAAAAGATCATGCCGATAGTGCTTCGGCACAAAACAAATTCTCATTTCTCTCTTCATTTCATTCCAAGTTGCAATATGATGTCTTCCATCTGATTCACGATCACTGAGGAGCTACTCCCACCATAGCAGAGCATATCCTTCAAACTCTAGAGATGCCATTGCTAGCTTCTTCTCTTCTGAATAATTATGCAAGTGAAAGATTTTATCCACTTTCAACTCCCAAGTGAAATAAGCTTTAGGATCAGACCCACCATCAAACTTTGGCGTGATAAACTTTAGTTTTCCCAGCCTCTCCTCATGATTGCCTCCTCTACGATGTCGGCGACCATATCGATATTGAGAATGATTATCATCATCCTCTTTTTTAGATTCATCATCATCATGATTTCTTCGACCTTGACCTCTTCCCCTACCTTGGTTCCTCCTTCCTTGTTCCCTTGAGCTTCTACTAGCAGCACTTCTATCACTCATATCTCCATCGTCACCATGGTTGCTTACTCCATCATGAGGTTGGCGACGCCTTCTGATTTCAGTCATAAGATTCTGAAGATCTTGTGTCAACCTATCTTGTTTTTCTTCCATGCTTTGTCGGAGTTTATTAAACTGTGCTATGGTAACATGATCTTCTATATCCACTCGACCCATCTTCTTGTAAGGTTAGCTGAATACAAATAATTTGTATTTGTGGAATGTGAAAATTTGGTGGCTCTCACAACTCACCTCTCTAACCACCAAAGCTCTTATGATTTCCTCTCTTCCGGATTACAAAGAAAACAAATGTGTGGTGGCAACTGAAAGTGATGGCAAGGCGAATACAAGAACAGAAAGTACCGATTACGATGGTTTTATGTGGAGCTTGGTGGGGAAAAATTAACAAGGAATGCAATCTAAATTCTAGTTGTTGTAAAGTTAAGTAACAATCCAAACTAGAACTTTCCTGCTTAGTGCTGATCAAAAGATTCAAAGTATATAAATAGATCACACACACACACACAAATAAATTTCAGAATTGATGCAAACAAAGAGTATGATTGGGATGCAAGTGTTGCAATCAGACCCAACCAAAGTTTTGCACCAAACAAAGATAGCAAACTGGTTGCACAACTTGATATGATACTTTCAGCACTTATGCACATGAACAAACTAATCTTTCAAACTTTCTCTCTGAACCTTTTCTCAACTTTTTTTTCTTCACTTTTTTTTGCACTTTCTTTTCTATATTTTTTGACACATTTTTTTATAGAACTAAGCCGAGAGATCAGATTATGACACTTGCAGAACTAAAGATAGAAATAAAACAACAACCAGTAGCTAGATAGGATCAAAGTTAACACAAAGGAAGATATAGGCTATAGAGTTTTTTTGTGGGGATCTTTAGATATAAAAGAGGCACAGCAACTAAAACAAAAACTCTAATGGATAGAAACCTAACCGAACTCACCAAAATAACAAATTGAAACAAAGGGGCTAATGCATATATTTTTTAGGCTTTTTGGTGGATAGGACGAAACAAATTATATGTAGCTAAGGGTGAAGAATCCTACTGTGGTAACGAAAGCTTTGATACCAGATGATGCGACACGTTGTCCCGATCTTCACGATGTAGGATGAACACCAATAACTAGCTAAAGAACAACCGGATAACTTGTTGCAAGCAACGATAACTAGTGCAACCTGGCAAATAAAACTCGAAGCTGACCACCGTCTTTAACCGGCCACCTGAATCGAGGATTCGCCCAAGTACACTCTTAAGGAACCAACCAACACAACCTACAATCAATCAAGGAATACCTTGAAGGGAGTAGGGGCACTAATTTGGAGTGGATGAAGCCGCCGCCTATGTAATCCTGTGAGAAAATCACAAGAGCAAGGGGTAGAGATCACTCTCTGAATATTTGTTAGCACACAGCTAAACAAAAGGGGTTATGGATTTCAATTATCAAAAGTCTGACATTACAATGAGTCTTAGGGGGTATTATACTAGTAACAACCCTGCTAGATAGGTACAAACACGAAATGGAAAAGCTAAAGGAGACTATGTGAAAGGGTCTCTTCGAGATGACTTCCTCGAGAGTTCCCGCGTGGCTGTTAATCTTTGGTGCAGTCTTTAGTATTTTGGCAATAACTCCACCTTGGAACTTCCAAATGACGCATGGCTAGATGCGTTGGAAAGATAACTTAATAACCTTTCACACCAAGTGCACCATGAACCACGAAATAATATAGAATAGTACAGTTTTGTATGGAAAGTTGAACATCATGTTGACTGTTCATTTTCTGACCAGTCTGTATTCACGCAGTCATATCTCGACAAAGGAGTAACCAATTCAAGTGCAACCACATGGGCTTGAAACTAGAGTCGACAAGCTTTCCAGCAAGTCCTCATAGGCCTTCATAGCTTTTGTGAGTAAAAAGTTATGAAAATTTCTTTGCACTGGTCCGTTCTTGACTCTACTGGTTCATTTTGCTAGTTTGTCCTCTGGGTCTTGCAACTGGTCTGTTCTTCACTCTAGTGGTCCGATTTGCTAGTCCATCTTCAGGGTTTGATTCATCCTTCTCTTCTTCTATATACCTGAGTACAATCAAGATACAACACTTAGGTAGTATATAATTCTCATTAATGTAAAAATGAATCTCACAAAGTAGCGCGTGGACCTGTTGTTGTAGCTTCTTTGCACGACTACGTGTAATCGGTCCATCGATGACATGGGCTGATGTCGGTGTAGGTGAAACTTAAGTGAGTGTAGCTTGACTTGGAGCTTGTGACATCTTACTTGGTGGCGTGGTCATATCAGATAGGCTTATGGGTGCCTGGTAGGAGATTACTCTGTTTCTTCTCTTATTCGGGTTACTTGTCCGATAAGACGATTTTATACAAAGTTTACCGGAGTCAGAACCTGAGTGCATTAGCTATTTCCTTTTTCTTGATATGATCTAGCCTAATTGTAGGATTAAGTCTATATACTTTGACATCATCACAACTGTTCCCTGTGGATACGATATTTAAAACCTCCGGGTAAAATGTGACATTGGTATGATATCTGTGCGCTTGCGGATAATCCTACTTAAAACCTATTTAGTGGAGTGCAGTTACAGTAAAGATACCTCCTCTGGTCATCGGCTTGTCTGAGTCCCTTTAAATTATATGGAGCTCAAATAGACATCAAAGCTTGTGGAACTTGATTAAGTCTTAGTAATAAACCTCTAAGCCTTGCATGTCTAGAACTTCACAATTGATTGAGCACATAATTTTTAGGATCTTTTCTTTTTGGTTTTTAAATATTTATATTTTTTTTTGGATTTTCATATTTATAATGCAAAAAAGGAAAATGTAACTAGACCAACTGTAAATTTATTTTTGTGCCACCGTGGTGACTAATCTTTATGGATTGTCACAAAGTTATTCACACGGGGCTTAATATTTTTGGAAAGTTATGCATGATAAATTTTTATTTTCTTTTTCTAATGCAAACGAGTGTTGAAATAAATGAGTATAACCATAAGGAAATTAAATATGCTCTAAGGGAAATTGATGCAGTACTAAAATGGAAAATATGGATAATTACCAAATGTACCTTTTGGCGAGGGTTCGGTGTTTTGAGTCCTCCGAACGAGACCTCTCTCTTTCTCTTCAGCTTTCTTCGGTCACCTTAGATGGTTTCTCCAGTGACTCCAATTGTGCCTCTTCCTGTGCTGGTGTGCCAGAAATAATTATAGCTTTTTGAATCCATACCTGTTTGGTCAGTGAGGTGGACTTTGATGAGGGAGCTTCAATGATGTCTTCTTTCACTTCTTCTATGACGTTCTCTTCTAGGTATCGATCTTCATATCTAGACACCTCTCCTTCATAGTCAGCCCATCCATCCTTCAGGATTTGTTTCTTTTGATGTTGAGAATGGCGCCTCCTTATTCTTCTGGGGTTCTTCACTCACTGTATAGTTAGTGAAATATCGACGTACCTTCACAACTGGGAATTGGAAGTGGACTTCTCCTATCCTGATGTAGATGATAGCTCGAGTGGTGTTGAGGAATGGCCTTCTAAGTATGATCGGTGGATCATGGTCTTCTTCTCCTATGTCTGAGACTAGGAAGTCAGTAGGGATGAAGTGGTCATCGATTTGTACTGGTACGTCCTTGTCAATCCTGTCTGGGAATCGGTAGGTCTAGTCTGCCATCTGCAGCTATATAAAAGTGGAATACAATGACATTTTTCCATATAGAAATTCATAAGTTACCTTAGCCATGATGTTGACATCTGCCCCGGTGTCACAAACCACCTTCTGGAAGGAGCATTGATTGATGGTGCATTCAATGGTTGGCACACCTGGATCTTCTCTCTTGATCAAGTGGGGAGACACGAGGAGATGGTCATGGTCTTTGTGGACTGCACTAACTATCCTCACTGTCTCAAGCTTTGGCTGCTTGTTCTTGTTCCTCTGATTCTTCTTCTTCTTCTCGGTTCCATCATAGTTCTGGTGATTGTACGACGTCTAGGGATGTGCAGGAGCTTTGAGTGTACACTTCCTGAATGTGAATATTTCTTTTCTCCCCTTGATGCTAAAACATATCTTTGCATTGTCGGCATAGATGATGGCCTTGGCGGTCCTTAAGAATGGATGCCCCAAGATAATGGGTGCCCTCTCGTCTCCACCAGTCTCTATCACCATGAAGTCTGCAGGGACATATGAATGACCAACTTGGACGTAGACGTCTTCAAGGATGCCTTGGGCATGATGTTGACGCTTGCTTTGAAGTTACAAAGAGCCTCTGGGAAGTGCCTGCCTCCAATATTGATGGGGATGACCTGCCTTTGTGGATCGCCTTTCTTTTTGGGCAAGGACTCGTCTTTCCAGCCTCTGGTTGATGTTGCTCTAAAATAACTCCCTGAGTAGTTAGGCCTCTATTGATTTTAGCCTTGATTTTGTTGAGGACAATTGTAGTAGTTGTTGTTGAGGTAACTCACATCCTCCTAAAGTGTTGGGCAGTGGTTGCCTAAATGCCCAGTATCTCGACATTCTTCAGAAGTCATGCGGGAATCATGGATGTGCATGACTTCATTCTTCTCACTGGCTCTTTCATTAAGCCTCTTCATCAGCAGGTCCATCTTGGCGCTCAGCATGTCTACTTCCTTGAGCTAGTGCATACCTCCACCTCTCTTGCGGCTTTGAGTATGTTCTTCACTCCAACTTTGATTGGAGGCCATCTTTTGCACAAGAGCAGTGGCTTGAGGAATAGTAAGTGATAAGAATGCTTCTCCAGAAGCGGCATCCATGGTCTCATGGGTGCTGTTGGAGAGCCCATGATAGAAAGTTTGCATAAGGAGTCGATTCTCCATCACATGATGAGGATATTCTAGGATGTAATCTTAAAAGCGTTCCCAGGCTTCTGGTAATGTCTCATCATTGTGTTGCTGAAAACTTGAAATTTTTCTACGCAGAGCATTTGTCTTGCCTACAGTGAAGAACTTAGCCATGAAGTTGGTGGAATAGATTGCCCATGTAACATTCTTGTCTTTATTAGCGTAGAACCACTTCTTCGCCCTTCCCAAGAGTGAAAATGGAAAGAGGCGGAGTAGTATGGCGTCTCTCATAACTCCTTTGATGGTGAATGTGCTCTATATCTCTAGGAAAATCTGAAGATGACCACTTGCATCTTTGTGTGTCTTTCCACAAAACTGACTAGCTGCATCATGTTGATTAGTGTCGGCTTGTGCTCAAATGGTTGATCTTCAACATTGACAACATGTCTAGTGTGGATGTTGTCAGTGGTGGGAGCAAAAAACTCGTGAAGTGATCTTTCAGCCATCACTTCAAACTCTGGTGTTAAACTTCGAACAACGCTTGAGTGATCTTCCAAATTAGTTGAGACTTGAAACTCAGATGATGATGATGACGGTGATGATCATACTTTCTTCAACTTAGCTCTATTTCTCTTGATTAATACTTTAGGATTATCAATGAAATTATCTGGATGGTCAGACCTGTTCATACATCACCCTGCATAAGATCCATAAATAGACAAAAGACAAGGGTGAGCCTGCATAAGTATAGATAATGATGGTTCCTCAATTGAGAGTGGTTTGCAAGTGATGTCTCTAATTCCTTTGAATGAACCTTCCCTGGCAACGGTGCTATGTTGGTATTTCTAAGCATCATTTACTAAGAATAGAATAAAGACTCTATCCTCAGTTGCCAGGTTGTCATCCCCAGCATGTCACTAGAAATACACTGGTGGTAGTCAATGGTTTCTGGTCGGCTAGTTGATCCTGGTCGACCTGGGACCGACCAGGCGATTAATCGCGATTAATCAGCGACTAGGTCGATTAATCGATCCTGGTCATCCCTAGTCGTCTAGGCATATCAGCTGGTCGACCTATATATATACCTCTATATATACACTATATTATACACAATAAAGGAAGCATCAAGACTGCATTAGTGTAAACCAACATTCCTCTTCATCTTCAACTTGTGCTGGCGCCTCTAGAATAGTTCTTGAACTCTTTTTGATGTAAACCAACATCTCATTCTTAACTATTTCTGGAGAACTGGGATAACCAACAGCATCTCCATACCCCCCACATATCTACCCAGTCAAAGAAGCCCAAAAATAGAGCACAAAACCTAGTCGTCCATGTCCTAATCAGGTTTCTGGTCGACCTAGTTGGGTCAGACCTCCTAATCGAGCACTCCTGACCAACTAGGATGATTAATCGCGATTAATCAGACGACTTGTAAACATTGCTGGTAGTAAATATGCAATGCTCTCTTAGAATGATGAATATAGAATAGGGTATCCGCAAGCACACAGATATATACCAGTGTAGCATTTCACCCAGCAAAGTTCCAGGTATCGTATTTATAATTTTACCCATGGGAAGGATAGCTAAGGAAATAGATATCACTTGCATGTATTCTCAAGAGGTCAACCATGTCTTATCTATCTATATATCTTAATGCAGGGGTAAGTTACATAATAAAGATATACATAATAAATAATAATGATAAACAAACATAGAATGATAAATGCGTCTCTAGAGTACTCTAGTATATAGCACTAGCATGGATTAGAATGATGTATGAGGATATTTCCTATGTTATTCTAACTATATAGTCTAAGCATATCATGATTAGTGCAATTATACTTGTCAATCATAGCAAGAGAAGGTTATATCTATACATATGGAAATTACTAAGGAAAATCAGAAACCGAGCAATCTTCTCCCCGTAATTAGTGTCTACAGAAAGAACTACATTCAGAGGGTGGACTACAGAGGACTCAATGGGTATGTCACCCCCACGATCTACCACATGGGCCAGAACATAGGGTGCAAACGCAATCAAACACGATATAGGCACTATGCCTACATAATGTCGACCACCCACCCATGATATCAATGAGCGAGCACTATACGAACATATGTTTGAATATAAATCTAAACTAGCTATGCCAAGCATATAATCATAATAAACTAAGAACAATATAATTAAAAATATAAGCAAGTAGAGCAAAGTCATATCCAATATAATAGAATAGAGCAAAGTCATATTCATAATAAGATGAAATAATGTATACAATGATTGACTAGAATAAAGTAGGAGAAAGATTACAAGAATTATTGAGTAAACTCTCTGAGGGATCCAAAAACCAAGCAATGCTTGCCTCCAACTAGATCTATTCTATGTAGCTATGCTTCTAAACTTGGAGCTCTAGAGAGATGAGGGTAGAGAATGAATTCTTTGAATGAGAATGATATGTGATGCCTCCAAACCCTAGCGTCTACCCCTCCTTATATAGGTCGGTGGGATGATTCATAGCCCTTAGATCAAACCGACCTTAATGGACGAAGATCCTTGCTCCTCTAAGTCGGTTTAGCCCATGATCTGAGACCTGGCTTCTGATTGGACTAGGGGGCGGGTGCCTTGCTTGGCCGCCCTAGCCCCACCTCCCCTCTGGTTCTCCTTTGTTCTAGTGGCTTCCTGACTCTTCTAGATCCTTCTTCATACGTGGCATAGATATCTTGTTTCTATGTATGTAATCATGACATGTGGGCCTCCATGGGTCATTTCCTGATAACCCCCCTACAGATATAGACATTCACCAAAACCTGTGGAAATCTGTCAGTTGAAATCATATTCTATTGTTGGTGATTGTTTTATGCCCTTATTCCATTTTCTTGTTGATATGAAATTGATACTTATCTTCCATTAACAATCATTGCTCCCAAGAGTTCATTGATGGTGTGCATTGTTTCTTATGTGTGGCCAATGCAAATAATAAGCGGGATGGTTTCGTGTGTTGTCCATGTGCCGTATATAAGAATTTGACATAATATGCTAGTGCAAGGACTCTACATGCACACTTGTTTAAGTCACGTTTTATGCCAAACTATATTTGTTGGACCAAGCATGGAGAAAGTAGGGTTATGATGGAAGAAGATGAAGAAGAACAATTGGACCATGATGATATTATTGCTGAATATGGTTACTTTTTAAATGATACTCCATTTCAAAAACTTGAAGAAGAGGCGGCAGTAGAAGATGAGCTCATGGATAATCTTGGTGATGCCATTCGTGATGCATAGAGAGAATGCGAAAGTAAAAAGGACAAGATCAAATTCAAACGCATGCTAGAGGATCACAATAAATTGCTATACCCGATCATCGAAGAGGGGCAAAAAAGTTGGGTAGAACACTAGAATTGCTGCAATGGAAGGCAAATAATGGTGTATCTGACAAATCATTTGGGCAATTATTGAAGCTCCAAAAAAAATGCTTCCAAAGCCAAATGAATTGCCCGCCACTACATATGAAGCAAAACATGTTTGTCCTTTGGGATTAGAAATCTAGAAGATACATGCATGTCCTAATGACTGCATCCTGTACCATGGCAAGGACTACGAGAATTTGGATGAATGCCTAGTATGTAAAGCATCATGGTGTAAGATCAGGTGAGATGACCCTGGTGATGTTGAGAGCGAAGAACGTCTTAGGAAGAAAATCCCTATATATGAAGGTTATGTGCTATACTCCTATAATACCATGTTTGAAACATTTATTCAGAAACAAAGACCATGTAAAGTTATTGTGATGGCACAAAGAAGACCGTAAGATCGACAATATGTTGAGACACCCTGCTGATGGGTCCCAATGGAGAGCAATAAATAGAGAACTTCAGGAGTTTGCACATGACATAAGAAACTTAAGGTTCGCTTTAAGTACGGATGGTATGAATCCTTTTGAGGAGCAGAGCAGTAGTCATAGAACTTGACATGTTACTCTATGTATCTACAACCTTCCTCCGTGATTATGCATGAAGCAAAAGTTCATTATGATGCCAGTTCTCTATGCCTACCTCGCAACCTGGCTTCATGCAAACTCCAGAGTAGAGTAGAGCAGAATGGTTGAAGTTCATTATGATTATGCACAAACCCAAAACGAATAATGAAATAAAAATGAAACCAAAAAAAGAAAAAAAGAGAGCCCTTCAGTCCTGGTTTGTAACATCAACCGGGACTAAAGGTGTGCTACGTGGTGGCCCAAGGATGGTTCAGGTGGAAACCCTTTATTCCTGGTTTGTATCAAGAACTGAGACTAAAGATTCACCTTTAGTCCTAGTTCCATGACCTAGGACTAAAGGGTGGGCCTTTAGTCCTAGAATTGTTGTCCCGGTTGGGAAACCGGGATTGAAGGGGGTTCCCAACTAGGACAACTGCCCCGTCCTACACTACTGGTGGAATTGAGAGATAAATCATGAGAGGGCATGACACCCGGTTTTCATAAACAAAATCAAGTGCACTCACATGTGTGCCATGATCTATTTAATCATACATGAGATGACAAAATAGTGATACATAGGAGTGTTTATAACGAAAGTGTACATATTTCAAAATGACCAAAGGGTCTAAAACAAAAGTTACATAAGAGTTTGAGCGAAGCAGGGTCTCCATTTCTGTAGGCAGCCAACCAGGGGTACACCAGCCTAGCAACGACACTGTCTTCAAGAAAAATGTCATCTTCTAAGATTCTGTCTTCTAGCCTGAACAGTTGGGCGGGGGAGGGCTCGGTCTGCATGGCTGGGGCTTGGTCATGTGCTCATTCAATGATGGCGAGCAGATAGGAAGGAGGATCCAAAGGAAGGAGATGGACTTGACACATGGGTCCACGAGGAAAGGAAGGTCGTCGATGGGTGGGATCGGCCTAAAGTGAGAGAGAGGAGCTGGTGGGCTACTACCGCTGTATGCCTGTATGCCTGCGTAGAGATGGGCTTTAGCCCAGGGAAAGTGAGAGGGAGGGACGGGAGGTGAAGCTGGGCTGGCCTGAGAGAGGAAGTGGAGGGAGCGAGAGGGAGAGCGTGCTAGGGTGAGAGAGAGGAGAGAAAGAGGGACTTTGCCCCTTTTCTTTTTATCTTATTTTGTTTTGCTTTGTAAATTATTCTGAAAATCAAAACCAAAAGCCTTTGAAGCCAAAATAAGTTTTGAAAATGTTTTAAATACTTCTGAGTTCTGGACACTAAAATTTGAACTTGTTTCACAATTTATTTGTAAATAGAGCAAAAACCGATTGAACCTAGATCAAGTTTTAAATAATTACTTTTCACCCAATAAATTATGCAAGCAACATGAATGGAACAACCCCATCAAATTAAATTGTAAACATTAACTTAAACTTCATAATTTGCACAATTTTATTTACTGAAAGCCTATTTAAATCTTTGAAATTTTAGAAAATTCACAAAATCATTTATTTTATTTAGTGTTTTCTATTCACAACCCAAAATAGAAATTTTAGGGTGTGGCGTTCGTAAGCCACAAAGATTGGAGATGGAGTCGTGAGAAACCTTGCCTCCAAGCTAGAGAAATGGATTTGGCCATTCATGAGATTTTCTTGCAAAAATCCACAAAATGCATTAGAGAGATGCATGAGAGGATTGCGCTAAAGATGATCCTGAGCTTACTGTTGGGAAGTTGGAGCAACTTCCAAACTTCTTGGTTCATCCATGCATAGAGAGAATCATAAGTTAGGGGTTTGAGGGTTGATCTCAAGGAAATGAGAAGAGAGAGTGTTCTTGAGCTAACCATGGATTGAGAGAGATGGTGATGCTCATGTGTTTGGCATGGTGCTGATCCTTCTTTTTTTTTCTTGTTTTCTCATCTTTCCTTCACTTCTTTTCCTTCATCTTCTCTCTCTAGTTCATCCTTGTTCTTGCTTTCTAGGGAGAGATGGAGAGAGTGGGAAATGGGAGGATGTAGCCTAGGCAAATTATCCGATACCCATTACCTGTACCTGAATTACCCAAAACCGGACCCGAATTACCCGAGCCTGAGTAACCCAATCCTAAATTTGGATAGCAATTTTGATTACCCGAAATTAATTTACATAATTCAGGTAATATCCCCTGGTACCCGAACTACCTGAATTACCCAAACATTTGTCTGTCTTTGTATTTATCATGTGTTGTTAGTTAAACATTATAACTTCTCAATTTATTAGAATATAATTCTCTTTGTTTGAACAAGTGAACATAATATATTATTCTCTACAAAATGCTATTGAAATTCTATACAAATTGCTGCTGAAATTATGTATAAATTGCTATTGAAATTTTATGAAGTGTGTTGTTTTCTGAAAATTTGGGTAAATCGGGAATACGTGAACCCGAACCCGAATTATTGGGTACCTGAAATTGCGGGTAGTGTTTTTTCGAGACTAATATTGGGTAACAATTTTCATTACCCAAATTTTGAATTACCCAACTCGAAAAAATCGGGTAACCCGAACGCCCAAGCTTAGGAGGATGGTTGAGAGAGAGTGTAGAGCCAAGCTGAGTTTGTTGCCTTTTAGAACAAGTACAATAATGAGCTTATAGCCAAGCTAATGTTGATGTGGATGAGAGAAGAGAGGAGAGAGATGATAGCTTGGCTCTTATGTAAGCACCAAGCTGGGCACGAATACATAGGTAGTGGTGGGACCAAATAACAAGTGCTGTGAGAAGGAATAGGAAAGAGAAGATGTTTTAGAGACAATTACGAGACAACTTATTGTATAACTTGGCTCTAATCACTTGGCTTATAGCCAAGCACTTGGCTCTTCACCTTGCTCTTACAGTTTTACTCCTGCTGACTTGTGGGGTCGTTGAGGATAGCTCACTCTCCACTTGTTCTGATGAACTGATAGACGATCCGCCGATAGTGTCGGACACCTCTGATTTTTTTGAACGAAAACCGTGGGGCAAAGCCCCCCGGCAACCATGAATTAAATAGCAACAACAAAGGTTCAAACTTACAACTTACAACATTCTAACCAGTGGTTAGAAAGGAAGGAAAAAAAGACAAGGAAAAGAAATAGAACTGTACAACCCTACTTGAAAAGGAAAAAACTAAGAAAGACAGAGAGAGGGGTAGGTTTAAAGGGCATCAAGCCACTGCAAAACCGAGGAGTGTAAGTTGTTTTTTATTCTGATAAGATGATCTGAAACAATAGCCCTGAAGGATGCTTTCCATGCTGCAAGGCTTGGGGACTTATTGTTGAAAATAAACCCATTTCTTTCATTCCACAAGCACCAGGCTGCAACTAAGAAGATCTCCATGAAGAAAGGTTGCTGAAATTCCTGTCTGGCACAGTAAATCCTCTGATGGATATTGACATTCTCCCTCCACGAGATGCCTAAGGCATACCAGGCAAGAACTTTTTCCTTCTTCTAAGAATATTTCTAGTGTTTAATCTGTCATTCAACAATAGCCATCCGAATACTTTGATTTTTGGGACACACTTAGTCTTCCATATCCATAACACAGAAGCATGACATTGAATGGCTCTAAAGTGATGTTGATAGTACTTGTTCGAGGAGTATTTCTGATGATCCCATATGAAGCTCCACTTGTCATTTTCATGTAGTAAAGAGGAAGCTATAGCAGAAAGGTCTTGCTGCAAACTCTGCATCTCACATTACCGGACTCACGAGCTTTGCCGTGTGCCTCAGGCACACGGCAAAATGCCCAAAGCACACGGCAAAGCATTTGCCGTGCGCTGCACACGGCAAAGAGTGTACGGCACGGTAGCTGACGGTGAAGACCATCTTTGCCGTGTGCCAGCCTCAGGGCGCACGGCAAACATAATGCCGTGTGTCTTTTTGGCTCTCGGCACACAAAAGCAACATAACGGTCGTGTGCGCAGTAACGGCCAGCTTTGCCGTGCGCCACGTCACAGGGCTCACGGCAAAGTAATTGTTTTTGCCGTGTGCTTCCTAACCAGGCTCACGGCAAAATGTGAGGCTTTGTCGTGCGCTTCCTGACAAGGCACACGGCAAAGGCAGTTCTCAGGTAGCTCTGCCCAGCAGTCTTTGCCGTGTGCTTCCTGACCAGGCTCACGGCAAAATTTGAGGCTTTGCCGTGTGCTTCCTGACCAGGCACACGGCAAAGGCAGTTCCCAGGTAGCTCTGCCCAGCAGTCTTTGCCGTGTGCTTCCTGACCAGGCTCACGGCAAAATTTGAGGCTTTGCCGTGTGCTTTCTGACCAGGCACACGGCAAAGGCAGTTCCCACGTATCTCTGGCCAGCAGTCTTTGCCGTGTGCCTTAGGCTACAGCACACGACAAACAAGCTCTTTGCCGTGTGCAACGCACGACCTCTATGGTCAATTTTTTTTACTTGTTCACTTGCTTTGCCATCAAAACAAAAAGATATATATCACAGATCACACATATACATTCATAAGCATCACAGATCACATATATATCATAAATACGACAAATCCATCACATAAACTCCATGTCCATCTCATGTAGGCCACAACCAACAAATAAACTCCATGAGCAACACATATAAACCCACAAGCATCACATAATGTCCATAACCATTACAAGTCTCACTCCATGCGTCCCACATCATGAATCAAACTCCACCTACCTCGGCCCACTCCATGCGTCCCACCCCGATCCTCCTTGTAGCCTAGGAGGTGGATCGTTTGACGCCGCCGATTGATTCGTACACAAAGTTAAATATGTTGCATGTGTTAGACAAAGGTTATAAATAGAAGTGTTGTCTAACAACGGATATATGGACTTAACAAACATTATAAATAGAAGGCAACTCATAGGAGTGTTGACAGCAGGTTGTATAGGTTGGAATAACTCAGGTGGAGGAGGTTGACCTACAGCTGCTCCAATACTTTGCATATACTGGAACATCGCGCCTCCTGTTCTGCCTCCTGCCTAAGTCTTTGTTCCTCCCTTAGCCTCTCTGATTCGGCCAGCCGCTCCTATAAAATTGACAGCAATGTTACAATGCAAAGCAAACGTATGTCGAAATAAATGAACGGAGAATAAAACAGAAATTACCTGGAGAGATGCCACAATGCTCATCGTACTGTTCGGCCGTTGGCGTATGGGCGCGCTCGAGCTTGTGCTCGTTGCTCGGATCTGGGCTAGGCTGGGAACAGTTCTGGAATCCAAGCTGCCGTCGCCAATCATGTACCGGCCACGAACCTTCCCTCCTCCCGCCCTCATGACGACTTCTCCATCAATGTCATGGGCGGCGGGATCGTAGTCCGGCCCATATACCTCCTTTGCCGTCTCTATGTACTGAGTGAGGCGTGTATGGACGGAGGGGTTGCTGTACGACGAGGCCGGAGCATCTGGGTTGTAGGGAACGGCCGTCTTGTACTTGTCCTGTGCCCCATCGCGTACGCCTGGAAGGTGGAGACTTCCTGACCATCATGTGCTTGTGACTGCAAAAGAAACAACAGTATGATTAGAAATTATGCCAAATTGAGCATTATACGAGAGAAGTGGATTTAGCTTACCCATCTAGCTCTGTATCCATCAAGGCTAAGACTGCCTTAATGGTGTGCTGGACCTTGCATCAAGGCGCGCCGCTCCCTACCAGCACCGTGCGACTGTGTCCACTCAGGAGTGAACCACCTGTCCACAATTAGCTCCTAGCAACGGACGTTCGCATTGCACTACCACGGAGGAACCTACACGACATCAAGCATGTGACATATAAGATCATATTAAGGTTACTTAATCTTACAAAAGAAAATATTATTAGTGTTGCATATGTACCTTCATGAATTCTTCCTTGGTCAGCATCATGGTTCTGGCCACAGTTTTGGTCACCTTTCGAGAAAGGTACTGGGCGTTGTATGTCACGATGGACTGGACACGACACTCGTAGTGCATGTCCAGTATGAGCTTGTGGCATGCATTGTAAGCCACTTGGGGAGCCCCATCCTCATATCCATGGTACATCTGAAGAAATCCTGCATAGAGACACGATATGTCAAATAATTATTATTTGAAGAATGTGCAGGGAATGCGATGTATTGAGCAACGTAGGATTATGCAAAGACTTACCCATAGCTCCGTGGACACTCGCACTGCCTTGTTGTCAAAGACCCTGCCCCTGCGATCCTCTGTGTCGCGGGCGGAGGTGTAGTGCGCAAACGTGTAGGCTGGCTCCATTTTTCCGGCATGTTGAACAATGCTGGGAAAGTGACGCCTGCACAAAATCCCCAGAATGCCATTGGGCTGGCGAGTATGGTAACCGCCTTGCACAATGATGAAAGTCCTGCACAAGTGATGAAGAGTAATTATTAGTTGACTACAAGAAATAATAAAGTAGGAATAACATGTAAAATTAGTTACCATTCGCCACTTGGACGAATCACCGGAAGTCTCTCATTAGGCATCCCTCGCTTCGGGAGACGCGAGGGACCTCTCAAGTAGACAACCGGCTGACCAGAAGAGGGGCCTCCCTCCGCCGAACTAGAAGTGGTGCCCCCTGCCTCCTCCCCCTCCTCCTCGCGTCCTCGTCCCCCTCGTCCTCATCGTCCCCCACCTCCTCCTGCTGCTCCTCCAGCACCTCCTGCTGCTGCTCCTCCTCGTCCTCGTCCTCGTCCTCGTCCATGTCCTCCTCCTGAGGCGGTGGCGATGGTGGTGGGGTAGGCTCACGACCCCGCCGTCCTCGTCCCCCTCGACCTCGTCGTCCTACTCCTCCTGCTCCTCCTGCTCCACCCTTACCTTTGCCTCCACCCGTTACCAACCCTTTAGCTTTTGAGGCCGTTTGTTTGTACACCGCCTGTAACTTCCTGATACCGCCCACCATCTTTATTCTCGCACCTACAAAATGAGACCAAAAAAATGGTTAGAAATAGATGCAACATAAATAAGACATAATTATAAATAGATGCAAAGTAAATAAAACAATATTAGAAGGTAATGTAGCATTACATGTATTAGAAATATTCTTCATGATCCGGATTAGCTGGATCATAAGATGGGTCATCACTATCATACATGTCGATAAGATCCGCTCCGTCCGAAGGAGGAATGTTGGCATAATTGACATCGCCTATATGTAATCGCCGAAGTAATTCCATGTCCTTTGCATTTTCAACCTCATCTCCATCGTCGCCTTCAACAACTCTTTCATAATCTACTTCCATTCCGACCGGCTCAGTTAAGTCTATTGCAAAAGTCCCTTCTAGCCCCTCTTCTTGAAAGAACTCTCCGGCATATGTGTTAGGGTTAAAGACGTAGTCATCATCGTTTGGCAGAGGTAGTTTACCGTGTGGTGATACCTTGTTCACAACATACCAACCTTTAAGATTCTCTTTGGTTTGGCATGGGTATGGAAAATAATAAACTTGTGTGGCCTGTTGAACCACGATATAGACATCTTCTCCTGCTAACTCACAATCCTATCGAATTTCAACTAGACCAAGATTAGGTGTCTTTCTCGTTACTGTAGGATCAAACCAATGACATTTGAATATGATGGGATTAAGAGGTTTGCAGCCATAGAACGACAGTTCATATATTTCTTCAATTCTTCCATAGTAATCCACCCCATCATCTCCGTGCGTGAAAACTCCACTATTTGTGGTTGTTCGATTGGGCCGACGTTGCTCGTGTCTTGTTGTGTGAAATCGATAGCCATTGACATCATAACCGGAAAATGTCCTGACTCTATATGCAAAACCATCGGCAACCTGTCTCAACTCGGCACTCATGTCAAAGGAACACTAATTAAAGTCAAAGGAACACTAATTAACTAATAAATAAGAAAAAAAATTTATAGTTCACCGTGTGCTATTTATCGGGCACACGGCGAAGACAGTCTTTGCCGTGCGCCCCAGACTAGCACACGGCAAAGATCCAAGGGTTGCCGTGCGCCCCCAGTTGGCACACAGCAAAGAGTTGCCGGCAGCCAACGGTGGCCGACGGCGTCAGAATTTTGCCGTGAGCCCCATTCTGGCACACGACAAAGATTGCATTCAACGTGTGTTTTATTTTCGCCGTGCGTTTTTTCTCGGCACACGGCAAATGGATTGACTTCACCGTGAGCTCTTCTGTTTAGCTCACCGCGCAGGACATAAACGCCGAGTGTTTAAGCTTTGCCGTGTGCTGGTCTGGGGGGCGCACGGCAAATCTGCTCTTTGCCGTGTGCCTGTAGGTTTGCGCACGGCAAACCTACAGGCACACGGCAACGTCCGGTTTTCCGGTAGTGTCATTGTAAGCCTGTCTGGACATGGGAATTTTGAAGCAATCAAAAATACTCTCAGTGGCCAATATAGCTTTGAGGGAGGCATTACGATCTTTAGTATAACCAAAAAGGGAAGGGTAAAGGTTAGCATTAATTCTCCCATCAATGGAGTCCACCCAGAAGCTAATAGTGTCCCTGTTATGGTAGGCAACACCTATCAAAGGAAAAGGAAGGCGCATGGCTGAGGGAGGGCTCCGCCGTGGGCTGTTAGGGACCTGGAGTCCAGGTCGTGTGCTATTAGGATTTTAGAGTCCAGGGAGATTTTGTTTAGGAAGAGAGAAAGTAGGAGGTTTGTTTCTATTTTTGTAATCAGCCAAGACTATAAGGCTGAGATTATTTCCCTTAATGAGATTAAGCCTGGATTGAGACCTAAGTCTCCCCTGGGCGCCAGGACCCTGTCTTCCTGTTCTCGTTCTCCCAGCAGCCACCGATCACGGTGCCTCCCACACGCCGACGGCGCCCTCGCTTGCTGCCGGCTCCCTCTCATCCCTATCGCCTCGGCCCTCTCCCGTGCCGTAACAACCTGGTATCAGAGACCATGTCATCTTCAGCACCCACCACCTCCGTGCCGCCGACGTCGGGCATCCCGGTCACCACGCTGCCGCCGACCACCACCACCAGCCCGCCGCCCACCACCACCACAGCGCTGCTCAACTCGTCCGCCGCGGGGATCGTTCCATCCTCGCCACCAGCTGCGCAGCCGATCGAACCGACCGCCGCCGCTTTCGGCAACCTGGTCGCTGCCATCTACGGGATGCAAAAGCAGATCAGCGATCTCTCGGTCCGCATGTCCTCCATGGAAGGCCGCCAGCCCTCACCGCCGCAGTCTTACCCCTACGGACTGCCGGGTTACGGCGGCATACCAGCGCTGCCAGCGCCAGGGCCAGCCATCTCCGAGCTCTTCGCTGTGCCACCGTTTCAGCCGCCGCAGCACACATCCACCACCCCCACCCAGTCCTCCATCGCATCGCCGTCGATGACTGGGGGCGTCCCCATCACCCAAATTTCGTTTCCCCACTCACCATCACCAATTCCCACCATGTCCTCCATTATGGGCAGCGCCCATCCGCCAACCCAACCGCCTACCGCTCACTACACCGCTGCCCAGCCTTATGTCCCTGAACCTGCGAATCCCATCGTTCCTCGCTACCAGAAAGCTGGAATTCCCCACCTATGATGGCAAGGACGATCCGCTCGGGTGGCTCAACCAATGCGAACAGTTCTTCCGGGCGCAGCAGACACGCCACGCCGACTGGGTCTGGCTTGCGTCCTTCCACCTCAACGGGGTCGGGAGGATTTTTGGAGCCTGTGCCATCAGTGCTTCGGACCGCCGCTCAGCACCAACCATCTCTCCGACCTGGCACGCCTTCCCTTCACGTCGACCGTCAAGGCATACATGGAGGCGTTCCGGGCGGCACATGCGGGCCACCTCGTGCCTCGCCAGAAGGCGCTGCTGTTCACCGGTGGCCTCCCGGACCACATCCGCATCGACGTCGAACTCCAGGAACCGCAAGACTTGCAGCGCGCGATGTATCTCGCCCGGGCCTATGAACGTCGGAATGCACCAGCACAGCTCGCCCTGCCAGCGCCTCCGCAGCGCCCTGTGCGTCGCACTCCAGAGCAGCAGCATGCTCCGGCCGCCCTGCAGGCGCCAGCTCCAGCAAGTGCGGGCACGGCCGTCGTCCCTGCGCGCCCCTTCAAGCGCCTCTCGCCGGAGGAGATGGCCCTGCGCCGCAAGAAGGGGCTCTGTTACAACTGTGACGAGCCCTACGTCCGCGGGCACAAGTGCGCCCGCCTCTTCTTCCTGGAGGTCGCTGACTACATCGTCGAGGAACCGGATGACGCCGACCCCGACGACGGAGCAGGCCACGTTCGATCCAGACGCCCCTCTGATCTCATTGGCTGCTATCACAGGCATCCGCATTGAGGAGACGATGCAGCTCCGCGTCCGCGTCGGCAAGCTGACACTCTCAGCCCTCCTCGACTCGGGATCCACGCACAACTTCATCAACACCGCAGCAGCCACACGCGTGGGTCTCCAGTTCGACGACAGTGAGGGCGCGCACGTGGTCGTGGCCAACGGTGACCTTGTCGCGTGCAGCGGCCTCACCAGCAACGTTCCCCTCCAAATTGGCGCCGAGTCGTTCAAGGTGGACCTCTACTCCATTCCGCTCGACTGCTACGACATGGTCCTTGGCATCGCGTTCCTCCGCACGCTGGGACCCGTCGTCTGGGACTTCGACGCGTTGCAGATGGCCTTCCTCCGCCACGGACGCCGCGTGCTCTGGCAGGGAACTGGTGCTGCCCGCCCAGCGCACCAAACAGCACCACGCACCCATGCAGGCCACCTCTACGCCGCCAAGGTGACCGAAGCAGCGTTCTTGGAGCGGCTTCTCGACGCCTACGCCGATGTCTTCGCTGCTCCATCGGGTCTCCCACCGGCCCGACCATGTGACCACCGGATCCACCTCAAGGCCTCAACCGAGCCGGTGGCTGTCCGGCCATACAGATACCCGCAGCTGCAAAAGGATGAACTGGAACGCCAGTGCGACACCATGCTGCAGCAGGGGCTCATTCGCGCCAGCACCTCACCATTTTCGGCCCCCGTCCTGCTGGTCAAGAAGGCTGACGTGACATGGCGCTTCTGCGTGGATTACAGGGCACTGAACACAGCAACCGTGAAAGACAAGTTCCCCATCCCGGTCGTCGAGGAGCTCCTGGACGAGCTGCACGGTGCCAAGTTCTTCACCAAGCTCGATCTGCGGTCCGGCTATCACCAAGTGCGCGTCCATCCCGACGACGTGCACAAGACGGCGTTCCGGACACACCACGGCCACTTCGAGTTCCTCGTCATGCCGTTCGGCCTCTCCAACGCACCGTCGACGTTCCAGGCGCTCATGAACTTCGTCCTAAAGCCGTTTCTCCACCGGTGCGTCCTTGTTTTCTTTGACGACATTCTTGTCTACAGTGCTTCGTGGATAGAACACTTGCAGCAGCTCCGCGCCGTCCTCGACACCCTTCGGGCGCACCACCTCCACATCAAGCGTTCGAAGTGCTCCTTCGCCGAACAGGCCGTGCACTACCTCGGGCACATCATCAGGGCGACCGGTGTGGCCATGGACACATCAAAAGTGTCTGCGGTCCAGGCGTGGCCGCAGCCCCGCTCCACCAGGGGGTTGCGCGGCTTCCTTGGCCTCACGGGGTACTATCGGCGCTCCATCCGCAACTACGGCACCATTGCTACGCCCCTAACGCAGCTGCTGCGCAAGGCCGGTTTCCAGTGGACCGACGCGGCGACTGCGGCCTTTGACGAGCTCAAGGCCGCCCTTGCAGCTGCACCAGTCCTCCACTTACCGGACTTCGCGCGGGACTTCGTGGTTGACTGCGACGCCTCCGGCTCCGGCTTCGGTGCGGTGCTGCACCAAGGGGAAGGACCGATCGCCTACTTCAGCCGCCCGTTCGCTGCTCGCGATCTCAAGCCAGCGGCATACGAGCGCGAACTCATTGGGTTGGTATAGGCCGTCTGGCATTGGCGGCCGTATCTCTGGGGGTGCGCGTTCATCGTTCGCACCGACCACTACGCCCTCAAGTTCCTCCTCGACCAACGCCTCTCCACGATCTCGCAGAACCACTGGGTGAGCAAGCTCTTTGGCTATGATTTTCAGGTGCAGTACCGACAAGGCCGCCTCAACGTGGTCGCCGATGCCTTGTCACGTCGGGACGGTGACTCCCCCTTGCTGGACTCCCAGATCACCGAGCCAGCGCTGGCAGCGCTGTCTGTGCCGACCTTCCAGCTCTTCGCAGACCTGCGCGCGGAGCTACAGGCGAGCTCCGACCTGCGCACTCGACGGGATGCGGTCGCTGCTGGCGAGCACGACCCCACCTGGAGCGTGCGCGACGGCCTCATCCTCCACAACGGCCGGGTGTTCATCCCTGCTAATGCGCAGGTCCTCGACGACGTTCTCCAGCTTGCACACACCGGGGCGCATGAAGGCATCCAGAAAACTCTTCAGCGCCTCAGGGCCAATTTTTTCATCGAGCATGATCGGCGGGTGGTCCGTGACTTCGTTCGAGCCTGCGCCACCTGCCAGCGGAATAAAACCGAGGCTCTCCACCTCGCCGGACTCCTACAGCCCCTGCCGGTCCCCTCTAGAATTTGGGCGGATATTTCCATCGACTTTATCGAGGCCCTGCCCAAGGTGCACGGCAAGAGCGTCATCCTCACCGTCGTGGACCGGTTCTCCAAGTATGTGCGCACTTCATCGCGTTGGGGCACCCGTACACCGCCGCGTCCGTCGCCCGCGCCTTCTTCCATGACATTGTTCGGCTCCACGGATTTTCGGAGTCCATCGTCAGCGACCGCGACCCGGCCTTCACTGGTCGGGTGTGGCGGGACCTTTTCCGTCAGGCGGGCGTCCAGCTGCGTCTCAGCACGGCCTTCCATCCTCAAACGGATGGCCAGTCTGAAGCGGTGAACAAGACCATCGCCATGTACCTGAGGTGCCTCACCGGCGACCGCCCACGCGACTGGCTTGACTGGTTGCCCTGGGCCGAGTTCTGCTACAACACGGAGTTCCATTCTGCGCTCCGGACTTCGCCGTTCGCCGTCGTCTATGGGCGGTCACCCCCGGACCTCCTGCCGTACACACAGGGGCGGGCTGACACAGCGGCTGTGGACGCCATGCTAGCCAGCCGGGATGAGTTCCTGGCTGAAGTTCGCGCTCGACTTCTTCAAGCCCAGGAACACGCACGCTGTACGTACGACGCCAAGCATCGTCCGCTCCAGCTTTCTGTCGGTGATTGGGTTTGGCTCCGCCTCCTGCATCCTCCGACCAAGGCGCTGGTCCCGGGAGGTCGTGGCAAGCTTGGTCCCAAGTTTGCTGGGCCTTATCAAATCGTCGAAAAGATCAACAACGTGGCATACCGGCTGGCTCTTCCTGCAGGTGCACGGATCCACGACGTCTTCCATGTTGGGGTGCTCAAGCCATTCCGCGGCACTCCCCCGAACAACGTTCCAGCTCTGCCTCCACTACGCCATGGGCGGCCGCTGCTGCATCCAGAGCGCGTTCTCCATTCCAGCCTGTGTCGCGGGGAATGGTTCGTTCTTGTGCAGTGGGCTGATATGCCAGCGTCTGAAGCCACGTGGGAGCACCGGGAGGAGTTCCAAGCAGCACACCCGGACTTCCAGCTCGAGGACGAGCTGTTCCCCGAGAAGGGGAGAGATGTTATAGTAGGCAACACCTATCAAAGGAAAAGGAAGGCGCATGGCTGAGGGAGGGCTCAGCCGTGGGCTGTTAGGGACCTGGAGTCGAGGCCGTGTGGTTTTGTTTAGGAAGAGAGAAAGTAGGAGGTTTGTTTCTATTTTTGTAATCAGCCAAGACTATAAGGCTGAGATTATTTCCCTTAATGAGATTAAGCCTGGATTGAGACCTAAGTCTCCTCTAGGCGCCAGGACCCTGTCTTCCTGTTCTCATTCTCCCAGCAGCCACCGATCACGGCGCCTCCCACACGCCGACGGCGCCCTCGCTTGCTGCCGGCTCCTTCTCATCCCTATCGCCTCCGCCCTCTCCCGTGCCGTAACAGTCCCCCTTACCAGGGATGCAAATTGCAACACCTCAGTATTGAACATTTAATCTAAGAATGTCCTTCCACCAGAATGAACCTTTTTCCCTTGCAAGGTGTGGGACAACATTTGCATAATATTTACTCCAAATCATGTTCACCCATTGCACATTTTCCTTTCTGTAAAACTTGTCTAGTTGTTTTAATAAGAGAGCTTCATTCTGCAGGCTTATATTGATGACTCCTAAGCCTCCCTTGGATTTTGGTCTTTGCACAAGATCCCAAGTAGCTAGGTTGTAGCCCTTGTTTTTGAAATCATTTCTTCTCCAAAGACAGTTCTTCCTATATTTGTCAATAATCTCAATCACAGTAATTGGCAGTTTCAGAGAGCACATATAGTAGGTTGGTAGGGAGGACATGACAGAGTTTACTAATTGAAGCCTACTAGCCTGTGAGAGAAACTGGGAGCTGGCAGACATTCTTCTCTCAATCCTGCAGATGAGAGGGGCATAGTCTTTGACCTGAGGCTTGGTAATCCCCATGGGCAATCCAAGGTAAGTAAAGGGGAAAGAGCCAACAGCACAGCCAAGACTACTAGCTAATGATCAAGCTCTGTCATGATCATTGTTAATGGGTATCAAGCATGACTTATGGAAATTAACTTTCAGGCCACTGGACAGAGTGATCTTGTGCAGAATATCCTTTATGAGTGTCATCTATGACTCAATACCTTCCTTTTGTTATAAGTACTGGAAGGTGCTGTGTCACCAGTTATCCTGCTTCTTGAACTTGTTTCTACTTATATTATGGTGGTTATGCCCCATAATGCTTGCATATGTTAACTACCTATGTTTTAATGGATAATCGGTCGTGGAATATCTTATGCTGGAATGTCAGAGGGTTAAATGACAAGGACAAATGGGGTCCTATCAGAAATAAAATTGATGAAAGTGAAGCTAATATATTTTGTATTCAAGAAACTAATTAGACTTATTTTTATCTACAATTTATCAGAAAATTTGCTCCCAAAAAATTCGATAAGTATGATTTCTGCCCTTCAAATGGTGCCTCAGGTGGGATCGTAGTCTGCTGGGCCTCAAAATTTTTCTCTGTTGTCACTTTGGAAAAGCACCAATTTGCCATCAAGCTGGCTGTTACCTCTTCACATAATTTGGAATCATGGACTTTGGTGGTAGTATATGGCCCCTGCAGGCAACCTGACAGAGATAATTTTGTTAATTGGCTATTTAGACAGAATATAGATGATGATGATCTATGGCTCCTTATTGGTGATTTCAATTTCTATAGGTGTGCTAAGAATAGAAATAAGCCAGGAGGAAATTTCAATGATACTCTTGTTTTCAATAGCATTATTAATCATTTAGGCCTTATTGAACTGCCAATAAAAGGGAGAAGCTACACCTGGAGCAATATGCAAGCCTTTCCACTGCTGCAACAGATTGATTGGTTTTTCACATCTGTGGCTTGGACAACCCTGTACCCTGCCACCATTGTCCTCCCCTTTGCTAGAGTTACCTCTGACCACATTCCATGCAAGATCTAGATTGGTACAAGTATCCCTAAGGCAAATATATTCAGGTTTGAGAATTTCTGGTTCCATCACCCTGAATGTATGGAGCAAATTGCAAATGCCTGGTCTCCCCCAGTCAGAGTAAGCAACAATGCACATATCATTAATGCCAAGTTCAAGCTGCTCAGAAGAATCCTAAAGAAGTGGTCCAAAAACCTTTCCAACCTCATTAAGCTCATCACAAACTGTAATCTGACTATTGCCTTCTTTGACAAACATGAAGAAATCAGATGCCTGCTCCCTCGGGAAGCCATCTTCAGTTCTGTCATCAAAAGACACATCAAAAGCCTGCTTGCTATGCAGAATGCATATTGGAAACAGAGATTTACTCAGAGGGTAATGCAATTTGGTGATGAAAATACAAAGTTTTTCCATTCCAGGGCTACTGAAAGGTATAGGAACAATGTCATAAGTCTCATGGATGACACAGGAAGAATGGTTAGCAGTCATGGAGAAATAAGTGCACTCTTTTATCAGGAATTCAAGAAAAGACTAGGCTCATCAGTAGAAATTTCTATGCAGTTTGATCTGCAAACCCTCATTCAACCCAGAGATGATCTGGAGCATCTTTGTAGTGCCTTCACTACTAAAGAAATTGATGCTATCATCCTTGACCTCCCAAACGACAAAGCTCCAGGGCTAGATGGGTTCAACTGCCTCTTCTTCAAAAAAGCTTGGCCCATTATCAGAAATGATATGTACAAGCTCTGTCAAGACTTTTTTCACCATCAAGCTGATATTAAGAGCATTAACTACTCTTACATCACTCTAGTGCCTAAAAAGATAACCCTGAATCTGTCAATGACTTTAGGCCCATTTCCCTGCTGAATACTTCCTTCAAAATTCTCACAAAGATCCTTGCTAATAGGCTTTAGAGAGTGGCACTTCAGACAATTCACGAGAATCAGTATGGATTTATCAAAGGGAAAACAATCCAGGACTGCTTGGGATGGGCCTTTGAGTTTTTGCACCAGTGTCATCAATCCAAGAGAGAGATTGTCATTCTTAAATTGGATTTTGAAAAGGCTTTTGACCTGGTTGAGCACTCTCTGATTCTTGAAATGTTAAGGGCAAAGGGGTTTCCATGTAAATGGCTCACTTGGATTGAGGATCTGCTCTCTTCTGCCACTTCTTCTGTTCTGTTAAATGACACTGCTGGTAAAGAGTTTAAGTGTAGGAGTGGTGTCAGACAAGGGGATCCTCTCTCCCCCATGCTATTTGCCATTGCTGCAGACCTCCTACAGTGTGTCATTAACAAAGAGTATAGGCTGGGAAACCTTATCCCTCCTTTCCCTCAGGACCCTGATTGGCCATACCCAGTGATTCAATATGCTGAGGACACCTTTGATTTTAATCAAATGATTTAGAGAAAGGGAGTTTTTGCATTGGGGCTATCTTGATGTCCTTGATGACCATTCGTCTTATTTAAATTTTTAAGCAAATAATAAAATAAATATATAAATCACTATAAAAATATATCTAACAATAAAACAAGTCATAAAAATTAAATAATATTTATTAATTTTTTTTGAATAAGACGAACGGTCAAACATGAATACTAAAAGTTAAAGAAATACATTTATTTGTGGGACGGAGGAAGTATGTAGTATAACTTATAAATCTATACCTATCTATAAAGAGAGAAAATTTCAGTCTGCCCAAAAATTTTCTGCCCACCATATCCGCTTCCGTCTAGAATCCGAGCCTGGTACGTTGTAGAGTAGAAAAAAAAAGAATAGAAGTTTTTCTAGGTTCCTAAATCTCTTATATATATTAGAGCATGTACAGGATCTATCTGTCCGTCAATCGGCTGCATCCGCAACCGGCTCTTGCTGCATCCGCAATCTGCTTGTAGGTAGACTGCTAGAAGAGAAAAAAGAATAAAAGTTTTTGGTTTCCAATGTAAAATCTCCTATAAAATTAATAAATTTATAGTAATTCATAGATAAATCTAAAAATTACAAAACAAATTTTGTTCAGTTCCACATATTTAGATCCATGTAGTAAACAAAAAATATCATAAATTTTAGTATATTTGTTTTTGCCGGAGATGTTTGCCTATACTTTTTAGTGTAAAATTAAATTGTAATTATCTTACTCCAATTATTATGAAAATTTTATGATAGCCTATTTAATGTGATGTTTGATTTGTGGTAAAATTTTTAGCATAATTCCTGTATATCTTACTGATTTACTAATTTACCTAAATTTATGCTTGAGGATGCTTCCATTACCGTTGCATGATGTGTTGTTATGCCATATGAACACTTTATAAGTCCATATGTTCATAATCTATATATATTTAACTGATATATCATATTTCATAGGAATTCTAATCTAAATAAAAAATAAAACTAGCAACAAACTTCTTATATTTTAATATAATACTAAGGTATATTAGGAGGTAATATTAAAGTAAGATAATGTTTGACCAATTTCTATTATTATTATTAAATAAATATGTCTCCAAGCTACATATTATTTTAAATATTAACTATCTAATACCATAGATGTCATGGTTATCAATAAAAAAATTATGGACTTTAAATTTTATAAAAAAATAAATATAAATAGATATGTAACATTATGTCATAAATTTCTATGGCTATTTGATGCTTTTCTCCCGCTGCAACGCACAATAAAAATCAATCTCAAGATTTACATAGACTTCGGCTTACCAATAAAAAGTGTATTGTTAGCTTCTTGTCTTTTCACGAACAATGAACAATGCACAAATTGATAGAAACTTATACAATCTATATAAAATCAAAATCAAATCTAGAAATTATAATTCAAAAGTTTATTAGGCTCCTTTCAACCAGAGAGTATAAGGTGCCATAGTGCTCATTTTCTACAAACGTCTATTTGCTCCCGTAGCAACGCACGGGCATATTTTGCTAGTATATGACAAAAAGAGAAAAATGTTAAAAATACAAAAAAAAAAAGAAAAAGGGACGTCCGTGCAAGTGTAGTCATGCCACCGAACGAATCCGACCAGCAAAAAATTATTCAGTAGAAATCGTGTACATAAGTTGTAAATTATACATAAGCTAATGCACATAAAACTTTACTAGAAAAAAAATAAAACATGTGCAAGTGGTGTCTAGTTTTGTTTGTCTTGTCACATTCACAAAGAACACCGGTGCAGATAAAATTTAAAATTGATACACGGTTTAGAAGTTATAGCATTTTCAAATAAATATTTTGCTTTTCTCATCCGTGTCAGCAGTGACGTCAGGGTGAGCAGGGGGACTGGGCGAATGTAGCAGCCAATCATTGGCTGAGTTCATTCTGACTGAAAAGAACCCTAGAGTGGAATTGAGTTCCGTAAAACCGCATTAACACAGCTCTTTTAGGAAGTGTTTGGTTTGGGTTGTTAAAGTTTTACGAATACTATAGTATTTCATTTTATTTGGTAATTAATGTCCAATTATGAACTAATTAGGCTCAAAAGATTCGTCTCGCAAATTACTCACTAGCCATGTTTTTAATTAGTTTCGTAAATAATCTACATTTAGTAATTTATACATGTGTCCAAACATTCGATGTGACAAGTGGTAAAATTTACCACCCATAACCAAACAGGCCCTTAGCAAAAGTGGATGTTTTGTCTAGGTCTGTTAACCGATTTTCCCCGTCGTGGATAAGATGCCCATCCCCATCGTGGATAAGATTTGTATTGTAGTGTGTTAAACAAAGAAGCATCAAAGGGGGGTGTTTAATTCCCCTCAAATTCCAAAAAAATTTGTGTTTTGATTCATCATTTTTGCAAAATAGAACTAAATACCATGCAAAATTTTTGATAAAAAGGTGATTATTCTCCATTTTGGATTTTGGCCTCAAGAGACAAAAAAAAACCCAAAAAGTCTCATGAGGCCCTCATGAGGGCAATAAATTCTGCATTTTGGATGAAACTAAACATGACTCTGAAAATTTTGGCATTTTATATTTCATCATTTCAAAGTAGTTGGTATTTTGCATTTTATTTTCTTTTGGAACTAAACACCCCCAAAATGAAGTTTCATTCCATGTATGTGTAAGAAATAAACAAAGAAACATATACTTGTATAATAATAATAACGGACCACACTGTCCTTCCTGGTGTCACGGCCGGCCCAAAAAGACACGGGAAGGTATATATATGTATAGCGACTGAGTAATGGGATCATCAGTATTGTGGCAGGCTGCACTCGGTTGGCTTGATGCCGTTGGTCCACCTCTTGGAGTCGACGCAGTAGTCGTAGATGGTGTAGTTTCTCTGCCGGCTCTGCATCAGCTCCCGCTGGTCGGGGCTCAGCTGGCACGCCCCGTTGTTCGGCTTCGCAGCCGCTGCCGGGCAGTTGATACTGCAGCCGCCGCCGCCGCCGCCGCACTCACAGACGTCGAGGTGGATGTTCTGGTAGTTGGCGACGAAGGGCGCCTTGGACCAGTCCGTCTTGACGCGGCCGCCCTGCGTGGCCCAATCCTCCGCCGCCCAGATGCTGGAGTAGGCGTACATGGGCCGGCTCGTCGGGTACGCCACGCCGTAGCTCTCCTGGTAGTTGCGGAACACACGGATGGGGATGCTGTCAACGTACCACCTGCATGGGTGTGCATATTTCGTGTCAATTTTGTTTTTCTAGGTCATATATATATATAGCTCATACTCAAATAAACCATGCATGGAAGAAAGTACCGCTGACTGATTTATTCTAATTCGACTGTCCAAACGAACAAGGCGATACGTGCAGTAGGTATAGGTAGCTAGCTTACACGATCATGCAGGGGCTCCATGAGATGGTGTAGTTGTGGTAGCCGGTGGTGGGGTCGAACCAGGGCTTGAACTGAATCTCCTTGTTGCCGACGCCATTGGTGTAGATGTTGGTGTGGAAGGTGTATGGTTGGCCGCTCACGTTGCCCAGGAACTCAAAGTCGATCTCGTCATGGTTGTCGCCAACAGAGGATGCCTGAATAATTTTTGTTTAATTTATATATAGCAGATTGATCATCATCAACATCATCATGAGGTAATAAATCATGGATTATATGAGAGTGAGACTACAGTTTAAAGTAGACTACTACTAGTACTTACGTAGTATGTGGTGACAGTGCCGGCCGAGTTGCCTGGGACGAGCTGGATGAGGGTTGACACGGTCCCGTAGATGTACTGCTTCTTTGTCCGGAGCATGCAGCCTGCAAGCGGGCAGTAGCGCGCATAAGAACCATCGCGTGATCACATGCATGTCATGCATTTTGCATCGCAATATAATCCATCAAGGTGCAGTGCATGGAGAGATCAGCTGCATGCTTATGTTGACATATACTAGAGACAGATATTAAAAACAAATAATCAAGCTAGCTAGAATCGCAGCAAACGAGATATGCATGATTCAGCACCTGAGGAGTTGCTGACCAGCGACATCGAGAGGCCGTTGCCGTCGCTGGTAAACTTGGCGTTCTGGGGCTCCCAGGGGATGTCGCAGTCATCCCGGAAATTGGCAGCGGCAAGGCCGGCCACCGCAGCGGCCACAGCAACAAGGAGGAGAGCCCTCAACCTCACCATCTCTGACCTGGTCTTCTTCTTGCCGCAGCTACCTAGCTAGCTCTGGCGCCTTGATCTTGGAGATGGTTCACAATCTGTATGTTGAATGACTTGTGCTTCTTCTAGGCTTGATGACAAACGCAGAGGGGTTGCATCTGCTTATATACTACACGCAGCATACGTAATTACGTATACGCATATGTATGTTTATATAATATATAGATGTTAATTGTTACCACCTGTCGGTTGTACGTAGTGCTGCCAGCTTGTGTGATTTCGATGGGCTTGGAACGTACGCGTAATTCCTAGTCTCTGCTAGTTTTTGACATGGCTATAGCTAGTAGTGCTAATGCACAACGTTGCATCGTGTGTGGCCGTCAAGGAAAGATAGAGACGTACTCCCTCCGTACCAAAATAAGTGTCGTTTTCGCTTTCCGAGAAATAACTTTAACTAAATATATAGTAAAAAATATTAATATTTATAATACATAATTAATATCATTGGAAAGATCTTTAAGTCTAGTTTTTTAACAAATTTATTTAGAGATATAAATATTGAACGTATTTTCTACAAATCGAGTCAAACTTGTGGTATAAAAACCTAAAACGACACTCTTTTTGGGACGGAGGGAGTAGGCACTAGCGGTCGCCGATTTAATTTTAATTAATATAACACGTATATATAATTGAGATCGACCAAGGGGCCGGGAGAGCCTCCAATATTTGTACCAATTGGCATCTTCTCCATGTATACGAAGAAGTCCGGAATGATTGTTTCTATATGCTGGTCAATTATGCCTCGTTCAGATTCTTGGCTACTTCAACTTAGGCAGTGGCTGGACGACAGATAAATCTCCTGCCAATATTGTTCCAGCTGTGGACTACATGACTTGTTGTTGGCGCCTTTGTGTCGTGGGCACCATTTAGTTGACTTTTTTTTTCTGTAAAATTGTCGGTCGCTGATCGACATATAGGAGGGGGTTAAGCCTGTTTATTATAAGCTCATAAAACTGTAGTGTTTGATATTTAAACTACAAGACAGACCTCCCTTTTACAACGCATATATCGGTCCGTTACTAAAAATTCATTTTCGTGTTGCTATCAGTGCTGCATGTTCGGGTATTAGCACCGGTCGGAAAGGGCCTAACAGCCTCGGTTCTCGAGCCGGTGCTGCCCTTCCAGGACTAAAGGCCCACCTTTAGTCCCAGTTCGGGGAACCGGGGCTAAAGCCCCCCTCCCCTTTAACACCGGTTGGTAATACCAATCAATGTTAAAGGGTCCTGCCAGGGTTGCCACGTTGCAGGACCCTGGTATTACCAACCGGTGTTAAAATGGTTCTTTTTTTCGGTTTATTTCTTCGATTCTGTTTATTATTTTTATATAATAATAATAGGTTTGTCAATACATATTTTATGCTGATATAATAATATATATATTACACGCATATTAAGCATATATAAATGGAAATTATAGGCTTAGCTTTATAATTAAGCTTTGCATATAATAAAATGAAAAGACCACATCAAAAATTAAATAGATATGTAAAAAGCTTTATATATAGTTTTATAAGTACAAAATTCGTAACACATATATACATAGAGTTTTTTCTCCCAATGTCTAAAACCGATACAAATGATCATCGTTGTTTAGAATAAGAGTTTCGTTGCCGTTGAAGTGAAACTCGTCGTTTGGATTGATCACTTGCTCACGGAGAAATCCTGCTATCGTCTCTTGAATAGCTTTGATTCGGTCTTTATGCATGACCTTTTCCCTCAACCATTCCGTCTTTAATTTGAAATAAAATAAAAAAGGTATTAGTTATCTAAGTTATTCAATATAATTCAGGAGATAATGAAAAGAGACATGTAACGTACTCTGAGCGTCTCTGTGGGTGTTTGATTGACTTGTGCCATCATGAATTTGCACACGTAATATGCACATAGGTTGTTCTCCCTTCTTGTCTTAAACACCACTGTACGATATATATAAAAAATATTTACGACCACGACAATAAGAAGGCTAAAAGTTAGCGAAAGTTTGCTAGCTAGTACAACTTACTTGTGAATGAATTATATTAAGCGGCGCTTTATAACCACTGAGGTGTTCACGGTCAATAAATCTTTCCCAAACCCTACACACAACCATTGTGGATCGTGAACTAAAAATTACAGAGTCATATCATGATATTCTTCTAGCTGAGATCGACATTACGTACCTTTGAATAATGTTTACCATTTGTTGATAATTTTCTTGTGGTTTTCTCATCGAGTCAAAGATTATCAACCGGTTCTTAAGAATTTCAATGACCATAAGTATCCAGTGAAAGCTGTTTACACACATATATATATAGTCAGGCCTATAACTATATAAAACTCGTCTCGAGTAACAATAAGTAAAATAAAATGTTCATGCACTTAATAACTATATAACTCACTCGAAGTTGTAGGAGAAGAGTATTTTTGGTTTTTCTTTTTGGTTCACAAAGAACCTCATAAGATTGGTGCAGACTTCTGTCTTATGAGATGCTGTCCACACTGCCTGCGGAGCCTTGAAAACAATATAAGGGTCAACGAACCCAATACTATTGTCATTTCTGCTTCTGAGCTATCTCATTTGGTGTCTGCATATATACATACAAATCCTAAGTGTGTAAGGATTATATACATATAATTAAAGAAGGTAGAAGTTTAATAAAAAGAAAGAAATACTTACAGACAAAAGCAGCTGACAAGAGATTTGTCGAGAGCGTCGAGGTGACATAATTGGTGCAATTCTTCGAACTGGACGTATATGAGGTCATCTCCACGGAAGTAGTGATGTTGTCTAATACGAACAGAAATCCAATTATCTCCCCTTTTAGAGCCTCCATGCACCACTTATTTATTGCAAACATTTGTGTGTCGAGCTCATGTAAACGCTAAGGGTTGAATAGACTCCTGCCCGGTTCATATCTTGCCCTCCATTGATCAACTACCTCAGCTTTTTCAAAAGTTTGACATCCAACAATGGCGGCAATGTCTTCAATATTTAGATCGTTCTGTCCAAAGTAATGCTCAAGTGAATCTAGCTCACACAAGATTAAGGATTTCTTTGACATCAAGTCTTCATTTGAGCCGTATTGATTTGGCACAATCAAAGGGGCACCAGTTTTGATACTTCTCCGAGCTGAGGGACCCCTTTCCTACTCTCTTTCTAGGCTATGAAGACTTGACCAGAGACCGCCCATAATCCGAAAGTGCTGACTTTTTCTAAGCTTCCCGCTGCTTCTTTTGCTGGTCCGCCATCTTCTTCCTTAGTTCCTCTGGCTTTATATAAAAGTACGGCTTTTCTAGGTTTAGCCGCTCTTTCCTTTCCTGCTTCAATTTATCAAAAAATTGTTTGACCTCAGCTTTGGATGTAGCAATTACCTCCTCTTCACTCTTTTCATAAGGTAATTTCTCTGGTGTCTTAGCTTTCTTTGCTGAGGCAGCCTTCTTTGGAGGTGGGACCGCTTCTGACTACCTCGCTTTGGAGGCGATGGGACCGACTGTGTACTCTTTAGAGAGGGTGGTGCAGGCGGTGGAGGTGGTGGGGCCGATCTTTTTAGTGTTGGAGAACACGGTGGAGGAGTTAGAGACCTTAGTGGAGGAGGTGGAGACCGTGGTGGAGGCGGTGGCGGGGTCGGTGTGGCCGCCATAGGTGTTGGAGTAGATCCAGCATTGTCACTACCCGCAGCACTATGATGCGCTGGGGAAAGAACTAGACTTAGGTTGGAGGAGTCCCTGCAGAGAAAACAATTACAAGTTTTGTGAGCAAACTTTATTTAAATTCAATACATAATAAATAATATAAGAAGTAAAATCATGCACAAACCTATGGTGAGGAAGAGGCAACTGTGACATTTTTGGAATAATTATGAAGCGCTTGCGCCAACAAATAAACGTCTTCTCAGCTTCACCTAAGGTCTTCTCTCAGTCTCCCCCTTCTATTTCTAGAGGCACACTGCCACAACCTTTCTCAACCCTATCAACCGAGACGCTAGCATATCCAGCTGGTACTGGTCGATTATGGATTCTTGGAGTTCTTGTTCGGTCGATAGGGTTGACAACACCGATAGCCACCTTTTTTGTTGCATTCCCATCTGGTACATACAGCTCAGAGGTAGTAAAAGCCTCTGTGACATCATCCACGGGGAAGTGTAGCTTCGTGTCATCCTGAATGGTTGGTACTTCTGTGGATGCACAGCTACTTTTCAACTGGCCTGGGGGCTAACGTTGACCTCAGGCTGTGATGTACCTTGCCCTTTCGTCATTTGACTCAGTGCTGCTTGCACTTGCCTTTTAATCTCCGCCTGCATCCATTCTTCACGAGATTTCTCGCGCTCTTGTGACTGTAGAACAAAAGCTTCCAGCCGGCGGATCCGCTCTGCCTCCTCATCCTTCTTTCTCTAGCGGCTTCTGTAGGTTTCTTGATCAGCTTGGAATGATTGCAGCCACGAAACTGCCCCATAGCCTCTCGTACGCCCACCGTGCTCAGGATTTTCAAGCGCATACGTGAGTTCATCCTTCTCCCTGTTAGGCCTGAACTCACTAGACTGAACCGCCTCTCGTGCATGGGCTAGTCTCTCTGCTGCTCTAGAGATTTCTTGGCCCCAAACTAGCGCCCCGGTGTCTAGGTCCACGCTTCCCCCATGACCGTAGAACCAATGCTTGGAGCGCTCGCTCCAATTCTTTGCTATTGTCTCGGGTGTGACCCCTCTAGCAAGCATCTCCTATTCCATTCGGTCCCACTTTGGAACAACACTCTCACTCATCAAAATCTACATTTAATATATAGACTATTTTTGGATTTGACAAAGTGTTGGGAAGGTGTAGTTGAAAATCCACAATTGACACATATAGTTTCATATAGTTTGTGTGAGATTCAAGATTTGGTGGGTATTGTTAACTTAAACTTTCTCAAATGGAAAAATTGTGTATATAAAAAGTTTAGATCTTGATGATATCTAACAACTTGGTATTCAAAATTTTTTCATTTTAAGTAATTTAGTTTGTCATTTGACCAAGTTTGACCAAATCCCGTCTTGGATTTTAAAGAAATATGCTTAGGATTGGCTCAAATTTATCAACATGGAAAAATGGACAATATATCAAATGTAGATCATGATGATCTCTAACAACTTTGTATTCAAATTTTTTCATTTAAAGTCATCAAATGGGTCATTTGACCAAGTTTGACCAAAGTCAAAGCATTGGTTTTTACAAACACACCCTTTGACCGAACCCTAGATGGTCCCAAATAGAAAAGTAATGAATACAAAGTTTGTTACACTCATCAAAATTCATAATTCTCAAATATAGTTTCATAGAATTCTCAGAATTCGTACATTTTACAACATGTACTATTAAACATGACTTTATATTAAGCCGACACAACAGTAAACTTCTTGTTGACGTATAACCCTTGGTTATGATCCTGCCGTAACCATGGAGTATCCTCATTGTTTAACAGAAAGCTTGAGTCTTTGTTGACTATGAAGGGTGGAATTCGATCATCCCTTTCGTAATCGCCTGACATGTCTGACTTGTCCTCAATTCCGACAATGTTTCTTTTCCCAGAAAGGACAATGTGGCGCTTTGGCTCATTGACGATTGAGTGGTCATCATTTTTCCTCTCTTTGGTTTCGTAGACATGTCTTTCACATAGAACACCTGACTCACGTCTGCAGCAAGGACGAATGGTTCGTCTTTGAACCCACTATTGTTAAGGTCCATGGTTGTCATCCCATACTCATTGTTGACTGTTACCCCACCTTCGGTCATCTTCACCCATTGGCACCGGAACAAAGAAACTTTAAAATTAGCTGCATTGTCTAGTTCCCATATGTCTTCTATGCATCCATAATATGTTTGTCTGTTCCCATTTGGATCCATGGCTTCCACGCGTACACCACTGTTTTGGTTGGTGCTCCTTTTATCTTGGCCAACTGTGTAAAATGTGTTACCATTTATCTCATACCCTTTGTACGTGAGGACATGCCATGATGGTTGCTTGGCCAACAAATAAAGCTGCTCATCAATGTTTTCATCACCATGACATTTTTTGTGCAACCAATCGCCAAAAGTTTCCATGTGCTGATGCATTATCCAAGCTTCATTCTTCCCGGGCCACTAGGACCGTAGGAAATCTTTGTGTACCTCAACATATGGTTCCACCAATGAGGAGTTTCCGAGAACTATGTAGTGTGCTTTATTGAAGCAATCGTCTCCCGTACTGTTGATATTTGGTAACACAATTAGGAATTAATCCGTAAGCGTACGGATATCAGTGAGCACTTCACCCAGGATGTTATCTAGAGTATCGTATTTATATTTTTACCACTAGAAGAAAGCATGCATCTAACTAACCAGATCTATTACTACTAACCTTTAGGCTACAACCACTATGACTCGATGTGAGTGATGTATAGAGAAGACTTCAACTGCACCCTCGTTCTAACCTTGGTAAGGATGATCTACTGCTCTGTTGGAGAGGCTCACGGAATCTAGACACCACAGAGGATGTTCGACCCACACCTATAAACCCTATCGATCCTGCTAATGGGATTATGGGCTACAAAGGTAACTCAGAAATGTCACGTTCCTTGCTACTACCACGGTCCGGCTAGACAGGGGATATCTATGAGTATCCTAGCCCAAACACAACGTTTACGCTAGAGATGATTACTCTAAACTCTACGCGAAGAGATCAAAGTAAACTCATAAACCAAAGAACAATAAACAAAGAACTTACTAGAATTTAGAAGTCAAAATACTCAAGAATCCTAAGAGCAAGCCTCGGGTTAAGAGACTTGATCCCGTAGGTACAACCTCGGAGTAGACACCGACAGGCTAGGTTTCCTCCGATCTACACCTCCACTCTATCTCTCTCAATCTAGTAGAACTAATTCTACTCTCACATTGGATGCTAAGCCCTATGAGGTTGGAACCCTAAAGGAACCTCTCTTTTTGAATCCTCTCTGGAAAATATGCTAATGAATAACGGGGATTAGCTTCTCCAGGGGCCAGGGGCCCTGCTTATATAGTCCCTTCAAGTGAATCTGGGCTGTTGGATCAAACCGACCTTGATTGAACGGTTTTCCTTGATCCTCAGAGGCGGTGGAGCATAATCCGCGAGACTCGTGTTGGTTGGCCAGCAGAGGAGGGCGGGTGCCCAGGGGGGTTGGGCGGGCGCCCTGCCTGTGGGCCCGCTCGGCCTCCCGCTCATTCTTGTGGCTTCTGGAACCTTCTAGACCGAGGAAAATTGGCGCACAAGTTAATATCTCTATGTAAACCCGACGTGTGGGCCTTTCTTCTATATTTCCTGATAACCCCCTGTAGAAATAGATAAACAGCAAAACTCATGGAATTCTGTCAGATCAAACCCTAATTCTAGGTGTTGCTTGTATATTGGTCCTTTTTCTTATTTATTTGATGATTAAAATTGATACTTAAGAACCGTCAACAAACACCCCCATACTTAGGCTTTTACTCGTCTTCGAGAAAAGGATGGTTTAGAAAAATATCTGGGGTTAAAACATTGTAAAGCATTCTTTTCATACCTGCAGGGTGTTGTAAAAATCCACTGTGTACCGTAGTCAGGGAAATATATGGTCAAAAGTAGAGGTCCTTTCTTCTTCTTAATCCTGTCACTTGGAGTTTTTGTATATTTTTGAAAAGAAATTTGGCATACCTTTATCCTCATAGGTTCTCTCAGATCGCTCATTTATCTTTTGTATATCTCACTGAGGCTGTTTTAATTTGCAGAAATTCTCAAGCATTCTTACCTTGCACTTATTGCCTGATAAAAACGGGATCCGAGGAGAGGAATGCCATACTCTTAGATCAAAGACTTTAAAAACTTGTCAACTCTTACTGGCATATTGCTTATTAGAGGGACCATGGGCTATCATTTTCTTTTTATCATATTTTTATCATGTCATCATTTTTTTTCATGTGGATACCGAGGTACCCTTAATTCTACTACGGACACTTGTCCATTTTTTTTGTGAGGTTGTCGAGCACTTGCTCCTTTTTATTTCCCCGAAATATTCATATTTTTGCATAGCCCATGCCTCTAACGCAATAATACTTCGGAAGAGTGAATCTTTCTGAATAAATGTCTTGATCTTAGGAGCATGATAAATCTCTCAACAAGGGTCTAACTCGTTTTGAACAAACTCAATACAGAGCAGATAGCTTTTATAATTATCATAATTAATAGTTTCAGGTTTAGCAGGCATATAAAATACTGAGGATGGTAGCTAGAATTTTTGAAGATTTTGAAATAAATTCTCCAAGCAACAACGATATCAAGAATAAGGTACTCATACTCTACCATCTCACATTCCACAGTGACTTAAGTAACACATTGTTTTTAAATAATTTTTTAATAATTGCAAGTTTTCAGGAAATATCACAGAGTGAGATTGATCATGATTAGAAATATTTTAATCTTTTATCATGTCGGAGACAATTTTCTGCATGAACCAAGATATATGTGTATGTGTATGTGTAAAGCGTGCAGAGTATGTACCTGAATTGTGGAGTGGTGCAGTCAGAGTGTGTTAGGCATGTCGGGGGATCTCCCCCAAACTTGTTTTCTGCTTACTTGCATAAAAATAAAGTAGAGACACACAAGACTGTTGACACCGTTTTTGGGCACGTACCCAGAGACCAGCAGAGTATAGATCAGCAGGTGGAGCAAGAGTAACTAGCTTGCAGAAGAGTTGCCGATGAGGATGGGTGCCGATGAAGAGAAGATTGAATATGACTAGATCCAAAGGTGGTGACGTGTTCTTGCCGATGATCAATATTGGTGTTTGCCGATGGCCATAACAGGAAGACTGCCGATGACTCTGAAGGAAAGTGTGGAGGTTGCCGATTGATCTGTGGCGGTGTCCCGGTCGGTTACAAGGGGGTGGTTTTATGTTTTCCTTAGTTGTTTAAATTCGTTTTGTATACGGATTCTGTTTAATTTAGAATTCGAGTCCTAGTCGTGTCTAATTGTAGCTCTTTGAGCAGGGTATAAATGTAGACCCTAGGGCTTTGTAATCCGGCTATCAAAGAATCAATCAATCAAACACCAGTTTTTACTCATATTCCAGCATCTACTTTTCGACGACCTCGTCATACCTTTTTCTTTTCATTACGAGTTCTTAGGAATTCGTCGACTTAAGCTCGGCGTATTCTCAAGTTCCGCGTGAATACCTCTTGGCCGTGGCATCCGGGCGCATCGCTGTTGTCGGGACCAAAGTATTCGAGTTATCACCTTTGTCGATAGAAAGGTCAAATCGGCTGGCACGCCTTAACGTTTAAATCGGGTATTAGCCCTTTGTGTTTGCAGATTCGCTTTTGCATCAACACATCTTTTGGCATGCCCAGTGGGACGAATTCAAGATCAAGATCAACATGTCGACTTCTGAGTTTGATCAGGAGAACGTCATCCCCGTGACGGAAGCCAATCTCAAGGATGAGCAGAAGCAAGCTATTGCTAAAGCCATGGAGGATTACAAGCAGCAATGCCTGAGGTCCTTTAGCATAAATAGGAGCGGCGAGGTAATCCAGAAGGATGCACTGCCAACGCCTCGGCAGGTTACTTTTGAAGCCAATCCTGGTAAACTTCAAGAGATGGTTGATAGTGCTATCAACCGTGCTTTGATCAACCAAGCTGATGTGCTGTCCAATACGATTTTCAACGCCGTGGCTAGAACTTTCAAAGAAGGACAATTACCACCAGATTATGTGGGCCCTTCTCATCATCAGCCAGGATCACCGGTGGTCACAGCTCCATCGGTTGCTACAGCCGCTACGGGCCTAGAAATTCCTGTCCCTCCAAGAACATTAGGAGTCACTAATACACAATCTATGCCGATAACAACAAATCCACTGACTTCAGATGGGCAGATTAAACTCGCTACAGATCTGTTGGAATCGGTAATGTCGGGATCGATTCCTCCTCCTAACTGGTGGGGTTATGGTATGCCTCCAGAGTTAACACCAGGTACATCACAGACGACTGATGTGAGAGGCAAGGCTACTATGGCATCGGCACCCCCAAGCATGCCGATGAATCAGAGTCCCCAGTATACTACAACTACTACTGCAAGACCTTACACTGGGAATTCTCAAGCTCCAACGTTCCAGATGCCTAATGCATCGGCAGATTCAATGCTGATGCAGCAAAGGTTTGTGACTCAGCCAGGGCATGTCAATTCAATGATCATACCCAATTACCAGTCATCGGCAGGTCCTATGCCGATGAACGCTAATAATGGATGGCTTGGGCAGCAAGTCTTTCCGCAAACGCCCCAACCGAATCATCAGGCTACAGGGTTCCAGCAAAGCCAGATCTATCCTGGGTTTCAGAACCAAGGGGCAATCAATCAGCCGATGAATCACGGCCAACAGATCGCTGGTCAGCAATTCAGAGGTCAACGTCTGGGAGGCCAGCAAATCGGCGGACAGTAGATTGGCGCACAACAGCTCGGTGGTCCGCAGATTGGGGGACAAATTATTAATCCAATGTTCTATGCAGATCGCACGCCGCACCGACATGTGGAAGCTTACCAGCAGGCGCTAGATCCGCAGCCACCTCATCGGCAAGATGCCGATGCTTATTGGGCCGATAAGATTGCTGAAGTAATGAGAGATCAATTTGGGATAAAACCCAAAGTCAACACTTACTCTTATCGGACACCGTATCCTCCCGCATATGATTTGATCCCGCTTCCAAATCGGTACAAGGTACCGGATTTTACTAAGTTTTCTAGGCAGGATGACACGTCGACCATGGAACACGTCAACAGATTCATCATCCAATGCGGAGAAGCTGGTAACAGGGACGATTTAAGGGTTCGTTTATTCTCGTCCTCATTGTCTGGATCGGCTTTCACCTGGTTTATATCATTACCTCCCAATTCAGTGATTACTTGGGCTGATTTGGAGAAACAATTCCACAAATACTTCTTTTCTGGGGTCCATGAGAAGAAGATAATCGATTTGGTTAAACTGAGGCAACGCAATGATGAATCGGTTGAAGGTTTTGTGCAGAGGATACGGGAGGTCAAGAACAAATGCTATAGCCTGGTTCTGGATGATCGGCAGCTAGCCGATTTGGCTTTCTAGGGTCTGCTGCCGCATATAAAGGACAAGTATGCATCTCAGGAGTTTGAAAGCTTAAGTCATTTGGTGCAGAGGATTTCTGATCAAGATATCAAGCCATTCGAACCCAAGAGAGCATGGAATAAGAAGGTGTCCTTTGTTGATGAAGCAGCAAGCTCAGATTAAGATGAAGAACCAGTCATCGGCTTGGCAGAATGGGTGAAAAATAAGAAGCCGATGTCTTGCCCTTTTGGGCACAAGGAACCAGAGAAGCTCGCATTTGATATCACTAAGGCCGATCGGATATTTGACTTTTTACTTCAGGAAGGTCAGATAAAATTATCACCTAATCATGTGATCCCATCGGCTGAGGAGTTGAAGAAGATGAAGTATTGTAAATGGCACAATGCAACTTCTCACAGCACCAGTGAGTGCAAAGTGTTTAGGCAATAGCTGCAATCGACTATAGAGTCAGGGAGGATCAAATTTGATAGCTCCAGAGCTCAGAAGCCGATGGAGATTGATCAACATCCTTTCCCAACAAACATGCTGGATGCTAAGGGGAAGGCCAAGGTCTTGACATCGAAAGCAGCTGAAAGAAGTGCATCGGTGGATCCTCAGCATCAAATCACTACCGCCGATGCGAAAGGAAAAGGTCTAGTCCAAGAGGGAGCTAACTCAAGGAGGCCTCCCCGATCTGGTATTGTGATAACCCACAGAAGGCCTCGGGAGACTTGGCAGCAACGTGAAGATCGGTATCGGCGCCAACAAGAGGACTATCGCCGGGAAGAAGAAAGACGCCGGCAGGAGTGGAATCGGCATAGGGATCACTGGAATTGCCCGTTCTTCATTCATTGTTGGGAGGAGAATATCAAACTTCCCACTATCAGAGATTGTCCTGAGTGCAATGGTTATGACCGATATGACAGGTCTGATCGGCGCTATCATGATAATGATCGCCAATTTAATGGGCCGATTAGAGGGAGAGCATCCGTTCATGATCGGTTGGGGGGCAGGCTCAGCGTGCACGACAGGCTTGGAGATCATGTCGAGTATTTCCCCAGGAGCTAGGAAGAACTTGAAGAAATGGCTAATGCGCGGGTTCCCGATGAGTTCATATTTTGCAGGGATGCCAACACTTATCGGATGGAGTCAAAGGAAAATCGTCGCCCAGCGGTGAGGCAGCAGCAACTTCCTCCATGGTGTCCAGAAGGATTGACCAGGACATAGAAAAGAAGGCTGCAGCGCGAAAGGCGAGAAGAGTTAAGCAAGGGGGAGAACTCTGGGCAGTCTAGGGATCAGCAACAACCAGATCCCAAGGGGAAAGGTCCATCGGCAGATGTCAACATGGTCTTTATGTTGCGGATGGAGTTCCTTGCGCCATCCAGTGATGATGAGTTGGAGTTTTCCGACCATATAGCTCAGTTGGCTCTAGATCCGATGACAGCCATCTTTGAGAAGCCTGCTGATGATGAAAGGCAACATCTTAAGGCTCTGTTTGTCAAAGGAAGGGTTGATGGTCAGCCGATGGCTAAGATTTTAATTGACGGTGGGGCTTTTATCAACATCATGCCTTATACAGTGTATCGGAAGCTTGGGAAAGGAGATCAGGATTTGACCAAGACCGATATGATGCTCAAAGACTTTGAAGGCAATGTGTCTCCAGTTAAAGGAGCTATCTGCGTAGAATTGAACACCGGCAGCAAAACCTTGCCGACGACCTTCTTCGTAATCAGTGGGAAAGGTGCCTACAATCTGTTGCTAGGGAGAGATTGGATTCATGCCAATTGTTGCATCCCGTCTACAATGCACCAGTGCTTGGTCCAGTGGGTAGGTGACAAGATTGAGATTGTCCCGGGAGATTCTTCCTATGTTATTGCATCAGCAGAGGCAGACACCTACGAAAGGACTAGGTGTATTTCAGGAGAAGTTTGGGAAAAGGATTTTCTCAAAGTGGCTGATTATGAAATTCCACCGATCCAAGCAGTCGGTTCTGACGAAGGTTTTTAATGGATAGGTTCGCCGATGATGGAAAGTTAGGCCAGGGGTTCACATCGGCCGATGATTTGGTAGAAGTAGATATAGGTAGTGGTGATAAGCCTAGACCTACTTTTATTAGTGCTAAGTTGAGTCCTGAGTGTAAGCAACAGTTAACTGATTTGTTGAAGGAATATAAAGATTGCTTTGCTTAGGATTATACTGAGATGCCTGGTTTGGACCGATCGATTGTTGAACATCGGTTACCTATCAAGTCTGGATTCCGGCCACATCAGCAGCCAGCTCGCCGATGTAATCCTAATATTCTTCCCGATATCAAGACCGAAATAACTAAACTTATTGAAGCCAAATTTATTCGGCAATGTCGATATGCCGAGTGGATTTCCAATGGTTTACAAGAAGAACGGGAAACTTCGGGTCTGCATTGATTTCAGGAATCTTAACAAAGCTACACCGATGGATGGCTACCCGATGCCAGTTGCCGATCTGCTAGTTGATGCTGCGGCTGGGCATCGGATTATTAGCTTTATGGATGGCAATGCAGGATATAATCAAATATTCATGGCTGAAGAAGATATTCCAAAGACCGCATTCAGGTGTCCTGGTCATGTCGGGTTGTTTGAATGGATAGTCATGACCTTTGGCTTAAAGAATGCTGGTGCTACTTATCAAAGGGCCATGAATTTTATATTTCATGAGTTCATCGGTAAGCTGGTGGAGATTTATATTGATGATGTGATAGTTAAGTCTGGAGACTTCACAAAGCATCTTCCGATCTACGAAAGGTGTTGGAGTGCACAAGGAAGCATGATTTGAAAATGAATCCCAATAAGTGTGCATTTGGTGTATCGGCAGGGCAGTTTCTCGGTTTCATGGTGCATCAAAGGGGGATTGAAATTAGTCGAAGATCTATTGATGCTATCAACAAAATAGTTGCCCCTACCAATAAGAGCGAGCTCCAGTCCTTGATCGGCAAGGTAAATTTTATCAAAAGGTTTATATCTAATTTGCCTGGTAAAATTCGTGCTTTCAGTCCTCTTCTTAAGTTGAAGGCCGATCAAGAATTTGTTTGGGGGAAAGAGCAGCAGTTAGCTCTGGATGAAATCAAGAATTATTTAGTGAATCCTCCGGTTCTAATTCCACCTCAGCAAGGGAAACCCTTCAGATTGTATTTGTCTACCGATGGGATGGTCATCGGTTCGGCTTTAATTCAAGAATTTGAAGGGAAAGAGTGTGTAATTTATTACTTAAGCAGGAGGTTGATTGATGATGAGACCAGGTATTCGGCTATTGAGAAGCTATGCTTGTGCCTGTATTTCTCTTGTATCAAGTTAAGACACTACTTGCTATCAGCCGAATGCACTGTTATTTGCAAAGATGATGTGGTCCGGTACATGCTATCTATGCCGATTATGAGTGGCAGGATCGGTAAATGGATTTTGGCGCTGTCGGAATTTGATCTGCGTTACGAATCAGCTAAAGCAGTTAAGGGACAGATTATGGCTGATTTTGTAACTCAACATTGCGGTGAAGTGGAGGCTTTGGAAATTGTACCTTGGACGCTCTTCTTTGATGGATCCATGTGTGACCGGGGGGCAGGAATCGGCATAGTGTTAATTTCCCCTCGGGGAAGGAAGTATGAGTTTTCTTTGCCGATTGTCACCACGTCAACGAATAATCAGGCTGAGTATCAAGCTTTAATAAAAGGATTGGAGTTATTAAGAGAAGTTCATGCTGATGCTGTGGAGGTCTTCGGGGATTCTATGCTAGTTATAAATCAATTGGCTGGAAGCTATGAATGCCAAAGTGAAGTGCTCATAACTTATTACGAAAGGAGTATGCAACTGTTGAAGGAATTCAAAGATTTCCGATTAGAGTATGTTCCTCGACTGCATAATGAAGAGGCCAATCGGTTGGCTCAGCATGCCTCGGGATATCAGCCTATGATTAATGCAATATCGGCAATCGGTGCCGATGATTGGAGAAAGAAAATCATTGATTATTTGAAGGATCCATCTAAGAAAGTTGAAAGACGGATTCGGTTTCAGGCCACCAAGTATGTGCTCCTCGAAGATGAATTGTATTATCGAACTATTGATGGGATTCTTCTCCGATGCTTAAGTGCTGATGAAGCTAAGAGTTTGATGGGAGAAATCCATGAAGGGGCATGTGGAGCACATCAGTCGGCTTTCAAGATGAAATGGATGATTAGAAGGAATGGATATTATTGGCCAACTATACTTGAGGATTGCTTTAAGTATTTCAAAGGGTGTCAGGAATGTCAAAAGTTTGGTAATATTCAAAGGGCACCTGCATCGGCTATGAATCCTATCATAAAGCCTTGGCCGTTCCGAGGATGGGCTATTGATTTGATCGGCCAGATTTATCCACCATCTAGCAAAGGGCATAAGTTTATTCTAGTTGCCACCGATTATTTCACCAAGTGGGTTGAAGCTATTCCTTTGAAGAAAGTCACATCGGCCAATATGATTGATTTTGTGAAAGAGCACATCATTTACCGATTTGGGATTCCTCAAACAATTACTACCGATCAGGGTACCATGTTTACATCGGAAGAGTTTGATGAATTCGCAATCGATATGGGAATTAAAGTATTGAATTCTTCTCCTTACTATGCTCAAGCTAATGGGCAGGCCGAGGCATCTAACAAAGGGATCATCGAGCTTATTAAGCGAAAAATTGAAGAAAATCCTAGAATGTGGCACACGTTGTTAAATGAAGCTTTATGGTCATACCGGATGGCTTGTCATGGATCGACTAAGGTTTCACCCTATCAGTTGGTGTATGGGTATGATGCAGTGTTACCTTGGGAAATTAAGGCTGGGTCTAGGCGATTATCTTTTCAAGATCAGTTGGTTGCCGATGATTATGCTACTTTGGTGACAGACGAGTTGGACGATCTAGCAGGGCATCGGCTGAGGGCTTTGATGAGTATAGAAGAGAATAAGAAAAGAGTTGCCAGATGGTATGATAAGAAGGTAAAGGCTAAGGAGTTTGCCGATGGAGACTTAGTGTGGAAATTAATTTTACCGATCGGGACTAAAAGTTCAAAGTTTGGGAAGTGGTCTCCCAATTGGGAGGGTCCTTATCGGATAAGTCGATCGGCTCCTGGTAATGCCTACATTTTAGAAACTCTCGAAGGAGTTGAATTTCCCAGAGCATTAAATGGCAAATATCTAAAGAAGTACTACCCCAGCATATAGGTTGATGCATAAAAGTTTAAATGCCGATAACACTCCTATCGGCTGGATCGAAATATGTTTGGGGCCGGACTTAATGTTTCAAAAGATGCCGATAACAGTCCTATCGGCTAGACTAAACATCAAGAAAGTGGGGAGAAGCGGGTCTGTTGCCGATGAAGAGCTCACAGGTTTAGCAGCGCTTGAATGGCCGATATGGCATGTAGGCGGATTTGGTTGGCTGCTTCTATCTCTTTGATGTCTTCATCGGCAGAACCTTCTATCAGCTTCAACTTCTTCTTCAACTGCAGTGCTTTGCGACCATGGGCATTTCGCTCTTGCTCGAGGAGCTTGATGGTCTCTGGCAGTTGACTCTCTTCCTGTTGGGCTTGGGATAGGCATCATCTATTTGCTTGAGTTCTGCCAATAGGGCTTCTCTTTTTGCCGATAGATCAGAGATCTTCTGTTTCAGCGCGTCTCCTGAGGACTTCAAGGTGCCGATGTTCTTGTGCTTCTCATCGGTCAGGAGCTTTTCTTTCATCATCTCCTCAGAAAGCCGGGTCTGAGCGGCTCTATCGGCAAGGCGCCAGGCAGCCCTCTGGTATTGCAGTTGACGACTCTCTAGATGTGCTGCTTGGAAGAGGATTTCTTCGGCATCGGTGGGGATTTGGCCTCTCAAGGTCTTGAATAAAGCTTTGGCCGAGTCAGAGTCATCAACTAGTTGGGCTGTGTCTTGATGAAGGAGAGCCGATAGTTCTTCCAGCCTTGCCCTGATCTCTGCCGATGTAACCCCAACTGCTCGAGAAGAGCTTGCTTCTTCACCTTCATCTTCAGAGACGTCAATGGCAAAGGAGAAGAGGCTGTCGGGAGAGTCTTGTTCCTGCAAAGGAGATAGAGTGAGTCATTCCATGGTCATATATTGATAAGTAATACTGATGGAAACTGGATGGCTTACTTGCTTCAAGGCGATCTCTCGCCTTTGACTGGAAGATGCCGATGGAATCTCAGGTTGATCGGTTGAGACTGCCGGTTGAACTATATCAGCTGGAAAAATAACAGAGATAATTGTAAGATAGAGAGAATAAGTTCATCGGCAGTAATTTCGTGAAATATATTACCTTGAGGAAGAGCAATACTTGTCTGGATGGAAGAGATCACCGATGCTGCTGGGTCGGTAGTTTGTTCATGCACGTCAGCCGATGTGTCTTCTGGCTGAGGTACTTCTAGTTGAAACTCCTGTGGATGAGGATCTTCTGCTTGTGGTGCTTCTTGCGGTTGAGGAGGAGATGGTACTTGCTGAGTCTGTGTTTCTGGAGGAGAAGGAGAAGATTCAACCGGAATTGGAGAAACCGGAGGGGAAGGGGGAGTTGCCACTCTCTGGCGCTTTGTTTGTGCTCTGGTACTCTTGGCACCTTTTCTCTTCTGCTGGCTGGACTGGGGGGCATCGGCACCTTTGCTTTTGGTCCTTGCCGATGCGCTGGAATGCAGATACAGAAAGAAAGACTTGTAAGTACAAGTCTGACAAATATAAGGATAAGATCGGTATAAAAATTGAAGGTATACCTTGAACGCCTGTGCCAAGGTAGAGGCAGCTACCGATGTGGATATCTGAGGCCTCTTGGTGGTAACTTTCTTGAGGCGAACACCTCGATGCATGATGGCGGCAAGGGTGGGAGCGTTGTTGCCGATTGAAGAGATTGGGCCTGATGGAAACAGGTCAATCGGCTTGCCACTCCTGCTAACCGATGGAGGAGTGTTGTCAACCTGCAAGATGATACAAAGGTGAATCACCGATGGAAATAAAATTGAGAAAACTAAAACATCGGTTTGAAGATACTTACAGTATTATCGGGAACTTCGTACTCGGGATCGATCATGCCGCGGTACGTAAGAGCCGATCTGCAGAACGGATGCTCCTTCCATTCTGCCCACCATTGCTTGTACGCCTGAGTGATGAAGGCGGCTGGAACCCACTCCAACAAGTTTGCATCTATATCGGCACTTGATGGCAGTTGGGCTACTCGAATCCATTCAAGGAGGCTAGTGATGGTTTCCCTGGGTTTTATCACATCGGCATAACAGAGTGCAATCGGCAGCTTGCCGAAAGCTAATTGACGAGCTAGTGCCGATGGATTGTAAAACTCATAGGTCTGGACGAAGGTTTTCCCACTGCCAAAGAAATTCACTGGTATAGCTCTAGGAGTGATCAGTGCCATCATCACTTCATGATCTTTGTTGAGAGCATCATTGAACGGATTGAAAACCAGAGGAAACATGGTGTCTGGATCATCATAAGGCAACCATGCTCGCTGCTCTCTGATCTAGCCTTCGTACAAGGTTTGGAAAAATCGGCTGACCTGATGTGGATTACCTCCTGTGCCATGCAGAGCTATGATAGCCTCACCAAAGTTTAGGGGAGGACGTGTTGCCGATTCTTCTTCGTCTAGTTCATGGTCCTCGGCTATGTCCCTCGGGAAACGCTGTGCAAAAAGATCAAACTCAAGATGCTTGTGCATGTGGAGGCTGAGCCACATGTTGATGAACCACCAGGGACCTCCCAAGTTGCCGATAGACTGGCCGAGCAGGAGTTTCTTGGCTACCTGGTGGAGAAGATGGTAGGCAGCACCAAGCAAGTATCGACCGAGAGGGAATCGGCCACCGTTAGCCAGCCTCTCTGCTGCCGATAGATAGACGGAGGTCGAGCCTGCCGATCGGCCGCAGAATACAAACTTGTCTAGCCACATGTTCAGAAAGGTGGTTTGTTCCTTTATATCGACGAACCCCGTTTTGCGGTACTTCTGGATGTACCCTGACCAGCCGCCGATGGAGCGGGTTTCTACCTTGGCACTAGGTGTAGTGTCAAAGAAGTGGGTGCTATCGGTAGAAGATACGTCTAGGCCGGTAAGCATAACCACATCGGCAAGAGTAGGGGAAGCAGGGCCGTGGCCGAAGACAAAAGTATTGAGTGTGTCTGACCAGAAGTACGATGCAGCTATCAACAATGACTCATTCCTATGCATATCGGCGATGGACAATCTGATGCATTGGTCTAGTTTTCTCTCGCCCCATTTGACTTCATTCGAGTGGCTAACCCTCAAGAACCAGTCTTTCCATCCCACGGTAGGACTGGGCCAAGAACGGAAAGTATCCTTCCATAGATCCAAAGAGAAGTTCTCGGCTCTAAAAGGGATCCTGTTGGTTTCTGCGTTAATGAGGTCAGTTGGATCTGGATTCCCTAACGGACCAAGACATTGGAGGTGTGGTTGATCGGTGGGAATGACGATTTTGTTGGACAGATTCTAATGGTTTTGAAGGTAAAAGAAAAAATAGAGAAAGAAAAAGAAAATGTTCAGTAAAATAGATTGCGGATGAACAGGGATGCGAGAAAAAGCACAAAAGGTGGAGTGAAGAACTGACCTCAGGAACGGTGAAGTTGATGGCCATCTTGCCACGAAGAGGATGATCGAGGGCTTCGGAGTTGGTGAAGAAGGACTTCGTCGGAGATCTTGGAGCTCTCGAACAGTGCCACCGCCGGGAAAGTGGAGTTGGAGCTGTGGAATGATGTGATAGGGAAGGAGTACCCGAGAAGGAACTATTTATAGGACAAAACGGGCAAGGGCAAATCTGACTTATCTCCTCGCCGTATCCATGAAATCCGAGGGTACTCAGGTAGATATGGTAACTGTTCGCACGATGATCAAGGAATTGTGCAGGCGATTTGACAGGAAGCGGTCATTAACCAGAGATATTTTACTGTGCGAGATCTCCTAGTCGGTCCATCGGCAGCGCCTTGTAACGGTCATATTGCCGATGGGCGAATAAAGTGAAGATAGCCGTTTGGGAGGATAAGATATGGACGTCCTGGTCGGTCCATCGGCAAGTCCCTCTAACGGTAATATTGCCGATGCGCGACTAAAGTGGAAATGTTCATTTGGGAGGTTGAGGATTTCGAGGAATCTGCAGAGGAATAGGATCAGAGTTGTTCAGATTAAGGCTGTCGGTTATTAGATTGGGAGCATTGGTTGCGGAAAGACATCATTACTGCAGAGAATTTCGGAGCATTAATGATTTCATACTCCGAAATTGGGGGGCATGTGTTGACACCGTTTTTGGGCACGTACACAGAGACCAGCAGAGTATAGATCGGCAGGTGGAGCAAGAGTAACTAGCTTGCAGAAGAGTTGCCGATGAGGATGGGTGCCGATGAAGAGAAGATTGAATATGACTAGATGCAAAGGTGGTGACGTGTTCTTGCCGATGATCAATATTGGTGTTTGCCGATGGCCATAACAGGAAGACTGCCGATGACTCTGAAGGAAAGCGTGGAGGTTGCCGATTGATCTGTGGTGGTGTCCCGGTCGGTTACAAGGGGGTGGTTTTATGTTTTCCTTAGTTGTTTAAATTCGTTTTGTATACGGATTCTGTTTAATTTACAATTCGAGTCCTAGTCGTGTCTGATTGTAGCTCTTTGAGCAGGGTATAAATGTTGACCCTAGGGCTTTGTAATCCAGCTATCAAAGAATCAATCAATCAAACACCAGTTTTTACTCATATTCCAGCATCTACTTTTCGACGACTTCGTCATACCTTTTTCTTTTCATTACGAGTTCTTAGGAATTTGTCGACTTAAGCTCGGCGTATTCTCAAGTTCCGCATGAATACCTCTTGGCCGTGGCATCCGGGTGCATCGCTGTTGTCGGGACCAAAGTATTCGAGTTATCACCTTTGCCGATAGAAAGGTCAAATCGGCTGGCACGCCTTAACGTTTAAATCGGGTATTAGCCCTTTGTGTTTGCAGATTCGCTTTTGCATCAACAAAGACATAATAATAATAATCTTTATTAATCTCGAGGCATTTATTACAACTGACTAATAAATAATGAACTGAATCTGATAATAGATCTAAGCCGAATCTAATCGAGACTAATGATAAATAACTAAGGTACACTGCCTCAAGATCTAATCTAGATAACTTACCGGTGCTGTAACTCCCTAATCTTCTTATTAGCACTAGCGAGATCACGATTAAGACCTAGTATAACAGTGCTCTGGTTAGAGAGCTTCCTATTGATGGAGTTAACCGAGGACTGGAGCTCTATGACGACCTTGTCTAGCCTACGAACGTCCTCATCTACATCTGCTATAGTCTTGCGGTGCTTAGGAGGTGTCTCGAGAGCGTTGAGGGCGTGCTTCGGGGCTTCCTTTGGAGGGATGAAGCGGACTTTGGCTGCTCTAACCCCCTCGAAGTAAGGCCTCTCCTCCTCCGTGGTGTAGCGGACGCTGCTGATCTTGCCGCTCCAGTTGGTCTTGACTCCGACGACCCGCTCATTGGGTCTGGGTGGCAGGATCCTCGTGCCAACTGACACCTTGACGATGGCCTCCTTCTTGGCTGACGGCCCCTTGAGAAGTAGGGGCTCGGCGGCACGGTGAGAACTGGTTGGGTATAGTAGGATTGGGTGGAGCTGCGTTGGCGTGATGGCATGGGTGCTAGTTGTCGCTCTGTGTTGGCCGGGACGAGAGCGTAGGCGTCGGGGTCTTCCTCGGGCTTCTTGTTGAGGTTGTAGGGGACGACTTCCCAATCATCGTGGAACTCGTCGGCCATTGGAGCAGTGAGAAACTAAGCAAGCTCTAATTGAGGAAGGAGAGAAGGCTTGAATGAATTGGTGTTGAAAGCTGACGTCAGGGGTCTGTTTATATAGGGGTCAAAAAGTGCCTCTAGGGTTTGCTCGGGTTACTCCCGCCGCCATGCGTGCGTAACAAACCGTCCGCGTGATTATTTGGATATCCATAGATGAGTTTATCGCGACGGAGGAGATCGGGGCCGAGGGGAGACAGGGGCTAGGCGCCCGCCCTCATCCTCAGGGCGCCCGCCCTATACCTGGCCCCTCTGTGGGCTCGCCTCCTCGAGCGTGCTTCTAGATACAAATTTTATTTTGAAAAATATATACATGGTCCAAAAACGTCAGATTAAAAAGGTTTGGTTCTAATTTTCCATGGGAATGTAAAAATGGATCACATCTATTTCTTCTAATTCTTTATTAGGCTCTAAAATAATTTAAGACGTTGACCATTTACCTTGAATAACGTACCTTCGTCATTTTGAAGTGTGATAGCTCCGTGGGATGATGAATTGATTACCTTGAATGGCCCTTCCTATTTACTCTGGAGTTTTCCATGCCCGAAAAGCTTCACCCTGGAATTAAAAAGTAATACCTTATCTCCGGGTGCGAACTCCTTCTTGGTCCTGTTGTCATGTCACCTTTTGACTCTTTGTTTGTAGATCTTCGAATTGTGATATGCTTTCTCTCGCCATTCTTCCAATTCTGATAGTTGCATTCTTCTATGATCTCCAGCGACATCTATGTCCATATTCCATCTTCTTATGGCCCAGTGTGCTTTGAACTCTAGTTCAACAGGTAGGTGGCAAGTCTTCCCGTACACCAACTGGTATGGGGACATTCCAATTGGGGTCTTGTATGCTGTCCCATATGCCATGAGTGCATCAGGTAACTTGTCCTTCCATGCCGTTCCCATCTCATTGACTGTCTTCTGAAGAATATTCTTGATTTGCTTGTTGGAAGTCTCTGCTTGGCCACTTGTCTGGGGATGATAGGGGGTAGCGACGTTGTGATGGATTCCATATTTTGATAGATAGTGCTCAAAGCGTTTGTCGATGAAGTGTGTTCCTCCATCACTTATCACTACTCTAGGGACTCCAAATCTTAAAAATATAATTTTTTCAAACATCCTCTTTGAACTGATGTTGTCAGCGTGCTTGCAAGGTAGTGCCTCCACCCACTTGGAGACGTAGTCAACTGCCACCAAGATGAACTCACACTTCTTTGATGGGTGAAATGGACCCATGTAGTCTATTCCCCAGACATCAAAGAGCTCAATCTGAAGGTTGTTAGTGAGTGGCATGGCATCTCTTGTGTTTATGTTTCCATGCCTTTGACATGGCCCACATCTTCTGATATATTGCTTTGTGTCTTCATACATCGTAGGCCAGTAGAATCCACACTGCTAGATCTTTGAATGTGTACAGAATGCTCCATAATGACCTCCATATGGTGAATGACATCTGTCGATGATCTTCCATCCTTCCTCGGTGGTCACACATCTCCTGAGTAAGCCATCAGAGCATACTCGGAAGAGGTATGGCTCATCCCATATATGTGAACGAATTTCTTGAATAAGCTTCTTCTTGTTCGCTCCTGGTGGTACCTACCCTGAAACCATAAAATTAACAATATCTGCATACCAGGGGTCAGACCTGTTAATCCCGTAGAGCATGTTGTCCCGGAGTGAATCATTAATGGGGGTTTCCTGTGGATTCTTAAAATGCATTCTAGACAAGTGATCAGCAACATAATTTTCTACTCCCTTTTTATCTTTTATTTCTAAGTCAAATTCTTGAAGTAATAAGATCCATCTAATCAGGCGAGGTTTAGCATCTTTTTTAGTGAGTAGATATTTTAGTGCAGCATGATCAGTATAAACAATTATTTTAGCTCCAACTAAATAAGATCTAAATTTATCAATGGCAAAGACAGCGGCCAGAAGCTCTTTTTCAGTGGTTGCATAATTAAGTTGAGCTCCTGTCAAAGTTTTACTGGCATAAGCAATTGCATGATGCTTTTTATCTTTAGTTTGTCCCAAAACTGCCCCCACAGCATAATCACTAGCATCACACATAATTTCGAAAGGCAACGACCAATCAGGGGGTTGAATGATTGGTGCAGAGATGAGTGCATTCTTTAATAAATTGAAAGATGTGAGGCATGCATCATCAAATTTGAAAGGAGCATCCTTGGCTAGCAAAAGAGTAAGTGGTCTAGCAATAAATGAAAAATCTTTTATGAATCTGCGATAAAAACCAGCATGGCCAAGAAAGCTTTGAATTCCTTTTATATTTATAGGTGGAGGTAGTTGTTCAATTACTTCAATTTTAGCTTTGTCTACCTCAATACCTCTTCCAGACACTAGGCGTCCTAGCACTATCCCTTCCCTAACCATAAAATGACATTTTTCCCAATTAAGGACTAAGTGCTTTTCTTCACATCTTTGCAAAACCTTGTCTAAGTTTTCAAGACAACTTTTGAAAGTTTTTCCATATCCAGAGAAATCATCCATGAAAACTTCCATAATCTCTTCAATCATATCAGAAAATATAGACATCATGCATCTTTGAAAAGAATCTAGTGCATTACATAACCCAAAAGACATTGTACGGTAAGCATAAGTTCCGTATGGGATGTAAAAGTGGTTTTGCTTTGATCATCGGGATGGATCGAGATCTGGTGATACCCTGAATATCCATCTAAGAAACAGAAGAACGAATGGTTCGCTAAGCGCTCTAGCATCTCATCTATGAAAGGTAAAGGAAAATGATCCTTTTTCGTGGCTTTGTTCAGTTTCCTATAGTCTATGCACATCCGCCACCCTGTGACGGTGCATTGGAGAATTAGCTCGTTCTTTTCATTTGTAACGACAGTCATGCCTCCCTTTTTAGGCACAACTTGAACTGGGATCACCCACTCACTATGCGGCACAGGATATATAATCCCTGCATGTAGCAACTTTATAACTTTCTTTTTAACTACCTCTCTCATTGCGTTGTTATGTCTACGTTGGGGCTCTCGAGAAGGTGAAACAGAAGGATCTGTCGGAATACGATGGGTATGAATCATAGGACTGATTCCTGTAAGATCTTGAAGTGAGTAGCCAAAAACTGAGTGATGTTTCTCAAGAATGGTTATCAATTGCAGATTTTGCTCCTGAGTGAGTTTATCACTAATGATCACAGGAAACTCTGGATTATTGTTTAGGAAAGCATAGGTAAGACCGGGTGGTAAAGTTTTAAGTTCTATGGGAGGTCTAGGTGTTTCTGCAAACTCGTCTAAGGGTTCAGATTCAGAAGGTTCGGCCTCTTCTTCTGTGAAGAAAGGAGCTTCTTCTTCTAAGTCTGGTTTATTTAAAAGCTCTACAGATGTAGCCTTTACCTCCTCCATAGGATCGGGCAAAAGATATGACTCGGTCTTATTATTTAAGGAGTGAGAAATCGTTATTGGAAATTTAAAATCTTTTCCAAAAAAATGTGTAGCTTTCCAGTTTGACCTTCATAAAGGAGTCTTCTAAAAGGTTGTCCTATCAACAGGTCGAAGTCCCATGTATCAAAGATATAGAAGTTCAAATGAACCATGGAGCCTTCTACCATAAAGGGTAGGACATTAATAATTCCAATACTGGGGACTAATCGCCCTGGAGATTCCTTTATGACCTTTGTTGTGGGGGTTAAGACTAGTTTTTAAATAATTTAATTGCAAAAGATTCAGACATGATGTTTGTCGGTGTTTTCCCCGCGGGGGGTCACGCCAACGAGTGAATTTGTATGCGTGCTCCCCTTTCCAGATGGTGATGCAAAAAGACACAAAGATTTATCCTGGTTCGGGCAAGAGAAGGCCCTACGTCCAGCGAGGGAGGAGAGTTTGTATTATTCTGCACCTAAGTGCTTGTACAGGGGCGAATACAAGCGTGGTATGAAGTAAGATGGAGTGAGCTTGCATTGCTGCGTATAGCTTGGGTGTTGTGTTGTGGTGTCTTCTCGGGTCTCCCCTTTTATAGTTCCAAGGAGGAGCCTGGGGTACAAGTATAGGCGTCAGAGTAGGGGTCGATAGAGGTATGGCACGCGGACCTACTCGAGGCGTCCGTACCGGCATGGTCTCGAGCCGTCCTGTCTTGGTAGCCTGATGATGATTACACGTGCCCCTATATCCTGCTCTGTGCACCATCTTGGACTGGCTTATCTGCTGCACGCCTGTACGTCACGGCGGCGGTTACGTCGGGGCGGTCGTAGTGTTGTCATTCAACGCCCAACCCTTCCCCAGGAAGGAAACGTGTCTGGTCGAGGGTCGGTCGCTGTGTAATGCCTCGCTAGCCAGAGCGCTGACCTTGGACATCTCGAGGGGGTCCTGATTAGACGTTCCGACCGTGCTTCCTGCGTCGTGACATGCCCTGGGTTATTTGGTGGGGAAGGCTGTAAAAAGAATGATGGGACGGGTGCCTGTTCCCTATCACGCTTCCCGTGACCTGCGTGTTAGGTGAGAACGCGACAGGCGCATTAAATGCCCTGGTCCCCGTGCCTGCATCAGGCGGCGGGCGGCGTCCTTACGCTCGACGCCTTCCGATTCGCTCGAGCCTACTTCCGTATTCGACGGTGGCCGGCACTCGAGCCCCGATTGATTCACTCGACACCCTTTCCGTCTTTGAGGCTGCGGTCATCGATGACCGTACGCGTGACTGGGCAGAGCGTCGAGTTGGAGGCCTCGAATTGTGTACGGATAATCCCAACATGGACATCAGCTGGGGTACCCCTTACTGATATCCTCGACAGTAGCCCCCGAGTCTCCATTTGAGCGCTGGCACTCGAGTGGAGGCTATATTTCATAGTCGAGGTTCCGGGGGGCACGCGAGCGACCCTGCGGGGGTAGCCCCCGAGCTCTTGGAGGAGTTTTTGACTCCTTCGAGGGTTATATCGCCTAATGTGCAGAAACGCTGTCGACACCTATGGTGGAAGGTTCTGATTGGCTCGTTGTGCGCAGGGGTTCCGACGTACTCTCGATAGAGCGAGCGTCATCCACCTCAGATTGAGTTCCTAACGGGTAGTCCAAGTGAGAACCTGTGCCCCTTTCGAGGAGGTCAGCTATAGCCTGGAGGCGTTCTCATAAAGCGGGGTCGATGTGGTCGGGGATGCTGGTCTCATTCGATAGAGTCCAGTGGCTCGATGCCTCCCATCGGGGGGATTCCTCTCGACTGTCTTGACCCTACCTTGGACATCCCCAGCGAGTTCTCGAGGCGGGCCTCGACTTTCGACCACTCGCCGGGCATCCCTGACTCTAGTGCTCGAGATCGGCTGTCGAACCCTTTCGGCGGGTCAGCCTGCGACCTCTCGAGACTCTCGTAGGTACGTACCTTGGCTTGCAAAGGAAGGAAGAGGCCGCGGTGGCTCACCTTTTTGCCCGTTGGGCACGTCTTTTCAGGCGGGAGCCGTTGCGACACTGTATCAGCGCAGAATTCATAGCGTCCCGTCTGTGAGAGGAAAGTAGACCGTTAGGCGGCGCATTCATGGGGGGAGTTACCGTATTTATCGGATCTGCCCGTTGGTGGTTGCCGTCTATAAATATCCCGTGGCCCGGCTGCCATTCTCCCTTCTGCCTTCTGCCCTCATTCCTGCCTTTGCTCCCTTGCCATCTCACGCACACGCGCACCCTTGAGCAGTAGCAAATCCGCCTTCCTTCCACCCATGGATGCCTGTGAGACTCGTCGCCGCCGACGACTGGCGCCCGTCGTCGATGACGGAGCGCCGGTTGCTGGAGCTCGAGAGGGAGGGACTCCTACGCCACCGTACATCGTTGTCGTCGCCGGAGTGGATCGCGCCGCCGGCGGACCACCGGGAGCCCAAGCCGCCCAAGGGCTATGTGGTTTCGTTCACCAAGTTCCACCGCCATGGCCTAGGCGCTCCTCCAAGTCGCTTCATGCGGGTGCTCTGCCACCATTACGGGGTGGAGCTTCAGCACTTCTCCCCCAATGCCATCACCGTCGTGGCGGTCTTCGCCGTGGTGTGTGAGGGCTATTTGGGGATGATGCCCCACTGGGACCTGTGGCTCCACCTCTACAGGGGCGAGCTCTTCAACGCCCCCACTGGAGCCGCTGGAGTGAGGAAAACCGTATGAGCCGGGTGTCTCAACCTGGTGTTGAAGACTGGCAAGATGGAGAGGCCACGCGAGTACATCCCGGTGGGGTTGACATCGAACCATGCCGGATGGGACTCCCAGTGGTTCTACCTAAGGAACGACGATGGTCTCCTTCTGGCCTACACCGGCCGCCTGATCACGGAGCGCCCGGAGAACTGGACGTACGGCGTCGTCCAAGTTCATCAGTCGCGGCTCGACCCCCACCTCGACGCCTTGAAGAAACTACGAGTCGAGGGTCTGTCCGCCGCTCTCGTGCTCTCGGCCGTCCATCATCGGAGGATTCTCCCGTTGATGTCTCGGCCACTGAGGATGGATGAGATGGGTCCCGGCATCTCGTCCCGGGACCTCGAGGCGTGCCGGATGTCCAACGAGGCTCCGGCGGACGACGAGGTCGCGGCCCGAGTCAGGGCGGCTGTCGCCGGCGACTTCCAGCCAGAGCACGTCAATGGCTTCCCCATGAGGCCTGATGTGGGCTCAATCGACCTGGTAAGTTCTTTCCTTGCGTATGGCTTTGATTCTAGGTTTCCTTCGATCCCCTTTTTAAGCCTGTCCTTGCTCTCACAGGGGCCGATCGACGTTCGGTCCTCGAGGCCTCCAGTAAAGGAGGACAAGGTCGACCGTGACAAGCGGCGTCAGTCCGCAGAGAAGCAGAAGTCCACAAAGGACTCGGAAAATAAAGAGAAGAAGAAGAAGAATCTTGACCGCCAATCGTTAGAGGCATGTCGAGCCAAATCCAGGCAAAGGGGGGAGCCTGAAGAAGAATCCCCCAGTGAGGACGACGGCGGTGACAGCGATGACAGCAGCGACGACTCCAAGGGGATGGCGTCCCGGCTTGACAGGATCCTCGAGGGTCCGCCTCGAGCCGACGCCGATGTCCCGCGATCGGGAACGCCAAAGGAGGGACCAGGCGGGTCTCTTGAGAGGCAGCAGAGGCAGCAGAGGGATTCATCCCCCGCCGTTCCCGTGTCGATGTCCCTCCCGCACCGGCTCAAAGCCGGTTCGTCTCGCACCCCCAACCTCCCCCTGCACCAAAGGCGGGCGACTGGGCCGTTGACCCGTGGCCGTGCCGCGGCCTCCGGTAAAGGGGAAACAAGCCGCAGGAGTGCTAGCCCTGGTGCTCGCCAAGGGGGAGATGCGGAGCTGAGGCCGGCGCCCGCTCGTGAGGGGCCTGGAGCCCCGACGCGGGGTGGTTTGAGGCCTACCGGTCGAGGTACCGGCAGGCGAGCTGTTCTCCCTGTGGGGTAAGGTCTTCGACACTATGATTTTCATCTTCTTACGTCGTTGTGTTCTCTTCGTGTAACAGCTTCTTTCACACCCGTTCAGGTTGAAGCGGACGCTCGAGCAGGCCCAACCATCGTTGGCAAAGAGGCTCAAAGTGGGAGCGGCCTCCAAGGATTCAGGTTAGCGGCTTATTCCTATCGTTACGGGATTTGTGTTGCTCTTATGTTGACCATCGTGATAACTGGCCTTTGCTTTGCGTTTTATAGGCTCCTCCGACCCTCGACCACCGACTGGCGCCGAGAACGCCCCGCCCCGTCCCCTGGTGGGTGAGTCCAACCGATCGTCGCCAAAGCAGGCCGAGGCACCTCACTCCCAAGGGCAGGAGGGATCCCCCGAGCTCCCCCGATCTGGGGTCGAGGGGGAACCTATCACCATAAGTGATGGGTCTGGCGGCGACGGGACTTTGAGGGATTCCTGTCCTATGGACAAGGAGGCCCAGACTTCTCTCTTCGTGAGGCGGATGCCTTGGCCCGCCGGGCTTCGCTCCATCGAGGAGCAGAGGAAGAAAGAGGAGGAGGGGCATGAGCAGGAGACGCAGCAGCAGCTGCAGGAGGAGCAGCGCCCGCAGCGGAAAGAAGGGGAAGAAGGGCGTCCGATGGCCTACCCCTAGCTCGAGGGGCTGTGGAGCAGGACCGTCAACAGGGGCCGCAGGAGCTCCAGGAGCAGTAGAAGCAGGGGGGCCAGCAGCTGGCGGAACCGTTTGATCCGCCCCAGCGAGAGCTGGTTGCGCCACAGGAGCCTGGAAATCAGGAGGAGGGCCTGCCAGTTTTTGGTCCTCCGACCCCGGCGTGGCTCCGTCCCGGGGCGCCTGCCGCGATCCCAGCAGAGTCGGGGCAGGCGGATGGCGTGGCGGCGCTCGCCTGCATGATGCGTACTCCCGTCGACCCCGACTCTGAGATCAGGAGGACGATCTACGGTATGGACGGAATCGCTCCGGGGTTCCTCCGGGGGCGTCGATCGTGGGAGGAGCGCGTCCCCTCCGAGGAAGATGAGATCGGGACGTCAGGTGGCGGTGGCGGCAGCGAGGCTGGGACGTGGAAGACGGTGGATGACGACGGGCGGTTCCCCTCTCTCGTCGACCTGTTCCTGCGTCACGGGGGGTCTCTCGAAACCGTCGAGGAGCTCATCCGAGGCATCAAGGCACGCGCCGACCAGGAGATGGAGAACTGGTGTCCCGACCGGATCCGCATCCAGGCTTCCATCGATCCGTCCGTACCCAATATCTTTTTGGACGACCGGAAGGAGGCCGAGAAGTGGGAGCATGTCGAGGAGCTTCGCCTGTGGATGAAGCACACGGTGGGGCTCCTGTCTGACGTGGTTAACAACGGGCTCGCACCGGCCTACTTTGTAAGTGTTTTTCAGTTCTTAATCCTTATAGAACATTTAGTTTTGCGTCCTAACTGCTCGATCACCAGCTCGTAGGACCTGAAAGAAACTTCCCGCATCAAATCGAGCTTCATCCACGCCACGAGAGGCGGTTGGGAGCAGCTCCCCGTCCTCAAGGACAAACTTCTGGAGTCGTAGGAGAAGCTCCTCAAGGCCTATAAGGAGCTCTTGGCGCTCGAGGAGGAGAAGAAGGAGAGGGAGGCTGCTCTGGTCGAGGCTCGAGAGGCCTCGAGGAAGGCGGTGGAAGAGGCTGTGCTGCTGAGGGAGCGGGCTATGACGGTCGAGGAAGCTGCGTCCAAGGCCCGAGACGAGGCCCTGACCTACAAGAGCGCGGCTGCTGACCTAGATAAGGAGAAGGGCCCCCTCCAGACTGAACTCGCCTCCGCTCAGGAAACCTTCCAAAGGATGAAGGTGGAGTGCGAGAAACAGCGAGATCGCCAGGAGCGCCGCGGAGGAGGCCAAGAAGAAGGCCCTTGAAGATCTCGAGGCGGAGCGGGCTCGATCCCGCAGCCTTTCTAACGACGTTGATCATCTGAAGAGAGTGCTGCTGGAAAAAGATGGGGCCATCGCGCAAGCCGACAAGGCGATCGAAGATCTGCGTGTCGCCAACACCGAGCTGGCGCGCTCCAACAGGGAGGTCGAGAGGGCCAACACCAACTTGGTTGGTGAGAACACGGCTCTGGAGGAGAGCATCCGTGGTACGTTTCTACTATCGAGTTTCTTTTCTGAGGTGTCCCTGGTGTTATCTAATCCCTTCATGCTGGTCCTTGTAGGGCTCAAAGATGAGCTGCTGGCCGCCCAAGTCGAGGCCTGTTCCACCAAGACTCAGCTCGAGGGGGAGGTCGCCTTGAATGGTCGTCTACGGACTACGATAAGCGACCTTTCGGCCTCCTGGGAGCTCGAGCCTATTGACGAGTCGAGGGAGGAGGCTCGAGGCGACGCACTCGTCGACCAGCTATGCTACCTTGGAGCCACGCTGAGGGACCGGGTGCGGGACGCTCTTCACGTCGGAGTGAAGCGGGCGATGGCAGTGGTCAGCTCAGGTTTTTCTTACGACATGGAGGTGGTGTCCCATAGCTTCATCACCGACATCTCCAAGACTGACGCAGAGATCGAGGAGAGGCTCCACGCCTTGATCGACGACGCAGAGGTTCCTGGGGAGAGGTTGGCTAAGTTGTTCGAGCCAGAGGTACTTCCTCCTGAGACTTGCTCAGGCGTGGGTGATGGTGGTGTGGGCCGAGATGCGGACTGAGGCTTGTAAGCCTGCTCTGGGTGCCTAGGCCCCTTGTATAGTACCTTTCTATCGTAAGTAATACTTGTATTTTTAAGTGGCTATAAGATCTCTGAATGTTTTATTTGTCTTTCCGCTCGAGGCTCTTTTGTTTCTTTTTATACCTACGTTCGTATTCCTTGTTTAGTCTTTTGTTTAAGGCGGTCTCGATCGCCTCGAGGGTGAGGAAGCGAGTAGAGTTTCCATAGCCCGGGGGCATAGGAATTCTCAGGCTCATTGTCTCTCGACCCCTAAGGGGCTCGAGGTGCCTCAACTACTCGACCGTGCAAGGTTTACTAAGTAGGGAAGAAAAAATTGCTTGGTTTTTTCGGTGCTTGGGGGGATCCCCCTGCTAGCCCCCGAGGGAGTATCGACTATGATGTGTCATAGTTGGTACTCCCTTCTAACGTCTAGGCTTTGACCCGTAAAAAAGTAAGTTACTCGAGGGAAAGATCTCATTTATTTATGCATTCATTCATAAGGCTTTGATACAGGATGTACATGGGAACATAAAGCCTTAGAGTTCTAGGGGTACAATCGACGTAGCTGTTCGATGTTCCATGCGTTGGTGAAGATCGCACCTTTTTCGTCCGCCAGCTTGTACGTTCCTAGCTTCAGGACCTCGGCCACCACGTATGGGCCCTCCCAAGGTGGAGTCAGCTTGTGGCATCCTTGATTGCTTTGCCGCCGCCGTAGGACGAGGTCGCCCACGTTCAGATCTCTCTTGCGTACGTGCTTGTCGTGGTAGCGTCGAAGCTTCTGCTGGTATCTGGCAGAGTTGAGGAGGGCCATGTCTCGAGCTTCCTCGAGTTGGTCGACCGCATTTTCTTGAGTTTCTTTATTTGATTGCTCGTTGTATGCTTTGAGTCGAGGGGATCCATACTCGAGGTCCGTTGGGAGCACGGCCTCAGAACCATAGACCATGAAGAATGGGGTGTATTTTGTGGCCCTGTTTGGCGTCGTCCTTAAGCTCCATAGGACCGAGGAAAGCTCCTCGACCCATTTCTTGCCGAATTTCTTCAAGCGATTGTAGATCCTCGGTTTGAGCCCCTACAAAATCATGCCATTGGCATGCTCGACCTGGCCGTTAGTTCGAGGGTGGGCCACTGCAGACTAGTTCACACGGATGTGATGTTGATCGCAGAAGTCCAAGAACTTTTTGCCGGTGAACTGAGTGCCATTGTCGGTGATGATGACATTGGGAATCCCAAACCGGTGGATGATGCCGGTGAAGAAAAGGACGGCTTGTTCGGAGCAGATGTTTGTGATGGGTCGAGCCTCGATCCATTTGGAGAATTTGTCGACGGCCACCAACAAGTGGGTGTACCCCCCTTTTGCCTTTTGTAGAGGCCCTACTAAGTCGAGCCCCCACACCGCAAATGGCCATGTGATGGGGATCATCTGGAGAGCGTGGGCGGGCAGGTGCGTCTGCTTGGCGTAGAATTGGCACCCGTGGCATGAGCGCACGAGCTCGATGGCATCAGCTATGGCCGTTGGCCAGTAGAAGCCTTGTAACACCCTAGGTGTTAAGCATGCACTTAGCCTTACCAAAGCAATGCATGAGCATTCTCATCAAGCATAGCATCATGAGTGTTGACGGTCCTTAAGTATCAAATTTAATTATCAAATAAACAAAGAAAAGGATCCAAATGAAATCAACATCTAGACTTAGGGTTTTATCTGACAGAATTCTACGAGTTTTGGTGTTTGTCTATTTCTGCAGGGGGTTATCACGAAATATGGAAGAAAGGCCTACACGTCGGGATTACATAGAGATATTAACGTGCCGCGCAATTTTCTATCATCTAGAAGACTCCAGAAGCCACGGGAACGAACGGGAGGCCGAACGGGCCCGAGGGCAGGGCGCCCGCCCTCTCCCCTTGGGCGCCCGCCCAGGTGTTTCCACCAATCACAGAATGGAGTACACCATTGCAAAGATCTCGTCGAGCTGATCGAAATGCATATATTATTTGCTATATTTGGAGTTCAGAATCAAGAGATATTAATAAAAGGACTCCATATAAAAGAGCTGCGGGATTAATTGGGCCCAAATCAGATTTTGGTCCATTAAGGCCTATGTGCATTTTAATGAGATATGGTGGAAAGTTTAGTACCACATCGCCTGCTGAACCAAAAACGCATAGAGGAGGAGGACTATATAAGGAGACCCCCCTGGCCCCTGGAGAAGACAAGAAATTATCATAGAGATTGACACTATAAGAAAAACCCTTATACATGACGGTTTACTTTTATCATAGACAAGCGAAAACGCGTCATAGTTAACTTACCATGACGATTGGTAAAAACGTCATGTAAACCGCGTCATACATTTACTAGACTGATATAGACCGTCACAGATTGGTATTTGTGTTTGTCATAGAATCCTAGAAGCCCATTCAGCCCAGACTAGGCCCGATAGTTTGTGACAAAATAGCTCGTCATATCCATCCACCAGGTATGATGTTTCTCGTCACAAATTGAGTTTGCCATTTAATCGTCACATGCACATTAAATTGTCCATCATTGACCACTTATTATATAAAAGAAAATCACATAACACCCAATAATTTGGTTATTTTTCCAGTAAGTACATTAACACAAGATGTTCTGATCAACATAAAACTTGAAACGCAAAAATAGGTCCTTGTCGACCTTCACATATATTACAATAGCATTCTACAAAGCAAGTGCATAGTCTTGATTCTTTTTGCTATATAGTGGCACTCCTTAAAAAAATCCATTGCATCATGGTCCTGGTCTTTGTATTTGTCTCCTGAAAATGACATATGTGCAAGATTACTCATATGTAGGCAAAGTAATAAACCATAGGCAAGTAACAAGGTGTCAAGTGCTGCATGAAAGTGAGTGAACACCAACCAGCTTCTTCTCGTCAAGCAATTCCCCGTTGGAGCGAGCAAGATTCCTTTGGACTTGTACAATATGGACAGATAAATAAAGCTAATTAGAGTTCACCTCAGGCAGATAATCAAGTCTCAAATAATTACTGCTAACTTACCTTGTCAAAGTGTTGCAGCTGTTTTCTAAAAAACAAAAACCAGGGACTGAAAACAATTCGGTGCTCCTGCTTTCTGGAAACAATTACTACATATCAAGTTCTGCTATCAAGTGCTGCTAACTGAAAACAATTACTCCTATCAACCTGCTGCTATCTGAAAACAACTACTACATATCATGTTCTGCTATGAAGTGCTGCTAACTGAAAACAATTACTGCTATCTAAAAACAATTACTACCTATCAACAAATTTGGTGACTGAATACACATTATATGCTTATCTTAGTTCCCACAACAGCTGTGCAGATATTCTTTCAATTCACAAAGTGAATTGGCAGTTCACTGCACTTGGTTTAGTCTTCCAAACCTATAATAGGTGCAAAAACAGGTAGGCAAGTAAAAAGTTGGAAGGATTTGCATATATAAGTCAAGCAACTTAATTCAGTCATTTTATCAAACCTATAAAGGGTAGCAAGCACATGTGCTGACCAAGGCTCTGAATCATATCTGAAAGAACTTACCTATATACTTGAAATTAAAAACATACCACCTAAAATAGCTGAGGTCCCCATCTTTCACAATCCCAGACTGCAACCAACCTACACTGAAACATTGGAGAGCATGACCTCATTTCGTAATACAAAATACAGCAAAATGTATCACTCGGCTTCTAAGTTCTGAGTTGTGAACTGCCAAATGCAGAAACCCACATTAGAACTACCAAAATCAGAGCAAATCGGAGGATCCATATCACCATCGCATCTAAGGAAAAAAATCTAATATGGGCAATCGATCGAACCCTAGCTAGATCTCCTGCTAGCCCGAGGAGCACCCAATCCGACCAAATCTATGTGAGAGGGACGAAACGTGACCAGATCTATGTGAGGGGGACAAAATGTAGCCTAGCCAGCGAACACCGAAGGGGATAGCGGGGCCTTACTGGTAGGTGCGGACGATGGGAGTGAGGAGTGGCAGAGATCTAGTTCTCGGTGATGTCCTTCCAGGAGCCGTAGGACCACCATCACCGCTGACAGGGGGAGAGAGGGTGAGAGGCGGCGGCGCACCTAGCCATCAGAGGGAGTGTGAGGGGCAGCGCGTCTGCCTATTTGGGGAGAGAGAGAGGGTGAGAGGGGCGGTTGATGGGTAGGGAGTGAGGGAGGCATGCAGGATAGGGTTTGGCCCATGGTGGGCTTATAGTGGACTTTGGGCTGCATCGTGATGATTTCTAAAAACGTCATCTCTAATCCGTCATGTAAAGCCATATTTCTTGTAGTGTGAGGGGTGCCCTCGAAGGAAAACCTCTTCTCTAAATAATATTTCTTTTTAGGCTTAGCAACCAATGTAAAGTAGAAATAGATCTTCTAGTTTCTACTAGATTGAGAGAGATAGAATGGAGGTGTGGATCGGAGGAAGCCCGGCCTGTCGGTGTCTACTCCGAGTTGTACCTACGGGATCAAGTCTCCTAACCCGAGGCTTGCTTCTAAGATTCTTCAGTAATTTGACTTCTAATTACTAGTAAGTTCTTGTTTTATTGTTCTTTGGTTTATGAGTTTACTTTAGTCCTCTTCTGGTTGAGTATTAGAGTAATCACTTGCTAGCGTAAACGTGGTGTTTAGGCTAGGGTACTCATAGATATCCCCTGACTAGCTGGACCGTGGTAGTAGCGAGGAACATGACATTTCCGAGTTACCTTTGGAGACCATATCTCGTTAGCAGGACGGGTAGGTTTATAGGTGCGGGTCGAACATCCTTTGTGTTGTCTAGATTCCGTGAGCCTCCCCAATAGAACAGTAGATCATCCTTACCAAGGTTAGAACGAGACTACGGTTGCAGTCTTCTCTATACATCACTCACATCGAGAAACATTCTTTGTAGCCTAAAGGGATAGTAGCAATAGATTTGGTTAGTCAGATGCACCCTTTCTCCTAGTGGTAAAAATATAAATACGATAACTCTGGAAAACCTCCCGGGTGAAATGCTCACCGATATCCGTGCGCTTGCGGATCATTTTCTAATTGCGTTACCAAATATCAACAAGCATTTCTGGCGCCGTTGCCGGGGAGAAAGACGGTTTGCTGAGATAACTTTGAGTATTGCTATTATCTTGTATTATACTTTTATTCTTTTATCTTTTTATTTTTATATTTATGGATAACTCAAATTCTATACCTATTATTAAATTCTTTGCACCTTCGGAGACCAGCCATAGACCATGGGAGTCAACACGTCCTGCCCCTAATTGTGATCTGTGTCCGGAGTTGATTGCAATAGGTCAAAACCAACCCTTTTCTATAGCTGAGGTCCTATCTTTTAATCAAAAAGATAATGCACTTTTAGCTACACCTAGGGAATCTTTTAATTTTTCTATAAATTCTGGTTTAGACCTAGCCCAACAAGACCATGTTTTTCCTAGATATTTTCACATTGGTCTTAATCATATAACTTTTGGTAGAGTCCTTCTTTCTTTATCTATTAGTAAAGGAAGGTATGTCTTCATTCGTGGACATCCTTCTTGTACTAGTCTTCATAGAAAAATTTTAGAGATAGAGAAGGAATCATCTCCCAGACGAGGAAAGGAAGTTTTAATAGCCGATTTCCAACCATTCCAATCCCATGTTTCGGCTATCCAACCCATCCTTGAGTCTAATAATTTCTACTATGCTCTTTCTCTTGAACCTCCCGATAATCCTATGAATCTCTTTAGACATCCCATGCATAAGAGTCACCAAGACCACAAGGAGGATCGAGAAGAGCAACTTCAATGGCTAGAAGGCATTAAAAATCCATGTGCTATCACCATTGAATGGATAGATAAAACAAACTTGAGAGATAATCCTAGAGGAATTTTAAGCATTCATGAAGAATCATCCTTGGAGTTTGAGAATAAGAGAAACAACAGTGAGCATAGAAGTTATTTCATAAATACCTCACCCAGTCCTTGCTCATATAAAACATCTCTCCAATCAATTTGTCTCTCCATCCTTACCACATTTGAGATCTCCAACCCTCTCTTGTTTTCTATTTATAACAACTTTAAAAGAGCGGTTGTCGATGCATATGTCTATAATAAATATTGCAGATCTCGTTGAGTTGATTGATGGTTTCCCAAGGACAAGCTTAGTGTCCTAAAACAAGCACTTCCAATTATTTGCTTAATTATTTGCTTAGTGTCCTAAACCATTGCTTAATTCGCACTGATCAGATCGTATGAACTTCTAATTATTTGCAACATTGCCTTGTGTATTGAGCATATAAAGATAATTGTAGAAATATTTCTTCGGGTATTCTTGCCACTAACCTTTCTAGGATTGGAGCAAGAAGATCGGATGAATGACAAGCACAAGGTATGTCCAACCAATCATCATGCAACATTGAATTAAATGCATCCAAACTTGAATTTTGTAAAATTCAAGCTTGGGGGAGTACTTTACATAAAAAACATCTTTTGCCATATTGCTACGTTGGTTGTCCTTACCTTTGAGACATGCTCAATTTGTTAAATACTAATTACACTACTTCATCTCCACTGAAGTAGATCTCTATAAAAGCCATCATGCTACCTATGTTTATCCTAGTAAGTGTTAGTTTAGAAGTACTGTACATACTTCTATTGGCTTTTAAATTAAGCGTGGTGCTTAGGTTAAACAGCCTTCCTTAATCTGATTAGACATGGAGTCTAGTTTGGTTATTGAACTAAAAACTGCTTGAGTAGACATTGGTATATTTTGTTGGACTAACCCCTGGAGGAAAACTTTCAATATCAACCTGGGAAGTCCTGAGATAAACTCACATTGGAGATGAAGAAAGCGACACATGAAGTTTAACAATTTGCACAAGAGAGACGTAGCTCATAAGAGATGATCCACAAAGAGTGCCACAAACACGATGCACAACCGCTAAGAAAGGAAAGCTTCCACAAGGTGATACTGTACCATCACTCTTCAAGTAAGGTAACATCTTAAGGTACTTGATTATCGCTTTTATAAGCTTCTCTTTGGTTCTAGCATTCACATAAATAAAGAGACAAACATGTATGATTTATAACTCTAAATTAACCAACCTAACTGATTCAACATGATTAGTCCTTTAATCTTTGTTCTTAGTACTACCTTCGTGATCCCACACTCCTAATCATATAAGCTAATATATTGCACATTCAATCTTTGGAAGATACAAAAAAAAACATAAATATAGATAGATTATCTTTCCATTAGGTTGAGCCATCTGATCTGACAAATGCTACACTCATGATCCATCAACTTTGTCTTGCTCACTATGCTTAAGGTTAGAGAAGAACAAATACACTTTTGGTTCTGTTGGTGTTTTTCACCAACAGGGCCCATGCACTTGATCTCTGCCTTGTCTCTATGAATAGGTACACTTCAAACAAAACATGGAGGAGTTTTACAACTCCCAAATTCCACCAAGTGAAGAACCGGGCTCTACGAGCACAAACACACTGAGCAGGATATTGCCAACACCGCACTTCGAACTGCTGGGCAATCAAAGAATATAGGTGACACCGTATCAAGAAGTGCAGACGTCAAGGTCCACACCTAATCAAATGATGCACCTAAAGGATGAAGATGGTGAGAAGTCTTGTCCAGAAGACTTAAAACATTGGATCCTTGTCGGAGGAGGTCAAGATCGTCGACTCAAGTCACCTTTCTTGATCAAGAAGGACGACCTTGGTGTTCCAAGCATCGAGTGCACAATCAATGGATACTCTTTTCAGAAGACACTCTACGACACCGGATCTGACGACAACATAATGGCCGCAGTCACTTATCAGCTCCTGCATCAAACCATGCCCCTACAACCAAGATACATTCATCTTCAGACAATTTTCAGGTCATTGACATGGGAGAAGACAAGTATGATCCATCCACCATCCTTGGAAGACCGTTCCTCAGCACTATCAAAGTCATTATCTATATTGGAACCAGAGAAGTCCACATGCACTTCCCCTCTGAGAAGGTACGCCTCTACTTTAATGATTCTAACTATATAGTTGAAGATTCTAAGCAGGTCAAGACAAGAAGAAGATAACGCAACCGCAACCAGAGGAGGCAAATCATCAAGGATGGATGGATAGACTACGAAGGAGAAGTGATAAGGTCTGAAGACATACAGCTTGAACAGAACTGTCCTGAGGAGACCATAGCACCGAGTCAGGTGTGGAGAGAGAAGATAGTTACACACGAAGAGGAGGCGCCACCGGAATCACCGACTACGTCATCCAGCAAATCCCAGGACGACTGAGAAAATGGAGAGTCCCGTTCGGAGGACTTAAAAACACCGAACGCCTTGCCAAGAGGTAAACTTGGTAGTTATCCTTTTCCATTCAATAGTTTGCTTAGTTAATCAGGTTCATGCTATCTTGAAAAGAAAATAAAAATGTTAAAAAAATAGTAATCCCCATGTGAGTATGCTCATGGCATAAAACCCATAAGTACATTCATTGTGGTGGCATAAAAATAAAATAAATAAGTTTTCATCTTACAATAAAAATATAAAAATAATAAGTGCATAATCCTGCTAAATAAGTAACATTTATTAAGGAAGCTCAACATGATAAAGGCTAGATATTTATGCTAACACTTAACTAGTTCCACAAAGCTTTGTTGTCTATTTGAGCTCTACAGAATTCAAGGATCAAAGAAGACTAGCAGACGGAGGACATCCTAATCGATGTCAGGGTGCTGCCGACATTCAAATACACCTCCATCACCTGCTAGCTACATCAGAAGAAATTACGTCAAAATCCAGCTTGGGGGAGAGCACCCCCATTTATCTAGCTAAGTGTTTCTACTCGCGTTTATACTTCACTCAAATAATAAAAGATGCATAATCATGAAAACCCAAATAAAGATTTTGTGCTTTTATATATCTTTGCTTAGTTTGCTAAATAAATAAATAAATAAAGTTTGCTATGAACCCTCATGATAAGCTCTCACATGGAAATGATGAATAGTTGCTATGCCATGACTAGTTCTTAAAATTGAAATCTCTCTCAAGTTTAGGCATGACTGTTATGAAGTAAGATTTGCTCTAAACTAAACTTGTGGGAGGAGTACCTGATCAAAAGTCTAAGTTGTTAACGGATATGATTTGGGAAGGTTGAGCTGCTGTTTATCTGTTCCTAGAGACGCTAGAATTCTGGAGAATTTTATCTTTGAAAATCTTTAAAATAACACATGATGAGTTCCTGTATGATGAGAGTTTAACATCCTACCACAGCCATATATACATGCTTGCTAGACTTTGAGCCACATATTTACTTTTTACTGCTTATGAGCATTGAGTGTGGTCAAGCTGTGTAGACCCTTAGGAGCTTGTCATGTGGATAAAATCAAGATTCACTTGCACGTTCACTCATACATGCTACTTCTACTCCGGAAGTACCATTCACATATATCCACTCATTTCTATCTCCAGATTCACCCAAAATTATTCTACTCCTAATCTGGGAGAGAATAGCCAAAAACATTATCCTATCCCTGTTATTCCCTGTGAAATGAATGCTCGAGTTATCTTGGTTACTACCACTTGCTATATTATTTAAGGAGATGAGTGCTCTAAAAAAAAGAGAGGAAAAAATACGAGGAAATAAAAAGGGGCAAGTGCCCGGAACCTCGAAAGAAAAAGAAAAAGTGAGACGAGAGGTAAAAATGGACAAGTGTCCGACAGTAGAATTAGGGGTACAAGATACCCACCTGAGAGGAAAGAAAAAGAAAATATAGAGCATCTCATTCTCCCCAAAAAGGTTCAAAGTGCAAGAAAGGTATGTATCCCCTTAAAAGAGCAAAAATAGAATTAGACTTTCACCATCATTATCACCATCATCACCATACACCATTCATTCGCCACACATGCACATCTTGATTTGACTTATTGACTTGTTTCTCTGGATCCATGGTTTGACTATGCAATAAATGTCTTGTAAGTATGTATTAGCTATCTCCCACCTATGAGCTCTAGATATCAAAACCTTATTAGAAGTAGGGTGAGAGAGAAGGCAATATCACTATGCCTCATACCACAAATACTACATACTTTGAGAGAAGGCATATATCATTACTACCTTGGTAAGGATCCAGAAATACCTCAAAAGAGAGATCTGAAAGAGTCATATAAGGAATCTCTGAGTTTTATTTGAAAATCTGCAAAAACTCTAGAGCTATAGCTGATCAAGAATAAGAGACATGGCGCTTGACTTGACCGTTCTATCTTTTAACTCCTCAAGACACAAGTGATGGTTACAAGCCCCATGGTGAAAGGTAAAATGAGTAAGTTTTAAGTCTTAACAGTTTATTCTAACTCAGAGATGAGATCTTGCTTGAATGCATGTGTACTTTTAAGAAATGAAACCACTGCAGAAACTCTTGAGTTCATCCTTGCTCAGGGACGAGCAAGAGGTAAGCTTGGGGGAGTTTGTTGATGGTCCTTAAGTATCAAATTTAATTATCAAATAAACAAAGAAAAGGATCCAAATGAAATCAACATCTAGACTTAGGGTTTTATCTGACAGAATTCCACGAGTTTTGGTGTTTGTCTATTTTTGCAGGGGGTTATCAGGAAATATGGAAGAAAGGCCCACACGTCGGGATTACATGGAGATATTAACGTGCCGCGCAATTTTCTATCATCTAGAAGACTCCAGAAGCCACAGGAACGAACGGGAGGCCGAACGGGCCCGGGGGCAGGGCGCCCGCCCTCTCCCCTTGGGCGCCCGCCCAGGTGTTTCCACCAATCACAGAATGGAGTACACCATTGCAAAGATCTCGTCGAGCTGATCGAAATGCATATATTATTTGCTATATTTGGAGTGCGGAATCAAGAGATATTAATAAAAGGACTCCATATAAAAGAGCTGCGGGATTAATTGGGCCCAAATCAGATTTTGGTCCATTAAGGCCTATGTGTATATTAATGGGATATGGTGGAAAGTTTAGTACCACATCGCCTGCTGAACCAAAAACGCATAGAGGAGGAGGACTATATAAGAAGACCCCCCTGGCCCCTGGAGAAGACAAGAAATTATCATAGAGATTGAGGGGTGCCCTCGAAGGAAAACCTCTTCTCTAAATAATATTTCTTTTTAGGCTTAGCAACCAATGTAAAGTAGAAATAGATCTTCTAGTTTCTACTAGATTGAGAGAGATAGAATGGAGGTGTGGATCGGAGGAAAGCCCGGCCTGTCGGTGTCTACTCCAAGTTGTACCTACGGGATCAAGTCTCCTAACCCGAGGCTTGCTTCTAAGATTCTTCAGTAATTCGACTTCTAATTACTAGTAAGTTCTTGTTTTATTGTTCTTTGGTTTATGAGTTTACTTTAATCCTCTTTCGGTTGAGTATTAGAGTAATCACTTGCTAGCGTAAATGTGGTGTTTAGGCTAGGGTACTCATAGATATCCCCTGACTAGCTGGACCGTGGTAGTAGCGAGGAACGTGACATTTCCGAGTTACCTTTGCAGACCATATCTCGTTAGCAGGACGGGTAGGTTTATAGGTGCGGGTCGAACATCCTTTGTGTTGTCTAGATTCCGTGAGCCTCCCCAATAGAACAGTAGATCATCCTTACCAAGGTTAGAACGAGACTACGGTTGCAGTCTTCTCTATACATCACTCACATCGAGAAACATTCTTTGTAGCCTAAAGGGATAGTAGCAATAGATTTGGTTAGTCAGATGCACCCTTTCTCCTAGTGGTAAAAATATAAATACGATAACTCTGGAAAACCTCCCGGGTGAAATGCTCACCGATATCCGTGCACTTGCGGATCATTTTCTAATTGCGTTACCAAATATCAACAATGAGCATGTCATTCATCCCAAAACATGATTTTATGTGCTTTATTTCATGTGCTTTAAATATGCTAAAAATATGATGCTTGCTTCTAAAATTTTGAAATATTCAAATTAGGTTGATTTATGTGTAAGAAGGCTTAAAAATATTTTTGTGCAATTTTTGGAGCCATAGAATTTGAGAAATGGAATTTATACAAAAATCCCCAAAATGAATTTATTTGAAAACCTAGAACTAGTTTTAATAGGTAATTCAAATTCTGTTTGGAGTTTGGTCTTGCTTATTAAAACAAAGTTGTAGGGTTTTTGTTTTGGGACAACTTTGCTTTAGGGGGAAAAAGGTGAAAATGATTTTAAATTGGTCCAAATGAATTTAGAAAAAAATTTGAGAAAAGAAATTCAAAAAAAAATGGAAAAGGGGCAGGCGCTGCTGGGCCAACCCCGCCTCCCTTTCGGCCCAGACCGCGGCCCGGCCTGCCTCCCCCTCCCCCTCTCTCCCGCGCGCGGACGCCCGCCTCGTCCCAGCCAGCGTCGGCCACGTGGCGGCCGTACGCCGGCGAGGAGCGCGCCGCGGCCGACCGGCTTCACCTGGTCGGGACGCCGGCCCGGGCTCCCAGGCCCCTCCATTCGCTCTGTCGCCCGCGCCTCCCTCCCTCCTCCCTCCGCTCGCGAGCGCAACCGCAGCCGTAGGAGCTCCGCCGCAGCGCCATCACCGGAGCAGCTCCGCTGCTCACCGCCGGCCACTCCAGTGCCCCAATCTCGACGCCGAAACCACCAGAGCACTCGCCGTCGTCGCGGTAAGCTCCTGCGAACGTTCTACCGAGGTGAGAGCCCGTCGAGCGCCGTGAATCGCTCGTCGGAGTTGCTCCGACCTCGCCGGAGAGCTCCGCCGCGTCGAATCTCGTTCGTTTCTGCCTCGTTTCGCTTGCTTTTTGGCACGTTAGATCCGTAGTCCGACGAGGAAGCTCGGAGGAGCCCTTGCGCGTGTTCTACCGCACCGGAGCAGCCTGGCCACGGCGAGCAGCGCCGCCGTGCCGCCATGCATGCTCGTCGGAGGTGCTCCGGCCATCCTCCGGTCAATCCGAGGGTACCGCTGGGTGCGCCTCGCTGCGGGGAGCACGATGGTGCTCACCCCTTGGCCGGGAACCTCACCGCCGGCGAGATCTGCTCGTCGGAGGTGCTCTTCCTCTCGGTCTCACTGACCAGTGGGGTCGGAGGCCCACTGTCAGTCGTAGGGGGACCGTGTTGGGTGTAGATCTGGGTGTCTTTAGCATTTTTGATCCCGATTTCGATTTGATTTTCAGAAAATGATTTCCAGAAATCGAGTTAAACATTGAAAAATCCATATCATGAGTTCTACAGCTCCAAATTTGATGAGATAAATTTTGGTGTACTCCATATTTTCAGATCTACAGTTGGTTTTAATCGCATGTCATGTTTGAACACTTTTTCTGGACAGAAATAATTAATCCATGCTTTTGCTAAACTTAGAAAATGCATAGTAATTAAAATATGGCTCAGAAAAATGTGAAACTTGATTTGTTGGCTCTGCATGTATGTTAACTCACTGGGAAAATATTGCTACACATTATTTGGTGTATAAATGAATTTATAGTGATTTAAAGGCTTGCATGGCAGTGGTTTATGATTTTTAATAAAAATTTGGATCATGCAATTAGTTTGGAAATTTTTGTGGATGTTTCTTATGATATTAGACAAATTATAAAAATATGAAATCTGCTGTTTGACACATATACCACAGTAGAGTAATTGTACTTGCCTTTATGTAATAATCTTGTGATTTTTGTAGCTCAAAATAAGTATCCAAAAATTATGAAAAATTTATAGTAGACTTTATGCTCGACTGGAAGTCTCCTGTCATTTTTGTGGGATTTATATATGAACAGAACTGCATGCAAATTTTGATGGGCCTAGAAATGAATAAAGAAAATTATGAATTGTTATATATGGGTTAAATAGAATAAAAAGGGGGTTTGGTGTATCTTTGAAGCATCATGTGGGTTGCTGGTTACACTTGAAAACAATTGGTAGAAGAGAATGCAATAGATGTTTAATTCAAATGTCTATCCTTGGATGATGTTGACTACCTTGTAATGAGCATGACCAAGTGAATCACCTATGCATCATGTCATGATCATTTGGTACCTTCTCATACAAGCATCCACTCTGGCATCTCGCACTCCACTCATGAGCACACATGCATCATACAGGCTCGCAGGAGAACGAGGTGGGACCTGAGGGGCCAGAGGAGATTCAGGAGCAGGAACCTCCGGAAGCACCGAAACCCGGAGAGGAGCTACAGGAGTGTCCGGATCACCGACCCAGCACGTTTGAGAAAGGCAAGCCCCGGAGCATTCTAAGTCTCCCTATTCTTGCTAACTTACATGATATAATATGTTTGTTTTACTATACTGCATTTAAGTGATAGGAATTGCTTGATACCGTTGATGCATATGTATCCCTTGATATCACCACTCGTTTATCTACCTTGTCCTATGTAGATAGGTACGGAGTCTATGCTTAGCTTGCTTAGTCCGGTAGAAGTCGGGAGATTTCCTGTCACCTGCGAGATATAGGTGGATACCTGCTTGATTAAGCAGTGATTGCTTTGGGGAAAAGAATAACCAAGTGTAGAATGGAATTGGAGACCGGGCAGGGTCTTATGGTGGGTTGACCATAGTGCCCCTGCCTGTGTCGATTAAGAACCGATCGTTGACGGCCCTCTTATCATGTTGAACGCATGCCCCACACTTAGCTGGAAGGATAAGTCGTTCCGACCGCGAAGCCTGAGCAGTATCCGGGCCGGGAATCGGCCCGATGTACGCGCTGTATTGGTGATGGTTGAGGAGAACGACGAGGGCGCGGCGCGCAACCTTGGTATACCTTGGATACCTCGGTCACCGGAACGGTCCTCGGGTACGGGCGGTGCCTGTCGAACCCGCGAATTGGTCCTGGATAGTGCAATACGGTGATCTGTAGCTCACTTGATCAGTGAGTGTGGTTTGTGTGGGGAATAAACTCGCCAGCTGGTTAGAAATCGATTCGAATCGCCATCGCTCCTGGATAGTGAGCACTTGACATGAGTCCTATCCTCGTAGTAAGGACTATGGAACACTTGGGTTATAATGATAAATGGTTTCATGAATGCTATGATGAGGTACCATCATATCACTATACTTGCTTGAAATAGTGCAGATGCAAACCTAGATAATAGGTAATGATACTTTCAACTTGAGCAAATTAAAAGAAGAAAGAGTTATGTAGGGTATGTTATTAGCATCTTGCAGTTATGCAAAAAGGTTGTCAGCTACCCCACTATATAGCCTTCATGATCCATGAAGAGTCTTTATTTTAAGTTTATGACGGGTAAGTCTAGCTGAGTACATTCTCGTACTCAGGGTTCTACTCCCATGTTGTTTTGTAGATGGTCAAATGTACTATGGTTATTGCATCCTTTGTCTGTACCCAGCCATGGGTGATGACTAGACCAAGGGCGATGGTCACTCCGTCTTCTCTTCTGCTTGTGTGGGAATGACCGAACTATGGCACTGTATCAGACTAAGTGTGTGTGTTATATTTTCGAACTATGAAGCTTCCGCTACCTATGAACTTGGTTTGTAATAATTCTAAGAACTCCGATGTATTTTATGAATGTTGTAATCTGGATGTATTTGTGGATGGCGACCGCTAAACTTATTACGATCTTGGCTGTTTGTACGCTATGTGGTTTGAAATCTTTCGAGATTTCACGGACTACCGGGATTATATGGGCTTAAGCTCGATGGTTTGACTATGCAAATGGTCACTGTTAGGCTTAATCTCTTATAATTTGGTCGGTTCTGTTACAGCTGGCATCGGAGCAAGGTTTAGCGAGTTACTGTTCATAAGTACGTTCTAAACTAAATCTAAACCGGTTTAATAAAAGATTTTATTAATTAATAATGATCAAGGTGTTAAACTATGTTTTGGAAAACTATCTAGTGTGCCATGGTCATATCCTTTATGCCCAGTTAAGGACTCTAAGGTGGCTAGTTAAGTACTGACTTGGGGTTTAATGCATCATATTTCTATGTCGTCGCTCATACGGCGTGTAATAGTATGAGTGCCATTCATTTGAGTGGTAATGTATGGATCCATTTTTCCTCTACGCCACGGTAAGTGGGAGCTATGAGAGCATGATCGGATACACTGCCGGTCTAGGGGAGTGTTGTTAGGTGCTGTGTCATGCACACATGTTTTGTTGTGTTTTGGGAACAGTACCGCATGTTGGGAATTCCGTCCTGAGAGGCGATGCCGTCATTAGGGGGATGATGTGGGTAGTAACACGTCATATGCATGGACGGGTGTCTGTGTATGTGGGGTGTATAGTTTTAAATTCTTGTTCTGCATGATCATACTGTGGGTGGACTGAAATGAGTTTTCTGCAGGTACACTAACCACGTTCTCGCCTAGAACGTTAGTTACGTTATGAGAGAACGCTGTGTGCCACCGCATATACCGCTTAGTGTTAACCTTCGTTTCTAAGTTTGTGAGATTGTAAGTTCGTGCATGCATCATGATCATTTCATATCATTGCTCACTTTCCCCCTTGATTTAATCTGTCCCAATTCTAACTAAAATAATTAAAGATAATCCTCGCTCTTACCCAAGGTATTCCATTTGCAGCAGATGGCACGCACTAGGCTCACCGCTCACAAGTCCACTGGTGGGCGGGCCCCTCGCCATCCGTTGGCAGCTAGAAGCTCACGACATAAGAGCAAGTTCCTGGAGGAGTTTGGGATGCCCACTTTGCTTTGGAGGGTGCTCCGTTCGATGGGGTATCCTGAAGGAAGGGAGCCTCGCTACTATTGGGATAAGGAGCCGCTTGGTGACGAGACCCTGGTGGGGATCGAGGCAGTTGTTCCTACCAGTGGAGGTGACCCCTCCTGGGGCGGCTAGGTGTACGAGTCCCGAGGTGCCACGCCTTTCCACGGTGCCAGCAGGGCAGCTTTCGCAGTTCTGAGGGACCTCATGGAGAGGTTTCCACAGGAGCTGGCCCACGCCTTCGCTGGAGTGTTTCCCCGGGGTGACCCCTACACTTCGGTGTGGGATCAGTCTGAGGTGAACGCTCTAGAGAGGAGTGCGGATGAGGACCAGCACAGTGACAGCGCAGCTATGAGTGCTATGTACGCTTTGATGAAGACCTATGGAGGCCTAGAGCGTTGTTTGGGTCGCTTGTCCGGGTCTCTTCTCACAGTCTAGGATGAGAAGCGCCAGCTGCAGCGTGAGTTCGACTCTGAGGTTGAGAGGCTGTAGGCAGAGTTGGCCCGTGTGACCAGAGAGAGAGACCAGGCAGTCCAGAAGAATAGTGAACTGAGCCAGGACCTGCTTGCAGTGCGAGAGCAGAGGGACAGGGTGACTACTGCTCACAGAAACTGCGAGCGCATGCTAGTCCATGTGCTTGGTCAGAGGAATGAAGCCTGGCACGAGGAGAACACTTTGAGGGCCCGACATCTGGAGCTAGAGCAGCAGCTAGCTAATGCTGAGGAGTACAATGAGAACTTGCATGTGGAGATCCACCAGCTGCATAACCAGCTCCACCCTCACCACCTGCCTGGAGCAGCTGAGCTAGACTCTGAGGACGAGATGGATGAGGATCCCGAGATAGGAGTAGCTGCTAGTGGAGATGAGGACGAGGAGGGCTCCGGCATGGACAGTGACCATAGCGAGTAGATGCTAGGGCTCTAGAGCTAGTCCTTCTTCTTTTGCTGTTGTATGTTGCATGGCATGTCTTGTACTTTTGGATCTGAGCTATGTAAAACTTATGAGATGACGCTGAAAGTCCAGTGTATGTATGCTGGCAAATTTGGATGTACGCGAACCTTGTTGCTTGAATGTTAAGTAATCTGTTAGTGATGTTGTGCATAGATGATGAATTGTTGTGCCTCTGTTTATTGTGCGAATTTATTCCCTCAGTAAATTCAGTACGGCATGATTCTACACATTTCTACCGTTGATGGCAACTCCTAACGATTGCTTATCATTGACGTATGCAGATGGTGCAAACACGTGGCGGGGGTAACAGCAACCCGGGTCTTGGAGCAGGTACGTCCGGAGGTGGGGCTCAACAGAATGAGGACAGAGCACCAACACCACCACCACCGCCTCCTCCGTACACTGCGGACGTGTTTTTCGCACAGTTTCTGGGGAGCCAACGCAACATGGAGCAAATGCAGCGCAACATGGAATAAGCTCTGCGCAACATAGCTGACAATACCCGTCGTGGGGATAACCAGGGCGGCCGTGAAGTCAATCAGTACAGCTCTTTCAAGGACTTCATGGATACCAAGCCACCAGTCTTCAAGGAGGCTTTGGAACCGCTTGAAGCTGATGAGTGGATTAACACTATGGAGCAGAAGTTTCGTCTTCTTCGGATGACAGAAGAACTCAAGGCTGAGTATGCAACACATCAATTGCAAGGACCTGCTGGAATTTGGTGGTCCCATCACCGTACCACCTACCCAGAAGGTACCCCAATCACCTGGAACCGCTTCACCACCGCTTTCCGAGGGAGTTACATTCCTCCGGGTGTGGTTGAAATGAAGGTTGGGGAGTTCATGAGGCTGTCCCAGGGGACGAAATCTGTGAAGGAGTATCTACACGCTTTCAACAATCTCGCTCGCTACGCCCCCGAGTTTGTAACACGGAGGCCAAGAAGATTGCTAGTTTCCAGAGAGGCTTGAGCCCAAAGATGCTGAAAACCATGGGTACAGGGACCGGAGCTACCTTCAATGCTTACATCAGTGACTGTCTAACCCAGGAGAACAATAACAACAACTACAGTGCATCCAAGTCATGTAAGAGGGCTTTTGAAGCCGGATCATCCCAACCTAGGGCACCAGTGGCGGGGCGACAGCAGTATCGTCCTCCTGCCCTAGGTGCTAGGTTCAGACCACCGTAGAGGAGGAACACCGGGCATCCAACGCAGCAGAAGCCGTACAAGGTGGCGATAGCTCCTGCCAAGCCAAAGGCAATTCAAGCTACAGCACCTGCCGCCAATAATGCGACCAAGGGACCGTGCTACAACTGCCACAAGATGGGGCACTTTGCTAAGGAATGTCCCTACCCCAAGAGGCAGCAGCCAACCTATCCAGCTCGTGTGCACCATACCTCGATCAAGGAGATCCCAGAAGGAGAACCGGTAACAGCTGGTATGTTTCCTATCAACCAACATCTTGCAGTTGTTTTGTTTGATTCTGGATCATCGCATTCATTCATGAGCCAAGCATTTGCACAAATGCATGACCAGCCAGTTACTGAGTTGGGCTATGGCTATCGCATCAGCTCAGCCGGAGCTGATGTGTTGACTAATAAAACAGTAACAGGAGTTACTTTGGATTTCAGTGGCCGGAGGTTTCGCGTAAACCTTGTGGTCATGCCAGGGCTAGTCTTGGATGTCATCATTGGAATGAACAAGATGACTGACTTGGGTGCGGTTATAGATGCCGGGAATAGAACTCTTTCCCTCAGAGACCCGCAAGGGAAGGGTGTGCTTCAGGTCAAGCTACCCCGACAGTTAGACTTCGCCAGTCTTTCGTGTGTAGTACAGGTGGTTCCACTAGAACACATACCTGTGGTATGTGAGTTCCCTGATGTTTTTCCCGAGTAATTGCCAGGACTTCCCCCAGATAGGGAGGTAGAGTTTGCAATCGAGTTGATACCAGGTACAACACCAATATCTAGAAGGCCGTACCGGATGCCACCAAATGAACTCGCTGAGTTGAAGAATCAACTAAAGGAGTTACTAGATAAAGGGTTCATCCGGCCAAGTTCGTCAGAATGGGGTTGTCCAGCGTTGTTCGTGAAAAAGAAGGATCAGTCTTTGCGCATGTGCGTGGACTATCGTCCACTCAATGCAGTGACAATCAAGAATAAGTATCCCTTGCCGAGGATCGATATCTTATTTGATCAGTTGTCCAAGGCAAAAGTGTTTTCCAAGATAGATTTGAGATCTGGGTATCACCAAATCAAGATTCGTCCACAAGATGTCCCGAAGACTGCTTTTTCCACCAGATATGGGTTGTATGAGTGTCTTGTCATGTCCTTTCGGTTGACAAATGCTCCTGCATACTTTATGTATTTGATGAATTCAGTCTTTATGCCAGAATTGGATAAGTTTGTTGTGGTGTTTATCGATGATATCCTGGTTTATTCAGAAAATGAGCAAGACCACGCCGAGCATCTGAGAATCGTGTTAACACGATTACGAGAGCATCAGTTATATGCCAAGTTCAGCAAGTGCGAGTTCTGGTTGAAGAAAGTTCCTTTCCTGGGGCACATTCTGTCTGAAGAGGGGATTGTTGTGGATCCGTCAAAAGTGCAGGAAGTCATGGACTGGAAGGCACCAACTTCTGTCTCGGAAGTTAGAAGTTTTCTTGGTCTAGCCGGGTATTATCGTCGTTTCATACCTGACTTCTCCAAGATTGCTAAGCCAATGACAAGTTTGCTACAAAAGGATCATAAGTTTGTCTGGACGAAGGGTGTGAGCTAGCCTTCCGCACCTTGCGAAAGTTGCTAACCACTGCTCCCGTTCTGGCGCAACCCAATATCGAGAAGCCTTTTGATGTGTTTTGCGACGCGTCGAAAAGTGGCTTGGGGTGTGTGTTGATGCAAGATGGCAGGGTGATAGCTTATGCTTCCCGACAGTTGAGAAAGCACGAAGTCAACTACCCAACTCATGACCTCGAGTTAGCAGCAGTAGTGCACGCTTTGAAGATTTGGAGACACTATCTGCTGGGGAATAAGTGTCACATTTATACCGATCATAAGAGTTTGAAGTACATCTTCACTCAGTCCGAGCTGAATATGAGGCAACGACGGTGGTTAGAGTTAATCAAGGACTATGATCTGGAAGTTCACTATCATCCAGGCAAAGCTAATGTAGTAGCAGACGCTTTGAGTCGTAAACCGCACTATCACGTGGTTCAACCATTGTTTGAAGATGGTTTTAACCTCATGCATCCTGAATTCCTATGTCACATACAACTCAGTTGTTCACTCGAGAGTCAAGTCATTGAAGGTCAGAAAATAGACAAGGGTATCTTCCACATCAAAGTGAAGATCAAAGATGACCCAAAAACTCAGTTTCGAGTTGATGAAAAAGGGGTACTGTGGTTTCAACATCGGTTAGTAGTCCCGAAGGATCGGGAATTGAAGAATCGTATCATGGATGAGGCCCATCTCTCTAAGCTTTCTATTCATCCTGGCAGTAGTAAAATGTATCAAGACCTAAGACCCCACTTTTGGTGGACCAAGATGAAGAAAGAAATAGCCGCATATGTGGCCCGTTGTGACACGTGTTGCAGAGTCAAGGCTATACATATGAAACCTGCAGGGCTGTTGCAACCGTTATCAGTTCCAGAGTGGAAATGGGAAGAGGTCAGTATGGACTTTATCACAGGATTACCAACGACAAGGAAGGGAAACGACTCGATTTGGGTAATCATAGATCGATTGACCAAATCGGCCCATTTCGTTCCTGTGAAGACTCGTTACCGACCTCCTGAGTATGCTGATATTTATATCGCAGAGATTGTCAAGTTACATGGCATTCCCAAAACCATCATATCAGATAGAGGACCACAGTTCACCGCTCACTTCTGGGAGCGAATGCATAAGGGTTTGGGGACCAGCCTGATAAGGAGCACGGCATACCATCCCCAGACCTCAGGTCAAACTGAGAGGCTAAATCAAGTATTAGAAGATATGCTGAGAGCCTGTGTGCTATCATCCAAAGGATCATGGGAGTCATGGTTACCTCTGGCTGAATTCTCATACAATAATAGTTACCAAGAGAGTATCAAGATGGCTCCGTTCGAAGCCCTGTATGGTCGAAGGTGTAGAACTCCGTTAAACTGGGTTGAACCTGGTGAAAGAAGATACTATGGTATCGACTTTATGAATGAAGCTGAGAAGAGGGTGCAAATCATACAGCAGCATATGCAAGCGGCACAATCACGACAAAAGAGTTATGCTGATAAGAGAAGAAGGCCACTTGAATTCAATGTAGGTGACTATGTGTACCTCAAGGTTACGCCAATGAAGAAAGTTAAACGTTTCCGAGTTCGAAGCAAGCTTGCACCCAGATATGTGGGGCCGTATCAAGTACTAGAGAGGAAAGGCCTAGTGGCCTACAAGATTCAGTTACCTGACGAGTTGAGCTCGATCTTTCCGGTCTTCCATGTGTCGCAGCTACGAAAATGTTTGAAAGTACCTGAGCAGAGGATTGAACCTCGAGGGATCAAAATAAAAGCAGACTTAGATATAAAGAGCAGCCAGTGGGAATTGTGGACACCAAAGAACGAGTAACCCGAAACAGAATTGTCAGAACATACAAGGTGGTGTGGAGTCATCATGACGATAGGGACGCCACCTGGGAAACCGAGGATTACCTAAAAACAGTTTATCCAAAATTTCATAAGAAATGGTTAGTAACCCAAAATCTCGGGACGAGATTTCCCTAAGGGGGGAAGGGCTGTAATACCCTAGGTGTTAAGCATGCACTTAGCCTTACCAAAGCAATGCATGAGCATTCTCATCAAGCATAGCATCATGAGCATGTCATTCATCCCAAAACATGATTTTATGTGCTTTATTTCATGTGCTTTAAATATGCTAAAAATATGATGCTTGCTTCTAAAATTTTGAAATATTCAAATTAGGTTGATTTATGTGTAAGAAGGCTTAAAAATATTTTTGTGCAATTTTTGGAGCCATAGAATTTGAGAAATGGAATTTATACAAAAATCCCCAAAATGAATTTATTTGAAAACCTAGAACTAGTTTTAATATGTAATTCAAATTCTGTTTGGAATTTGGTCTTGCTTATTAAAACAAAGTTGTAGGGTTTTTGTATTGGGACAACTTTGCTTTAGGGGGAAAAAGGTGAAAATGATTTGAAGTTGGTCCAAATGAATTTAGAAAAGAATTTGAGAAAAGAAATTCAAAAAAAAATGGAAAAGGGGCAGGCAGTGCTGGGCCAACCCCGCCTCCCTTTCGGCCCAGACCGCGGCCCGGCCTGCCTCCCCCTCCCCCTCTCTCCCGCGCGCGGACGCCCGCCTCGTCCCAGCCAACGTCGGCGACGTGGCGGCCGTACGCCGGCGAGGAGCGCGCCGCGGCCGACCGGCTTCACCTGGTCGGGACGCCGGCCCGGGCTCCCAGGCCACTCCATTCGCTCTGTCGCCCGCGCCTCCCTCCCTCCTCCCTCTGCTCGCGAGCGCAACCGCAGCCGTAGGAGCTCCGCCGCAGCGCCATCGCCGGAGCAGCTCCGCTGCTCACCGCCGGCCACTCCAGTGCCCCAATCTCGACGCCGAAACCACCAGAGCACTCGCCGTCATCGCGGTAAGCTCCTGCGAACGTTCTACCGAGGTGAGAGCCCGTCGAACGCCGTGAATCGCTCGTCGGAGTTGCTCCGACCTCGCCGGAGAGCTCCGCCGCGTCGAATCTCGTTCGTTTCCGCCTCGTTTCACTTGCTTTTTGGCGCGTTAGATCCGTAGTCCGACGAGGAAGCTCGGAGGAGCCCTTGCGCGTGTTCTACCGCACCGGAGCAGCCAGCCCTTGCAATAGATGTTTAATTCATTTGTCTATCCTTGGATGATGTTGACTACCTTGTAATGAGCATGACCAAGTGAATCACCTATGCATCATGTCATGATCATTTGGTACCTTCTCATACAAGCATCCACTCAGGCATCTCGCACTCCACTCATGAGCACACATGCATCATACAGGCTCGCAGGAGAACGAGGTGGGACCCGAGGGGCCAGAGGAGATTCAGGAGCAGGAACCTCCGGAAGCACCGGAACCCGGAGAGGAGCTACAGGAGTGTCCGGATCACCGGCCCAGCACGTTTGAGAAAGGCAAGCCCCGGAGCATTCTAAGTCTCCCTATTCTCGCTAACTTACACGATATAATATGATTGTTTTACTATACCGCATTTAAGTGATAGGAATTGCTTGATACCGTTGATGCATATGTATCCCTTGATATCACCACTCGTTTATCTACCTTGTCCTATGTAGATAGGTATGGAGTCTATGCTTAGCTTGCTTAGTCCGGTAGAAGTCGGGTGATTTCCTGTCACCTGCGAGATATAGGTGGATACCTGCTTGATTAAGCAGTGATTGCTTTGGGGAAAAGAATAACCAAGTGTATAATGGAATTGGAGACCGGGCAGGGTCTTATGGTGGGTTGACCATAGTGCCCCTGCCTGTGTCGATTAAGGACCGATCGTTGACGGCCCTCTTATCATGTTGAACGCATGCCCCACACTTAGCTGAAAGGATAAGTCGTTCCGACCGCGAAGCCTGAGCACTATCCGGGCCGGGAATCGGCCCGATGTACGCGCTGTATTGGTGATGGTTGAGGAGAACGACGAGGGCGTGGCGCGCCACCTTGGTATACCTTGGATACCTCGGTCGCCGAAACGGTCCTCGGGTATGGGCGGTGCCTGTCAAACCCGCGAATTGGTCCTGGATAGTGCAACACGGTGATCTGTAGCTCGCTTGATCAGTGAGTGTGGTTTGTGTGGGGAATAAACTCGCCAGCTGGTTAGAAATCGATTCGAATCGCCATCGCTCCTGGATAGTGAGCACTTGACATGAGCCCTGTCCTCGTAGTAAGGACTATGGAACACTTGGGATATAATGATAAATGGTTTCATGAATGCTATGATGAGGTACCATCATATCACTATACTTGCTTGAAATAGTGCAGATGCAAACCTAGATAATAGGTAATGATACTTTCAACTTGAGCAAATTAAAAGAAGAAAGAGTTATGTAGGGTATGTTATTAGCATCTTGTAGTTATGCAAAAAGGTTGTCAGCTACCCCACTATATAGCCTTCATGATCCTTGAAGAGTCTTTATTTTAAGTTTATGACGGGTAAGTCTAGCTGAGTACATTCTCGTACTCAGGGTTCTACTCCCATGTTGTTTTGCAGATGGTCAAATGTACTATGGTTATTGCATCCTTTGTCTATACCCAGCCATGGGTGATGACTAGACCAAGGGCGATGGTCACTCCGTCTTCTCTTCTGCTTTTGTGGGAATGATCGAACTATGGCACTGTATCAGACTAAGTGTGTGTGTTGTATTTTCAAACTATGAAGCTTCCGCTACCTATGAACTTGGTTTGTAATAATTCTAAGAACTCCGATGTATTTTATGAATGTTGTAATCTGGATGTATTTGTGGATGGCAACCGCTAAACTTATTACGATCTTGGCTGTTTGTACGCTATGTGGTTTGAAATCCTTCGAGATTTCACGGACTACCGGGATTATATAGGCTTAAGCTCGATGGTTTGACTATGCAAATGGTCACTGTTAGGCTTAATCTCTTATAGTTTGGTCGGTTCTGTTACAAGCCTTGTCGAAAAGCGTTCCCTACGAGGGTCCGCGGAGCAGCGTGGTGGCCACAAGCCCCCGAGTGTAGATCCTCGAGGAGTTTTCGGCCTTCTTCTATGGTGATGCAACGCTGCAAGATCCCCGTCGGGCTTCGTTGATATAGCTCATTGTCTTCGCCATAGATTACATATGACTTGGCCTGTCGAGCAATACAGCGGGCCTCGGATCGGTCTTCTGGTAGTTCGCAGCAGATTAGGCAGTCGAGGAATGGTGTGCGCCAGTCAAACGGTCGACCGGGCCGCTGTTCCACCTCTATTACCTTAGCTGCCATTAGTAGCGCTTCGACGGCATCGATTTGCTAGGCAGGAGCGGTTTCGACACTAGCCCCCGAGCCCAAGTCGACGGAAGGCTCATGCAGATCTTTCGAGAACGCGTCAGGTGGGACCGTGCCTCGAGTCGACGCGATCTTAGCGAGTTCGTCGGCCGCCTCGTTGTAGCGTCGGGCGATATGGACGAGCTCGAGGCCATGAAACTTGTCCTCGAGTCAACGGACTTCTTTGCAGTACGCCTCCATTTTCGGGTCGTGGCAGTTTGAGGCTTTCATCACTTGGTCGATGACGAGTTGGGAGTCGCCTCGAACGTCGAGGCGTCGAACTCCAAGCTCGATGGCGATCTTTAAACCGTTGACAAGGGCCTCGTACTCTGCAACATTGTTGGACGCGGCAAAATGAATCCTGATGACATACCTCATATGAACACCCAGAGGCAAGATGAATAGCAGGGCCGCCCCAGCTCCTGTTTTCATGAGAGACCCATCGAAATACATCGTCCACAGCTCAGCCTGAACTTGGGCCGGGGGGAGTTGGGAGTCAGTCCATTCCCCGACGAAATCCACCAGGGCCTGTGACTTGATAGCTTTGCGGGGTGCATAAGTGAGGGTCTCACTCATGAGCTCGACCACCCACTTAGCGATTCTTCCCATGGCCTCCCGACTTTGGATGATCTCGCCCAGGGGGAAGGACGAGACCACCGTGATAGGGTGGCCGAGGAACTAATGTCGTAGCTTGCGTTGGGCGAGGATCACAGCGTAGATTAGCTTCTGGATTTGCAGGTAACGCGCCTTGGTCTCTGAGAGCACCTCGCTGATGAAAAAACTGGCCTCTGGATTGGCAGCGCGTGCCCCTCCTCCTGCCTCTCGACCACTACCGCTGCACTGACGACCTGGGTCGTCGAGGCAACATATAGAAGCAGAGGTTCTACAGGTTGAGGTGGGACTAGGACTGGTGCAGAGGTTAGCGTTTTCTTCAAGTTATCGAGGGCTTCCTCGGCCTCTGGGGTCCAAGAGAAACGCTCGACTTTCTTCAAGAGTCGGTACAGTGGCAACGCCTTTTCTCCCAACTTCGAGATGAAACGACTCAGCGCCGCTAAGCATCCCGTGACTCTCTGCACGCCCTTGACGTCTCGGATTGGCCCCATCCTCGTGATGGCCGAGACTTTCTCAGGGTGGGCCTCGATGCCGCGCTGTGAAACGATGTAACCTAGGAGCATGCCTCGAGGTACGCCGAAAACGCACTTCTCGGGGTTGAGCTTGATTGGGTTGGCGCGTAAGCAGCTGAAAGCAATTTCGAGGTCCTGGATCAAGTCTCCGCGTCGCTTTGACTTGACGACGATGTCGTCGACATAGGCCTCGACCGTCGACCCTATGTGCTTGCCGAGTATGTGGAGCATGCAGCGCTGATATGTTGCTCCCGCATTTCGAAGCCCGAACGGCATAGTTACATAACAATACATTCCAAAAGGTGTGATGAAATATGTCGCGAGCTGGTCGAACTCTTTCATTTTTATTTGATGGTAACCAGAATATGCATCAACAAAAGAAAGGGTTTCACATCCCGCAGTTGAATCAACAATTTGATCGATACGTGGTAATGGAAAAGGAACTTTCGGACATGCTTTATTTCAACTTGTATAATCGACACACATCCTCATTTTCCCATTCTTTTTCTTAACTAGTACAGGATTTGCTAACCAGTCGAGATGGTGAACCTCCTTGATGAATCCGGCCGTCAAAAGCTTGTCGATTTCCTCGCCAATGATCTTGCGCTTCTCTTCGTCGAAGCAGCGCAACCGCTGCTTCACTGGCTTGGAACCGGCTCGAATCTCCAAGGAGTGCTCGGCGACTTCCCTCTGTATGCCTGGCATGTCCGAGGGACTCCATGCAAACATGTCGGCGTTCGCACGGAGAAAGTCGACGAGCACGGCTTCCTATTTGGGGTCGAGGTCAGCGCTGATCGTCAGCGCCTTGCCGTCAGAGTTGTTGGGGTCGAGCGGGATCTTCTTGGTTCCTTCCGCCGGCTCGAAGCTGCCCGCGTGGCGCTTGGGCTCTGGAGCCTCAGCGGCCAGGGCCTCGAGCTTCGAGACGAGCTCGGTGGAACCTTCGACTGCCTCCCCATACTCGACGCATTCGACGTCGCACTCGTACGCGTGCTCGTAGGAGGAGCTGACGGTGATGACGCCCTTGGGCCCGGGCATCTTTAGCTTCAAGTACGTGTAGTTGGGAATTGCCATGAATTTGGCGTAGCCGGGGCGTCCGATGATGGCATGGTACATGCCTCGGAACCCCACCACCTCAAAGGTGAGGGTCTCCTTTTTGAAATTGGCCGCCGTGCCAAAGCAGACCGGTAGGTCGATTCGACCTACCGGCAATGCCTTCTTCCCTGGTACGACGCCGTGGAATCCACCGGCGCTTGGCTGGAGCTACGTCCTGTTGATGCCTAGGAGGTCGAGGGTCTTGAGGTAGATGATGTTGAGGCTGTTGCCGCCGTTCATCAACACCTTTGAAAGCCTGCTGTTGACGATGATGGGGTCGACGACGAGCGGGTAGACGCCAGGGGTGACTACCCTGTCGGGGTGGTCGTCTCGGTCGAAGGTGATGGGGGTGCTCAACCAGCTAAGGTACTGGGGCACCGCCATCCTTGCTGCAAAAACCTCACGACGTTCCCTCTTGCGTTGCCTTGCAGTCAACTGTGTCGAGGGTCCATCAAAGATCATGTAGCAGTCATGGACGGCGGGGAAGCCGTCGTCGTCTTTGTCGTCCCCCTTGTCGCCGCTCTTCTCCTTCTTTGGGTCGTCGCGGGCGTCCTTCTTGAACCCTAAACCGTCGAAATGCTTTTTCAGCATACGGCAGTCCTCGAGCTTGTGGTTTGCCCCCACCCTTGTGGTAGGGGCATGGCTCCTTCAGCATCTTGTCGAAGATGGCCCCTTCTGGGGGCCCTCGAGGCCTTTTGCGCTCCATGGCGGCGACGAGATCGTCATCAAGGTCTTCCCGCTGGAATGGTCGGGCCTTCTTCTTCTTTTTGTTCTTCTTGGGTCGTCGACTGGGGCCCTCATCATCATCAGCGGGCGACCTTCCTTTCCTTCCTTCACAGCTGAAGAAGGCGCCGACCGCTTCTTCCCCTGTGGCATAGTTTGCCACTACGTCCATCAGCTCGTCGATGGTCTGAGGGCGATTCCAGCCTAGTTCCCGCACCAAGTCCCGACTGGTGGTACCAAAACGAAGGCCAGGATGACGTCGTGGTCGGGGATGTGTGGCAGCTCGGTGCGCTGCTTCGAGAAGCGTCGAGCATACTCTCGGAGGGTTTCTCCTGACTTCTGGTTGCATTTGCTGAGGTCCCACGAGTTGCCGGGTCGTATGTAGGTTCCCTTGAAGTTGCCCTCGAACACTCTGACCAAATTAGCTTGTCATAGATCTGGTTGGCCGGGAGCTCCTCGAGCCATCTGCGGGTGGTGTCGGAGAGGAAGAGTGGCAGCTGTTGGATGATGGCTCGATCGTCCCCTCGAGCGCCTCCTAGCAGATAGGCCAGCCTGAAATCTGCCAGCCACAGCTCTGGCTTAGTCTCGCCGTTGTACTTTGCAATGCTGGTCGGGGGTCGAAACGGGCTGGGCAACAGCGTGCTGCGGATCGCCCTGCTGAACACCCGAGGGCCTGGAGGCTCTGGGGCCATTCGATCCTCATCGCTATCGTACCTCCCGTCGCGATGGGTGCTGTAACCTCGCTCTTCCGTGTCCCCGTACCGACAGCGACGATTCTCTTCAATATCGCGTCGTGCATCGTGTCGTCGTTGGTTGTCGATGGGGAGAACGGGCACGGTCTTTTTTCCTCGAGGTGGTGGCTGCTGATGGAGTGATACCTCCTTTTCGTTCTGGGCTGGCTCATCACGCTTTTCAGTAGCCGCCCCTCGACGTCAGGAGGCCGAGCTCTCTGCTTGCTGAACTGCCGCCACCTGGAGCAGAGTCTGCACCTCATCTCGGATGCGCCATGCTTGGGGGTTCGACGGCTCTGGCATGTTTCGCAGCAGCATTGTTGCTGCCACAATGTTCTGGCCTGCTCGAGGGAAATAGCTGACGGGCTGTTCAGGCTCTGCGTCTCCGACGATCTGCCGATGTACCTCTTGAGCTCGTCAGCGGACACTTCCACTAGGTGGGTAAGGCAGGTCCTGTTTGAGGATCTGCTCAAGCAGAACAAGGCGCTCACGATCCTCGTCAAGCTTTGTCTTGAGCTCTTGTAGCTGCGCAAGTTGCACGGCTCTGTCCTCCTGAGGAGGGGGGTTGACCTGTCCGCCATTCCCAGGTGTCCTGGGGTCTTCCCTTGCTACAGGGGCTCGACCGCCAGCAGTGGCATCCTGCGTCTCGTCGGTGGTTTCTACCGCCCCGTCGATATGATAGCATTCCCTAGTAGGGTCGTAGCTATCGGTCTCGGAATCGGAGTCTGGCTCGGCGGCATAGAAACATCCACGTCCCTCCTTCCAGCAGCCGCTGCCTGAGTGAGGTGATCGTGTACCGCCTAGGGCCTAGGCGGCGGAGGCCTCGTACCTGGGAGAAATCGGGCAGCTCAGACGTCCGCTGTTGCACTCCGGTGTCGCGTGGGATGACCATTGGTCTTTCCACGTATATCTGGGCGTTTGGACATATTGTCCTGGCGAGCGATGCCGCGGCATTGTCCAGGCCGAACGGCAATGCTCTTCTTGGGGCGACCAGCCCGTGTGGAAGTAGCCTGGCGGTGGGGGAGAGCACGCGGGGCGCGTCACCTCCTGTCGTCGTGTGATCCTTGCGGTGCCGAGTCGTCATGCCTGTGGCTTCGGCGCGTGGTGCCGTCGGCTCCTGTGTCACCTCCTGCCTGGCACGAACCGTCGGTCGTGACGAGGCAGAAGGGCGACGATGGTGCTGTCCACGCCTCTTCTTGGGCGGGGAGGCGTGATGGCGAGGGCGTCTCGGGGCCCTCGTCCGTGCTGGCACAACGCGGGCTCCTCTCGGTCCTTTAATTGAGAGCAAGACCAAGTCGTAGCCGGAGCCAGTAGACATGAACTCGAGACTCCCAAACCAAATCACCGTGGAGCGCGGAATCGGCAAAATGAGAGTGGCCATCTAGAAAGGAATGGGAAATCGGTGAAAAAACACGCAGGACCCCTACCTGGCGTGCCAACTGTCGGTGTTTTCCCCGCGGGGGGTCACACCAATGAGTGAATTTGTATGCGTGCTCCCCTTTCCAGATGGTGATGCAAAAAGACACAAAGATTTATCCTGGTTCGGGCAAGAGAAGGCCCTACGTCCAGCGGGGGAGGAGAGTTTGTATTATTCTGCACCTAAGTGCTTGTACAGGGGTGAATACAAGCGTGGTATGAAGTAAGATGGAGTGAGCTTGCACTGCTGCGTATGGCTTGGGTGTTGTGTTGTGGTGTCTTCCCGGGTCTCCCCTTTTATAGTTCCAAGGAGGAGCCTGGGGTATAAGTATAGTCGTCAGAGTAGGGGTCGATAGAGGTATGGCACGCGGACCTACTCGAGGCCTCCGTACCGGCATGGTCTCGAGCCGTCCCATCTTGGTAGCCTGATGATGATTACGCGTGCCCCTGTATCCTGCTCTGTGCACCATCTTGGACTGGCTTATCTGCTGCACGCCTGTACGTCACGGCGGCGGCTACGTCGGGGCGGTCGTAGTGTTGTCATTCGACGCCCAACCCTTCCCCAGGAAGGAAACGTGCCTGGTCGAGGGTCGGTCGCTGTGTAACACCTCACCAGCCAGAGCGCTGACCTTGGACGTCTCGAGGGGGTCCTGATTAGACGTTCCGACCGTGCTTCCTGCGTCCTGACACGCCTTGGGTTATTTGGTGGGGAAGGCTGTAAAAAGAATGATGGGACGGGTGACTGTTCCCTATCACGCTTCCCGTGACCTGCGTGTTAGGTGAGAATGCGACAGGCGCATTAAATGCCCTGGTCCCCGTGCCTGCGTGAGGCGGCGGGCGGCGTCCTTGCGCTTGACGCCTTCCGATTCACTCGAGCCTACTTCCAAATTCGACAGTGGCCAGCGCTCGAGCCCCGATTGATTCGCTCGACACCCTTTCCGTCTTCGAGGCTACGGTCATCGATGACCGTATGCGTGACTGGGCAGAGCGTCGAGTTGGAGGCCTCGAATTGTGTATGGATAATACCGACATGGACATCAGTTGGGGTACCCCTTACTGATATCCTTGACAATGTTGATCCCCACAACAGGATTATAGAGAGCATCAAATTGATCAGAATCATAAGCACAACGTATAGTTATAGGAGGTGTGTCTAAACGGATCACATCAGAGGAAAGCTCTGACTCCTCCAACCATTTGCTACTCATGACTGAGATAAGCTCTCTCAATTGATGTTCACTTGGCAAACAAATCCTAAATGGCCGTTTTGGGGTATGTCTATAGAATAGTAGTTTGAAATGTTTCCAAAATCGGCAAAAAGATCAGATTCTATATCCAGCATGAAATCAGGTGGTGGAATTTCTTCCTTTTGTGGCTTAGAACTTGGGATAACTAAAGTAGATGGAGAATTTGGCAGAGTGTCTACTTCGGCTTCGTGGGTTTCATCATGAAGGGTATTATCCATCTCAGCTTCTAGGATTCTATCTAGGATCGCTCTAGCGTCATCAGTAGGGATGCGAAAGAAAGAACCTCTAGACATTGTATGTAGCATTTGTTTATGGTCTTTCTGAAGACCTCGAAAAAATGAAATAAAAGAATAGGGTCTTCAAGATTAAGTTTTGGACCAGATTCTAAAAGGTCAGAAAAATGTTTCCAGGATTTTGCCTAAGTTTTATTATCTTTTTGTTTAAAAGATAGGACTTCGAGTCTAAGGTCGCCGATACGGTCGTGGGAATAAAAATCTGACAAAAGTTGGCTCATAAGACTCCCCATTCACCTCGTTGTTGACTTACCTTCTGACTAGACCATCGTCTAGCTTCTCCCCTTAAAGAAAAAGGAAAAATCTTCCAACGCAAAGTTTTATCAGAAATGCCTTCAATGCGAAGACAATAACATGTTTGTTCAAAATCTGGGTTTTCGTCTTCCTTTCCGGGAAAAGATAGGTTTTGAATCATGGCAATCAACCTCGAACTTAACCTATACTGGGATGTATGGATAGGCTGTGATGGCTCCCATGGTAAAAGGTTAGTTACTGAGGGTGTTGCAGATTCATAGATCGATTTAGAGTTTTGGTTTTCCATAAGGTAAAAATAAAGAAATAAAATAAGTAAAAGGATAAAAGTATATATACAAGCTAGTAGTAAGATCAAGGTTATCTCAGCAAACCGTCTTTCTCACCGGCAGCGGCGCCAGAAATGCTTGTTGATGTTTGGTAACGCAATCAGGAATTAATCCGCAAGCGCACGGATATCGGTGAGCACTTCACCCGGGATGTTATCCATAGTATCGTATTTATATTTTTACCACTAGAAGAAAGTGTGCATCTGACTAACCAGATCTATTACTACTAACCTTTAGGCTACAACCACTATGACTTGATGTGAGTGATGTATAGAGAATACTTCAGCTGCACCCTCGTTCTAACCTTGGTAAGGATGATCTACTGCTTTGTTGGGGAGGCTCACGGAATGTAGACACCACAGAGGATGTTCGACCCGCACCTATAAACCCTATCGATCCTGCTAACGGAATTATGGGCTACAAAGGTAACTCGGAAATGCCACGTTCCTTGCTACTACCACGGTCCGGCTAGACAGGGGATATCTATGAGTATCCTAGCCCAAACACCACGTTTACGCTAGAGATGATTACTCTAAACTCTACGCGAAGAGATCAAAGTAAACTCATAAACCAAAGAACAATAAAACAAAGAACTTACTAGAATTTAGAAGTCGAAATACTGAAGAATCCTAGGAGCAAGCCTCGGGTTAAGAGACTTGATCCCACAAGTACAACCTCGGAGTAGACACCGACAGGCCAGGCTTCCTCCGATCTACACCTCCACTCTATCTCTCTCAATCTAGTAGAACTAATTCTACTCTCACATTGGATGCTAAGCCCTATGAGGTTGGAACCCTAAAGGAACCTCTCTCTATGAATCCTCTCTGGAAAATATGCTAATGAATAATGGGGATTGCCTTCTCCAGGGGCCAGGGGCCCTGCTTATATAGTCCCTTCAAGTGAATCTGGGCTGTTGGATCAAACCGACCTTGATTGAATGGTTTTCCTTGATCCTCAGAGGCGGTGGAGCATAATCCGCGAGACTCATGCTGATTGGCCAGCAGAGGAGGGCGGGCGCCCTGCCTGTGGGCCCGCTCGGCCTCCCGCTCATTCGTGTGGCTTCTAGAACCTTCTAGACCGAGGAAAATTGGCGCACAAGTTAATATCTCTATGTAAACCTGACGTGTGGGCCTTTCTTCCATATTTCCTGATAACCCCCTGCAGAAATAGATAAACAGCCAAACTCATGGAATTCTATCAGATCAAACCCTCATTCTAGGTGTTGCTTGTATATTGGTCCTTTTCCTTATTTATTTGATGATTGAAATTGATACTTAAGAACCGTCAACACATACCAATATATGTTTTCTTCCCAAGTGTTCCCTTTCCGCTGAGTCTGCCCTCGTGTCGAGATTCAGGAATGCCAATTGGGTCAAGGTCTGGAATAAAGTCAACACAGAACTCTATGACCTCCTCTGTTCTGTAGCCCTTGGCAATGCTTCCTTCTAGCCAGGAACGACTATGGACATATTTCTTTAGGACAACCATGAATCTCTCGAAGGGGAACATGTTGTGTAGGAACACAGGACCAAGAATACGAATCTCTTTGATCAGATGAACTAGGAGGTGTGTCATGATATCGAAGAAGGATGGAGGGAACACCAACTCAAAGCTGATGAGACATTGAACGACATCATTCTGCAAAGTAGCTAGTTGCTCTGGATTGATTGCCTTCTGAGAAATTGCATTGAGGAATGCACATAGCTTTACGGTGGCTAGACGTACGTGTGGAGGTAAAATTCCTCTTAAAACCACCGGAAGCAATTGCGTCATTAGAACGTGACAGTCATGGGACTTTAAGTTCAGGTATTTCTTCTCTGGCACATTAATTATTCCCTTGATATTGGAGGAGAATCCAGATGGGACCTTGATGCTGTTAAGACATTCAAACATGCTTTCCTTCTCTTCTTTGCTCAGAGTGTAGCTAGCAGGGATTAAGTAATGATGTCCATCATGTGTCTTTTCTGGATGTAGGTTGTCTCGTTCTTTCATGTGCTGCAAGTCTTGTCGTGCTTCAAGTGAATCCTTAGACTTCCCGTAGACACCCATGAATCCGAGCAAGTTCACACAAAGATTCTTTGTCAGATGCATCACGTCGATCGCGTTGCGGACCTCTAGGACATTCCAGTAAGGTAGCTCCCAAAATATGGATTTCCTCTTCCACATGGGTACGTGTCCCATAGCGTCCTTGGGAATAGGTTCGCTGCCTCATCCCTTTCAAAATACCACTTTTATATCCTTGACCATTTCGACTACATCATCCCCGGTTCGATTGAGAGGCTTGGTCCGGTGGTCTGCCTTGCCTTTGAAATGCTTGCCTTTCTTTCGTACTAGGTGGTTTACAGGAAGAAACCGACGGTGGCCAAGGTACACGACCTTTTGACATTTTTTCAAAAATACACAGTCAAGGTCTTCATAACAATGTGTGCATGCATTATATCCCTTGTTTGACTGGCCTGAAAGATTACTCAGAGCTGGCCAATCATTGATTGTTACAAATAGCAATGCTCGCAGGTCAAAGTGCTCTTGTTTGTACTCATCCCACACGCGAACTCCTGGTTTGCTCTATAAAAGTTGAAGTTCCTCAACTAATGGCCTCAGGTAGACATCTATGTCGTTGCCAGGTTGCTTCGATCCTTGGATAAGCACCGACATCATAATAAACTTCCGCTTCATGCATAGCCATGGAGGAAGGTTGTAGATACATAGAGTAACTGGCGAAGTGCTGTGACTACTGCTCTGCTCACCAAAAGGATTCATACCATCTGTACTTAAGGTGAACTGCAAGTTTCTAGCATCATCTGCAAAATCTGGGAATTCTCTGTCTATCGCTCTCCACTGGGATCCATCGGCAGAGTGTCTCAGCATATTGTCTATCTTACGGTCTTCTTTATGCCACCACAACAACTTTGCATTGTCCTTGTTTCTGAATAGACGTTTTAATCGTGGTATTATAGGAGCATACCACATAACCTTGGCAGAAATTTTCTTCCTATGACGTTCTTCACCCTCAACATCGCCAGGATCATCTCACCTGATCTTATACCGTGATGCCTTACATACTGGACATGCATCCAAATTCTCGTATTTCTCCCCACGGTAGAGGATGCAGTCATTAGGACATGCGTGTATCTTCTGGATTTCTAATCCCAAAGGGCAGACAACCTGTTTTGCTTCATACGTAGTGGTAGGCAATTTGTTGCCTTTTTGAAGCATCTTTTTTATGATCTTCAATAACTGCCCAAATGCCTTGTCAGATGTACAATTCTTTGCCTTCCATTGCAGCAATTCCAGTGTGGTACCCATCTTTTTTTTGCCCCTCTTCAGCGGTGGGATATAGCGATTTCCTGTGGTCCTCTAGCATGCGCTCAAACTTGGCTTTCTCTTTCTCACTTTCACATTCTCTTTGTGCATCACAGATGGCATCACCAAAAGCATCATCGCCCCGATCATCTTCTACTGCTACCTCTTCTTCATTATCTCCCCCCATTGCAACATCATTGAAGCCACCGTATTGAGCAATAATGTTGGCGTGGTCCAATTCTTCTTCTTCACCTTCATCTATTATAATCGCGCTTTCTCCATGCTTGGTCCAACAAATATAGTTTGGTACGAAACCAAACTTTAATAAGTGCGAATGAAGAGTTCTTGAGTTAGAATATTCCGTCAAATTCTTGCACACAGCACATGGACAGCACATGAAACCGTCCCTCTTATTTGTCTCAGCCACACTTAAGAAATAGTGCACGCCATTAATGAACTCTTCAAAGCGCCGATCGGCATTATACATCCAATTACGTGTTACCATCTGCATTAAATATAACATATATATTATGAAACCATGCACACATATAGTTTCTCATCTTATTGCACAACATATCTAACACACATAGTTGATTAATTCAAGCAAGCTTGGCTACAACAAATACAATCGCAACTAGCACTAAAAAAATCAAAACTAAAATCACTTAAGCAAAATCCTTACCAAAGGCATTATGTGATTGCCTTTCAACCTTACCACTGAGGATGAGAGTGGAGTTTTGGGCAGGTATAAAGGTGGGCGTACTTACGACACTTGTATTGCTGAGTCAAAGCCCGGACCATGAGGAGATACAAATCATACACCTTGATTGAAATGTGCAAGTGTGTGGAGCATGAGGAATTGGTGGAAATCCTAATTCTAAATTTTTTTGGTCACTCCTTTGCATCATGACTCTCTTTTATTTGGAAGATAAGAGAGAGAGGAAGAGGAAAACATATGGGCTCTATCTCTTAATATTTTTTTTTCATGACGGGGACTTTTGATTTTTTTCTTTCTTTCCCGTCTATGTCTTTTTGGCTTTTCTCTTTGGATATTTTTTTCAACTATAGCCCATATGTTTTGATGAATGGAATCAGAGAAATTTAAAGAGATGTCATGAGGACAAAAAGTAAGGAGTGAATTTGGGGATGCGCAAATCTCAGGATGAGAGTTTGGCATTTTTATTTGATGTAAAACTAAGGCACAACTCTCAGGATAAGAGTTGGCAAAAATTTTTGGTGGATGGAAGGGTGCATGTTGTGCGCGACTTCTCAGTGTAAGAGTCGGCTTTATTTGTTGGGTGTAAGTGAATCTCAGTCATGGGTGCATGACCATAATCTCACTCTAGGATCTCAGAGATTTGACCCGACTCAAAGTTCTGCAAGCCGCATATGACTAAAGGTTTTAAGAACTGAGTAACAAGTCATCTGGCCTTGGTAGGTATTTCATAATCATTGAGGAACCCTTTGTTTTAAATTTTTGAAAAGAAAACTCCGGATGTCAAGTTTCTCTTAAGACAAAGTCATAGCAAAGTCTATTTGTACCATATCATGTCTCGCAACAACTTAGAAAAGGATCATGCATTCGCAACCCACAAGATTTCAAGTTTTAAGAATAGGACATTTTTAGCCAACAAACTTAAATCTTGATGAAGACTAAGTTATAACTTAGACACTAAAGAATTATAGACAGATCAACTATTCATCATTTCAGCAGAAGAGCAACTATTCATCATTGAAGTGCAAGAAAATAAGATACATGTTACCTCTGTGGGGGTTCTCCCCCAAGCTAGCTTATTGTTGCGGGCCCTGGAAAATCCAATAGACCGTAGCAATGCCAACTGCTCCTCGTGCCGTCGACGGTTTGCGTCCTATAGGTCCACGAAGCTCTGCTGGGTCTGCTGATGCCACTAGGTGGAAGTCTGGATGTGGGCATTCAGCGTACCCTGAATCTGTTTTTGCTGGAGCTCCAGTCCACCCATGCGAGTGTTGAGGGAGTCTAGGGTGACCTGAGGGCGAATAGGAGGTGGCATGTCTTCTTCATCTAGGGTGTGCTCCTGATGTGGTTGCCCAGATCCTCCTGCCTCGTGTGAATGCTGTCCCTTGGAGCCTCCTGCTCCGTACATCTCCTGCCAGCCCGAGCCTCCTGCCTCATATGGTGAAGGAACATACCCCATACCATAACCATACCCAGGGGTGAACCCAGGTGTGGTCATAGTTGGGGACCATCCCCTCTCTGGTGCAGCTGGTGCTGGCGTAGGCTGGGTTGGCTGAGCTTGCTGTGCTGCCTCCTCTTGCCTCATCCTGCGTGATTCCCTACGAGAAGCAGAACTCCTACGAGCTTCTTCTTTCTCAACAAGCTCGAAGGTGAGAGATGGGCAAGTATATAAAGCGAGATTCGGGTTAGATAACAGAATCTCGTTTATATATCCCAGAAAATAAAACACAAAGCCATTTCCGGATGTATTGCGCTTGATCACATGGGCTTGTGCCAGATAACGCTCATTAATCATGATGTGAGGAGAGGTAAGGTAAACAATAGAATTAGCAGCCTGTGGATTACACTAGCAGCAAGACGAGTGATGAGTGAAGTGCACAAGATAGGTGTGGCAGTTTTAAAAGAATGCAACCAATGCTTAACAATTTCATAAACAGGTGCAACTTTGATTTTCTTAAGCATGGCATAAAGCATCTTCAACTCAAGATCCAAAACCAGATGGGTATCATCCCTAGAGAAAAAAGAACAAGCAAGCCACTTATGCAAAAGCCTAAGTGTGGGATGATGGATGTTGTTGGCATTGGGTTGGAATTTTCCCACAACGTTTTGTCCCGAGATCAGGTGCCAGAAACTATGACGATTATAACCAGAGAGGGAAAAATCCAAATTGATAGAGCAGCGTGCATTAAAGCCTAAGTGTGCCGCCACATCTTTCCAAAAGAGAGAGTACTCAATGCCAAAGCAACGGAAAGAAATACCATTGTCGACGATTTGCAGAGTGCCCAAAAATTGGATCGTCAGAAGACGTGATCCAAGCTCATGAACGGGGGCAACTCGACTCCAACCAACATGACCGAAAATGGTATTAAATTGTACATCAATACCTATCTGTTTGAGGAAGATGGGGACGAAAGTCGGCGAGTGTAGGAATACGCGTTCCTTCAGGAGCTCGTACGCCTGCTTCTCCGGATCACTCTCCAAGTCGATGAAGGGGGCGTCGGCTTCGTTGATGGCATGGCTGGTGAGCGTCTCCCCTTCATCTTGAGATGGTTGACCCTCTTGTGCAGGAGCACTCGAGCTGGATCCCCTGCGCGAGCGACGACCTCTCTGGAGTAGCCCGGAAACTCGATCACCGATTCCACTCATGGTGGGTAGCTAGCACTTTGAGCTTGAGCAAGAGGTTGTGCAGATTTTTCTTGCACAAAAGCTTATGTGGGCAAGAGTGAAGAATGGTGGAGCAAGTGGAAGATGGAGGGAGTGAAGAAAATATGAATGTGAGAGGGGTGAGGTGCTCCACCCGGGATCCTCTCTATTTATAGAGCTGATCGCAGGCGCGGGAGCCCCCTCCACAACGGTCACTAGCCGTTGCGAGAAGGCGGCGGCCAATAGCAGTTGGGCAGGGTGCGGCCGCAACTAGGTGCGCCCGCAGCCTGGTGGGCCCCACTCTGCCTCCCCTTTTGGCAATGCCCTCCAACGGCTACTCGAAGAGAGTAGTCGGTTGCTGATGGGTCTGGTTCGGAAACTTGCTCCAGATTTTGATTTTCCACAAATTTATTCCAAACTTTTTATTTTTCAAAAATAATATAAAAATAAGATTTGAAAATCTAAAAGCCTTTAAAAACAAGAAATGATTTTTATAAGATTTTTGGAGAAACTTTATTTTAGACTAAAACAAGGAATTTTATAAAATGAGAGAGAGGTAGAAAATAAAATATTTTTTATATACTTTTTATAAACATAAAAACTTTCTTCTCCTTTTTTTAATGAGGATTAGAATATAATACCTGAGTGGGGGCACCTCCCCCTAGCCTGGATGATAGTGCGGGCCTATCAGATACAAATTCTTTCCTTATATTTATATAAATATGTATTTTTTTTGATAAATACCGAAGAACTTTCGGTAAGGGCACAACGTTTATAGTCCGTTGGCGAGACTCTTCTTCCTTCATTTCCCTGTAGCTGCATGAACAAACTCAGAGGAAGGTTCGGGTTGCCCCGGAATCTTCCCTGTGTCATTGACAGGGATAGAAGCAGCTATCTGAGCCATCTGTGTTTCTATCATTTTATTAAAGCTAGTTTGATTTTTAACAGACGAAGAAAGAGCTTCAAGCTTAGCATTTATATTTTCAAAAACTTTGTCGTTAAAGGACAGCTTCTTGGTAAGATTCTCATTGATCTTAGCTTGTCCTAGAACGAGATCTTTCAAGGAAGGTTGATTTCAAAAAGAGTTTGAGAAGTTATTACCTTGTGGGCGGTGCTGATTGTACCACCCACTGTTACCTTATTGAGGTGGCCTATACCCGTTGTTGATGAATGAAGCTTCTTCTTGGGTCTCAGGGCAATTGTTCCCTGAGTGGCCATTGTCACCACAGACTTCACACGATGTGTGTGAGTCTATGGCTTGGACGGTGTTGGCATTGATTATAGTGCAGTCCACCTTCTGTAACAGCAAGTCGATTTTTGCGGCCAACAGCTCCGTCTCCTTGGCGGACTGTGAGCCTTTTTGTGGTTTCCTTCCTTCTCCCCAACTTTGGTTCGCCACCATCTTCTTGATGAGGGCGGTAGCTTGGGCAATGGTGAGAGAAAGGAAAGCATCTCCAGCTGCGGCATCAACGAGCCCCTTTGACAAGGCCGTAAGGCCTTCGTAGAAGTTCTGGAGCACTAGCCAGTCTTCCATTCCATGCTGAGGACAGGCCCGGATGTACTCCTGGAGCCTTTCCCATGCTTCGGGGATGGACTCTAGTGAAGACTGCTGGAAGTTGGAGATCTTCCCCCTTAGAGCACTGGTTTTGCTCATGGGGAAGAATTTAGCGAGGAATGCTGCGGAACACTTGTTCCAGGTGTCTACAGCTTCCTTGTTCTGGTAGAACCACTATTTCACCTTTCTCGTGAGGGAGAAAGGAAACAGACGGAGCCTGATGCTGTCTTGTGTGACGTCTTTGATGACGATAGTGTCGCACAACTCAAGGAAGTGTTGAAGGTGAGCGTTGGCATCTTCGCTTGGCAAGCCACAGAACCGACTTGCCTGCACTATCGAGATGAGGCCAATACGGATCTCGAAGTTGCCATTCCCAACATTGACAGCGGGAGTGGAGTAGTCACGAAGAGTCTTGGCCATCACGAAAAGTACGGTTGGTGCAGGGGTGATTGGTTTGTCTGCCGGTGACGTAGCAGAGGATGAAGTGATGAATGCCTTTTTCTTCCCTACTAGTTTCTCTGGATTACTGAGGAAGTTGTCCGGCAGGTCAAAACCAGTCATACACTATCCTATTTTCATTCCAATAAAAAGATGGAAGAAAACAACAAAGTTAGCATGTTTAAACTATGACTACCCATGCTTATTATGTAATCAATGTTATTTCCAGCAAGATGTTAAATGCCTTCCTCGGCAACGGTGCCAGAAATGCTTGTTGGCATTTCTTAGCGAAATCACTAAAGATAGAGTTTGAGTCCATCCCTAATGATAACACTAGAAACGTTCTTGGCATATCTTAACCACCATCACTTCAAAATGATAATCCAAGGCTCTTTACGGCGCGGGCCTAGGTAGTGCAGTCTGGTACTGATGATTAGTAATGCCAGATTGGCCTTCCTAACCATCCTTACTTACGATATGCAAAGCTGTGGCCCGGTGCCGGGTGAGTGCACAAGGATTACAATCTTAAGTAAAGGTACTTAGGTGCGCCAATCAATAGCTCAGTATGAAATAAGAATAACTCTACAAGCGCACAGAACTATCATTGTAGCATTTCAACCCGTAAATGGGTGTCGTATTTATAATTCCCGTAGGAAGGCATTTATATCTAGCATGGTTATAACATGATTACATATTAAAATGCATGGTAGGCATAGAGTAAACAGGGGTAAGATATGATATTTGGAGATAGTGGACACACATCTGGGTCATCCTCAAGGATAAAAGATAAAATAAAGAATAAAAGAATATAACTACTTAGCAGGCATGGTTCGTATATAAGTGTGCTAAGAACTGTTAGTAAGTCATCTAACTAGCATGTCTAGAGATAGGATCAGGTTTGAGATGATAGGGAGATCCCCATAGCTGGTCTGCCAGCAAATAGAGACTTTACATGACTCCTACCGAATATCCGAACGTGGGGGCATACGAAGGATGACACGGCTGTCACCACCCTGCCACCTACCCGTTTGCCCGTGGGATACCCGCATATCCACTGATCTCCGCATACCTGAACACCATGTTCACGTATTTGGAAACAACTCTTAACCCCCGCGGGCCCCAACCCTTCGGATTGACAGGCTTGGTTAAGAGCAACCGGAACGGCCCAGTGAACCATCATCTCATCCCTAATTCTACTTCTATTCATATAAGTTAGATGAACGATGAAGAACAGGGATGAATATATCAAGAACATAGCACAAGAACTAAGAACTAGTTCACATACTATGAACATGATATAGACATAACTATACTCTAGTTCATAAGCACAACTGTATAAAGATAACAAGAACTTGCTCATGGAAGAAGACTGATTATTGTTGACGGTCCTTAAAGCTCACATTTAACCGTCAACTAATCATAGAAAAGGACTTATATGCAACCAACACCTAGACTTAGGGTTTTATGTGACAGAATTCCACGAGTTTTGGTGTTTGTCTATTTCTGCAGGGGGTTATCAGGAAATACGGAAGAAAGGCCCACATGTCAGGTTTACATAGAGATATTAACGTGCTACACAATTTTCTATCATCTAGAAGACTCCAGAAGTCACGGGAATAAAGCGGAAGCCGAGAGGACTCAGGGACAGGGCGCCCACCCTACTCTCTTGGGTGCCCGCCCTCACATAGAGTCCAATCAGGACTCTCTTTCGGGATATTGCTCCACCAACCTAAAGGATCATGGATAACCATTCAATCAATGTCGGTTTGATCCAACGGCCCAGATTCATTTGAAAAGACTATATAAGCAAGGCCCCCTGGCCCCTAGAGATCATACCTCTTCTACAGAATCAAAGCTAGGGTTTCAATTCTTCATCCAAGTAGAGAGGATCCCTCTAGTTCTTCTATTTCTAGTTCTACTTCATCTAGTTCAAGTTCTAGTTCTAGTTCTAGTTAGTTCTAGTTGTAATCTAGAAAATAGGGAGAGAGAAGAGGAGAGCGGAGGAGGAGGAGCCGGATCTGTCGGATCTTCCTCAACATTGTACTTTTGCAGCAATTGGTTCGTTCTTCATCGTTCTCCAGGTTCTTCAATTCATAATTCCTGACTTCTTTAATTACTTTTATTTACATTCAAGTTATTTATTGGATTCCCGCTTGCATCAAGTGCTCTAGTCTTTGAAACGCTAGAGTAGTAATTAATAGATTAGACGTGGTGTTTAGTCTTGCAATTACCTAGAATTGCACCCAATCCTGCGGATTGTTGTGGTAGCCCTAGGGTAGTGACAGCCCTAACGGTCGACGTATTCCACCTCGTTCGGATCGGTGTTTGTAGGACCGTAGTCAGACCTTCCTAGCCCCCTTCTCATCTCTTTCTGTGGTTAGTGCTCTGATGTCCCGCAATAGATAATCTTGAAGTAATTCTTGATTCTTAGATCAACTAGAGAACTCTCAGGAAACTTCCTCTCTTCGTACCAAAAATAATTATATAGTTATCCTTGGGTGATCTTGGATCTTAATTAGTACACTCACGTTCCTTGTGGAAATCAATACTCTGGAATACTCCCGGGTGAAAGCTACATCGGTATCCGTGCGCTTGCGGATTTTGATATTTGCGTTTAAAATACCCAACAAGTTTTCAGGCGCCGTTGCCGGAGAGCGGTAGCTGTGCTAGTTTCGAACCAAGTCATCCATGTATCCTTTTTCTTTTCCTTTTTTACCACACTCACCTTACCATTTTCACCATACGACATGGATTTCACTCTAAGCATCAATGAGCATGGAATTTATTTCATAGCCACTTCATTTACTCCATGCTCATATGCAACATCTTCCCAATCCATTGGTTTTTTCCGACATCACCACATTCGAGATCTCCAACCCCCTCTTCCTTTCTATTTATAAAAACTTTAAAAGGGCGGTTGTCGATGCATATGTCTATAATAAATATTGCAGATCTCGTTGAGTTGATCTTGATATAGGTCAGCGTTGGAGGGGAAACCACTTCACCGACATAAATTGATGGTTTACCAAGGACAAGCTTAGTGTCCTAAAACAAGCACTGATCAGATTGTAACATGAGCTTTTAATTATTTGCAACATTACCTTGTGTGTTGAGCATATAAGGATAATTGTAAAAAAATTCCTTCAGGTATTCTTGTCACTAACCTTTCAGGATTGGAGCAAGAAGATCGGATGAATGACAAGCACAAGGTATGTCCAACCAATCATCATACAACATTGAATTAAATTCATCCAAACTTGAATTTTGCAAAATTCAAGCTTGGGGGAGTACTTTGCATAAAAACATCAATTGCCATGTTGCTATGTTGGTTATCCCTACCTTTGAGACATGCTCAATTTGTTAAATACTAATCACACTACTTCATCTCAACTTGAGTAGATCTCTATAAATGCTCTCATACCACCTTTATTTGCTTTAGAATATGTCTAGGTTTGGAGTAGTTTCATTTATCTCTTAATTAAGCATGGTGCTTAGTTTAGGAATGATGATCTTACTTCCAAGGGGTTCTAAATTAAGCATGGTGCTTAGGTTAAAATGCCCTCCTAAATAAAATTAGACATGGTGTCTAGGTTGATCTTTGAGCCGATAGTATGCTATAGTAGATATTGGATGTTTTGCTGGACTAACCCCTGCAGGAAAACTTTCAATATCGACCTGGGAAGTCCTAAGATAAACTCACATTGCAGATAAAGAGAGAGACGCATGAAGGTTAACAATGTACAAAAGGAAGGCATAGCTCACAAGAGATGATCCATGGAGGGTGCCACAAACACGATGCACAACTGCTAAGAAAGGAAAGCTTCCACAAGGTGATACTGTACCATCACTCTTCAAGTAAGGTAACATCTAAAGGTACTTGTCTATCACTTTTATAAGCTTCTCCTTGGTTCTGGCGTTCACATGGATAAAAGAGACAAACATGTTTGATTTACATCTCTAGATTAACCAATCCAATCGATTCAATATGTTTAGTCCTTCCACCTTTGTGATCCTACACTCCTAATCTTATGAGCTAAAATGTTGCACACGCAATCTTTGGAAGATATATATATAAAAAAACCCTAAGTATAGATAGATTATCTTTCAATTACGTTGAGCGATCTGATCTGACAAATGTTTTAAATACTACACTCATGATCTTATTATCCATCAAATTTGTCTTGCTCACTATGCTTAAGGTTAGAGAAGAACAAATACACTTTTGGTTATGTTGGTGTTTTCCACCAACAGGGCCCATGCACTTGATCTCTACCTTGTCTCTATGAGTAGGTACACTTCGAACAAAATATGAAGGACTTTTACAACTCCCAGACTCCACCAAGTGAAGAACCTAGATCTACGAGCACAAACGCACTGGAGATACTGGACACTCAGGCAATCACTGCCCCGAGGTGCTTGAGGACATAACTACTAGAGTAACCCTGTTGTGGAAGTAATTACTAACCTTCTGCCGGTCAAGAGAGACAATCCAGGATGCCCCGTCATCCCGATCTCCATCGGCATGGTGAACTTTCCAGAAGTGCTCTGCGACTTTGGCTCCAGCGTCAACATTATGCCCGGGGTACTCTATGAAAAAATTCTTTACACATCCTTTAACAGAAACAACCATGTGTTTGCAGCTTGCAGATCAGACACTAAGTTTCCCAAAGGGAATATTGAAGAACCTCTACGTCCGAGTTGGTACCTTGTACGCCCCAGCAGACTTCGTGGTGATAGAGACTGGTACTGATGAGACGGCACCCATCATCCTATGGAGGCCATTCCTGAACACCTCAGGAGCCGTCAGCTACGCTAGTGCGGCCAAGATCAGTTTCTACATAAAGGGAAGGAAGGAGACGTTTTTTTCAAGAACAAGACTACACAAATCCTAGAGCAATTCCGACATGAACCAAGGAAAAGGACCAACAGGAGGAACAGGAACAAGCAAATGTGGACCGAGTCAGCTAAAATGGTCACTGCAGTTCAAGGAGGTCAAGATCGTCGACTTAAGTCACCGTTCCTGACCAAAAAGGACGACCCAGTCACCTATCAGCTCCTGTTCGGAACCATGCCCCTAAAACCGACATACATTCAGCTACAGATGGCAGATCAGACATTCCAGAAGGTTGAAGTTATTGATATAGGAGAAGACGAGTACGATCCACCCATCATCCTTGGGAGACCGTTCCTCAGCACTGTTAAAGCAATCATCTACATTGGAACCGGAGAAGTCCACATGCACTTCCCCTCGGAGAAGGTACACCGCTATTTTACTGACCCTAACTATATAGTTGAAGACTCTAAGCAGGTCAGGACAAGAAGAAGACGACGCAACCGCAACTAGAGAAGGCAAATTATCAAGGACGGATGGGCGGACTATGAAGGAGAAGTGGTAAGGTCGGAAGACATACAACTTGAACAGAACTGTCCTGAGGAGACCGTAGCACCGAGTCAGATGTGGAGAGAGAAGATAGTTATACATGAAGACCAAGCGCCGCCGGAACCACCGACTACGCCATCCAGCGAATCCCAGGACGATTGAAAAAAATAGAGAATCCCGTTCGGAGGACTTAAAAACACCGAACGCCTTGCCAAGAGGTAAATTTGGTAGTTATCTTTTACCTTTGAATTATTTAAAATAGTTTGCTTAGTTAATCAGGTTCATATCATCTTGAAAAGAAAATAAAAATGTTAAAAATAGTAAGCCCCATGTGAGTATGCTCATGGCATAAAACTCATAAGTACATTCACTGTGGTTGTAACACCCCACTGTTATGGTTGCATAAATCACATGCATAGCATAAGCATCATCCTCTACTCAAGCATGTCATGATCATCATCTACCTTGAGTCATACCATTCTATGCAAAAATGAGATTTAAATTGCTTAAATAGGCTCCCTATGCTTATGTTTGAGTGAACCATGCTTGTGTTTGGGTGCTATGCCTTGTTAAATAGTTTATTTATGTTTAACTTAACCTTGGGAACAATGTTCATGTTGATCACTTCTCCAAAATAATCACTTAAGTCATACTTATGCTAATAGGCCCTAGAAAACTCTTTTGCTTAGGTTTTTAAAAAGTGTTTCATAAAATGTTTGCATGGCAAAACTTTCTACAGAAAAGTTGTAGAAAATTTTATAAGGAACAAAAGTTGTTTTATGGCCATCTCATGAAAATGATCACAAATAGCTCAAAATTGACTCACAAGGCAGATTTGGGGCTGTTTCCAACACTTAGGAAATTTTCTAAGTCCTGGAACGAAACTAGTTTGCTCGATCAGTTTTGAAAACTCCATATCTCTCAATCCAGGCTGATCTAGCTCTTGCTCTAGTTGACATTGTTGTAGAACTCAGTTGGTGCTCCAACTTTGTCAACTACACCATCTCCTAACTCGCTTTGGTTTGGATGTTATTCTTCGCTGAAGTCGCTCTGTCAGACACTGATCGCGTCGCTTGATTCAGAGAGGAGCTCGCCGTCGGGAACGTCCAGAGCGCCAGCTGTCCGCCAGATGGCGCCCGTATTCCGGCGTTGGCCCCGCTCGTCAGGTCGACGGCGTTGGCATGGACGCCACGGCGCCCCGCACTCACTCAGCGCCCGTCCATTCTTCTCCTTCCTCTCTCTCGCGATCGCTCTGGCGGAAACGTCGTCGCCATTGCCGCCGAGAGCTTCGCCAGCTCTTCGTGCCCTCGCCTCTGCGTCTCGCTTCGCCTCCAAGCGCCTCCAAGTCCACCTCGAGCTCCTCCATCTTCTCCACCCATCAGTTGGACGAGATCTCCCCGAGGTGAGCGGCATTTCGCAAGTTCTCCGTCATCGGGTTCGCCGCCGTCGCGACACCGATTCCGGCGAACCTCGCCGCTGCTCCACCCTTGCTTCCTTTCTTCTCTCTGGGTAGCGTTAGGGTCTGCTTAGGTCTTGGCGTCGGTCCACACCACGCCATTCCAGCTAAAGCCTCACCGTCGCGCGGGAACACGGCCGCCGCACCACCGTGCTCACCGCCGACGAGCACCTCGCACGTGAGCAGGCTCACCGGAGCCGTTAGGGTTAGGCGTTTCTACCTAGAAAGCTCCGCACTGATTCACTGATGCTTAAGCCGCCCTTCCCCGACACTCAAATGGTCGGAGATGGCCGGCGTAAGCCGGGGTAGCTCCGCCGTGCCGCCATGGCCGACGGCGACCCCTCTCCGTAGCCGAAACCCTAGCACCACCTACCTCCATCGATGCGGAATCCCTCCAGGAGCACGTTGGTGCCCTTGGATCCGCCGGAGAAGCTCACCGTCGGCGAGCATTTGCCGGTGAAGGAGTCCTCTGTTCTCGGCGTCACTGACGCGCGGGTCACGTCTGCCAATGACTCAACGGTCTCCTCCTTCCTTTTATTCAAATCTGGATTTTTGGCTTTCTAGCAAAAATCATATCTCCTGTTTCTGAGATCCAAAAATTGTGAAACCAATTTTGTGGTATTCCTTGAGATGGCTAGTTTGTAATAAAAATATAAAATGAACCATGTTTTCTGGGAAAATATTTATTAAGGATTTAATCTTGTTATTCATGGATAAAGTCATATCTCTGGTTATACTGTTTAGTTTGCTGGGACAGAACCTGGAACTTTGTTTAAATGACTTGTTTAATGTATGAATCTTGCTGTGATGTTTAAAGATGATTTGTAGACAATTTCATAAGCTTTCCAAAATATCCTCACTCATGTTTGTTGGATCTGCCTAGCACTAGTTATGATCTGTTTACTGAGCTAATTCTGTTATATGTTGCTTGCTGTTATAGGTTATCATGATAGGTTTTGGGCTTAGTTAACTTACTACCTCGTGTGAACTTGTTATAACTATGTTACTCCGTAAATGAGTGCCCAGTGAGTTTATTTATGTTATCAAGCATTCATTCTTTTGTATGCACACCTTCTCATTCACCGAGCATGCAATAGGTGCATCAGACGTGACAGCCTCCTTCGAGCTGCAAGTGAACCCCGAAGGCCAGGAGGGCAACCCGGAGGTGGAGGTCCAGCAAGTCGGACTCGAGGAGCCCGAAGAAGAAGTTGAGTGCCCGAGTCACGAGCCAGCCTCGTTCGTGAAAGGCAAGACCCGGAGCATTCTAAGCCTCCCTTTACTTTTGAAAGTTTACTTAATATGTTATATCTATTGCTGCATTAAGTATAGGAGTTGTGAAGGAACCCTTGCTGCATTTTCTCCATCCTTGTCCAAGATAACTCACCGCACCTTGGGTATAGAGTTAGGATTGAGTAGCAGCTTAGCCATGCTTAATCGGTAGAAGTCGGGTGATTTCCTGTCACCTGCGCGATATAGGGTTGTGTCGGATCACGATGGTCTATATGTGCTATCGTGAGTGGAACCTGATTAAATTGATTTAAGCCGGGCGGAGTTTTGCAAGGTTGTAGTAACTCCGTCTGTGGCCGCTAAGGACCGACCATTGTACGTCCTCTTGTCATGTTGAACGCATGCCTCACACTTAGTTGGCCGGATAACTCGTTCCGACCGCAAAGCCGAGTAATATGACTCAGGCCGGAAGGTCGATAAGTATAAAGTGCGCACTACCGAAGGAAGTGCGGTGTGTGGGGGACCATTGGCGTAAGTCCAAAGGCAGGTGAGTGAAAATTCCTGACCTCCCTGGCAGAGTGGTAGCCCTGGGAGTGCAGCGCTTATCGGAACCGTGATTCCGGAGTTGTATCAAAGGTGACCCGTAGGCTCTCCGGCAGGGGAAGCTTGGGTGAGTGATAGGAATACCCCTCCAGCTGGATAGGAATTCGATTCGAATCGCCATCTCTCCCGGTTAGTGAGAACTTGACAGAGCAGCGGCAAACATAGCATTCATTAAAGAACTTTGGTTCATGATAATGATGGTAGCCAGGAAAAGTACATGATGAACTGGATATGGTTATTATTGTTTGTAATAATCAAGTGTAGTGCTTTAGTACAGGTGCTAATCTAGTAGTAGGCTGATGATGAATAAATATGATGCTCTCACAACAATATAGTTTTATGCAAGCTTTTGGCAAATATGAGTCAACCAGCTCCACTTGATGTTAGCCTTGCATGATCCTTGGTGTCTTTTATGTTTTACTAGACGGGTAAGTCTAGCTGAGTACAATCTCGTACTCAGGGTTTATTCCCACCTGTTGCAGATGACATCTTTTATGACGGCTTCTGCAAGACCTGTCTCCATCCCGCTGGGGATGAGGACTAACCGTTGGGCACGGTTCTCTAACAACCTCGTACCTGTTGCTTTTGGAAGGATGATGTAGACTCTGGCAGTAACTCGAACTTATGAACTGAACTTTGGAAAGTGTGTGTAACTATTTTTGCTTCCGCTACTTCGAACAAGTGTTGTAATAACTTAATATATACTCCGATGTGGTGCCGCTTCGACGGCAATGAATGACTATGTAACATTCGCTCTGTTGTGCTGAATTATTACGATCTTGGTTTGTTGCAAGTTGGTTTGAAGTCCTACGTGATTTCAATTGACTACCGGGATTATATGGGCTCAAGTTTGGAAACTTGATGGCTTGTCGATCGTTTCTACACTTGAACTCTTATAATTTGGTTGGTTCTGTGACAGCTGGCATCGGAGCAAGTTCAGCATTATAAATGCAGCGTTGGTGTATTTAAAAACAAAAGAGTTTTTAAAATAAAATGGTGTAAATCAATATTTAAGTTATGCCAGTGGTCGAATCCTCCTTGCCCACATAAGGACTATAGGTGGCTATTTAAGTACTGACTTGGGGGGTTTTATTTATGCAACTCTGGCAGTACTCAGGTATGGATGTGTGATGACCGCACTATACTACCCTATGGTCTAATGGTGGAGGTAGCCTTCATATGTGAAGTAGCCACATATGTCGCTAGATTTAAATTATGCAACGTCGCACCTACGCCCTGGTAAGTGTGAGCTGTGAGAGCATGATCGTCCAAACGGCGGTCTAGGGCAGTGTTCGCGGTGGTTTTCTGGAGTGGTTACATGTCAAAACCTTGGAACCACGAAAGAAACTTAATTGGGGAGCATTTAATTTCTCGGGTAGTTGTGGTGTCATTGTTTGTGCATGTTAGGCATGTCCAAGCAATGTGCACTTAGTTTACTGCTTTCTTGAGTGATATATTGGGAACTGTTGGGCTAAAATGAAGTTTTTTGTAGGTACTCTAAGAGCGTACGTGTAAATCGATAGTTATTGTATCGAGAGATGAATGTATGCCACCGTATATCCGTTAGAATATTAATTTTCTAAGTTTGTGAGGACGTACGGTTCGTGCATGCATCATGTCGTATTCATACATACATTCTGTCTACTCCTTCCCTTACAATGTCGTCCCTTTTAATTAAATAAATGTTGCTTAAACTAATCCTCTTTTACCCATGGTATTCCTATTCCTTTCTACAGATGGACGCACCCGCTTCACCCCGTCCCAGTGACACTTTCTTGAGCGAGTTTGGCACTCCTACCCTGCTCTGGAGAGTGTTACAAACTGTCGGGTATACTGAGCCACCTCAGTATCCTTGGTGGGAGTTGGAGAGCACAGAAGGGATACAGTGGTTTGCTGTGCAGGGAGTTGTCCCTCCACATGGGGACAAGCCTGCATGGATAGGCTGGACTTGTAGCTCAGATGGGCAGACTCCTTGGGAGGCAGCTCAGGTTGCAGCCCAGACTATCCTGCTCGATATCGGTCAGAGGTGTGGCGATGAGCTGACGGGAGGACCAGCGGCCTCCATTCCCCGTGCTGACTGTTGACGGTCCTTAAGTATCAAATTTAATTATCAAATAAATAAAGAAAAGGATCCAAATGAAATAAAGATCTAGACTTAGGGTTTTATCTGACAGAATTCCACGAGTTTTGGTGTTTGTCTATTTCTGCAGGGGGTTATCAGGAAATATGGAAGAAAGGCCCACATGTCAGGATTACGTAAAGATATTAACGTGCTGCGCAATTATCTTACATCTAGCAGACTCTAGAAGCCACGAGACCGAAGCGGAGGCGAATCGGGGCCAGAGACAGGGCGCCCGCCCTGTCCAACTGGGCGCCCGCCCTGCCCCTAAGTCCAATCAGGACTCTGCTTTGCGGGAAGTCTCCACCGACCTAAAGGATGAATCTAAACCATACAATCTATGTCGGTTTGATCCAAGGGCCCATATTCACTTGAAGGGACTATAAAACCAGACCCCCTGGCCCCTGGAGGAGAGAGCCTCTCAACCCTAATTCATTGTTCCATCAAGGGAGAAGAAGCCTCTGATCAAGATTAGAGCCACCACATCAATTAGATATCTAGATTAGCATAGCTACATAGGATTAGAACTAGAAGGAGTCAATCTTCGATTGGTTTCCGGATCTGTCAGGAGGATTCTTGGTAATTCTCTAATTGTGCTTCTAATTTCTTTCTAATTATCTTTGTTCTTCAATATTATGAATATGACTTTGTTCTACTTCAATATATTGCTTATGACATTGCTCTATTTGCTTATATTCAAGATTATATTGTTCTTAGTTTATCATAGTTATGTACTTGGCTTAGTTAGATACGATCTATATACATGCTTAGGATCGTATAGCGTTTATCCATCGGATCCATGGGTAAATGATAGATATTGTGTAGGCGTGGTGCTTATACCGTATTTATCTGCGATTGTACCCAATATGCCAGATCGTGGGGTAGTTCGTGATAGTGACAGCTTCATTGATTCTTATATAGTCCCCTCTCGTGTATTGGGCTGGCAGAGCAACATTATTACAGGGGAGTGATTGCTATGTTTCTCATATTCCTTGCTAATATCACTATGCATGGGCGTAGTCTTGTCTCGCAATGATTGCTAAGTATGCTTGCACTAACTATGATATGCTAGACTATATAGTTAAGAATAACTTAGGGAATATTCTTGTAGTTCGTTCTAATACCATGCTAATGACTTTCTAGAGTATCTAATTGAGGTGCTTATCATATTTATTATGTGGCTAGATCAGATTAGTTATCCTTGTCACTATTATCATTTCATATATCTATTATGTGACACTTATCCCTGTATGAAGAGTTAGATATAATGTTCTCAATTATACATGCAATGATAGATGCTCAATCTCATATTCTATTCTGTAATCAATAGTGATGATTGATTAATCCCTTCCCAGTGGTAAAAATATAAATAACGATACCTGGAATACTTCCCGGTTAAAATGCTACATCGGTATTAATCTGTGCGCTTGCAGATCCCATTCATTATTTATTTAGAAGAGCAATTGCATATTTCAATACCGCGTCTCTCATGTCATGCTGGGGATGACAACTTGGCTTAAGTGGTGTGAGGGATAGGTTTGGCATTTTTGGCACCGTTGCTAGATTTAGAACTTAGTCTACTTTTGGTAATGATGTTAAGAATACCCAACAAGCATTTTTGGCGCCGTTGCCGGGGAAGGTTGATTACCAATCAGGAATGGAATAAAAGATTTTGAGTTATCATTCGCATCACTAATATGATTGAGCTTATCTATTCTCTCATACAGTTTTACCCCGATATTTTTCTATTTTATCTTATGCAGGGGAATGTATGAATAGAAGACATCTTCCAGGAAATTTTGTTGACAATCCTGAAGCATTATTCAAGAAGACGAGGGCCAAGCTAAAGAAATCATCAACACTTCACGAAGAAGCTTCATCCAATCAAGAAGATCACCGGAACTTGTCTTCAGAGTTCGAAGCCATGGCGAACAAATCGATCCGCGAGTTCTCAGCTCCCACTGCGGACAACATCCGCACTGGACCTGCTGCAGAGATCGATGGCAACTTTGAGCTCAAGCCTGGACTTATCAACATGGTGCAATCCAACCAGTTCTGTGGGAAGGCACACGAAGATGCTAGTGCTCATTTACAACACTTCCTGGAGATTTGCAACACATTCACCATAGCAGGAGTTTCCAAAGACGCTATACTACTTCGCCTCTTCCCATTCTCACTGTTAGGAAGAGCGAAGCAGTGGTTCTACGCTACAAAGGAGAAGAATACTACGTGGGCACTCTGCTCAACAAACTTCCTGGCAAAGTTCTTTCCCATGGGCAAGACCAATGCTCTCCGTGGGAAGATTACAAGTTTTCAGCAACAAAATGATGAATCTGTTCCAGAAGCATGGGAGCGCTTTCAAGACTACATCCTAGAATGTCCCCATCATGGAATGGAGAGTTGGCTATTGATGCAGATATTCTATCATGGGCTCAGCAACAGTGCCCGAGAGACCATGGATGCTGCAGCTGGAGGAGCATTCTTATCACTTACTATACCACAAGCCACAGCTCTTGTGGAGAAGATGGCGTCCAATCAAAGCTGGAATGAAGAGAGGACCCAGACACGCAAGAGAGGTGGAGGTATGCATCAGCTGAAGGAGGTAGACATGCTGTCTGCAAAGCTAGACCTGCTCATGAAGAAGCTCGATGTTAAAGCTGGAGACAAGAAAGAAGTTATGCACATCTACGACTCTCACATGACTTGTGAGGAGTGTGGAGACACTGGACACTCAGGCAACCACTGCCCTGAGATGCTTGAGGATGTGAACTACATCAACAACAACTACTACTACAACCGTCCTCAATAAAATCAAGGTTGGAATCAACAGAGGCCTAACTACTCAGTTTGCAGATCAGACGATAACTTTTCCAAAAGGAATAGTGAGGAACCTTTGTGTCCGAGTTGGTACCTTGTATGCACCAGCAGACTTCGTAGTGGTAGAGACCGGAAATGATGAGAGAGCACCTATCATCCTAGGGAGGCCATTTTTGAACACCACGGGAGCTATCATCTACGCCAGTGCTGCTAAGATCAGTTTCTACGTCAAAGGGAAGAAGGAAACATTTTTCTTCAAAAACAAGACTACACAAATTCCAAATCAATCCAGACGTCAATCAAGGAAGAGGACCAACAGGAGGAACAGGAACAAGCAAGTGTGGACCGAGTCAGCTCAGATGGTCACTGTAGTCCATGGAGGCCAAGATCACCAACTTAAGTCACCGTGCTTGACCAAGAAGGACGACCCAGGAATGCCAAGCATTTACTGCTCCATAAATGGATACAACTTCTACAAGACAATTTGCGACACCGGATCGGGCGTCAACATAATGGCCGCAGTCACCTATCGGCTTTTGTTCGGGACCATGCCACTAAGACCAACATACATTCAGCTCCAGATGGCAGATCAGACATTTCGAGAAGTTCAAGGAATAGTATCTGATGTCCCAGTCAAAATAGACGATCATTTTGTCTACACAGACTTTCAAGTTGTTGACATGGGAGAAGACGAGTATGATCCACCCATCATCCTTGGAAGACAGTTCCTCAGCACCGTTAAAGCCATTATCTACATTGGAACCGGAGAAGTCCATATGCACTTCCCCTCAGAGAAGGTACGCTGTTATTTTACTGACCCTAACTATATCATTGAAGAATCTAAGCAGGTAAGAAAACGACGCAACCGCAACCAGAGGAGGCAGATCATTAAGGACGGATGGGCAGACTATGAAGGAGAAGTTGTAAGGTCAGAAGACGTAGAGTTTAAACAGAATTATCCAGAGGAGATTGAAGCACCGAGTCAGGTGTGGAAAATGAAGATAACTATACAAGAAGAGGAGGCGCTGCCGGAAGCACCGACTACGCCACCCAACGAACCTCAGGACGATTAAGAAATTGGAGAGTCCCGTTCGGAGGACTTAAAAACACCGAACGCCTTGCCAAGAGGTAAACTTGGTAGTTACCCTTTCCCTTTCAGTTATTTTAAATAGTTTACTTAGTTAAACATGCTCATACTGTCTTAAAAAGAAAATAAAAATGTGAAAAATAGTAAGCCCCATGTGAATAGACGAGTGGCATAAAACCCATACGTACATTCACTGTGGTAGCATAAAAATAAAATAAATATTTTTCTGCTTTATAAAATAAAAATATAAAAATAGGGAGTAATAATTATTAAGGAGTCTCAAGATGATAAAGGTTAGATATTTATGCTAACACTTAATCAGTTCCACAAGCTTTGTTGTCTATTTGAGCTCCACAGAATTTAAGAATCAAGAAGACTAGCAGACGGAGGACATTCTAATCGCTGTCAGAATGCTGCTTTCAAATACAACTCTGCCACCTGCTAGCTACATCAAGAGAAATTACGTCAAAATTCAGCTTGGGGGAGAGCACCCCCATTTATCTCGATAAGTATTTCTATCTATCTATCTTTATATTTATATTATTTTAGAATATTAATACACATAAACTATGGGAAAACCAAATAAAGATTTTATGCTTATATATATATATTACTTAGTGTGTTTAATTAATAAATAAAGTGGCTATGCTAATCTGTATCTAATAAAACTTAAGCATGGATATGATGAATAGTTGCTGTGCCTAATTTGCACATTTTAAGTTCTCTCTCAAGTTTAGACATAACTGTTATAATTTAAAGCTTGCCCTAGACCTAAACTTGTGGGATGAAAACTTGATCTGAAGTCTAAGTTGTTAACGGATACGATATAGGAAGGTTGAGCTGCTGTTTATCTGTTCCTAGAGATGCTAGAATTCTGGAGAATTTATCTTTGAAAATCTTTAAAATGTTGCATGATGAGTTCCTGTATGATGAGAGCTTAAATTTCTACCACAGCCATATATACATGCTTGCTAGACTTTGAGCCACACATTTACTATTTACTGCTTATGAGCATTGAGTATGGTCAAGCTGTGTAGACCCTTAGGAGCTTGTCATGTGGTTAAATCAAGATTTCACTTGCACGTTCACTCATATATGCCACTTCTACTCCGGAAGTACCATCCACATACATCCACTCATTTCCATCTCCAGAACCACCTAAAAATATTCTACTCCTAATCCGGGAGAGAATAACCAAAAATATTTCTGTTTTCCCCTTGTGAAATAAATGCTCAAGTTATCTTGTTACTACCACTTGCTATATTATCTCAAGAGATGAGTGCTCTAAAAAAAGAAGAAGAAGAAAATAATACGAGGAAATAAAAAGGAGCAAGTGCTCGGAACCTCGAAAGAAAAGAAAAAGTGAGACGAGAGGTAAAAATGGACAAGTGTCCGACAGTAGAATTAGGGGTGCAAGATACCCACCTGAGAGAAAAAAAAAGAAGAGCATCTCATTCTCCTCATGAAGTTTCAAAAGCAAGGAAGGTATGTATCCCCTCAGAAGAGCAAAGTAGAATTAGACTTTCACCACCATTGTTTTCACCATTGTTTTCACCATTGTTATCACCATCATCACCATATACCATTCATTCGCCACACATGCACATCTTGATTAAACTTATTGACTTGTTACTTTGGATCCATGGTTTGACTATGCAATACATGTCTTGTAAGTATGTATACTTTATCTCCCACCTATGAGCTCCAGATATTAAAGCCTTATTAGAGTAGGATGAGAGAGAAGGCAATGTTACTATGCCTCATACCACAAATACCACATATCTTGAGAGAAGGCATATACCACCAATGCCTTGGTAAGGATCCAAAAATACCACAAAAGAGAGACCTGAGAGAATCATACAAGGAATTCTGAGTTTTATTTGAAAATCTGCAAAAACCCCAGAGCTATAGCTGATCAAGAATAAGAGACATGACACTTGGCTAGACTGTTCTATCTTTTAACCACTCAAGACAGAAGTGACAGTTACAAGTCCCATAGTGAAGGTAAAGTAAGTAAGTTTTAAGTCTTGACAGTTTACTCTAACTCAGAGATGAGATCTTATTTAAGAGCATGTGTACCGTCAAATTTTTAAAGATATTGCAGCAACTTCTGATCCATAGCTGAGTCTATCCTTGCTCAGGGACGAGCAAGAGGTAAGCTTGGGGGAGTTTGTTGACGGTCCTTAAGTATCAAATTTAATTATCAAATAAATAAAGAAAAGGATACAAATGAAATAAAGATCTAGACTTAGGGTTTTATCTCACAGAATTCCACGAGTTTTGGTGTTTGTCTATTTCTGCAGGGGGTTATCAGGAAATATGGAAGAAAGGCCCACATGTCAGGATTACGTAAAGATATTAACGTGCTGCACAATTATCTTACATCTAGAAGACTCCAGAAGCCACGAGACCGAAGCGGAGGCGAATCGGGGCCAGAGACAGGGCGCCCGCCCTGTCCAACTAGGCGCCCGCCCTGCCCCTAAGTCCAATCAGGACTCTGCTTTGCGGGAAGTCTCCACCGACCTAAAGGATGAATCTAAACCATACAATCTATGTCGGTTTGATCCAAGGGCCCATATTCACTTGAAGGGACTATAAAACCAGACCCCCTGGCCCCTGGAGGAGAGAACCTCTCAACCCTATTTCATTGTTCCATCAAGGGAGAAGAAGCCTCTGATCAAGATTAGAGCCACCACATCAATTAGATATCTAGATTAGCATAGCTACATAGGATTAGAACTAGAAGGAGTCAATCTTCGATTGGTTTCCGGATCTGTCAGGAGGATTCTTGGTAATTCTCTAATTGTGCTTCTAATTGCTTTCTAATTATCTTTGTTCTTCAATATTATGAATATGACTTTGTTCTACTTCAATATATTGCTTATGACTTTGCTCTATTTGCTTATATTCAAGATTATATTGTTCTTAGTTTATCATAGTTATGTACTTGGCTTAGTTAGATACGATCTATATACATGCTTAGGATCGTATAGCGTTTATCCATCGGATCCATGGGCAAATGATAGATATTGTGTAGGCGTGGTGCTTATACCGTATTTATCTGTGATTGTACCCAATATACCAGATCGTGGGGTAGTTCATGATAGTGACAGCTTCATTGATTCTTATATAGTCCTCCTCTCGTGTATTGGGCTGGCAGAGCAACATTATTACAGGGGAGTGATTGCTATGTTTCTCATATTCCTTGCTAATATCACTATGCATGGGCATAGTCTTGTCTCGCAATGATTGCTAAGTATGCTTGCACTAACTATGATATGCTAGACTATATAGTTAAGAATAACTTAGGGAATATTCTTGTAGTTCGTTCTAATACCATGCTAATGACTTTCTAAAGTATCTAATTGAGGTGCTTATCATATTTATTATGTGGCTAGATCAGATTAGTTATCCTTGTCACTATTATCATTTCATATATCTATTATGTGACACTTATCCCTGTATGAAGAGTTAGATATAATGTTCTCAATTATACATGCAATGATAGATGCTCAATCTCATATTCTATTCTGTAATCAATAGTGATGATTGATTAATCCCTTCCCAGTGGTAAAAATATAAATAACGATACCTGGAATACTTCCCGGTTAAAATGCTACATCGGTATTAATCTGTGCGCTTGCAGATCCCATTCATTATTTATTTAGAAGAGCAATTGCATATTTCAATACCGCATCTCTCATGTCATGCTGGGGATGACAACTTGGCTTAAGTGGTGTGAGGGATAGGTTTGGCATTTTTGGCACCGTTGCTAGATTTAGAACTTAGTCTACTTTTGGTAATGATGTTAAGAATACCCAACACTGACCCAGCAGCAGCGGAGTGGAAACATGCTAATGGTTGTGCTTTGGTTCGAGGCAGGGGAGAGAGAGCTGAGAGTTCTAGTCCTGCTATGAGTGCTATGATGGCTGTGCTCAAGCGGATCAGTCAGCGACGGGACACCTATGCATAGGTGATGGTGGCTGTTTGCCAGGCTCAGGAGATGCAACGGAAGGCTGAAAAGCATGCTCGCAAGTTTCGCAAGCAAGCTAGACTCCTGGAGCAAGCTCAGAAGGACCGCAATGACTGGGAAGACATTGCGGAGTACCGTAGGCAGCAGTGGGTGAAGGCCATTAGAGAGAGAGATCATAAGCAGGATCAGATGAGTCAGTTAGCTAGAGAGAGGGAGACCATACAGGAGCGCTTGGTGCAGATCACTCCTGAGAGGGACACTGCAGTCTGCTTGTCGGAGAACAGGCGCCGGGCATGGGAGATGCACCGGATTTAGTCTCTTGAGCGGGAGAACTATCTGCAGGATCAGATTGAGGCTGGTCTTGTGGAGATTCACCGTCTCAACAACTTGCTACACCCTATTCCTCGCCCTATACCCGTGTATCCGGAGGTGGGGCCTCAGGTGATTGTGGCCGATGATGATGGTATGGAGGTCGATGGACCAGCAGCGGCTGCACCACCCCTGCACAAGGACGTGGAGGATGAGGAGGTTGAGCCAGTTAGCGATGAGGATGGAGAGGCGATCTTCGACGCTGACTCGGACGACGAGCCTGGAGTGTAGGGAGTAGTGGGTAGTGTTATGTGGGGATCTTTTGTAGTCTGGCAGTTGGCGGTGATGCTGTTGTACCAATGTTGTAATCCGGAACATTGACCTTGACTCATGGCATGTACTATGATGGTGTAATAACTTTGTGGACCCAATGTGTAATCTTGACACGTTCGTTATGTTCTGATGATGTTTTCCGTTGTGGTGCATATTACGGATGTCTCTGTCATGTGTTGGATTGGTGATGTTGTTTTGTGGAATTGAATTATTGTGCCTTTTCTGTAAAGCTATTCCCTCGAATACTTTCAGGCATAAATATAAGTTCTTCTGCGGCAAATCTTGTCATCATCAATACTCACTGACTGTGTCTTTACAGATGTCTCGTGGCACCCGAGGTGCGGAACAGCGTGCAAACATGAATCCACCCCCTCCTCCTCCCCCACCAAATTCAGCTGAGCTGATACAAATGATGGTGGAAAATCAGACGATGCTCACTGAGACCATCAATCGGATGGCAAATCAGGGTGGTCGTAATGTGCAAGCAGGGCCAGCACCTAACCAGTATAGTAGCTTCAAGGATTTCCTGGATACTAAGCCCCCACCTTTCAGACAGGCGGAAGAACCCCTTCAAGCTGAGGAATGGCTGAACACGGTGGAACAAAAGTTCCGCTTGCTTCGGCTGACCGAGGGTTTGAAGGCGGAGTATGCAGCTCATCAACTGCAAGGTCCAGCAGGCATCTGGTGGAATCAGTATCGGGAAGCTCTTCCCGCCGACACGGTGCTTGATTGGAATCTGTTCCGTGATGCTTTTAAAGGGCATTTCATTCCTCCTGGTATCATGGGGATGAAGCATACTGAGTTTATGTAGTTGACTCAGGGCAACAAAACTATGAAGGAGTATTTGCATGCTTTTAATCATTTGTCTAGGTATGCTCCTGAGTTTGTGAACACTGAGGCGAAAAAGATTGCTAGTTTCAAGCGGGGTTTGGGCCCCAAGTTGCTGAAGACTATGGGTCGCACCAAGTGTGCAACTTTCAATGAATTTGTCAGTGATGCTCTGACCCAAGAGAACTATAACACTGTGTACTCGGCAACCAAGACTCGCAAGCGGGCTTTTGAGGCCAGGGTAGGGTCATCTCAGTCCAAGGCTCCAGTGGCAGCTAAGCCACCGTTCTGTGCTCCAACACCTAACCAGCGGTATCGCCCACCTGCGAAGAAGAATCAGGCCAAAACAGGTTTCCGCAAGGGGTACTCTATTGCTCTTCCTAGGGGCAACACGGGTCCCAACTATGCCAAGACTCCACCTGCCAACCGTTCGTGCTGGAACTGCAATCAGACCGGGCATTGGCAGAGTAACTGTCCTTACCCACCAAAGAAGGGCAACCAAGGGAACGTCTGTTAGGGGCGTGTTCACTACACAACCGTGGAGGCAATCCCTGCTGGTGAGGTAGTCACGGCAGGTAAGTTTCTGGTCAATCAATGTGATGCACTTTTGCTTTTTGTTTCGGGAGCATCGCATTCTTTTGTGAGTTCAGACTTTGTGTCTAAGCATAATCTCAAAGCAAGTACACTTGATAAGGGTAGTTATTGCATTAGTGCTGCTGGGAATGACATATCTACCAATCAAGTGGTTTTTGGGGCAACTCTGGAAATTGGAGGCCGTCAGTTTCTTGCTGATCTGGTTGTCTTACCCGGTGTGGGCATAGATGTAATTCTGGGTATGAATTGGATGAGTGGTAATGGAGTTCTTATCGACACCACCACTCGCGTAGTGATGTTGAGAGACCCGAGTACTAGGGAAGCGTTTTTAGAGCAACTTCCTCGAGATATCCATATCCGTAGCACTGTGAATGCAGTGACAGCTAAGGCCATCCAGGACATTCCGGTGGTGTGTGAGTTCCCGGATGTGTTTCCTGATGATTTACCCAGACTTCCTCCAGATCGGGATGTGGAGTTCAAAATTGAATTGATTCCAGGTACCGCTCCTATCTCTAGAAGGCCTTATAGAATGCCGCCAAATGAGCTAGCTGAGCTTAAGACTCAACTAAATGAGTTGTTGAAGAAGGGTCTTATCCGTCCTAGTTCTTCTCCTTGGGGTTGTCCGGCTATCTTTGTGAAGAAGAAGGATCAATCCTTGCGCATGTGTGTGGACTATCGTCCCTTAAATGCGGTAACCATCAAGAACAAATACCCTCTTCCTCGCATTGATATCTTGTTTGATCAGTTGTCTAAAGCTAAGGTATTCTTCAAGATTGATTTGTGATCTGGGTATCATCAGATCAAGATCCGTCCTGAAGATGTACCTAAGACAGCTTTCTCGACGAGGTATGGGTTGTATGAGTATCTCGTCATGTCCTTCGGTCTTACAAATGCACCTGCTCACTTCATGTATCTCATGAATTCGGTGTTCATGCCCGAATTGGACAAGTTTGTGGTGGTCTTCATTGATGATATCTTGGTATATTCCTGCAATGAAGAGGAGCATGCAGAACATCTGCGTATTGTGTTTTCGCGTTTGCGTGAACATCAGCTTTATGCCAAGTTTAGCAAATGCGAGTTTTGGCTGAAGAAAGTACCTTTCTTGGGCCATGTCTTATCTGAAGAAGGCATATCGGTGGACCCAGCCAAGGTGCAAGAAGTGCTGGATTAGAAAGTTCCAACTTCGGTACACGAGGTTCGGAGTTTTCTTGGTTTGGCTGGATATTATCGTCGATTCATTCCCGAATTCTCAAAAATATCCAAGCCTATGACTCGGCTACTTCAGAAAGATGAGAAGTTTGTGTGGCCGCCTGAATGTGAAGAGGCATTCCACAAGTTGAGGACATTGCTGACATCCGCTCCTGTCCTAGCTCAGCCTGATATCGAGAAGCCTTTCGATGTCTTCTGCGACGCGTCGAGTATTGGTTTAGGCTGTGTGTTGATGCAAGAAGGTCGCGTTATCGCGTATGCCTCACGCCAACTTCAAAAACATGAGGTCAATTACCCAACTCATGACTTAGAATTGGCGGTAGTTGTTCATGCTTTGAAAATCTAGAGGCATTATTTGCTGGGTAACCTTTGCAATATCTACACCAATCATAAGAGCCTCAAGTATATCTTCACTCAACCTGAATTGAACATGCGACAGCGAAGATGGCTTGAGTTGATTAAAGATTATAATCTACAAGTGCACTATCATTCGGGCAAGGCGAACGTGGTGGCGGATGCCTTGAGTCGGAAAGCGCACTGTCACTTAATCCAAGTGGAAGATCCGTTGTTGTCACATCTTATGCATCCACTTGTGCTCAACCAGATTTCTCTGGAGAGTACTCTTCGCAATCGAGTTATCGAATTGCAGCGAACAGATGTAGGCATCTATCATATAAAGAGGAAAATGAAAGAAGAAGAAACCAAGCATTTCCGAGTCGATGAGAATGGAATTCTTTGGTTCAAGGATCGACTTGTGGTCCCAAAAGACCATGAGCTGCGAAATCAAATCTTGTCTGAAGCTCATTCATCCAAATTGTCTATCCATCCTGGTAGTAGCAAGATGTATCAGGATTTGAAACCTCTGTTCTGGTGGACAAAGATGAAAAAGGAGATTGCTGCTTTTGTCGCTCGATGTGACAATTGTTGTCGTGTGAAGGCTGTTCACAAGAAAGCTGGTTTACTTCAACCCTTGTCAATTCCTGGTTGGAAATGGGAAGAAGTCAGCATGGATTTCATCGTTGGACTCCCAACTTCTGTTATGGGTTATGACTCTATCTGGGTGATTGTAGATCGTTTGACCAAGGTTGCTCGATTTATTCCAGTCCGAACTGACTATCGTCCACATCAGTATGCGGAGTTGTATTTCGAGCACATTGTTCGTCAGTATGGTGTGCCTCGAACAATCATATCGGATCGTGGACCACAGTTCACTGCTCAATTTTGGGAGTGTCTGCATGAGCAAATTGGTACTCATTTAGTCCGTAGCTCTGCTTATCGTCCCCAAACCGCAGGTCAAACTGAAAGGGTCAACCAAATCCTAGAAGACATGTTGAGGGCATGTGCTCTCTCTTCAAAAGGTTATTGGGTTAAGTGGTTGCCATTAGCTGAATTCTCCTACAACAATAGTTATCAGTAGGGTATCAAGATGGCTCCATTTGAAGCCCTGTACGGTCGAAAGTGTCGAACCCCGTTGAATTGGGTAGAAGCCGGAGAGCGAAGGTATTATGGCATTGATTTCGTGAACGAAGCAGAGCAGAAAGTCTGTACCATCCAGCAACATCTGGAAGCTGCTCAAGCTCGTCAGAAAAGTTATGCTGATAAGAGAAGGAAGCCGATTGAATTTGCAGTCGGTGACCATGTGTATATCAAGGTGTCTCCGATGAAGGGTGTACAAAGGTTCGGAGTCAAGCGAAAGCTTGCACCTCGTTATGTGGGACCTTATCGGATTCTCGAAAGGAAAGGGAATGTGGCGTACAAAGTTCAACTCCCAGTTGGACTTCGGGCTATTTTCCCTGTCTTCCACATATCACAATTTAAGAAGTGCCTTCGTCTACTGGAGGAACGGGTGGAGGTTTGGGATATCAAGTTGAAGTCAGACTTGGTGTATGAAGAAAAACCCGTAGCGGTTCTTGATCGCAAGGAACGGGAGACTCATAATCGTGTGGTTAAGCTCTACAAGGTGTTGTGGAGTAACCACGGGGAGGAAGATGCCACTTGGGAGACGGAGGATTATTTAAAGGAAGTTTACAAAACATTCTTCGAAAATCAGTAAGCTTTCAAATCTCGGGACGAGATTTTTGTAAGGGGGGAGGGCTGTAACACCCCAGTGTTATGGTTGCATAAATCACATGCATAGCATAAGCATCATCCTCTACTCAAGCATGTCATGATCATCATCTACCTTGAGTCATACCATTCTATGCAAAAATGAGATTTAAATTGCTTAAATAGGCTCCCTATGCTTATGTTTGAGTGAACCATGCTTGTGTTTGGGTGCTATGCCTTGTTAAATAGTTTATTTATGTTTAACTTAACCTTGGGAACAATGTTCATGTTGATCACTTCTCCAAAATAATCACTTAAGTCATACTTATGCTAATAGGCCCTAGAAACCTCTTTTGCTTAGGTTTTTAAAAAGTGTTTCATAAAATGTTTGCATGGCAAAACTTTCTACAGAAAACTTGTAGAAAATTTTATAAGGAACAAAAGTTGTTTTATGGCCATCTCATGAAAATGACCACAAATAGCTCAGAATTGACTCACAAGGCAGATTTGGGGCTGTTTCCAACACTTAGGTAATTTTCTAAGTCCTGGAACGAAACCAGTTTGCTCGATCAGTTTTGAAAACTCCATATCTCTCAATCCAGGCCGATCTGGCTCTTGCTCTAGTTGACATTGTTGTAGAACTCAGTTGGTGCTCCAACTTTGTCTACTACACCATCTCCTAACTCGCTCTGGTTTGGAAGTTATTCTTCGCTGAAGTCGCTCTATCAAACACTGATCGCGTCACTTGATTCAAATAGAAGCTTGCCGTCGGGAACGTCCAGAGCGCCACCTGTCCGCCAGATGGCCCCCGTACGCCGGCGTTGGCCCCGCTCGTCAGGTCGACAGCGTTGGCATGGACGCCACGGCGCCCCGCACTCACTCAGCGCCCGTCCATTCTTCTCCTTCCTCTCTCTCGCGATCGCTCTGGCGGAAACGCCGTCGCCATTGCCGCCGAGAGCTTCGCCAGCTCTTCGCGCCCTCACCTCTGCATCTTGCTTCGCCTTTGAGTGCCTCCAAGTCTGCCTCGAGCTCCTCCATCTTCTCCACCCATCAGTTGGACGAGATCTCCCCGAGGTGAGTGGCATTTCGCAAGTTCTCCGTCGTCGGGTTCGCGGCTGTCGCGACACCGATTCCGGCGAACCTCGCCGCTGCTCCACCCTTGCTTCCTTTCTTCTCTCTGGGTAGCGTTAGGGTCTGCTTAGGTCTTGGCGTCGGTCCACACCACGCCATTCCGGCTAAAACCTCACCGTCGCGCGGGAACACGGCCGCCGCACCACCGTGCTCACCGCCGACGAGCACCTCGCACGTGAGCAGGCTCACCGGAGCCGTTAGGGTTAGGCGTTTCTACCTAGAAAGCTCCGCACTGACTCAGTGATGCTTAAGCCGCCCTTCCCCGACACTCTACCGGTCGGAGATGGCCGGCGTAAGCCGGGGTAGCTCCGCCGTGCCGCCATGGCCGACGGCGACCCCTCTCCGTAGCCGAAACCCTAGCACCACCTACCTCCATCGATGCGGAATCCCTCCAGGAGCACGTTGGTGCCCTTGGATCCGCCGGAGAAGCACACCGTCGGCGAGCATTTGCTGGCGAAGGAGTCCTCTGTTCTCGGTGTCACTGACGCGCGGGTCCCGTCTGCCAGTGACTCAACGGTCTCCTCGTTCCTTTTATTCAAATCTGGATTTTTGGCTTTCTAGCAAAAATCATATCTCCTGTTTCTGAGATTCAAAAATTGTGAAACCAATTTTGTGGTATTCTTTGTGATGGCTAGTTTTTAATAAAAATATAAAATGAACCATGTTTTCTGGGAAAATATTTATTAAGGATTTAATCTTGTTATTCATGGATAAATTCATATCTCTGGTTATACTATTTAGTTTGCCATGAAAATTTTATGGTAGTCTCTGTGTGGTATTAGAGTGCTTTGATAAATATTTCATGATTTTTGGAGTACTGCAGCTTTGTTATGTAATTTATGTTTGAGATTTGGCTTGTTTCTTTAATTAAATCATATAAAATAATTGGTGTTTATGCTGGTGCTCTATTTTGGTATTAAACTTGTTTATGGTATTCATAATATATAAATAATCTGAAATCTGTTGTTTGACCCAAAATAAGTCATGATTCCCAATTTATGAAGTAAACACCTTGTTACATGTTAAATGCATATCTTTAATTTGGTATGTGCAATTGCTCTGAAATTTTTATGGTGATGCTTTCATGCTATACTTGTGCCTCTGTAATTTTTGTAGATTTTTCTGAGCACTTTTGCTAGTATCTTGTAATTATGCTCCTCTCTAGAATTAAATTAATAAATGCCTTGTTAATAAACATTTGGAGGTTATCATGTGGTGTTCTGGTAACCTTATGACATGCTTGTACTTAGTTATGTGGTTGACACTGTTTATGCTTTGGCTATATCATTAAATAATTAATTGGTGGGTTAAAAGCTGTTCTGGACAGCAAGGGAGTAATTTAACTTTTGCTTAATGATAAATTGGTTTTCTGGGAAACTTGTCTAAATCAAAGTTGTTGTAAACTTATTGAACTAGCTGTGGTTTAAATTTGGGATCATTTGGTCCAGTAGTTTTGAAGTTATGATCTTTCCAAGTTAGGTTCCAGAAATAGGTGTTCTCTGTTTTTCTAGAACAGAACCTGGAGCTTTGTTTAAATGACTTGTTTAATATATGAATCTTGCTGTGATGTTTAAAGATGATTTGTAGACAATTTCATAAGCTTTCCAAAATATCCTCACTCATGTTTGTTGGATCTGCTTCGCACTAGTTATGATCTGTTTACTGAGCTAATTCTGTTATATGTTGCTTGCTGTTATAGGTTATCATGATAGGTTTTGGGCTTAGTTAACTTACTACCTCGTGTGAACTTGTTATAACTGTGTTACTCCGTAAATGAGTGCCCAGTGAGTTTATTTATGTTATCAAGCATTCATTCTTTTGTATGCACACCTTCTCATTCACCGAGCATGCAATAGGTGCATCGGACGTGACAGCCTCCTTCGAGCTGCAAGTGAACCCCAAAGGCCAGGAGGGCAACCCGGAGGTGGAGGTCCAGCAAGTCGGACTCGAGGAGCCCGAAGAAGAAGTTGAGTGCCCGAGTCACGAGCCAGCCTCGTTCGTGAAAGGCAAGCCCCGGAGCATTCTAAACCTCCCTTTACTTTTGAAAGTTTACTTAATATGTTATATCTATTGCTGCATTAAGTATAGGAGTTGTGATGGAACCCTTGCTACATTTACTCCATCCTTGTCCAAGATAACTCACCACACATTGGGTATAGAGTTAGGATCGAGTAGCAGCTTAACCATGCTTAATCGGTAGAAGTCGAGTGATTTCCTGTCACCTGTGCGATATAGGGTTGTGTCGGTTCACGATGGTCTATATGTGCTATCGTGAGTGGAACCTGATTAAATTGATTTAAGCCGGGCGGAGTTTTGCAAGGTTGTAGTAACTCCGTCTGTGGCAGCTAAGGACCGACCGTTGTACGTCCTCTTGTCATGTTGAACGCATGCCTAATACTTAGTTGGCCGGATAACTCGTTCCGACCGTGAAGCCGAGTAATATGACTCAGGCCGGACGGTCGATAAGTATAAAGTGCGCACTACCGGAGGAAGTGTGGTGTGCGGGGGACCATAGGCGTAAGTCCAAAGGCGGGTGAGTTAAAATTCCTGACCTTCCTGGCAGAGTGGTAGCCCTGGGAGTGCGGCGCTTATCGGAACCACGATTCCGGAGTTGTATCAAAGGTGACCCGTAGGCTCTCCGGCAGGGGAAGCTTGGGTGAGTGATAGGAATACCCCTCCAGCTGGATAGGAATTCGAATCGAATCGCCGTCTCTCCCGGTTAGTGAGAACTTGACAGAGCAGCGGCAAACATAGCATTCATTAAAGAACTTTGGTTCATGATAATGATGGTAGCCAGGAAAAGTACATGATGAACTGGATATGGTTATTATTGTTTGTAATAATCAAGTGTAGTGCTTTAGTACAGGTGCTAATCTAGTAGTAGGCTGATGATGAATAAATATGATGCTCTCACAATAATGTAGTTTTATGCAAGCTTTTGGCAAATATGAGTCAACCAGCTCCACTTGATGTTAGCCTTGCATGATCCTTGGTGTCTTTTATGTTTTACTAGATGGGTAAGTCTAGCTGAGTACAATCTCGTACTCAGGGTTTATTCCCACCTGTTGCAGATGACATCTTTTATGACGGCTTCTGCAAGACCTGTCTCCATCCTGCTGGGAATGAGGACTAACCGTTGGGCACGGTTCTCTAACAACCTCGTTCCTGTTGCTTTTGGAAGGATGATGTAGACTCTGGCAGTAACTCGAACTTATGAACTGAACTTTGGAAAGTGTGTGTGTAACTATTTTTGCTTCCGCTACTTCGAACAAGTGTTGTAATAACTTAATACTCCGATGTGGTGTCGCTTCGACGGCAATGAATGACTATGTAACATTCGCTGTGTTGTGCTGAATTTTTACGATCTTGGTTTGTTGCAAGTTGGTTTGAAGTCCAACGTGATTTCAATTGATTACCGTGATTATATGGGCTCAAGTTTGGAAACTTGATTGCTTGTCGATCGTTTCTATACTTGAACTCTTATAATTTGGTCGGTTCTGTGACAGTGGTGGCATAAAATAAAATAAATACATTTATGTGCTATAAAAATAAAAATATAAAAATAAGTTTATGATCCTACCAAAGAGTGTAACATTTATTGAGGAGGCTCAATATGACAAAGGCTAGATATTTATGCTAACACTTAACTAGTTCCACAAAGCTTTGTTGTCTATTTGAGCTCCACATAATTCAAGGATCAAAGAAGACTAGCAGACGGAGGACATCCTAATCGCTGTCAGGGTGCTGCCGACATTCAAATACAACTCCGCCACCTGCTAGCTACATCAGAAGAAATTACGTCAAAATCCAGCTTGGGGGAGAGCACCCCCATTTTTCCAGCTAAGTGTTCTACTCATGTTTATACTTTACTCAAATAATAAAAAGATGCATAATCATAAAAACCTAAATAAAGATTTTGTACTTATATATATATATCTTTGCTTAGTTTGCTAAATAAATAAATAAATAAAATTTCTATGAACCCTCGTGATAAGCTCTCATATGGAAATAATGAATAGTTGCTCTGCTATGACTAGTTCTCAAAATTAAAATCTCTCTCAAGTTTAGGCATGACTGTTATTAATTAAGCTTTGCTCTAAACCTGAACTTGTGGGGAGAGTACTTGATCTAAAGTCTAAGTCGTTAACGGATACGATATGGAAAGGTTCAGCTGCGGAGAATTTTATCTTTGAAAATCTTTAAAATATCACATGATGAGTTCCTGTATGATGAGAGTTTAAATTCCTACCACAGCCATATATACATGCTTGCTAAACTTTGAGCCACACATTTACTTTTTACTGCTTATGAGCATTGAGTGTGGTCAAGCTGTGTAGACCCTTAGGAGCTTGTCATGTGGTTAAATCAAGATTCACTTGCACGTTCACTCACACATGCTGCTTCTACTTCGGAAGTACGCATCCACATACATCCACTCATTTCCATCTCCAGAACCACCCAAAAATATTCTATTCCTAATCCGAGAGAGAATAGCCAAAAAAACATTCTCCTATTCATGTTTTTCCCTGTGAAATAAATGCTCGAGATATTTTGGTTACTACCACTTGCTATATTATTCTAGGAGGATGAGTGCTCTACAAAAAAAAAGAAAAAAAAGAAGAAAAAAAGAGAAAATGCGAGGAAATAAAAAGGGGCGAGTTCCCGGAACCTCGAAAAAAAAAGTGAGACGAGAGGTAAAAATGGACAAGTGTCCGACAGTAGAATTAGGGGTACAAGATACCCACCTGAAAAAAAGAAAAAAAAATATAGAGCATCTCATTCTCCTCAAAAAGCCTCAAGTGCAAGAAAGGTATGTATCCCCTCAAAAGAGCAAAAGTAGAATTAGACTTTCACTATTGTTATCACCATCATCACCATACACCATTCATTCGCCACACATACACATCTTGATTTGACTTATTGACTTGATCTTCTGGATCCATGGTTTGACTATGCAATAAATGTCTTGTAAGTATGTATTAGCTGTCTCCCACCTATGAGCTCCAGATATCAAAACCTTATTAGAGTAGGGTGAGAGAGAAGACAATGCCACTATGCCTCATACCAAAAATACCACATACTTTGAGAGAAGGCATACACCATTACTGCCTTTGTAAGGATCCAGAAATACCACAAAAGAGAGACTAGAGAGAGTCATACAAGGAATCTCTGAGTTTTATTTGAAAATCTACAAAAACTCCAGAGCTATAGCTGATCAAGAATAAGAGACATGGTGCTTGACTAGACCGTTCTATCTTTTAACTGCTCAAGATAGAAGTGACGGTTACAAGTCCCATGGTAAAAGGTAAAACAAGTAAGTTTTCAGTCTTGACAGTTTACTCTAACCCAGAGATGAGATCTTGTTTAAATGCATGTGTACCTTTAAGGCATGAAACCACTGCAGAAACTCTTGAGTCCATCTTTGCTCAGGGACGAGCAAAGGTTAAGCTTGCAGGAGCTTGTTGACGGTCCTTAAAGCTCACATTTAACCGTCAACTAATCATAGAAAAGGACTTATATGCAATTAACACCTAGACTTAGGGTTTTACCTGACAGAATTCCATGAGTTTTGGTGTTTGTCTATTTCTACAGGGGGTTATCAGGAAATACAGAAGAAAGGCCCACATGTCAGGTTTACATAGAGATATTAACGTGCTGCACAATTTTCTATCATCTAGAAGACTCCAGAAGCCACGGGAACAAAGCGGAAGCCGAGAGGACTCAGGGACAGGGCACCCGCCCTCACATAGAGTCCAATCAGGACTCTCTTTCGGGATATTGCTCCATCGACCTAAAGGATCAAGGATAACCGTTCAATCAATGTCGGTTTGATCCAATGGCCCAGATTCATTTGAAAAGACTATATAAGCAAGTTCCCCTGGCCCCTAAAGATCATACCTCTTCTACAGAATCAAAGCTAGGGTTTCAATTCTTCATCCAAGTAGAGAGGATCCCTCTAGTTCTTCTAGTTCTAGTTCATCTAGTTCTAGTTCTAGTTAGTTCTAGTTGTAATCTAGAAAATAGGGAGAGAGAAGAGGAGAGCGGAGGAGGAGGAGGATCTGTCGGATCTTCCTCAACATTGTACTTTTGCAGCAACTGGTTCGTTCTTCATCGTTCTCCAGGTTCTTCAATTCATAATTTCTGACTTCTTTAATTACTTTTATTTACATTCAAGTTATTTATTGGATTCCCGCTTGCATCAAGTGCTCTAGTCTTTGAAACGCTAGAGTAGTAATTAATAGATTGGACGTGGTGTTTAGTCTTGCAATTACCTGGAATTGCACCCAATCCTGCGGATTGTTGTGGTAGCCCTAGGGTAGTGACAGCCCTAACGGTCGATGTATTCCACCTCGTTCGGATCGGTGTTTGTAGGACCGTAGTCAGACCTTCCTAGCCCCCTTCTCATCTCTTTTTGTGGTTAGTGCTCTGATGTCCCGAAATAGATAATCTTGAAGTAATTCTTGATTCTTAGATCAACTAGAGAACTCTCAGGAAACTTCCTCTCTTCCTACCAAAAATAATTATATAGTTATCCTTGGGCGATCTTGGATCTTAATTAGTACACTCACGTTCCCTGTGGAAAATCGATACTCTGGAATACTCCTGGGTGAAAGCTACATCGGTATCCGTGCGCTTGCGGATTTTTCTGTTTGCGTTTAAAATACCCAACAATTATGATTCATACCAAGCGGATCCTTTCTTCCTAGGAGACAAGCTCTCCTTGGTAGCTCTTGCCTTGCTCTACTACTAGTCTAATACTAAAGATACAAGTGAGAGGTGTGAGGAAATGTAGACTCCAAATGATGTGTGTTTTACAAATGAGGGGGAGCCATCTATTTATAGCCCAACTAGGACGGTTCGGGGGATCTAAATATGGTAGTAGGTGAAACCGTCCTATGCATGGCGGTATGCAACCACCACAGAAAGGTGGGGCCGGTTTGCTGCCACCAAGGTTGCGCCCGCAACCTGGTGGGCCCCACCTGGCCACCGCCTTCGCGTGGCTTGCTCCCTGCTGGACCTCCTTTGCTGCTTCGGTTACGATTGGGTCCAGTTCGATGTTGAAGGTGGGCTTCTTATTTATTTTTGATTGCGCACTTGTGAATTCGTCTTTTGCGCTTTCTTTATTTTATTGTTTTCTTCCACTTGTCACATTATAAATCCTGCAAAACAAAATAGCATGGTACAAGTGGAACTATGTCAATAACAAAAGCATATGTGATTTAAATATGTTTATTCCTCTTCTTGTTAGTCTAAGTTGGCACTATAAAATCCTCCATAGTGACTGCCAACAGTGAACATGGTGTTCAGGTATGCGGGAATCAGTGGATGTGCGGGTATCTTTCGGGGAGAGGGGTAGGTGGTAGGGTAGTGACAACTTTGTCATCCTTTGCATTCGCTCACGATCAGGTATTCCTACAGGAGTTCTGTAAAGACTCCATCGGGTGGGTATCTAGCTGCGGGGATCTCCCCTCATATCAGGCTTAGTTCTAACTCTATTTATTTCTAATTAGATGATCCGCTAACAGTTCTATGCATAGTTATATGTGACCCATGCCTGCTCAAGTAGATTTATTTCTTTATTCTTTATATATTATTTCTCTTCTATTTTATCCTTGAGGTTGATCCAATGTGTATCCACTATCTTGAATATCATGTTTATTCCTGTTTACTCTATGTCTACCAAGAATTCAATAAGTAATCATGTTTACACCATGTTTGATCCCTTTGCCTTTCTACAGGAATTATAAATTCGACACCCTTGAATACTCACGGGTTGAAATGCTACAATGATAGTTTTGTCCGCTTGCAGTTATATTACTTCTTCATTCATGAACTATCTATTGGCGTACCTAAGTACCGTTACTTAAGATTGTAATCCTTATGCACTTTCAAGCGTAGTGCCACAGCTTTGCATATCGCAAGTAAGGATGGTTAGGAAGGCCAATCCAACATTCCTAATTATTGTTACCAGACTGCACTGCTAAGGTCGGCGCCCTCGAGTTGCCTTGAGTTATCTCTCTGATGTAGCGATAGTTACGGTATGCCAACACCCAACATTTCTGGTGCCATTGCTAAGGATGGATCTATGGTCTATTTTTAGTAGTGACGCTAAGAAATGCCAACAAGCATTTCTGGCACCGTTGCCGGGGAAGGCAAAAATCATACTGGCATAAACATTGATTGCATAATAAGCATTGGTAGCCATAGATTAAGCATGATAACTTTACTATTTTCTTCCTCTTTTTATTGGAATGAATATAGGATAGTGTATGAGCGGTTTCAACTTGCCGGCAAACTTCCACAGTGATCCAGAAACACTCCTAAGGAAGAGAAGGGTTCGTACCGTCTCTTCTTCTCCTACACAACCAGCAAGCGAATCAATCGTTCCAGCACCAATCGCACCAATCGCTATGGCCAAGACACTCCGTGACTACACTCCTGCTGTTGCCAACGTGCTGACTGGGCCCACTGTCAATGTGGGGAATAGAAGTGTTGGTGCAAAAGTAGATCTGCAAACACAAAGGGCTAATACCTAATTCAACGTTAAGGCGTGCCAGCCGATTTGACCTTACAATTGACAAAGGTGATAACTCGAATACTTTGGTCCCAACAACAGCGATGCGCCCAGATGTCACGACCAAGAGGTATTCACGCGGAACTCGAGAACTCGCCAAGATTGACTCGATAAATTCCTAAGAACTCATAAGTAAAAGGAAAATACGCAGGTTGACGAAGTCGTCGAAAAAGATGATGCTGGAATAGATGTAAAGACTTGTATTTGATTGATTGTAATCTTCTATTACATTGCTACGGGGTTTATATTTATACCCTACTCAAAAGAATTACAACCAGACATGACTAGGATTCTAATTCCAAATTGAACGGAATCCGTATACAAAACGAACTCTAATAACTATGGAAAACATTAATCTATCTACCACGAGTGATCGGCACACCACCACCATCCTGTCAGCAGTTCCTGCGCCTCTTGTCATCATCGGCAATCGGCAAACCACTTTCCATTGGCATCGGCAACCACCAGTATCAGCCATCGGTCATAAATCAATCACCAGCATCGGACATCGGCATATATCAATCACCATCCTTGGACTTAGCCACATCCTGCTACTCTGCCATCGGCACCAATCTCTATCGGCAATTCCTTTGATAACCAATCATCACCCTTTTCACCTGCCGATCTTTATTCCATTAATCCCCAGATATGGGTCCAAAGATACGTGTCCAAAAACGGTGTCAACAGGAAGCTTCGAGACGCACTGGCCTCATCTCTATGGTGCAGGCAAGCCAATTCTGTGGCCTGCCAAGCGAGGATGCCAACGCCCACCTTTAGAACTTCCTTGAGCCGTGCGACACCGTCATCATCAAGGACGTCGCGCAGAATAGCATCAGGCTCCGTCTGTTTCCCTTTTCCCTTGCCAGAAAGGCAAAACAATGGTTTTATCAGAACAAGGAAGCTATTGCCACATGGGAAAAGTGTTCTGTGGCATTCCTCTCCAAGTTCTTCCCCGTGAGCACGACCAGCACTCTGAGGGGGAAGATCTCTAACTTCCAGCAGTATTCACTTGAGTCCATACCCGAAGCATGGGAGAGGCTCCAGGAGTACATCCGGGCCTGTCCTCATCATGGAATGGAAGACTGACTTGTGCTCCAGAACTTCTACGAAGGCCTCACGGCCATGTCAAAGGGGCACGTAGATGCCGCAGCTGGAGGTGCATTCCTTTCTCTCACCATTAATGAAGCTACTGCCCTCATCGAGAAGATGGTGGCAAATCAAAGCTGGGGAGAAGGAAGGAAAACACAAAAAGGCTCGCAATCTGCGAAGGAGGCAGATGTGCTTGCCGCAAAAATAGACTTGCTGCTGCAAAGGATGGACGGACAAGATGCGAATCCCAACATGGGCACCGTCCAAGCAGTGAACTCACACACATCGTGTGAAGTTTGTGGTGATGATGGCCATTCAGGGAACAATTGCCCCGAAACCCAAGAAGAAGCAGCATATGTCAACAATGGGTTTCGGCCACCACAGCAAGGTAACAACGGGTGGAACAACCAGCACCGCCCGCAGGGTAATTTCTCCAATTAGCCTTCCTTGAAAGATCTGGTCATAGGGCAAGCTAAAATCAACGAGAATCTGACCAAGAAGCTGTCCTACAATGACAAGATCATTGAGAACATCAACGCCAAGCTTGAAACTCTTTGTTCATCTGTCAAAAGTCAGACGAGTTTCAACAAGATGATAGAAACATAGATAGCACAGATAGCTGCATCAATTCCAGTCACTGACACAAAGAGGATCCCAGGCCAACCGGAAACCTCTACTAAGATCGTCCATGCGGCCACAGAAGAATGAAGGAAGGAAAGTCTTGCCAACGGACTATAAATGTTGAGCCCTTGCTGAAGGCATTCGGTAGTTATCTAAAAAAACTATATATAATAAAAATAATATTTGTGCTATTTGTGTCCCAATAAAGATATCTGAAGGGGGCCCACGACATCAAGCAAGCTTGGGGGAGGTGTCCCCGCTCAGGTATTATGTCTTTTTAAAACTCTTTAAATTTCGTTTTAAATTCCCGTTTTATAGAAAATTTTTATTTTTAGTTTCCAAAAGTTTCCCTTTCTATAGTTTTATTTTTAGTCAAACATAAAGTTTCTCTAAAAATCTTATAAAAAATTATTTTCTGGTAGTATAGATTTTCCCATTTCCAAATCTTATTTTTATATAATTTTTGAAAACCAAAAAATATTTTGAATAAATATGTGGAAAATCAAAATCTAGAACAAGATTTCGAACCAAGTCTGATCGTAACCAGAGAGACGTTTGGGGTGACTGCTGGAGCCAGCAGCTAAAAGGCCGGGCAGAGGCGGGCGCACGAGGGTGCGGCCGCACCCTGCCCAAGGCCTGCTAGCCTCGGCCTTTAGGCAACGGCTAGTAGCCGTTGAGGGGGGCGCTCCCCCACCTGCGATCAACTCTATAAATAGAGAGGATCCTGGGTGGAGCACCTCACCCCTCTCACACATTTTTTTACTCTTCTCTTCTTCACTCTCTTGCTCCACTTTGCATCATAGCCTACTCCACAAGCTTAGTGCAAGAAAATTCTATCAAAAACCTCTTTCATACTTCCCTCTCCAAGCAAAAACACCATACACTTGTGCTAGCTCGTCCACCATGAGTAGAATTTTCGGTCTTAGAAGGAGCCCCCACCAACGCGGGGAAGATCCACCAACCCCTGCAAGGAACGAGCAGCTGACACATGGAGGAGAGGAGGAGGAGCCACACAGCCATGCCATTGACGTGGCCGACGCCCCCTTCATCGACTTGGAGAGCGAGCGGGAGATGTAGGCATACAACCTCATGAAGGAACGCAAGTTCCTCCATTCGCCGGCATTCGACCCCGCATTCTTGCACCAAATAGGTATGGATGTTGAGTTTGATACTATTTTTGAGCATCTTGGTTGGAGTAGAGTTGCCCCCGTTCATGAGCTTGGGTCACGTCTTTTGATGATCCAAATTGTGGGCACTCTACAAATTGTCGATTATGGTATTACCTTCCGTTGCTTTGGAAGAGATTTCATTATTTATTGGAAGGATCTTGCCAACCATTTGGGTTTCCACGAGTGGTGCTCCATTGACTTAGGTTTCTCCTTCGGGGGTTACCAACGTCATGCTTTCTGGCATTTGATCTTGGGGCAACACGTCGTTGGAAAGTTTCAAGGGCATTCTACCAACATCCATCACCCCACTCTAAGGCTTCTCCATAAGTGGATCGCTAGTTCGTTCTTTTCAAGAGATGATACGCATCTTACTTATGACATAGAGTTGAAGTTGCTTTATGCTGCGCTGAAAAAGATTAAGGTTGCACCTATTGTTGAGCTTGTTAATCATTGGTTGCATTCCATTAAGACTTCAACTGCTATCATGTGCACATCTCTTATTACTCGCCTTGCTGCAGGTGTTGATCCCCATGCTGCTAATACCATTATTTACATCACTACTCCTCGCATCATGATTAATGAATCATATCTTTCGCATGCACATATGATTAAACGCGATGAAACAGGTAAAAAGATTTTATATTATTTTCCAAGATATACAAACGAGATCCAGTTACCTAACCTAGATCTCAGTCTGTATAATTCCCCATCACTCACCTTCACCCTTATTGAGAGGGAAGGAGGACGCAGGAGCTCTGTTTCTCGCAGCAACACACGGAGGAGGGAACAAGAAGGGCAGGAAGCTCAAGCAGCAAGGGCAGCACAGGCAGCACAACCAGCACTATCCGCACAGCTAGCACAGCACACTCCACCACCAGCTGTGCCAGGGATGGGATGGACCCCTGCTATACCTGCACCCGGATTTACCCCTGGGTATGGATATGGTATAGGATACGTTCCTCACCCCTACGAGGCTGGAGGTTCGAGCTGGCAGGCAAGAGGGTCGAGCTGGCAGGTGCACGGAGGCGCAGGCCCAAGCGAGCCAAAGGCATATGGGGCAGGGGGATCCAGGCATCACGAGCCAGGACACTCCTCAGGTCACACTGGACGTCCTCAACACTCACATGGGAGTACTGGAGCTCCAAAACAGGCAGATCCAAGGTATGCTGAATGCCCACATCCAGACTGCTACCCAATGGCATCAGCAGACCCAGCAGAGCTTCATCGACCTTGAGGATGCAAGCTGTCGCCGGCACGAGGCACAGATGTCCTACCTGCAATCCATGGGACATTTCCCTAGACCGCAGTAGTGAGCTAGCTTGGGGGAGGACCCCCACAAGAGGTAACATGTGTCTTACATTCTTGCACTTAATTTTAGTTCTTAATTTCAGTATTTAAATTTCAGCAATTTTTCATCATCTTTCAAAAAAAAAATCCACTCTCATGTGCGCTATGATATGTTAGTTACTCTTCTGTTGAAATGATGAATAGTTGCTCTGTCTATAATTCTCTAGTATCTAAGTTATAATTTAGTGTTCATCAAGATTTAAGTTTGTTGGCTAAAAATGTCTTATTCTGAGAACTTGAAATCTTATGGGTTGCAAATGCATGATCCTTTTCTAAGTTGTTGCGAGACATGATATGGTATAAATAGATTTTGCTATGACTTTGTTCTAAGAGAAACTTTACATCCGAAGTTTTCTTTTCAAAAACTCAAAACAAAGAGTTCCTCAATGATTATGAAATACCTACCAAGGTCATATGACTTGCTTAGTAGTTTGTACACCTTTAGTCATATGCGGCTTGTGGCGCTTTGAGTTGAGTCAAATCCCAGGTATCCTAGAGTGAGATTATGGTCATGCACCCATGATATGAGATTCACGCACCCACCAAATAAAGCCGACTCTCACACTGAGAAGTTGTGCACAACATGCAGCCTTCCATCCACCAAAAATATGCCAACTCTTACCCTGAGAGTTACGCCTTAGCTTCCACCAAATAAGTATGCCAAACTCTCACCCTAAAGGTTGCACATCCTCATACACAATTTTACTCCTTACATCACCATCATGACATCTCTCCATTTTCCTCTTTGAGATCCCTTTTGAAACATGTGGGCATCAGATATCCATGAAAAAAGAATGAAGGAAAAGCCAAAGAGCATGGACGGGGAAATCAAAATCCCCGTCAGAATATATATATATATATATATATATATATATATATATATATATATATATATATATATATATATATATATATATATATATATATATGATCCATTTTTTAGGGCCCATATGTTTACATTCTCTTCCTCAAATAAAGAGAGTCTTGATACAAGGAGTAACCAAAAATATTTAGATAGGACTACCACAAAAAAATCCCACACACTTGCACATCTCAGTCAAGGTGTATGACTTGTACCTCCTCATGGTCCGGGCTTTGACTTGGCAACACAAGTGTCGTAAGTACGCCCACCCTTAATAGTTTCCCAAAGCTCCATTCTCAGCCTTAGTGGTAGGTCTTAAAGGCAAACACAAATGCCTTTGGTGAGGATTTCATACACATTGAGCGATCGAGAGAATCATTCGAGGAACTTATTTATTTTGCAAAAATTTATAAAACCTCTGGATTGATGGTCTATCAAGGGATGAATGAATGGTGAGTCTATTACAACCATTCTATCTTGCAACCACCCAAGAACTTGGAAAAGCTATAAGCCCCATGAGAAGTCAAGGTAAAGAGTGGATAGCATGCCAACTTATTTAAATTGTGAATGAATACTTTGTTATAGGTATGATACTCTTGAATTATATCGACATAGTAGCAACTCCTGATCAACAACCATACTTAATTATTTGCTCGAGACGAGCAAAGCTTAAGCTTGGGGGACTTGTTGGCAGTCATTATAGACCAATTATAAACTGCCAACTTGATCCAAAAGGAGAAGAAGCAATCATATTATATACACACACGCATTTTATTACTAACAAGTTCCACTTGTACCATAGTGATTATATTTTGCAAGAATTATAGTGCAATAAGAGAAAATGTGCCATACCACGAAGAAAGCACAAAGTACCAAAAGATGTATTCAAAAATGCGCAAACCAAGAAAATAGAGAAAGGCCCAAACAACACAGAACTGGGCCTGATCGTAACCATGGGAGAGATCCAGGCCCAGAACCAAACCGACCACGCGAAGGCGGTGGCTAGGGGGACCCACCCAGGGTGTGGCCACACCCTGGTGCGGGCGCAGCAATGGAGGCAGCAAACTGGGCCCATCTTTCTCAGGCGGTTGCATGCTGCCATGCATAGGACGGTTTCACCTACTACCAAATTTAGATGCGACGAACCATCCTAGTTCCACTATAAAAAGAGAGGCACTCCCCCCTTTTCAACACACACATCATTTGGAGTCAATTTACCTCACACCTCTCACTTGTATCTTTAGTCTAGATTAGTAGTAGAGCAAGGCAAGAGCTAGCAAGGAGAGCTTGTCTCCTTGGAAGAAATGATCTTCTTGGTATGAATAATATTCAATCTTCTTCCATGAGCAAGTTCTATTCATCTTTATATGATTATGCATATGAACAAGAGTATGGTTGTGTTCTTATCATGTTCATAGTATATGAAATAGTTCTTAGTTCTTGTGCTATGTTTTTGATATGTTCATCATTGTTCTTTATTGTTCATCAGATTAGTATGATTAGGATTAGAATTAGAATGTGATGATGGTTCACTGTGCTGTGATGGTTGCTCTTAGCCTAGCCTGTCACTCCAAAGGGGTGGGGCTCATGGGGGTTAGGAGTTGTTTCCAATTACGTGAACATGGTGTTCAGGTATGCGGGAATCAGTGGATGTGCGGGTATCTTTCGGGTAGAGGGGTAGGTGGCAGGGTAGTGATAGCTTTGTCATCCTTTGCATTCCCGCACAATCAGGTATTCCGATAGGAGTTCTGTAAAGTCTCTATCGGCTGGGTATCCAGCTGCAGGGATCTCCCCTCATCTCAGGCTTAGTTCTAACTCTATTTATTGCTAATTAGATGATCCGCTAACAGTTCTATGCATAGTTATATGTGACCCATGCCTGCTCAAGTAGATTTATTTCTTTATTCTTTATTTATTATTTCTCTTCTATTTTATCCTTGAGGTTGATCCAATGTGTGTCCACTATCTTGAATATCATGTTTATTCCTGTTTACTCTATGTCTACCAAGAATTCAATAAGTAATCATGTTTACACCATGTTTGATTCCTTTGCCTTCCTACGGTAATTATAAATTCGACACCCTTGAATACTCATGGGTTGAAATGCTACAATGATAGTTCTGTCCGCTTGTAGTTATATTACTTCTTCATTCATGAACTATCGATTGGTGTACCTAAGTACCGTTACTTAAGATTGTAATCCTTGTGCACCTTCAAGCGTAGTGCCACAGCTTTGCATATCGCAAGTAAGGATGGTTAGGAAGGCCAATCCAGCATTCCTAATTATTGTTACCAGACTGCACTTCTAAGGCCGGTGCCCTCGAGTTGCCTTGGGTTATTTCTCTGATGTAGCGATAGTTACGGTATGCCAACACCCGACATTTCTGGTGCCATTGCTAAGGATGGATCTATGGTCTATTTTTAGTAGTGACGCTAAGAAATGCCAACACTTCCATCGATATAATTTCGCTGCACTTTACTTCCGAGAGTAGACTTCTTATGGCTTTTCCTTTTTCGCTTCCTTCGTTGTGGATTCTAATTTGATTCAATGTGAACTTTCTCTTTAATATTATTATTTGATAGTACTCAGCTTTATCATACTCATAACATCTTTCTTCAAAGGTAAGATGATCATACCCATAAGATACCTCAGAAGACAATTATCACTTCAAGATAGTTTTAAAAATGCATCATCCCATGATATCAGGGTGCTACCCCCTTAAAAACGAGATTAATTGGGGGACACTAGGGACTAGTTCTCCTATCCTTTTTGTACGGTACACATCATAGTCTTTTACATTCGTTGTACCGAGTCTCTTAATCCAAGGTTAGTTCCATCACTAAATTCCAACTATCAGTACCTTTATCACAGTTAAGTTGTTCCACTCTCATATTGTACATATAGCTTTGTAAGCTTTGGTGTCATCTGATCCTCATAAGCATAACTCTCAATATATGAGTATCAGCCATGACATATATATCCATTAATATTCTCTAAATGGGGTGACATCTTGAATCAAAACCAATTTACCAAGCACTTGTGATCCTTACATATGATCCAACATTAACCAATTCTTCTCCAAGTAACCCCCTTATTTAGGCTACCCCTCTTGAAAGGGTCAACTAGGGGACACAAGAAAGGTAGCTTGCATACTTTCTAGACAAGTTAACTAACATTGAGAACTTCTGACATCCCAAAGAACTTATGTGCAAGAGAGGAGGCATTCTGAAATTTCCTCGCGATATGAAAGACACCAGCGTAGTAAATTAGGCATAAATCTTGTTCTGTTAATCCAATAGAGTTGTAGATTATACCGTTGGAAAACTTATGAAATTCCCTACAACTTTCATGTAGAAGACCTCCTTAGGTTCTGTCTTTAAACGTAGGTAAAATAGGTAAACATATTATCCATCCTGACAATGTCTCAGCAAAGGTGCAGTTACTTCTAGAGGTTATATCTCGAGCTACTTAACTCATCTGGAGATGATCCTTACATTTTTGAAAATCTTAGGAAATTCTCTACGACTTTCGTATACAATGTTTTCCCAGATTCTGACTTTATCTTGGCTGGAAATAGGAAATACCAGATCTATCCAGATTTTGAAACAGAACAGAAACATCCAAGTGTAATTGTCATATCTCAGGTTCTACTTATCCAAATGAGTTCCAGCTTATACTGTTGGAAAGATTAGAAAATTGTTTACAACGTTTCTATGGATCACCTTTCCAAATTCTATAGCTATATTTGTCTAAAACAGTAAGCAACCGAAACTGGTCCAGATTCTTGACAGCCCATCTGTATCATCTTGTGATTTTTGTAACTTCCAAACCATAATAGCTATGAGGGTGATTCTTCTGGTAAGAGAAAGATCTTGAAGTCTAGTTGTTCCCAGAAAAATTCGGTAAACTTTGCACGATCAGAACTTGAGATACACCAGAATAATTGCAGACTGCTCCAGAAATCGGCAAGGGATAGAAATAAGAGATAGCCAAACCCAACTACTTATTTCATTAATCCTTATGACTTAGGCCTATGAACTAATCAAATTGTGAGGAAATACCACAAGATCATTGCACTCATTACAAAGATCCAAATCAAGCATAAACATAATAACAAACCAATTAAGCATTGAAGGTTCATACGTCACTCAACTTGCGATACTATCGTTCTCTTCATATTAGGGGTAAAGATTCTAAAACTTCTGTTTTGATGACACAAGAAGAGGTAAGAGAAGATTCTAAAAGCATACCAAATCAAGGAGTGAAGATAAGAACAAGTACTTTCAAAATAAGCAACAAGGTAAGGATGAATAGCAATGGAAAGGATATTGTGTAGAGAAAAATATCAAGGTTTACAGAATAAGGATTTTATAACAATTTCAAAAACCTTAAGATGGCCAATTTCTAACTAGGCTTACGTCCTACAGTCAGCATTGCTCTGATACCACTTTGTAATACCCGATTTTAAGGACAAAACCAGATATACACTATATGTGAGTTTTTGAAATCAAATCTCACATATAGCTACAAATAAGGGCTAATATCAAAAGACAATGCATAAATATATAACGTACTTAGTATAAAAGAGATAACCTTTGATAGCATACAGTGGATAGATAACTCCAAACTTCGGGTATTAACTTCACTCTACAGGATCCAACTGACTGGTTGATCACAAGCCTAAACTTCTCCTGAGGTTTGGGGGAAATAGCAAGAGTGAGTCCATGTCGAACTCCACAAGTATAGCAACTAGATTGTATAGATCCCACAATCTCATGATCAATGTGACATAAATAATGTAAAGCATTAAACAATAAATAATGAGTATTTTAACACAACAAGAATCATCACCCTTAATGCAAGAATCCCCCAAGGCCGCTCTTGACCGTGAGCACGGCTAGTATACCAGTTTTAACACTCTACAGAGGTTTATATCTTTACCCATAAGTCATGATTTACCCTTTCGCCCGAGGCCCGTCGACCTCTTAACCCACTACCAAGGAAGGTCGGAAGGGATCACTATGAAGCCTTTCAAAAGTTCGTCTAACATGTTAGGGCCGCAAGGTTTCCTGGGCAAGCAGATATAGATGCCTCCCTTCCAAATGGCACAATGACGTGTAGCCTATACACATAAGGATAGAGGCTCGCACTATACCCGTGTCGGCAAGCCCCTCTAGCGCCCTTATGGGTAACCTCAAACAAGCTAGAAAAGGTCTTCATACTGAGCTAAAGCCAGAGCCATTATAGCCCTCATGGTTGCACTGTTGTCCCGGTTATCACTTATAGATAAATCATCAAATGGCTAAACAGTCATTTTTATCGTTTGTTACTTAACATTAATCAAGTCACAAGATCATGGTCACAGAAATAAAATCCAAATGCTATACTTGCCTTAATCTAAATGCTCTTGTTGATCTTGCTAGTTGTCCAAGTACTGATTTTGATCACTGAAGCACTATTGTTCACCACGAATTGCTCAACGTCTAATTCCGATCATCGATCATCAACACACAAACAAACGGAGACAACATACACGAAGCAAACAAGGCTACAATTAGAACAGTACACCAATCATATAAAAATAGTATGAAAAGTTTATAAAATGATTCTACGCATCGGACGTAAAGATCACGAAAATTAGAGCTAAAACGTAGAAGATATGAATTTTTCAAGGTTTTATATAGAAAAGTAATTAATTAATTAAGGTCACGAAACTAAAAAGTTTCAAACTGGTGAATTAAGTTTATAACATGTAGAGCTCACTAATACGAATCTAACGAAATTTGAATGGACCAAATCGGATTTAAAGTGAGCATTTTATGAGTAAAATACTTTCAGTGGCAAAACTTTAATTTTGGGAAAGCGTACTTTGAACTCACCGATCAGGAAATACGTTTTTGAATTCAGAAAGCGTAAACCTGAGATGGCGCTTTGGATCGCGGATTTAACTAGGGAAAAACCCAGGGGCTCTTTACGAAAATACACCCCGAAGAGGTATCTTCTAATCTGCACCCTAGATCTCCAAATGGATGGCCCAGGCGCTTCCAGGGGACCATGCCTGCCGGCGACAGAGCCCCAGCACGGCAGCGCCATTTCCGCAGCCTGGAAGCTCGCCGGCGCGCCCAACCACGCGCTACCGTGCGCTAAAGTCAAAACTAGGGGCATCGAGAGATGGAGAAGAGCGTCGCGAGCTCACCTAGGGGCTTGGTTTGCGCTGAGAAGAAAGAGGATGCGCTCGCCACGGTGGAGAACGGAACCAACTCGACGAGATCCGGTTTATGGCGGCAGCCGCAGCAAGGGCACAGCCGAATCGCGAAAAATAGCGAAACGGAACACAGGGAAACTCGCGAAGCTTTATGCGGTGTTAGTTCGGGTAGAACCTACGAAATCCCGGTGATTCGGGACTTGCCCAAGAATCCAACACGGTCACGGTTGGGATGGAAGAAGAACAGGATGCGCTGACGAGTGGGCCCACGCGGTCAGAGAGAGGGATAGGCGAGGCCCAGCTGTCGGCGGATGGGATGAAGGGGGAGGGGAGGGCTCGCGCGCGGCCCGAGCCGGATTGCTGGGCCGAGGAGAGAAAGGAGTGGGCCACGTAGGGGGAAAGAAAAGAGGGAGAGGGGTGCTGGGCTGCGGGGTGTTGGTCTGGGGTCTTTTTCCCTTTTTTATATTTTATTTTCCAAAACCTTTCCTAAATAGGATTTTAAATGCAAATAATTTTAAGCCAGAGGCAATCAACACAAAATAAAATATGCTTCAGCATGAATGCATAAACAAGTTTCTATACTTTATGTTGGATTTTAATTTCAACAAAATTTATTTATTCACTAAATTTAAATTCTCACAAAATATTTAAATAAATCAAATTAATTCCTATTAATTGAAAATCAAAATTTGGGTGTTACACATATGCTATAGTCAGATTAATGATTGAAAGGAAGAATCACTTACAGTAGCAGCCCATGAGAGATTTGTCGAGAGCATTCATACGGAGAAGCTGGTGTACTTCACTAAAATCTATCCATATGACGTCATCTCCACGGAAGTGTCGGTCGCGGACTTGGACGGCAATCAATTCTTCTTCCATATGTTTTGAGCTGACTCTCAAGTAGTACTCGTGCAACTTGTATATTTACGTACCAATTCCTCGTACCTTCTCAGGGTGGCACATACTCCTGCTGTAAATGTACCGACTTTGATAGTCATCAACACCTCCGTGGATTGGCGCGTCGGTACGCCCTAGAAGTGCTTCTAGGGGCAGCCCAGTTTCTTCCATCCAATGGCCGAGTTCATCTACGTCCACATTAGCAGGTATAGCCATTGCCATCAAGTTGACGTTCGAACCGTACTCATTCGCAACACTAGTGGCTGAACTAATTGCTACGCTTGTTCGCCGAGCTGTGCAACTTTTTACCGGACTTTTCTTTTGTCTGCCTTGATTTTCTTTAGGACAGTACGGTCGTAGTCTGATATTGTTAACCCTTGTTGTTTACTCGCAGCACGGTTCGCGTCTATAATGTTCTGCACCACTTCATGTAGCTTTGAACGAGGATACATTAGGTATGGCGGCTCTTGCTCTGCTTTTCTCTTAGCTTTGCATGTTTCAAAGAATGCTTTGACTTCTGCTTGGCTTGCAGCAAGAACTTCCTCATCGGTCTTCTCATATGAAAGCTTGGTCGTCTTCGGGATCTTCGTGTTCAAAGCTTTCTTCTTTGACGCAGGTGATAGGAGCGATCTCTGTGTCCCGACGGACCTCTTCCTCCTCGATGCAGCACCAGCCAGTGCCGACGAGGCGGCGGCCGTTGTCGGCATTGGCAGAGGTGGCGGCGCGGGTGGAGCTTGCTGTTGTGGAGGAGATTCGGCCACGGGCGGCGTTGGATTCCTTCATGGAGGAGATGCGGCAGCCGACGGTGGGGATGCGGCTTTCTCTTGTACGTCGTCGTCGTCGTCATGTCCCACGACACTATGGTCGTGCGGTGAATGGACAGACGGACTTCGGTGGGGGCAGGCCCTGGATTTGAAGAAAAACAAACAAGGTATATTTATACATGAGTCAACGTAATTTTATATAATATATAATTAAAGAAAAAGCAGTAGCATCCACAATAATCTGCACCTGCTAGGGTTCAATTGTGGCGGCGGCTCCCCAGGAATAATGATGTACCATTTCCTCCAACATATGAATGTCTTCTCCGCTTCACCAAGTGTCTTCTCTCTATCACCGCCTTCGATATCGAGAGGCACATTTTTACGGCCTCTAACCACTTTATCCACCGAGACCCGAGCATATCCGGCTGGTATTGGGACGGAGTGGATCCTTGGTGTCTTGGTGGGGTCGATAGGAGATACGACACCGGTAGCCACCTTTACTGTGCCATCGCCCTCTGGAATATGGAGCTCACAGGACGTCAACGGAGCGGTGACGTCATCCACCGAGAAAACAAAAACTAATTGCACAGTTTGTCTGTAATTTACGAGACGAATCTTTTGAGACTAGTTAGTTTATGATTGGACAATATTTGCTACAAACAAACCAAAATCCAAAATCTTTTAGAAATTAAACAAGGCCTATGTGAAAAATCCAAGTCTCTAAATATTTGTTAAAAAACTAGACTTAAAGATCTTTTCAATGATACTAAGGCCTTGTTTAGTTCCCAGAAAATTTTGCAAAATTTTTCAGATTTTACGTCACATCAAATATAGAGCATTAAATATAGACGAAAATAAAAACTAATTGCACAATTTGGTCAGAATTGACGATACGAATCTTTTGAGCCTAGTTAGTCCATGATTGGACAATATTTGTCAAATACAAACGAAAATGCTACAGTGTTGATTTCCCAAAATTTTTGGAACTAAACAAGGCCTAATTATATATTATAAATATTAATATTTTTTTACTATATATTTAGTTAAAGTTAGTTCTCTGTTTTTTCATTTTTTTTCTTTCTCTATTTTTTCTCTGGCTGTCGGGTCGATGGCGGCCGCCGGCAGGTCGGGGCCGGCCGCGTCGGAGTCGTGCCGACGCGGCGGCCGACTATGTCTCTGGCCGGCACGCCGGCCGAGGAAACGGCGGCGCTGGAGGATGAGGAGCGCGGGGCCGGAGGCGTGGGGGGAAAGAGGAGGAGGAGCGCGGGGTCGGAGGACGACGGCGGCACGACGTACGGCGGGGAAGACGAAGCGGCAACGCGGCGGTGCTCTGCGGCGGCGGGGAAGGCGGAGCGGCGTGAAGATGAAGAGACAGAGCGGTGGGCGAGATCGACGCCCGGTGGGGAAGGAGGAAGAAGGGCTCTGCCCTTTATAGGGCATGACACCTTTAGTCCCGGGCCGAGCCAGAGCCCGGGACTAAAGGGTTTTTAGCCCCGGTTCCAGCCTGGAACCGGGACAAAAGGTCTAGTACTGTAGTCCCGGTTCCAGGCTAGAACCGGGGCTACAGACCCTTTAGTCCCGACCTCTGGCTCGGCCCGAGACTAAAGGTGTTTCACCAAATTATGGCGCCAGTTTAGGCGTCATAATTTGGTTTTTCCTTTTTTATTTTTCCTTTACATCGTTAAATGCATTATAAATTAAATAAATCCGATAAAATTGTTAAAAAATACACATTAATTTTATTCTGCTCTACTCTTCAGTATAAAATTTCTAAACACAATTGTTTTTCAAATATTTCATATTATTCAAAATAAATGTTATCTATAATGAATATTGTGTTAATGCAAAAATATAATGGCCAATTAAATTTTAAAAAATTGTTGGCTTTAGATAGATACTTGGTTTTTGCATCATGTTGAATTGTTGCCAATTCAAAATAAATGTTAAACTTTTGTTTCTTTAATAATAATTATACACATGCGCAACATTGATCGTATAAATTTAAAATTTAAATTCTGAAAAGCTGTAAGTTGGATTTTGGAACCCTGTATGGCCTCAAATGGAAAACTCATAGATACAAAGTTTGTTCCACTCATTAAAACCTACATTTTCTCTCATGGTCACATTTTCATTTGAAAAAGTTTGAACTACTCAATTTTGAAATTTGAAAGAATTCATAGCGAAACGCCGGTTTTCGGAACCCGAGATGGGCTCAAATGGAAAACTCATGAATACCAATATTGTTCCACTCACCAAGAGCTATATTTCATATATAGACCATTTTACCATTTGACAAAGTGTTGACAAAGTGTAGTTCAAAATCCACACTTCCCACGCATAGTTCCATATAGTTTGTGTGAGATTCAAGATTTGGTGAGTATTGTTTACATAAACTTTTCCAAATGGAAAAATAGTCTATATAAAAAGTTTGGATCTTGATGAGCTCTAACTTGGTATTCAAAAGATTTTCATTCCAAGTTATTTTCTCCATTGTTTGACCAAGTTTGACCAAAGCCTGTCTTCGAATTTGAAAACATGTGCTAGGGACTCGATCAAATTTATCCGGATGAAAATATGGTCCATGTATGAAATGTAGGTCTTCATGAGCTCTAACAACTTGGTATTCAATAGTTTTCCATTTGAAGTCCTCATATGGGTCATTTGACCAAGTTTGACCAAAGACAAAATAGTGGGTTTCACAAACACACACTTTGACCGAGTTTTGGTTGGTATTAAATAGAAAACTCATGAATACAAAGTTTGTTCCACTCATCAAGACCTATATTTTCTCTAATGGTCACTTTTTCATTTGAAAAAGTTTGGACCACTCAATTTTGTAATTTGAAAGAATTCATAGCGAAACGCTAATTTTCGGAACCATGGATGGCCTCAAATGGAAAACTCATGAATACCAATATTGCTCCACCCATCGAGATCTACATTTCATATATAGACCATTTTTGCATTTGACAAAGTGCTGGGAAAGTGTAGTTTAAAATCCACATTTCCCACGTATATTTTCATATAGTTTGTGTGAGATTCAAGATTTGGTGAGTATTATTTACATAAAATTTTCCAAATAGAAAAATGGTCTATATAAAAAGTTTGGATATTGATGAGCTCTAACAACTTGGTATTCAAAAGATTTTCATTCCAAGTAATTTTCTCCGTCGTTTGACCAAGTTTGACCAAAGCCCGTCTTCGAATTTGAAAACATGTGCCTGGGACTCGATCAAATTTATCCAGATGAAAATATGGTCCATGTATGAAATGTAGGTCTTGATGAGCTCTAACAACTTGGTATTCAAAAGTTTTCCAATTGAAGTCCTCAGATGGGTCATTTGACCAAGTTTGACCAAAGTCAAAACAGTGGGTTTCACAAACACACACTTTGACCAAGCCTTGGATGGCCTCAAATGGAAAACTCATGAATACAAAGTTTGTTCCACTCATCAAGGTCTACATTTTCTCTAATGGTCACATTTTCATTTGAAAAAGTTTGGATTACTCAATTTTGTAATTTGAAAGAATTCATAGCGAAACGCTAATTTTCGGAACCATGGATGGCCTCAAATGGAAAACTCATGAATAATATTGCTCCACTCATCAAGATCTACATTTCATATATAGACCATTTTTGCATTTGACAAAGTGTTGGCAAAGTGTAGTTCAAAATCTATATTATCAAGATGTTACAATTATATTACACATAATGTTACAATTATCAAGCTGGCACAGTGGTAAACGTTTTCTTAACGTAATGCCCTTGGTTATGATCATTCTGTAACCATAGAGTGTCCTCTGCAGCGAGCATGATGCTTGGGTCTTTGGCCACACAGAAGGGTGGGATCCGTTCATCCTTTTCATAATCCTCTGACATGTCTGACTTGTCTTCAATTCCCACGATGTTTCTTTTCCCTGTAAGAACGATGTGGCGCTTTGGCTCGTTGGTGTTTTTCTCATCTTGTTTCCCTCTCTTGGGTTTTGTAGACATGTGTTTCACATAGAACACCTGATTCACCTTAGTACCGAGGACAAATGGATCGTTTCTATATCCAATATTGTTGAGGTCTGTTGACGATCCTTAAGTACTAAATTTAACCTTCAAATAAACAAAGAAAATGATCCAAATGAAACAAACATTTAGAATTAGGGTTTTATTTGACAGAATTTCACGAGCTTTGGTGTTTATCTATTTCTACAGGGGGTTATCAGAAAATATGGAGAGAAGGCCCACATGTCGTTTTTACAACGAGATAATTACGTGCCGCGCAATTTTCCTCAATCTAGAAGAGTCCAGAAGCCACGGGAACGAACGGGAGACCGGACGGGCTCGGGGGCAGGGCGCCCGCCCTGGCCTCGGGGCCAATCAGAACCAATCTCCTGGATCGTGCTCCACCGACCTAAAGGATCAAGGAAAACCGTGCGATCAATGTCGGTTTGATCCGACGGCCCAAATTCACTTGAAAGGACTATATAATCAAGGCCTCTCCACCTAGGGGGAGAGAGGAGAAATCACTATCAGAGGTAGCCATCAAAGTTAGGGTTTAGACATCTCTCCCACAGAGAATTAGAATTAGCTACTCTCTAATCCTTCAAGTTTAGAGCACTGATTAGATAGCAATTAGAGAAGTAGAGCACTACGCTCTGGATTCGGATCTTCGGTAATAAAGATTGGTATTATTTCATATCTTTCTCTAATACTTTGTTCTAATTGTATTATGTCTCTATTTATTATGGTCTTAGTTTGCTCTAGTTCTATATTTGATATAGTTATGATTGATAATGAGTTTATGTATAAGTTTGCAAAGTGCTTAGCTCTTGACGCGAGGGAGTTAAGTGGTAGATCACATGTGGGCATGGTACTTAGATGTTATTTACCTACAAATGTATCCTATTGGCCGGGTTGTGTGGTAGTTCGCGATAGTGATAGCTCCGTTGATTCTTATATAGTCCACCCTCCGTTGATAGGACAGGCAGAATTTGTATTGCGGAGTAAGTCTTACGATGTTCTGATTTACTTTAGCAATGTTCCTTATACATGAATGAAGAGTCTTTTATGCTATATATGATCTTGTAGATAACTAGAGTAGATTATGACTTAGTAGATAGTAGATAACTTAGAATCCATTCTCTAGCTAATCTGACGTCACCTTACATATATGAGGAGTAGTCTATTTTCTAATCGCTGTGTTATTTACCTATGAGCTTATACTTCATTATCATTATTATTATGGCTTACCCCATGCCAAAGTAAGTGACTATGTGACGAGTTCCTCATTAGTAATCATGTTCTTGCAAGTTTATCTCTAATCTATGCCTTGATAGATTTATCCTTATCTTCATTTAATCCTTTTTCTCCTGAGCAAAATTATAAATAACGATACCTGGAATACTTACCTGGTGAAATGCTACAATGAGGTGTTTTATCTGTGCACTTGCAGATAGAATAGATTATTTTCTAGTGAGCCTTTACATTTATAAATACCTTTGTACACTCTGGCACCATGCTGGGGATGACAACCTAATATCTAATTGGTGTTAGCTAGTGTCAACAAGCATTTCTGGCGCCGTTGCCGGGGAACAAATAAAAAGGAAACACATAGGAACGGTAAGGAAAGTCAGGAAATCAGTTAAGGTTATTCACATAAAATATTAGACTAGACTATAGAGAAATAATTGCATAAAAAACAGCTACTAAGTGAGAAATCATAACAAGGCACCTCTGCTTTGGCAGGTTCACCCTGTTGTTTTTCTATGTTTATATTTTATACAGGGTATATCAGGATTGACTTTGGTACATTCAACTCTTCATCATCAGAACCAAAGCAATCAAGAAAGGAAGAAGAAGCTACCTACCAATTGCTGAAGCTATGGCATAGAAGACCCTACGAGAATTCTCTGCTCCAAGCCTAGAGAACATTCCAACTGGTCCAAGATTTGCAGTAGAAGAAGGAGCACCTGAGTTCGAGCTCAAGTCCAGCCTCATCAATTTGGTGCAAGCTACACAATTCAATGGAAAAGCACATGAAGATGCGAGTGCACGCTTACAGAATTTCTTAGAGATTGGAAGCACAATCCACATCGACGGAGTCGACAAAGACGTCATACTACTTTGCCTTTTCCCATTCTCACTAGAAGGAAAAGCGAGGAAGTGGTTCTACACTCATCAAGATAACATCAACAACTGGACGAACTTGTCAAATGCCTTTCTATCAAAGTTTTTCCCAATGGACAAGACAGTTGCCTTAAGAGGAAATATTGTCAGTTTCCAACAGCAGAAGACAGAAACCATTCAAGAAGCATGGGAGCGTTTTCAAGGATACATATCAGATTGTCCTCACCATGGAATGGCCACATGGTTACTTATGCAGACCTTGTACCATGGATTAACCCAGAAGGCTCGTGAGTGCCTAGATGCATCTGCTAAGGGATCATTCTTGCAGCTTACAACTGGAAATCAGAGATACTTTTGGATAAGATAGCAGAAAACCAAAGCTGGTTTCAAGATAAGGCTCAACAATGTCATCAAACTGAAGAAATACCACAAGATGTAAATGCACTATCAACCAAGATGGAAAATTTGCTCCATTGGATTGACCAGAGGGCCAAGTTCAAAGAAGATCAGAGGGCCATTGAAACAGCATACAAATATCAACCTACCTCAAGTCAACCCAATAGCAAAGGTATGAATTCATGTAATACTTTCAAGCAACTTTCATTAAAAGAGATTGTTGATGCAAAACTGATCTGCAAACATAAAGGGCTAATACCCGATTCAAACGTTAAGGCGTGCTAGCCGATTTGACCTTACTATTGGCAAAGGTGATAACTCGAATACTTTGGTCCCGACAACAGCGATGTGCCCGGATGTCATGGCCAAGAGGTATTCACGCGGAACTCGAGAATACGTCGAGCTTAAATCGACGAATTCCAAAGAACTCATAATAAAAATGAAAAGTATAACAAAGTCGTCGAAAAAGTAGATGCTGGAATATGAGTAAAAACTTATGTTTGATTGATTGATCGATATCCTCATTACAAGGCCCTATGGTCTATATTTATACCCTGCTCAAAAGAGCTACAATCAGACACGACTAGGACTCAAATTCCAAATCAAACGGAATCCGTACACAAGACGAATTTAAATAACTAAGGAAAACATAAAACTATCCCCTTGTAACCGACCAGGACACCGCCACGGATCAATCGACAATCTCTACGCTCTTCTTCAGAGTCATCGGCAGCGGTCCTGTTATGGCCATCGGCAAACTAATTCTGATCGTCAGCACGAACATGTCACCACCTTTGAACTTAGTCACATTCAACTATCTCTTCATCGACAACTTCCTTGTAGGCTAGTTACCGTTGTTCCTTCTCCCGATCTATTCTTTACTGATCCCTGGATACGTGTCCAAAAACGGTGTCAACACATGCCTTCGAAGTATAAAATCATTAATGCTTCGAAATTCTCTGCAATAATGATGCCTTTCCGCAATTAACTCTCCCAATTTGGCAACCGACTGTTGAAGCCTAACAATCTTGGCCCGATTCTTCTACAGATTCCTCGAATTCCTCAATCTCCCAAACTGGACACCCCACTTTATTCGCCCATCGGCAATATTACCGTTAGAGGGAACTGCCGATGGACCGACCAGGAGATACTGCACAGTGAAATATCTCCAAAATCATGACCGCTTACTGTCAAATCACCTGTGCAATCCCTTGATTATCGTGCGAATAGTTACCATATCCACCTGAACACCCTCGGAATTCACGGATGCGGCAAAGAGATAAGTCAGATTTGCCCCTACCCGTTTTGTCCTATAAATACTTCCTTCTTGGGTACTCCTTCTCCATCTTGTCATTCTACATCCCAAAATCCACTTTCATGGCGGCAGAACCATCCGAGGTTTTCAAGATCTTCAGCGAAGGCCTTTCTCCATCAACCCCAAAGTCTTCGATCTTCTTCCCTGCGAGGAAATGGTCATCAACTTCGTTGTTCCTGAGATCAGTTTACCATCCTCTCTCCCACACTTTTACCATACCCCTGTTCATCCGCAACTCATCTTACTGAATATCCCCCTTTTTTGTTCTTCTTTTTATCCTCAAAACTCCTAGGATTTATCCAATAAGATCCTCATCCCTATCGATCAACCACACCGTCAATGTCTCGGCCCGCTAGGGAACCCAGATCCCACCGATCTGATAAACGCAGAGACAAAAGAAATTCCCTTTAGAGCCGAAAACTTCTCTCTAGATCTATGGAAGGATGTCTTCCGTTCCTGGCCCAGTCCTACCAAGGGATGGAGGGATTGGTTCTTGAGAGTCAGCCATTCAAATGAAGTTCAATGGGGTGAGCGAAAACTGGACCAGTGCATTAGGCTGTCCCTTGCCGATATGGATAGGAATGAATCACTGTTAATTGCCGCCTCATACTTTTGCCGCCTCATAATTGCCGCCTCATACTTCTTACTGTTGTATCAGCACACTGGTACATCGGCAAAGACCAGAAGTACGACTGCCGATGCCCCCCAGTCCAGCCAGCCAAAGAGAAAAGGTGCCAAGAGTACCAGGTCACAAGCAAAGCGCCAAAGAATAGCAACGCCTTCTCCTCCCCCAGTATCTCCAATCCCAGTAGAATCATCCCCTTCTTCTCCAGAAGCCCAGACACAGCAAATTCCTTCTCCTCCTCAGCCACAAGGAGAACCTCAAATGGAAGAGCTCCAGCCAGAAGAACCCCAGCCAGAAGAAGTATTGGCTGATGTACACGAGCAGACTGCCGACCCAGCAAGTCTAATCATAGCATCGGTAGTTTCTTCAGTCCAGACGAGTACTGCATCCCCTCAAGGTAATATATTTTCCATTTATTGTCGATGAACCTATTTCTCCACTTTACCTAATTCACTTCTGTCAATCTTTTCAGCCGACATAGTCTCATCGGTGATTCCAGCCAATCAGCCCGTGGTTCCATCGGCATCATCTAGTCAGAGGCGAGAGATGGCCCTGAAGCAAGTAAGTTACCCAATCTCTACCTGTATCGTTGACCAATGCTTGATCATAGAATAACTTATTTTGTTTTTTCTCTTTCAGGAACAGGACTCCCCTGACAGCTTGTTCTCCTTTGCCATCGACATCTCTGAAGATGAAGGCGAGGAGGAAAGTTCTTCCCGAGCAGTTGGAATCACATCAGGGCAAAGTTAGAAGAATTATCAGCCCTCCTTCATCAAGACACAGCCCAACAGGTTGATCACTCTGACCCAGCCAAGGCTTGTTCAAGTCTCTCAGAGGCCAAATTCCTGCCGATGCTGAAGAAATCCTTTTTCAAGTTGCACATCTAGAGAGCCGTCAGCTGCAATATCAAAAGGCTACCCAGCGTCTTGCCGATAGAGCTGCTTAGGCTCAGCTTTCTGAGGACATGATGAAAGTGAAGCTCCTTGCCGATGAGAAGCACAAGAACATCGGCATCTTGAAGTCCTCAGGAGATGCGCTGAAGCACAAGATCTCTGATCTATCGGCAAAAAGAGAAGCCCTGTTGGCAGAACTCAAGCAGGTAGAAGAAGTCTTGTCCCAAGCTCAACAAGAGGAAAGCCAGCTACCTGAGGCGATCAAACTTCTTGAACAAGAGTGAAATGTCCATGGCCGCAAAGCGCTGCAGATGAAGAAGAAGCTGAAGCTAGTGGGGGGCTCTGCCGATGATGACGTGAAGGAGATAGAAGAAGCCAACCAGATCCGTCTGAGCGCCATATCGACGATCCAGGCGCTGTTGAACATGTGAACTCTTCATCGGCGGCATTCTTTGCTTCTTCATTCTAACCATTTTGGTCTAGCCGATAGGACTGTTATCGGCATCTGTTTAAAACATTAAGTCCGGTCCCAGATACGGTTTTAATCTAGCCGATAGGAATGTTATCGGCACTTAATCTCTCATGCATCGACCCATATGCTCGGGTAATACTTCTTTAAATATTTGCCATTTAATGCTCTGGGAAATTTAACTCCTTCTAGAGTTTCCAAGATATAAGCGTTGCCAGGAGCAGATCGACTTATCCGATAAGGACCTTCCCAATTAGGAGACCACTTCCCAAACTTTGAACTTTTAATCCTGATCGGTAAGATTAGTTTCCATACTAAATCTCCATCGGCAAACTCCTTAGCCTTCACCTTCTTATCATACCATCTAGCAACCCTCTTCTTATTTTCTTCTATACTTATCAGAGCTCTTAGCCGATGTCCTACTAAATCATCCAATTCGTCTGTCATCAATGTAGCATAATCATCGACAGCCAATTGATCCTGAAAAGATAGTCGTCTAGATCCAGTCTTAATCTCCCAAGGTAGCACTACATCGTGCCCATACACCAACTGATAAGGTGAAACTTTGGTCGATCCATGACAAGCCATCCGATAGGACCATAAAGCTTCATTTAACAACGTATGCCACCTCCTAGGATTTTCTTCAATTTTTCGTTTAATAAGCTTGATAATTCCTTTGTTAGATGCCTCGGCCTGTCCATTAGCTTGAGCATAATAAGGAGAAGAATTCAACACCTTAATTCCCATATCGATTTCAAACTCGTCAAACTCCCCCGATGTAAACATAGTACCCTGATCGGTAGTAATCGTCTGAGGAATACCAAATCGGTAAATAATATGCTCCTTCACAAAATCAATCATATTGGCCGATGTAACCTTCTTCAAAGGAATTGCTTCAACCCACTTGGTGAAATAATCAGTAGCAACTAAGATGAATCTATGCCCTTTACTAGAAGGCGGATAAATCTGGCCGATTAGATCAATAGCCCATCCCCGGAACGGCCAAGGCTTAATAATGGGATTCATGGGCGATGCTGGTGCTCTTTGAACATTGCCAAACCTTTGACACCCTTGACATCCCTTGAAATATTTAAAGCAATCTTCAAGTATGGTTGGCCAATAATACCCATTCCTCCTAATCATCCACTTCATCTTGAATACCGACTGATGTGCTCCACATACTCCTTCATGGATTTCTCCCATCAAACTCTTAGCTTCATCTTCACCCAAGCATTTGAGAAGAATTCCATCAATTGTTCGATAATATAATTCACCCCCGAGGAGCACATACTTGGTGGCTTGAAACCGAACATGTCTTTCAACTTTCTTGGATGGATCCTTCAAATAATCAACGATTTCTTTTCTCCAATCATCGGTACCAATTGCCGATATTGTATTCAACATGGGCTGGTATCCCGAGGCATGCTGAGCCAACCGATTGGCCTCTTCATTATGCAACCGAGGAACATGTTCTAATCAGAAATCCTTGAATTCCTTTAACAACTGCATACCCTTCTCGTGATAAGTTATCAGGACTTCGCTGCAACATTCATAGCTTCCAGCCAATCGATTTAGAACCAGCATAGAATCCCCGAAGACTTCAACAGCATCAGCATGAACTTCTCTTAATAGTTCCAACCCTTTTATCAAAGCTTGATATGCGGCTTGATTATTTGTCGATGTGGCAGCAATCGGCAAGGAGAACTCATATTTCCTTCCCCGAGGGGAAATTAGCACTATGTCGATTCCTGTCCCCCGGTCACACGTGGATCCATCAAAGAAGAGCGTCCAAGGCACAATTTCCAAAGTTTCCACTGTACCATGATGTTGAGTCACAAAATCGGCCATGATCTGTCCTTTAACTGCTTTAGCCGATTCGTAACGCAAATCAAACTCCGACAGTGCCAAAATCCACTTACCGATCCTGCCACTCATAATCGGCATAGACAGCATATATCGGACCACGTCATCTTTGCATATAACAGTGCATTCGGCCGACAATAAATAGTGCCTCAACTTAATACATGAGAAATATAGACACAAACATAACTTTTCAATAGCCAAATACCTGGTTTTAGCATCAATTAACCTTCTGCTTAAATAATAAATCACACGTTCCTTCCCTTCAAATTCTTGAATTAAAGCCGAACCGATGACCATCCCATCGGTAGATAAATACAACCTGAAGGCCTTCCCTTGCTGAGGTGGAGTCAGAACTGGAGGATTTACCAAATAATTCTTGATTTCATCTAAGGCTAACTGTTGCTCCTTCCCCAGACGAATTCTTGATCGGCTTTCAACTTAAGCAAACGACTGAAAGCACGAATCTTACCTGACAAATTAGATATAAATCTCGTAATATAATTTACCTTGCCGATCAAGGATTGGAGCTCAGTCTTGTTGGTGGGAGCAACTATTTTGTTGATAGCATCAATGGATCTTCTGCTAATTTCAATCCCTCTCTGATGCACCATGAAACCAAGGAATTGTCCTGCCGATACACCAAATGCACACTTATTAGGGTTCATCTTTAAACCATGCTTCCTTGTGCATTCCAACACCTTTCGTAAATCAGCAAGATGTTTTGTAAAATCTCCAGACTTAACCACCACATCATCGATGTAAATTTCCACCAGCTTGCCGATGAACTCATGAAAGATAAAATTCATGGCCCTTTGATAAGTAGCACCAGCATTATTGAAGCCAAAGGTCATGACTATCCATTCAAACAACCCAACATGACCAAGACATCTAAATGCAGTCTTCGGGATATCTTCTTCAGCCATGAATATTTGATTGTATCCTGCATTGCCATCCATAAAGCTGATAATCCGATGCCCAGCCGCAGCATCAACTAACAAATCGGCAACCGGCATTGGGTAGCCATCCATCGGTGTAGCTTTGTTAAGATTCCTAAAATCGATGCAAACCCAAAGCTTCCCATTTTTCTTGTAAACCGGAACAACATTGGAAATCCACTCGGCATACCGACATTGCCGAATAAATTTAGCTTCAATAAGTTTGGTTATTTCGGCCTTAATATCAGGAAGAATATTAGGATTACATCGGCGAGCTGGCTGTTGATGCGGCTAAAATCCAGACTTGATAGGTAACCGATGTTCAACAATTGATCGGTCTAAACCAGGCATATCAGTATAATCCTAAGCAAAGCAATCTTTATATTCCTTTAACAAATCGGTTAACTGCTGCTTACACTCAGAATTTAACTTAGCACTAATAAAAGTAGGTCTAGGTTTATCTCCACTACCTATATCTACCTCTATTAAATCATCGGCCGATGTGAATCCCTGGCCTAATTTTCCATCATCGGCGAACCTGTCCATTAAAACTCCTCATCAGAACCGACTGCTTGGATCGGTGGAATTTCATAGTCGGCAACTTTGAGGAAATCCTTCTCCCAAATCTCTCCTGAGATGCACCTAGTCCTTTCATAAGTGTCTGCCTCTGCCGATGCAACAACATAGGAAGAGTCTCCCGGGACAATCTCAATCTTGTCACCTACCCACTGGACCAAGCACTGGTGCATTGTAGATGGGATGCAACAATTGGCATGAATCCAATCTCTCCCCAACAGCAAATTATAAGCACCCTTTCCACTGATCACGAAAAAAGTTGTCGGTAAGGTTTTGCTGCCGATAGTCAACTCGACGCATATTGCCCCCTTGACCGGAGACACATTCCCTTCAAAGTCTTTGAGCATCATATCGGTCTTGGTTAAATCTTGATCTCCTTTTCCAAGTTTCTGATAAACTGCATATGGCATGATGTTGATAGCAGCTCCTCCATCAATCAATATCTTGGTCATCGGCTGACCATCAACTCTCCCTTTGACGAATAGGGCTTTGAGATGCTGCCTTTCATTATTTGCAGGCTTTTCAAAGATAGCTGTCATCGGATCTAGAGCCAACTGAGCTATCTGGTCGGAAAACTCCAACTCCTCATCATCGCTGGATGGCGCAAGGAATTCCATCGGCAACATAAATACCATGTTGACACCTGCCGATGGTCCTTTCCCTTTAGGATCTGATTGTTGCTGATTCCCAGACTGGCCAGAGTTCTCACCCTTGCTTATCTCCTCTCGCCTTTCGCGCGGTGTCTTAGTCAACCCCTCTAAACACCATGGGGGAAGTAGCGACTGCCTTGCCGACGGACGACGATGTTCTCTTGACTCCATCCGATGAGTATTAGCATCCCTGTAAAATATGAACTCATCGGGAACTCGTGCATTAGCCATCTCTTCAAGTTCTTCCCGACTCCTGGGAAAATACTCAACACGATCACCAAGCCTATCGTGCACACTGAGCCTGCCTCCTAACCGATCATGCACCGACGCTCTCCCTCTAATCAGCCCATTAAATCGCCGATCATCATCATGGTAGTACCGATCAGACCTGTCATACCAATCATAGCCATTGCACTCAGGGCAATCCCTAACGGTGGGCAGCTTAATGTTCTGTTCCCAGCAATGGATAAAGAACGGGCAGTTCCAGTGATCCTTGTGCCGATTCCACTCTCGTCGGCGTCTTTCTTCTTCCCGATGATAATCTTCCTGCTGGCGCCGATACCGATCTTCACGTTGCTGCCAAGTCTCTCGAGGCCTTCTATGAGTTATCACAATACCGGATCGTGGAGGCCTTCCTGAGTTGGATCCTTCATAGATCAAACCTTTTCCTTTAGCATCGTCAGCAGTAATCTGATGCTAGGGATCAACCGATGAACTCCTCTCAAAATATCAAGACCTTGGTTTTTCCCTTACCATCTAGCATATTTGTTGGGAAAGGATGTTGATCGATCTTCATCGGCTTCTGGGCTTTGGAGCTGTCAAATTAGATTCTCCCAGACTCCATAGCCGATTGCAGCTGTTGTCTAAAAACTTTGCACTCATTGGTGCTATGAGAAGTTGCATTGTGCCACTTGCAATATTTCATCTTCTTCAACTCTTCAGCCGATGGGATCACATGATTGGGTGACAACTTGATCTGGCCTTCCTGCAGTAGAAAGTCAAATATCCTGTCGGCTTTGGTGATGTCAAATGCGAACTTCTCTAGCTCCTTATGCCCAAAAGGACAAGACATTGGCTTTTTTGTTTTTCACCCATTCTGCCAAGCCGATGACTGGCTCTTCATCAGAGTCTGAGCTTGTCGCTTCATCAACAAAAGACACCTTTTTATTCCATGCTCTCTTGGGCTCAAAAGGTCTGATATCCTGATCAGAAATCCTTTGTACTAGATGACTTAAGCTTTCGAACTCCTGAGAAGCGTATTTGTCCCTGATGTGCAGCAACAAACCCTGGAAAGCCAAATCGGCTAGCTGTCGATCGTCAAAAACCAGACTGTAACAATTGTTCTTGACCTCCTGTATCCTCTGCACAAAACTTTCAACCGATTCATCATTGCGTTGCTTCAATTTGACCAAATCGGTGATCTTCTTCTCATGGACTCCAGAAAAGAAGTATTTGTGGAATTGCTTCTCTAGATCGGCCCAAGTAATCACTGAATTGGGAGGCAATGATATAAACCAAGTAAATGCCGATCCAGACAATGATGACGAGAACAGGCGAACTCTTAACTTGTCCCTATTAGCAGCCTCTCCGCATTGGATGATGAACCTGTTGACATGTTCCATGGTTGATGTATCATCCTGTCCAGAAAACTTAGTGAAATCTGGTACCTTGTACCGATTTGGAAGTAGAATTAAATCATATGCAGGAGGATACGATGTCCGATAAGAGTAAGTGTTGACTTTGGGTTTTATCCCAAATTGGTCTCTCATTACTTCAGCAATCTTATCGGCCCAATAAGCATCGGCATCCTGCCGATGGGATGGTTGTGGGTCTGGCACCTGTTGATAAGCTTCCACATGTCTGTGCGGTGCGCGATCCGCATGGAACATCGGGTTAATCACCTGGCCACCAAACTGCTGGCCGCCAAACTGCTAGCCGAGATTCATCGGCTGGTTGACCAATCCTTGATTCTGGAACCCAGGTTGGACTTGGCCCTGCTGAAACCCGGTAGCCTGATGATTCTGCTGTGGAAACACAAATTACCCAGGCCATCCATTATTAACATTCATCGGCATAGAACCTGCCGATGATTGGTAATTGTGTATCGTCATCGAATTGACATACCCAGACTGAGTCATAAACCTCTGTTGCGTCGGCATTGAATCTGCCGATGCGTTAGGCATCTGGAACGTTGGAGCTTGAGAATTCCCAGTGTAAGGTCTCGCAGTAGTAGTTGTAGTATACTGGGGACTCTGATTCATCGGCATATTTGGAGGTGCCGATGCCATAGGAGCCTTGCCTCTCACATCAGCCGTCTGAGATACGTTAGGTGTCTTCGACGCCAACTCTGGAGGCATACCGTAACCCCACCAGTTAGGAGGAGGAACCGATCCCGACATCGCCGATGCCAATAAATCTGTAGCAAGTTTGATTTGCTCATCTGAAGTGGATGGATTGGTTAGCATCGGTGTAGATTGCGCATTAGTAACTCCCAACGTGCTTGGAGGAACAGTAGTTTCTGCACCCGCAACGGCTGTAACAGCCGATGGAGCTGTAACTTCCGGTGATCCCGGCTGATGATAGACAGGGCCCACATAATTTGGTGGCAATTATCCTTCTTTGAAGGTTTTAACCACGGCATTGAAAACCGTATTGGACAATATACCAGCTTGATTGATCAAGGCACGGTTAATAGCGCCGTCAACCATGTCTTGGAGTTTACCAGGATTGGCGTCAAAAGTAACCTGCCGAGGTGCCGGCAGTGCCTCCTTCTGGATCACCTCGCCGCTCCTGTTTATGCTGAAAGACTTCAAACATTGCTGCTTGTAGTCCTCCATGGCTTTTGCAATAGCTTTCTTCTGCTCATCTTTGAGATTGGCTTCTGTCACCGGGATGACGTTCTCCAGATCGAATTCAGTAGTCGACATGTTGATCTTGATCTTGAACTTGTCCCACCGGGCATGCCAAAAGATGTGTTAATGCAAAAGCTGGATCTGCAAACACAAAGGGCTAATACCCGTTTCAAACGTTAAGGCGTGCCAGCCGATTTGACCTTACTATCGGCAAAGGTGGTAACTCGAATACTTTGGTCCTGACAACAGCGATGCGCCCGGATGTCACGGCCAAGAGGTATTCACGCGGAACTAGAGAATACGTCGAACTTAAGTCGACGAACTCCTAAGAACTCGTAGTAAAAAGAAAAGGTATGACGATGTCGTCGAAAAGTAGATGCTGGAATATAAGTGAAAACTTGTGTTTGATTGATTGATTCGTCCATATTACAAGGCCCTAGGGTCTACATTTATACCCTGCTCAAAGAGCTACAATCTGACACGACTAAGACTCGAATTCCAAATTAAACAGAATCCGTATACAAAACGAATTTAAACGACTAAGGAAAACATAAAACTATCCCCTTGTAACCGACCAGGACACCGCCACAGGTCAATCGGCAACTCCCATGGAGCCATCGGCAACCTTCCTGCTATCGCCATCGGCAAATATTGACACTGGTCATCGGTGAGGAACGCGCCACCACTCCTGGACTTAGTCATACTCAATCGTCCCTTCATCGGCAACCTTCCTCATCGGCAACTCTTCTACAGTCTAGTTACCGTTGCTCCGCCTGCCGATCTTGTACTCTACTGGTTCCTGTGCACGTGTCCAAAAACGGTGTCAACACAACTGTTGCTCTTTCCCCCATATAAACTCTTGATCGGCTTTCAATTTAAGCAAAGGACTGAAAGCACGAATTTTACCAGACAAGTTAGATATAAACCGCCTGATAAAGTTTACCTTGCCGATCAAAGATTGAAGTTTAGTCTTGTTAGTCGGGGCAACAATTTTGTTGATAGCATCAATAGATCGTCTACTAATTTCAATTCCCCTCTGATACACCATGACACCGGAGCCGTTGGAGAGGGACCTTTAGTCCCGGTTGGTGGTTACCAACTGGTAAAGACTTCTTTTGTCCCGGGCGCCAAAAATGCCGGGACTAAAGCTCATTTGTCACATCGACGAAAGGTCTGTTCTATAGTAGTGTAAGGTACCAAAATAAGTGTTGCTAATTTGCAATAGATATATATTCTGACTATGGCAACACTTCATTGGTTACCATTTGGTATTTATAATATTGAGCACAATCAAAGCAATATAATTCACTCGTGCAAAGCTTCACTCACAAATTTATTTTTCCATTATGAATAATAATTCAGTAATTGAATTACTAAAAGCCGCCTCCGTTAATAGTTTAACAAGAGACGGGTGGCTTTGATTAATCAGTTAACAGAGGCGGGCGTGTAAGCATGATGCTGTCTCGGTTAAACCAGGCAGGCAAACCGCCTCCATAGGTCTGCATTAACCATAACTTTTGACGGAGGCGGATGGTTTATCCTCAGTTAAATCAACTAACATATCTCTGCTTGTCCTTGAGTGGTTTCATTCTACATCGGTGTTCAAAACTAGAAAGTAAGAAAAGCCTAATGTCTTCTAACTTGTGACTTTCTTAACTACCATAATGTAAGAAGACCAAAATTTACTTTAACTATATTCACTCCGCATCTATATATTGCACCTTTTACTGAAGACTTTTCACCAACGAGGCGCCAGGGGTATGCCCCTGTATTCCATAGAATACCCATGATTTTTGTGACGAACACAAATATATATATATATGTATATATACACATATGTATAACATGTTAGTTCGTTCGAGCATATTCGTTGGTCTAAAAAGCTATAGCTAAAAGTAATATTTATTGATTTATCATGAGGGAAAACATTATTGACTGGCAGAAAAAATACGGCTAAAGGAAGCAAAGCTAAAAGTAATATTTATTAATTTATCATGAGGGAAAACATTATTGACTGGCAGAAAAAATACGGCTAAAGGAAGCAAACCGTGAACAGGCCTTGTTAGTTACACTCAAAATCTAAAAAAAATTCAAGATTTCTCATCACATCGAATTTTACATCACATGGAGCATTAAATATAGATAAAAAATAGCTCATTATACAGTTTGTCTATAATTTGTGAGATGAATCTTTTAAGCCTAGTTAGTCTATTATTAGATAATAATTGTCAAACACAAACGAAAATGGTACAATAGCCAAATTCAAAAAGTTTTTGCATCTAAACAAGACCTCATTAGAAAGACAAAAACACCATCGACGACATTCATCTGGCTGTGGCGGCGGTCAGTGGTCTTTGCAGGCTCCCCCTCGGCTCTAGCGTCCGGGAGTCCGACCCTCCCCTTCGGTGTCTCTTCTCATATATGGCTTGAAGCAACAACGAGGCGAACACAAAGACCCACATCTATTTTTTTTATTCTTCAAAGTAAAAATTGTAGGTTTTGTTTTCTTTTTTGTTGCATTTTTATTTTTTTTAAAAAATGTTGCATTGTGTTCTTGTAACGTAGATAAAGAACTTATACTTTGATTATTACCAGGGCGACACCAGCTCACTTTGCTTGATGCCTTGTTACCACTGTAAACAAATATTTTACCTAGCGTATATTTTAAGAAAATTATATATACTACTTAGTTGTGCATCATGATCAATTTTGTACTGGATTTTGTCCTTTATTAGGTCTGGTTTAGTTTCCAAAATTTTTTAAGATTCCCCATTACATTAAATCATTGGACACATACATGGAGCATTAAATATAGAAGAAAATAAAAACTAATTTTATAGTTTGTTTGTAATTTGCGAAACAAATCTTTTGAACCTATATCTATGATTAGACAATATTATCAAATACAAAAGAAAGTACTAAAATAGCCAAAACTAAAAAAATTTGTGAACTAAACAAGAATTAATTTATAATTGCACATATACATTGGAAATTTTTTATACATGCAGTACCCAACCGTCAAATCCTAGCTCCACCACTACCAATGATAGATCCTTCCGAAGCCACGATCTTCTCGATGGCCTCCGTAGATTTGAAAGAGCCTGACAAGATGACATATCACGAAATATTTAAGGACCACTAGTACACAAGTGCCCAGCCTCGGCGGTGGCAAAACTTTTTTACAGACGGTTTTAGTTATCATGCGTCTGTGTTGTAAAAACAGTACGGCGAGAGATAACAACCGCCTGTGTTAATAGTGTAACATAGGCGGTTAATGTAACAAAACCGCCTATGTAAATTCTCCATTTTCACAGGCGGTAAAGTTAAGTGAACCATCTGTGAAAAGGCATTACCACAGTTATATGAATATATATGATATGCTAACTGCCCTAAAAAATAAAAATATGATGTATATATATATATATGTTGATTATGGAGATTATTATTTCTTTTTTATAATGCAATTATATATATATATATATATATATATATATATATATATATATATATATATATATATTAGGCTAATGGATTAAGAGTTTGGGCTAATGGGTTTAGGGTTTAGGTTTTCTCTTTTATATTTTTTATGATGTATATGAAAAGTGATTTAGGGTTAAGGCTTTAAGGTTTAGGGTTTATGCTTGGTTTAGACTTTATGCTTGGTTAATATATATAGCATTTGTTATATACTTTTATCTTCATTGTTCATTATATAATATATAGCATTTCTCATAAATAAAGCACCAATGTACTTCAGATTATCGTGATGACTTCTCCAACCCCAAACCAAGCGTCATGGTCTAACCGCACCGAGAAAGCACCGGTGTCTGACCCCACGGTGCAAGAAAAAGGTTCGGACGACATAGAGAAGGTACAAGGGTCACACAACACTGAGCAAGCACAAGGGCCCGACCACACAGAGCAGGCAGAAGAATGTGAATCAACTCCTTCGTACAAGACCTCCCCTAGCGACATTCCTGATCCTCACAATGAGAGGAACGCCCGTCATGAATTAGAACGTGACCTCGATTACACTCCAAAAGGGGATGAAGTGAATTACTCATCCATAATTAAATGTTTCTAACTTTTATGCCCCTCAGTATATGCAGAAGAATGATTTATGTGTTTAACTTTTGACATGAATAGGAGGTGCTATCTCAGTTGAAAGAACTGAAAGAGATTCTATCCCAGGAAGAATTCACACATGAAGGTGCACCTGAGCCGATGACAGCCACGACCTCTGAGAAGACCACCGAGAAGAAAATGAAATGAGGTGAAAGAGGATTGAATTAGTTTCCAAAAGTAACATTTAGAGTTACAAATATGAGCGTGATAGGACAGCCCCTAGCTCCTCCGGAGGCCTTACCTAAGTGGCGTAACGCACTCGGATTCTTAGTTAGGGACCATCTTGACATCACAGTCATGGAGTGGGCAAAAGTGGACCAAAATGAAATCACAATAATGTGGGACAAGCCGCTTACGAGGTTTGTTTTACCTCAGGGTTTAGAAAACCTCATAAAGGAGTATACATTGAAGCAGTGGATGATCATGTTTAGGAATTACAAGTCCGAGTTGAATTCAAAGTGGGCAAAGAAAGGGTTGGACACGACAAAGAGGTATAGAATCTTGGCTTGTCAGTGGGCAGTGTTTCTAGACTAGAGGAGTACCGAGGAGTTCAAAGCTTTGAGCGAAGCCAACTTCGAGCTCACAAAAAGGAACAAGTACCACCACCACCACCTAGGCATAGGTGGTACCAGCGCAAGCTTCCCCAATGGGAGCAAGAGGATGAAGTGCAGAGGGCTAAGGGTTTGCCGATGCTCCCTAACCAACTTGGTCGTAGGGGCTTGCGGTGGGTTCGTGCTTGGGTACCAGCAAAGAAAGTCAAGTCCGGCTTGTCATTTGTTGACCCAATGGTCGAAGAGGCTGCAAAGAATATTTTCGTGGTGGAAGCTAGCGGGAGAATTTAAGCCTCAAAGGGATAGGGATGTCCTTGCTATTAAGGGGGAAACCTAGAGCATCTTGGTCGTGTATGAGGCATCTCATCGAAATAAGGATGGAAAGAAGGATTCAGACCGGAGTGGGAAGGAATGTATACTTAACGCGATCCCTACAAGGAAGAATTGTCTAATTATTTTAAGGAGGAGGCTAAGAGAGAAGTTGAAGAGGTGATGTCTAAAATCCTCTCCGATCCTCCTCCTATGTTGATGCCACAATTGGCGACTGCGATGTCTAGCCAATTCAGTGGTCAGTCCCTCAGATGCAGCTAGTCGTCGCCCCGACAATAACAGAAGAAGCTCTGGTCGTCCCAAGTAGTGTTGCGTCTACCAGAGACAAGGTCTGCTATCCAGTTGACAAGATCAATAGTCCTATTCCTTGCTCCTTAGTCATAAGGTACGGTTTTAACAATAACCGTACAAGGGAAGTACCATAGGACTTGCAATCCTGGGACGCTAGTTCCATGGTAGGGAGATTCCCAAGAACTATTGCAGGGTGGAAGTGCTGACAGTTGTCTAAAGATACAAGGACTACATGCTAGACATTCCCCATCCAGAGGGTATTGAGAAACTAGGACAAGCTATTAAGAATTTCATTATTTTGCCTCGACAGGACGTCTTCTTGTCTAAGCTACCACAACCATCAGCCTGAGAAGTGCCACAGACTTAGGAGTCGTCCCATCCACATCTCTTCCCAGTCCACTACCCTCTCCGATCTTGCATCCACCATCCTCATTGATTATGCCTCAACCACCATCCCTGCCACCATCACCTAAACCACAACCTTCGCCACCATCACCTAAACCCACTCCACCACCATCACCTAAACCCCTAGCTTCGCTGCCATCAGCACCATCGCAATCTTCCACACCACCACCACCACCCAAAAATGATGATAAGGGACCACCACCACCACCCAAAGATGATGAGACGACACCATGACCACCAAAAAAATCAAAATTTTCGGTACCCAAATTGGTTTCCCCATACGAGCCAAAGAATAAGACTACTGGTATGACCCTGTTTTTGTTAGGAATTGTAAGGAGCCGCATGTCAAAACTCGTTTACTTGGCAGAGCATGAGGCAAAAAGGTCTGAAACACCTATTGTAAATATCAGGCCACCAACGAAAGATGATAACAAATTCGTCCCTACTAAATATGAGCCAGGCAGGCCTCTACTCAGTTGGGACAAACTCAGAAAGGTCCTAGCTGGTATAAAAAGGATGCATGACTAGTATATCAGAGCAGCTTCTATTGGCATCGACACGATCAATATGAATATACCACCAAAAGCATTCAACGATGACTGTGCAACGACAATTGTTACCTTCGAGGACATGTGGCTAATGATGAACCTCCATAGATTAGATGTACAACTGGTAACCGTGTTTGCATTGTAAGTCTCACTCATAATAATTTGTGTTATTATTCATGAGTTGCATCAATTTTCAACATCTAACATACAAGTGCGCCTTGTAGAATGAATTTTGAACAACAAGAGATGCAATATGATCCAGATCTAGATAGAAATAAAAGTAAAAGGGTTGCATATCTGAGCCCTATGAAAATATGCAAGGAGCAGCACATATTCAGAATCAGAGATGATCATGACTCCTTACAAGGTCTGGATCCCGCTGAGCATACAAAGGTAATAGATGAAAAGCAAAAAAAATTATGAATTACGACCTCTATATAGCCTTGGCACTGCTCAAGTTTCAAGACCAGGAATGCGTTGTGGCCCCATACAACTTTAGGTAAGTGTCATCATCGTATTAGTAATTTCAATGGGCACTTGCATCATAAATTTGATTCTCTCAGGGACCACTGGATCTACCTTCTCATTAATCCGAGGCTAGGACGTGTGCTAGTCCTAGACTCCGCAGACTATGATCCTTCAAGTTATGCAAAATTCATTACACACTTAGAATGGTAAGCCGAGCAAAATATATACATAATTTTATAAGAGTTTCAGAATAACTTGAGGAATGTATTCGATACCATAGGGCCTATAGGTATTATAAGATTAAAGGTGGAAGGTGCGAGTCATCAGAAGCACGGCAGCCATTGAGATTATTTTATAAATGGCTAGTACGTATCAAAATTTACCAAGTTATCTTCGTTTTATACATACAATATGCATGGGACGATGCTGCAACTAATAAATATCTACTTTTTTGTTATACAGTACCACAGCAACCAGTCGGATCGGTACACTGTGGATTCTAGTATATGAGTTTATGAGAGAGACCAGAAGATATGTCACTAACCCTTCTAAGGTAATGCTCTAATAGTCATTTATGTAGTTGTGTCATTTGTGGTTGCTAAGCATGTGTTATGAACTATAAATATACGATGTTTCTAACTTCCTCCATTGCAACATGAGTTAGAAAAGGCGAAGAGGATAACTCAAGATATTCTATACAATGTAGTTGGGGACCTCTGCACTTTTCTCTTGAGAGAAGTCATTCCCACCGAAGGAAAATATCACGATCGGACCAGCACCCTAGCAAAGCCTGAGTACAGAGCGCTAAGAAATATTAGTAGGCTAAAGCTGACTCGATCGGGTTATTAGAGTAGAGGTTTCAAATGTGAAACCTATGTCTGTAAACAGAAAAAACTTAATGTGTGATGTTTGTAATTAGTGTAAATTTATGTACAAAATAATGGTATATATAAATGAATTGCATGTTGCATTGGTTGACATGATCCACTAGGCTTTAGTTTCAATATTATGTATGTATATATATATGTATGTTGTATGTATATATTAATATATATATTAAAAATAGGGTCTGGTGGGAAAAATTAGAAATTGGATGGAAATTTAAAAATCTTAGCACATGCAGTTTGGTTATGTGAGCCGCCTATAGAAATAGATTTCTACAGGTAGTTGACATAACTGAACTGCCTGTATAAATGCATTTCTATAAACGGTTCTTAGTTACCCGCCTGTGGAAAAAATTATTTCCACAGGCCACCAGTGCAGGCGGTTCACCAAACTGCCTATAGAAAAGGGTTGCGAACCGCGTGTATATTGGAACAGTAATACCACTACACTACAAGTTAATCAACTTGTTAATCCCAAATTTTGGTGAGCCAGGAAAATTGCCAGTGGGCTTGCTTTGCAGAAGGAGGGGCAACCTGATGAGCGGATCGACTAAACCAGAGGTGTGGCAAAATTAGTCGATCAGAAGGGTGTCAGAACAAGGCAAAACGAAAGAGATGTGTCAGGTTCAATTAGGAAAGGAAAAGTTAAAGTCTAAATTACCTTTTTGAGGAAAGGGTCGTATTAGGATATGAGACTAGGACTTTAGACTATAAATATTAGAAACCCGATGCTTGTAAAGATATACATAATCATAATACAAACCTTTTTGGCTCTGGCCACCAACCTTAGAAGTAGGAGTAGAAGTAGATCTCGGCAAGACCTTCAAGAAATCAAGTTACATCGTTTGATTTCGACCTTCGGGTTGCTTGTAAGTATTGACATGGTTCATATTTAGTTTATCATGGCTGCATCATTCGAACTCATGTCTAGCTCGATTATGAACTAGTTATCGATTTGGATTGTATTTATAAGGTTGCATTACTTCAATCCCTTATGAATATTGGTTCAAATTATTTATCGGCTCTATTAAAGTGGCAATTTAATAGATTTATCAAGTTATCAATATTGTTCGAAGTTTAATGTTTTATTTATCGTAACAATATCCTGCCCAATCAAGATTCAACGGGTTAGTTCGAGATTTAGATCTAAATGCTTGCTATACACCCTAAGCTAATAATGATTATCAAGCAAAATTAAGATAATTAACACGTTGATCTTGCTTGTTACATGTTGTGCGTTCGGGATATTTATGTTCGTTATGATTATGATTAATTTCGTAACAATAATCGAATCTAATTATGACAAAGAAAATAGATCCTGTTTGTGCTTCATGGGCCCTGTATCGGCTAAATAGTTGATCCAGTTAAGCTTAAATGGCTAATACCTGTGTATGGACCCACTTGTGCATTAAATAAACTAGTAATCTGTGTTGGATTTATTGAAACCCACTAGCTTTTAGACCAGGCGAATATAGATTTAATACAATTATGAAAGTGATTTATTAAGACCGTAGGCCTTTAGACCAATCTTAATAAAGTTATCGTTTGTTTAATGGATAAAAGGATAATGCACGTAAGCTATTTCTTATTCATACATAGTGTATCGGCTAAATAGTTGATCCAATCATCTTTACTCGGAAGATGCAAATATTTGATAAGAATTTAAGTGTTTTATATTATTTATCTTTCTGCATCATTATCAGGAGTTGACTTTCTAGTTAATTTCCTTTGTTCAGTGGCTTCTCAAGGCCATATATCTCGGAACTGTCTGGCAATAACCGGCAGGTTCCATAATTTGACTTTTCTACCTCTACCTTGTCAATTTCAGATCAAATTGACTAGCACGCCCCGAAACTAATTCACCAAGCTCGTGTGTTTATGGCTCAAGAAGTCTAGGATTTCAGCTCCTGCACTCCCTCTGAGAGCACCCGGGATTGTTGGTGTGAGATACCAATTTTTGCAGCAACACATCTTTTGGCACGTCCGGTGGGACCATCAAGGAGCAATATGGAGAATGAGAACGTGCTCAACGTCACACTAGATGATCTCCTAGATCAATTGAAAGATTTGGTTGTGACTACTGTGAACCAATACCAAGAGAAGTGCTTGCTTTCCCTCAGTAAGAATAGAGACAAAAAATTATTTCAAAAGACTCTTTTCCCAAGAGTAATTATGGAAGGAGAGCAAGATCCTAGTGTTCAGATTCAGCACAATGCTATGTATAAAACTATGAGCAAAGCCATGGCAGCAACCTTGGCTAATCATAATGAAGTTTTGTTAAATAGTATTACAAATCCTATTAAGGAGGCTTTCAGTCTGGATATTCAGAATAGAGGTCGAACATATTTTGTTCCTCCTAGGAATAGACAAACATTTGTTGGGCAGACGTCTGGAGATCATGCATCTGGAGAACATGTAAATGTGAGTCAACGCTGCAACATTGTTCAGCAGTCAGTGCAAAAGCCGATATTGGACTATGGTCAATCAGCTACAAAAGTTGCTCCTCAAAGCCAGAGGATTGCTAGAGATTTTAATGCTCCACCATTTTAAGGAAGATTAGCACCTAGAGAAGTACCTCCTGGCTATCATTATGTTGTTGAGCACAATACTTTAAATGGTTATGAAAACCCTAGATATCAGCCAAATGCTTAGAGAATGCAGAATCAAAGGTATCCAGAACCAAATGGTCAAAATGGGAACCAGTTTCAAATAGATCATCTGATAAACTAAGTTACTGATATGGTTTAGCGACAGTTTGGTTTAAAGCCCAAGAATACAATGGTGTCATATAAAAAGCCATATCCAGAATGGTTTGATCAAGTTTTGTTGCCAGGTTTAGGCTACCAGATTTTGTCAAGTTTACTGGAACAGGACCAACATCGACTATGGAACATATTAGTCAGTATTTGGCTCAGCTTGATGAAATTGCTAATGAGCCTTTATTTAAAGTGAGGTTCTTTCCTCTTTCTCTGTTTGGTTCAACATTTTCGTGGTTTGCATCTTTTCCACATAATTTTATTGAAGGATGGGAAGATTTGGAAACTATGTTCCATCATTACTTTGATTCTAGAGTTATGGTAAAGGGCATTTCAGATAGTCGATGTGAGAGAAAGGAACAATGAGCCCGCACTTCATTATTTGCAAAGGTTTAAAGATGTCAGGAATCAATGCTATACTTAACACCACTTAAGCTAAGTTGTCATCCCTAGCATGGCGCAAGAAGTGTGGTATGAAAACTATCCACTAATAAAATAAATATAGGATCCGCAAGCATACAGATTAAATACCATTGTAGCACTTCACTGGGAAGTATTCTAGGTATCATTATTTATATTTAGCTCAAGGGAAAGAACTAAGGACTTAAACAATGAGATCAACTTGCAAAACATGACTACTTATGAGTGATTGGGTTGCATAGTCACATACTTGGCAGGAGGGTAAACCATAGATATATGATATATAAAATATATAAGCCTAGGGAATATAGAGACTAGATTTAGACTACTCAGCTTAATATTAGGCAGACGTCTAATTAGTTCAAGACGTAGAAAATCCTATTTAGTTCTAATTTATCAAGTCATTCATCTACTCTAATGCTACACTATCATATATAGCACAAAAGACTCTTCATTTATGTATAAGGAACATTGCTATAAAAATCCAAGACAGAACTAGACTTCCTACACAAGTGCGGTTCTACCTGTCCTACCAATAGGGGATGGAATACAAAGGACTCAACAGAACTGTCACTTCCGCGACCCAGCACGGTACCTGCCCAATAGGGTGTAATTGCAGATAAATGACATCTAAGCACCATGCTTACATGACATCTATCACTTAACTCTCCCGCGAAGAAAGCTAAGCGCTTTGCAAACATATACATAAACTCATTATCAATCATAATCATATCAAATGTAGAACTAGAATAAACTAAGAACATAATAAATAGAAACATAATGATATTAGAATAAAGTCAAAAGAGAGATAAAAGATAAAACCAATCTCTGATAACGAAGATTTGGAAATTCTGAGCATAGGCACCCGACTCTTCCTCTATCTAATCAAACCTATGTAGAAGATGAAGATTAGGAGTAGCTAATCTATCTCTAATCCCTAGCTCTAATGGCTCCCTCTAATTCTTAGATGAAAAAAAATATAATTCTGTTTTTCTCTCTCAATTCTGAGCTCTCCTCCAAGGGGGGCTTGTATTTATAGCCCCCTAGGAAGCACCACAACCTTGGATCAAACTGACTTAAACGTGCGCTTAAGAATAATCCTCAAAGTCGGTGGAGGCAGGACACGAGACTGCACCTGATTGGTCTAGGTCACCGAGCAGTCGCCCCACCCTACCCTAGGCGCCCGCCCCTGCCCTATGGCAGGTGGGTCTCAGGTTTCAGGGCACGCCTTCCAAGTCTTCTAGAGTATCCTAGAGTTGATGTTCGGGTCTTCTCCCTATGTAAATCTGACATGTGGACCTCCTTTTGTTATTATTCGGATAACCCCCTATAGAAATAGACATTCACCAAAACTCGTGGAAATTGTCAGTAAAAACCCTAAGTCTATGGTGATATTAAGTTTTTATCCCCTTTCTTCTCCTTAGTTTACATATAATTTCGATGGTTAACAATCGTCAACAAACTCCCCCAAGCTTACCTTTTGCTCGTCCCTGAGCAAACTGCTACAAAGGATGGATTAGGAGTTGCTACAATGCTTTGACACCTCACAATTACACATGCTTTAAATAAGAACTCATCCTTAGACTAGAGTGAACTATCATAACTTCCAAACTTACTCATGTTTCTTCCAACTATGGGACTTTTACCTATACTTGGGTCTTGAGCAGTTGAAAGACAAAACAATTAAGTCAAGCACTGTTGTCTCATGCTCTGTTGTTCTACCTCTGTCCTAGAGTTTTTATAATTTTCAAAATAAAACTCAGAGTTCTTTAGTATGATCCTTTCAAGTCTCTCATTATGTGGTCTTTTTGGATCCTCGCTAAGGCATTGAAAGGAGTGATGCCTTCTCTCTTGCTCTTGAGATATGTATTATTTATGGCACAATGCATTTATAGCCTTCTCTCTCTCTCACCCTATATCTAATAAAGCTTATATGGAGCTCATAGGTGTGGATATAGCTAATGTATTGGGTCTGATCGAACCATAGATCCAAATGAACTCACCACATAACTAACCAGTTTGTGCATGTGTGGTTTTATATGTGGATGCTAAACTAAAGAATATTTGTGGAAGGAGAAGGGGTGCAAAATAATTCTAATGCTCCTTTACTTAAAAAGATAATTCCTCTAACTCTAAACTTACAATTTTGATAACAAACTTGGGCTCATAAATCTTTCTTTTTCTTTCTTTCATGGAACTTTTGTCCACTATTTTTCTTGCAACCCATCAATTCTTTTTGTAACAAATATTTTGTAGAGGAATGAAAGATTGAACTTGGAGCATTGAACTTAAGATAATTGGCTAGGAAATAAGCAAGGGAAATATTTTTGGTGTTCACTCTCAGTATAAGAGTGGAACATTTTTGGATTGGTAAATATGGAATATATATGTGGTGCGTACTTCTAGGGTAGAAGCAGCAAAAGGTGAACAGAGTGTACGTGATACTGGGATTAGTCACATGATGAGTTCCTAAGGGTCAACACAGCTCGAGCAAACACAAAGCCCTACATATATGTGGAGGCTTCCTATTCTAAATAAATTTGGCTATGGTAGGAATTTTATACTCTCTATCATACATAGAACTCATCATGAAGCATTTTAATTTTCATAAAATAAATCTCCAGAATTTAGTAGCACTAGGAACACGATAAATAGTATCTCAGACTATATCATAATATCATATCATATCCATCAACTACCTAGTCTAAGTTTAAGCATATGCTCCCAAAGGTTTAAAGAGTAGAGTAAATTCAGTTGTAATAGTGTATCCAATCCTTGGGAGAATTCAAATTTAAAACTAGGTACTTGAGAAGAATTACGGCAGAGCAACTATTCGTCATTTCCATCATGCCTTCTTCATCTCTACATATTTTATTTATAGCAAACTTAATAGCAAACTTATATTACACAATCTTTTTATTTGGTTTTCATTTTTAAACAAGCTCAAACTTAAACAAATTAAACAACAAATATTTATTTGATTTTCTAAATTTATATAAAAAGGAAGGAAATAAATCAAAACAAAGGAGAAAGAAAACTTACCTTGATAATGGGGGTCCTCCCCCAAGCTAGTCTTCTTTTGGGATCTAGAGGAACACAAATATGTCACGTAGAGTGTTGTTGGCTTGACCTTGCCCTTCTTGAATAGAGGCCAACGTCCGAGTGGTGGTTTGGTTCCACTAATGCTGGTCATTCCATTTCTGCTCATTGTGAGCAAGAGAGGTGTGGACGTAATTTTGGAATGCCATTTGCTCATTGTAATGCTGCTAGGTGTAGAAGAACCCAGAAGCATCAGACCTGCGTCCTTGCTCAAAGCCTTGTTCCTCGTCTTCTGTCCTTTCTCCATAGGTACTGAATGAATGCCTTGGAGCTTCTCCTGAGGGACCTTCCCCTGTAGGGATGAATGGTGGTGGTGGATAGTATGCATATGGATGGTATACAGGATGGAATGGAGGATACATCCTAGGATTCAGTGCGTGGCGCTGGCGTGCTTGCCATTCGTCATAGCTGGTGTGCGCCGGTGCTTCGTGAGTGGGGTCAGCACCGAGCTAGACTGGCTCGTGTTGACGAGCAAATCTCTTAGAGGCTGTCCTCTGAGGTGCCCTCTCAGAAGTCTCCCCTTGAGCTCCTCTCCTGTTCACTGGTCGTGCCATGAGGAGAACCCATTATGCAGTTGAGGAGGATAATGGTTGAACGTTGGTGGCGGGATCGGTGCTCATATCGGAGCTAACCCTTGACGAGGAGTACCGGTGTCGACAAAAGCTGGTCGGCAGTCTACCTTGGGGTATATCCACGGTAGTAGATTACTGGCAGACAGGTGCACTAGATGCAAACTAGATGGTGATGCAAGACACAGACAAGGTTTTTATCTAGGTTCAACCGCCGTGAGGGCGTAATACCTACGTCCTGCGTCTGATTGTATTGATATGAGGTGTAATGAATTGATCTGAGTGGGTCCCTTGCTTCTCCTTATATAGTTCAGAGGGTAGAGTTACAAATCTAGAAACTAATCCTAGTCGGTTACAATTGCCATGGATAATACAATATCAATTCCTATTCTAACCGACCAAGATCTTGCTTGATCTCCACATGTTGTTTCCTTGCATGAAACTCCATGTAGATAGATCAAGCCTCAAGTTCTCTCTTAATGGGCTAAATCTCCTGGCCCAAGTCTAGCCGTGTTGACATTGTTTTTAGACACGTATCAGGAAAGTTAATGAAGCTTGGATCGGCAGATGGAAAAGTAATGATCGGCCGACAAGGAGGTTGCCGATTGTTGGATATTCTTAACATTATTACTAAAAGTAGACTTAGTTTTCTAATTCTAATAACGGTGCCAAAAATGCCCAACCCATCCCTTATATCACTTAAGCCAAGTTGTCATCCCCAGCATGACATAAGAGACGCGGTATTGAAATATGCAATTGCTCATCTAAATAAATAATAAATGGAATGTGCAAGTGCACAGATTAATACCGATGTAGCATTTTAACCGGGAAGTATTCCAGGTATCGTTATTTATATTTTTACCACTGGGAAGGGATTAGTAATCATCAATGTTGATTATAGAATGGAATATAAGATTGAGTATCTATCATTGCATGTATAATTGAGAACATTTATCTAACTCTTTCATACAGGGATAAGTGTCACATGATGGATATATAAAATAATGAATAGTGACAAAGATAATTAATCTGATCAGCATAACTTAGCCACATAATAAATATGATAAGCACCTCAATTAGATATTCTACCAAGTCATTAGCATGGAATTAGGACGAACTACAAGAATATTTCCTAAGTTATTCTTAACTATACAGTCTAGCCTATCATAGTTAGTGCAATTATACTTAGCAATCATTGTGAGACAAGATTACGTCCATGCATAGTGATATTATCAAGGAATATGAGAAACATAGCAATCACTCCCCTGTAATAATGTTCCTCTACCAGCCCTATACATGAGAGGGGGACTATATAAGAATCAATGAAGCTGCCACTATCACGAACTACCTCGCGATCTGGCATATAGGGTACAATCGCAGATAAATACGGTATAAGCACCACGCCTACACAATATCTATCATTTAGCCATGGATCCGATGGATAAACGCTATACGATCCTAAACATGTATATAATTCCAATCTAACTAAGCCAAGTATATAACTATGATAAACTAAGAACAATATAATTGCGAATATAAACAAGTAGAGCAAAGTCATAAGCAATATATTGAAGTAGAACAAAGTCATATTCATAATATTGAAGAACAATAGAAAATTACCATGAATCCTCTTGACAGATCCAGAAAACAATCGAAGATTGACTCCTTCTAGTTCTAATCCTATGTAGCTATGCTAATCTAGATGTCTAATTGATGTGGTGGCTCTAGGCTTGATGAGAGGCTTCTTCTCCCTAGATGAATAAAGAATTAGGGTTGAGAGCTCTTCTCCTCCAGGGGCCATGGGGTCTGGTTTTATAGTCCTTGCAAGTGAATATGGGCCATCGGATCAAACCGACATTGATTGAACGGTTATCCTTGATCCTTTAGGTCGGTGGAGCGTAATCTCGAAAGAGAGTCCTGATTGGACTCCAGCAGGGGGCGGGCGCCCTGGTCTCTAGGGCGGGCGCCTTGGGCCAGGCCCTGTTCTGCCTCCACTTCGTTCCCGTGGCTTGTGGAGTCTTCTAGATGTAAGATAATTGCACGACACGTTAATATCTCTATGTAATCCCGACGTGTGGGCCTTTGTTCCGTATTTCCTGATAACCCCCTGTAGAAATAGACAAACACCAAAACTCGTGGAATTCTGTCAGATGAAACCCTATGTCTGGGTGTTGGTTGCATTTGGATCCTTTTCTTTATTTATTTGATAATTAAATTTGATACTTAAGGACCGTCAACAAACTCCCCCAAGCTTACCTCTTGCTCGTCCCTGAGCAAGGATAATCTCAGCGATGGATCAGAAGTTGCTGTAATGCCTTTTAAAAATTGACGGTACACATGCTTTTAAATAAGATCTTATCTCTGAGTTAGAGTAAACTATCAAGACTTAAAACTTATTCATTTTACCTTTCACCATGGGACTTGTAACCGTCTCTTCTGTCTTGAGTAGTTAAAAGATAGAACAATCTAGTCAAGTGCCATGTCTCTTATTCTTGATCAGCTATAGCTCTGAAGTGTTTGCAGATTTTCAAATAAAACTCAGAGATTCCTTGTATGATTCTCTCATATCTCTCTTTTGTGGTATTTCTGGATCCTTACCAAGGCATTGATGGTACATGCCTTCTCTCAAAGTATATAGTATTTATGGTATAAGGCATAGTGACATTGTCTTATCTCTCACGCTACTCTAATAAAGCTTTTGATATCTGGAGCTCATAGGTGGGAGATAAAGAATACATACTCACAAGGCATTTATTGCATAGTCAAACCATGGATCCAAAGAAACAAGTCAATAAGTCAAATCAAGATGTGCATGTGTGGCGAATGAATGGTGTATGGTGATGATGGTGATAACAATGGTGAAAGTCTAATTCTACTTGTGCTCTTTTGAAGGGATACATACCTTTCTTGCTCTTTTGAAACTTTTTGAGGAGAATGAGATGCTCTGTACTTTCTTTCTTTTTTTTCAGGTGGGTATCTTGTACCCCTAATTCTACTGTCAGACACTTGTCCATTTTTACCTCTCGTCTAACTTTTTCTTTTCTTTCGAGGTTCCGGGCACTTGCCCCTTTTTATTTCCTCGTATCTCTTTTTTTAGAGCACTCATCTCATGAAATAATATAGCAAGTGGTAGTAACCAAGATAATTTGAGCATTTATTTCACAGGGGAAAACAGGAATATTTTTGGCTATTCCCTCCCGGATTAGGAGTAGAATATTTTTGGGTAGTTCTAGAGATGGAAATGGGTGGATATATATGGATGAGTACTTTCGGAGTAGAAGCAGCATGTGTGAGTGAACGTGCAAGTGAATCTTGATTTACCACATGACAAGCTCCTAAGGGTCTACACAGCTTGACCACACTCGATGCTTATAAGCAGTAAAAAGTAAATGTGTGGCTCAAAGTTTAGCAAGCATGTATATATGGTTGTGGTAGGAATTCAAACTCTCATCACACAGGAACTCATCATGTGTTATTTTAAAGATTTAAAAGATAAAATTCTCCAGAATTCTAGCATCTCTAGGAATAGATAAACAGCAGCTCAGCCTTCCCATATCATATCCGTTAACAACTTAGACTTTACATCAAGTTTTGTTCCCACAAGTTTAGGTTTAGAGTAAGCTTTAAATTATAATAGTTATGTCTAAACTTGAGAGAGAACTCAAATTTGAAAATTAGGCAGAGCAACTATTCATCATATCCATGCTAGAGTTTTATTTAGATTCAGTTTAGCATAGCCACTTTATTTATTTATTAAACACACTAAGCAAAAGACATATATATATATATAAGTATAAAATCTTTATTTGGTTTTTTTATAGTTACGCATATTTATATTTTAATATAGTATAAGTATAAAGATAGATAGAAATACATAGTGGGATAAATGGGGGTGCTCTCTTCCAAGCTGAATTTTGACGTAATTTCTCCTGATGTAGCTAGCAGGTGGCAGAAGTGTATTTGAGAGTCGGCAGTATCTTGACAGCGATTAGAATGTCCTCCGTCTGCTAGTCTTCTTGATTCTTAAATTCTGTGGAGCTTAAATAGACAACAAAGCTTTGTGGAACTGATTAGGTGTTAGCATAAATATCTAGCCTTTATCATGTTGAGCCTCCTTAATAAATGTTACTCTCTATTTTTATATTTTTATTTTATAAAGCATAAAAGAAATATTTATTTTATTTTTATGCCACCACAGTGAATGTACTTATGGGTTTTATGCCACTCGCATACTCACATGGGGCTTACTGTTTTTAACATTTTTATTTTCTTTTTATGATAGTATGAACATAATTAACTAAGTGAACTATTTAAAATAATTGAAAGGAAAAGGATAACTACCAAGTTTACCTCTTGGCAAGTCGTTCGGTGTTTTTAAGTCATCCGAACGGGACTCTCCGTCTTCTCAGTTGTCTTGGGATTCGTTGGGTGGCGCAGTCGGTGCTTCCAGTGGCGCCTCTTCTTCGTGTATAGTTATCTTCTCTCTCCACACCTGACTCGGTGCTACGGTCTCCTTAGGATAATCTTGTTCAAGCTGTATGTCTTCAGATCTTATCACTTCTTCTTCTTCATAGTCTGCCCATCCGTCCTTGATGATTTCCCTCTTCTGGTTGCGGTTGCGTCGTCTTCTTCTTGTCCTGACCTGCTTAGAATCTTCAACGATATAGTTAGGGTCAGTAAAATAGCGGCGTACCTTCTCTGAGGGGAAGTGCATATGGACTTCTCCGGTTCCAATATAGATGATTGCTTTAACGGTGCTGAGGAACGGTCTTCCAAGGATGATGGGTGGATCGTATTCATCTTCTCCCATGTCAATAACCTGAAAGTCTGTATGGACAAAATGATCATCTATTTTGACAGGGACATCAATTACTATACCTTTAACCTCTCGAAATGTCTTATCTGCCATCTGGAGCTGAATTTATGTTAGTTTTAGGGGCATGGTTCCGAACAAGAGCCAATAGGTGACTGCGGCCATTATGTTGACGCCCGATCCGGTGTCGCAAAACGTCTTGTAGAAGTTGTATCCTTTTATGGAGCAATAGATGCTTGGCATTCTTGGGTCGTCCTTCTTGGTCAGAAACGGTGACTTAAGTCGATGATCTTGACCTTCATGAACTGCAGTGACCATCTTAGCTGACTCGGTCCACACTTGCTTGTTCCTGTTCTCCTGTTGGTCCTTTTCCTTGGTTCATGTCGAGATTGCTGTGGGATTTGTGTTGTCTTGTTCTTGAAGGAAAACGTCTCCTTCCTCCCTTTGATGTAGAAACTGATCTTGGCAGCACTAGCATAGATGACAGCTCTCGAGGTGTTTAAGAATGGCCTCCCTAAGATGATGGGTGCCCTTTCATCATTACCGGTCTCTATCACCACGAAGTCTGCTGGGGCGTACAAGGTACCAACTTGGACACAGAGGTTCTTCAATATTCCCTTGGGGAAACTTAATGCCTGATCTGCAAACTACAAACACATAGTTGTTTCTAATAAAGGATATGTAAAGAATTTTTCATAGAGTACCCTAGGCATAATGTTGATACTAGAGCCAAAGTCACAGAGAGCTCCTAGGAAGTCCACCATGCCGATGGAGATCGGGATGACGGGGCATCCTGGATCGCCTCTCTTGACCGGCAGAAGGTCACTATTAACTTCAGTGATGGGGTTACTCCAGTAGTTACCTGATCAAACATGTCTACAAGATTTGTAGATTCTAATCCTTCCGGTTGTGATGGTATACCGGGGTTAGTAGCAGGAACAACAGCACCTATTTGATTTAACTGAGATTCAATCATTTTATTAAGGCTAATTTGATTCTTGATGGCAGTAGAGAAATTATTCATTCTATTATTTATATTTTCTAGCATTTTATCATTAGATGCCAATTTCTTAGATAGGTTATCCATTAGCTTTCCTTCATTAGACACTAACTCTCTCAGAGATGGAAAATTATTATTATTGTTGTAAGAACTGTTACCTTGATAATTACCTGAGTAGTTAGGCCTTTGTTGATTCCATCCTTGATTTTGCTGAGGACGGTTGTAGTAATTGTTGTTGTTATTGTTGATGTAGTTCACATCCTCAAGCATCTCAGGGCAGTGATTGCCTGAGTGTCCAGTATCTCCACACTCCTCACAAGTCATGTGAGAGTCGTAGATGTGCATAACTTCTTTCTTATCTCCAGCTCTATCATCGAGCATCTTCATGAGTAGGTCTAGCTTTGTAGACAGCATGTCTACCTCCTTGAGCTGATGCATACCTCCTCCTTTATTGCGTGTCTGGGTCCTCTCTTCATTCCAGCCTTGGTTGGACGCCATCTTCTCCACAAGAGTTGTGGCTTGTGATATGGTGAGTGATAAGAATGCTCCTCTAGCTGCAGCATCCATGGTTTCTCGGGCACTATTGTCGAGCCCATGATAAAACATCTGTATTAGTAGCCAGCTCTCCATTCCATGATGGGGACATTCTAGGATGTAGTCTTGGAAGCGCTCCCATGCTTCTGGAATGAATTCATCATGTTATTGCTGAAAACTTGTAATTTTCCCACGGAGAGCATTGGTCTTACCCATGGGAAAGAACTTAGCTAGAAAGTTCATGGAGCAGAGTGCCCACGTAGTATTCTTCTCCTTTGTAGCATAGAACCACTGCTTTGCTCTCCCTAACAGTGAGAATGGGAAGAGGCGAAGTAGTATAGCATCTCTAGGGACTCCTGATATGGTAAATGTGCTGCAAATCTCCAGAAAGTGTTGGAGATGAGCACTAGCATCTTCGTGTGCCTTCCCACAGAACTGGTTGGATTGGACCATGTTGATAAGTCCAGGCTTGAGCTCAAAGTTGCCGTCAATCTCTGCAGCAGTTCCAGTATGGATGTTGTCCGTAGTGGGAGCTGAGAACTCGCGGATTGATTTGTTCGCCATGGCTTCGAATTCTGAAGACAAGTTCCGGTGATCTTCCTGATTGGATGAAGCTTCTTGCTGAAGTGTTGATGATCTCTTCTTGAGCTTAGCTCTTATTTTTCTGAATAACGCTTGGGATTGTAAACAAAATTTCCTGGAAGATGTCTTCTATTCATACATTACCCTGCATAAGATAAAATAGGAAAATATCGGGGTAAAACTGTATGAGAGAATTGATAAGCTCAATCATATTAGTGATGCAAATGATGACTCAAAATACTATATCCATTCCTGATTAGTAATCAACCTTCCCCGGCAACGGTGCCAAAAATGCTTGTTGGATATTCTTAACATCATTACCAAAAGTAGACTTAGTTTTCTAATACTGATAATGGTGCCAAAAATGCCAAACCTATCCCTTATATCACTTAAGCCAAGTTGTCATCCCCAGCATGACATAAGAGATGCGGTATTGAAATATGCAATTGCTCATCTAAATAAATAATAAATGGGATCTGCAAGCGCACAGATTAATACCGATATAGCATTTTAACCGGGAAGTATTCCAGGTATCGTTATTTATATTTTTACCACTGGGAAGGGATTAGTAATCATCAATGTTGATTATAGAATGGAATATAACATTGAGTATCTATCATTGCATGTATCATTGAGAACATTTATCTAACTCTTTCATACAGGGATGTGTCACATAAAGGATATATAAAATAATGAATAGTGACAAAGATAATTAATCTGATCAGCATAACTTAGCCACATAATAAATATGATAAGCACCTCAATTAGATATTCTAGCAAGTCATTAGCATGGAATTAGGACGAACTACAATAATATTTCCTAAGTTATTCTTAACTATACAGTCTAGCATATCATAGTTAGTGCAATTATACTTAGCAATTATTGTGAGACAAGATTACGCCCATGTATAGTGATATTATCAAGGAATATGAGAAACATAGCAATCACTCCCCTGTAATAATGTTGCTCTGCCAGCCCTATACACGAGAGGGGGACTATATAAGAATCAATGAAGCTGTCACTATCACGAACTATCCCACGATCTGGCATATAGGGTACAATCGCAGATAAATACGGTATAAGCACCACGCCTACACAATATCTATCATTTACCCATGGATCCGATGGATAAACACTATACGATCCTAAACATGTATATAATTCCAATCTAGCTAAGCCAAGTATATAACAATGATAAACTAAGAACAATATAATTGCGAATATAAACAAGTAGAGCAAAGTCATAATCAATATATTGAAGTAGAACAAAGTCATATTCATAATATTGAAGAATAAAGATGAACAATTGAAGAACAATAGAGAATTACCAAGAATCCTCGTGACAGATCCAGAAACCAATCAAAGATTGACTCCTTCTAGTTCTAATCCTATGTAGCTATGCTAATCTAGGTGTCTAATTGATGTTGTGGCTCTAGGTTTGATCAGAGGCTTCTTCTCCCTTGATGAATAATGAATTAGGGTTTAGAGATCTCTTCCTCTAGGGGCCAGGGGGTCTGGTTTTATAGTCCTTCCAAGTGAATATGGGCCGTCGGATCAAACCGACATTGATTGAACGGTTATCCTTGATCCTTTAGGTCGGTGGAGCGTAATCCCGAAAGAGAGTCCTGATTGGACTCCAGCAGGGGGCGGGCGCCCTGGGCCAGGCCCCATTCTTCCTCCACTTCACTCCCGTGGCTTCTGGAGTCTTCTAGATGTAAGATAATTGCGCGGCACGTTAATATCTCTATGTAATCCCGACGTGTGGGCCTTTCTTCCGTATTTCCTGATAACCCCCTGCAGAAATAAACAAACACCAAAACTTGTGGAATTCTGTCAGATGAAACCCTAAGTCTGGGTGTTGGTTGTATTTGGATCCTTTTCTTTATTTATTTGATAATTAAATTTGATACTTAAGGACCGTCAACACCGATGGCTTATGATACCGATGATAAAGTGCAGGAGGGAGGTATGGTTAAGTTCGGGAACAGTGGTTGATCAGTGCCGATGGCTGATATTGACGATTGCCGATGCCGATGGAGGATGATATGCCGATGATGGTGAAGGAAGACGTGGGAATCATCGAAGGGACAGTGGTGGTGTGCCGATCACCTAGGATAGATAAATTGTTGTTTTCCATAATTGTTATAGTTTATTTTTATGTACGAGTTCTGTTTGATTTGGAATTAGAATCCTAGTTGTATCTGGTTGTAACTCTTTAGGATAGAGTATAAATATAGGCCTATTAGGGATGTAAGAGGACAATCCAATCAATCATACACAAAGTGTTTACATCTATTTTCGCATCTACTTCCGACGACTTCGTCAACTCGCACATTTTCTTTTACTTACGAGTTCTTAAGAATTCTTCGAGTCATACTTGACGAGTTGTCGAGTTTCGTGTGAATACCTCTTAGCCGTGGCATCCGGGCACATCGTTGTTGTCAGGACCAAAGTTTTCGAGTTATCACCTTTGTCGATTGTAAGGTCAAATCGGCTGGCACGCCTTAACGTTGAAATCGGGTATTAGCCCTTTGTGTTTGCAGATCTACTTTTGCATCAATACATCTTTTGGCACGCCCGGTGGGACGAATCTATCAACAAGATCAACATGGCTCATACTGAGTTCGACACAGAAAACATCATTGTTGTGACGGAGGCTGATCTCAGGGATGAGCAGAAGCAAGCTATGGCAAAAGCTATGGAGGAATACAAGTAGCTCTGCTCGAAATCCTTCAGTGTCAACAGGAGCGGTGAAGTGATCTAGAAGCAAGAACTGCCGATGCCTCGGCAGATCACTTTTGAAGCCAACCCTGGTAAATTGCAAGATATGGTTGACAATGCTATTAATCATGCTTTGATCAATCAATCTAGTGTGCTGTCCAATACTGTTTTCAACGTCGTGGCTAGAACTTTCAAAGAAGGACAAGCACCACCATTATATGTTAGCCCAGCCTATCACCAGCCTGGGTTGTCATCAGTTACAGCTCCATCGGCTCCTCTGGCCATTGCGGGTACAGAAGTTACTTCTCCTCCAAGCACATTAGGGATGACTAATGGGCAATCTACGCCGATGAGGACCAATCCAGTGACCTTAGAAGGACGGGTTCAACTCAACACATATCTATCGGCATCGGCGATGTCAGGATCTGTATTTCAAAATTGTCAAGTTCCTCCCAATTGGTGGGGATATGGTATGCCTCCAGACCTTTTTGCAAATAGTTTTGGAACATCTCAAGTGGTTGACTTGGTGGGAAAAGCTCCCATGGCATTGGCACCTCCAGTTTCGCCGATGACTCAAAACCCTCAGTACTCAACTACTACTACTACAATGCCTATTACAGGGAACTTTCAGATGCCAACATTCTAGATGCCTAATGCATTGGTGGATCCACTGTCGACACACCAGAGGTTTATGACTCAGACAGGGTACGTCAACCCAATGATGACACCCAATTATCAGCCATCGGCAGGGCTTGCGCCGATGAATGCCAACAATGGATGGACAAAGCAGTTTGTCTTTCCACAAATGACACAACAGAATCATCAGGCTGTGGGATTCCAGCAGGGACAGATGCAGGTTGGTTTTTAGAATCAAGGACCAGCCAATCAGCCGATGAATCTTGCTCAGCAGATTGGTGGCCAGCAACCTATGGCCAACGCCATGTTCCCTGGAGATCGTGCACCTCAGAGACATATGGAGGCTTATCAGCAGGTGCCAGAACCTCAACCCCCACATCAGCAGGATGCCGATGCCTATTGGGCCGATAAGATAGTAGAAGTAATGAGAGATCAGTTTGGGATAAAGCCCAAGGTCAATACTTATTCTTATCGGACACTGTATCCCCCTGCATATGATGTAATCCCACTTCCAAATCAGTACAAGGTGCTAGATTTTACTAAATTCTCTAGACAAGATGACACGTCGACTATGGAACATGTCAATCGGTTCATCATCCAGTGTGGAGAGGCTGCTAACAGAGATGAATTAAGAGTTCGATTATTTTCATCATCTTTGTCAGGATCAGCATTTACTTGGTTTATTTCACTACCTCCAATCTCAGTAATTACTTGGGCCAATCTAGAGAAGCAGTTCCACAAGTACTTCTTTTCTAGAGTCCATGAGAAGAAGATTACCGATTTAGTAAGGCTGAGGCAACGCAATGATGAATCAGTTGAAAGTTTTGTGCAAAGGTTGCGGGATGTCAAGAACAAATGTTATAGTTTGGTTCTGGATGATCGGCAGCTAGCTAATTTGGCTTTCCAGGGATTGCTGCCACAGATCAAAGACAAGTATGCCTCTCAAGAGTTTGAAAGTCAGAGTCATTTGGTGCAGAGGATTTCTAATCAAGACATCAAGACTTTTGAACCTAGGAAAGCTTAGAATAAGAAAGTGTCATTTGTTGATGAGGCAACAAGTTCAGATTGAAGAACCTATCATCGGCTTGGCAGAATTGGTGAAGAATAAAAAGCTGATGTCTTGTCCTTTTGGCCAGAAAGAACCGGAGAAGTTTGCTTTTGATATTACTAAGGCCGATAGGATATTTGATTTTCTACTTCAGGAGGTGCAGATTAAATTATCACCTAATCATGTCATTCCATCGGCAGAGGAGTTGAAGAAGATCAAGTATTGCAAGTGGCATAATGCAACATCTCACAATACAAATGAGTGTAAGGTGTTCAGGCAACAATTGCAATCGGCTATTGAATCTGGGAGAATTAAGTTTGATAATTCTAAAGCTCAGAAGCTGATGAAGATTGATCAACATCCTTTTCCTACAAACATGCTGGATGCCAATGGCAAGACTAAAATACTAACATCAGAAACAACTAAGGAAAACGCATCGGTGGATCCCCGACACCAGATAACTACCGATGACGCCAAGGGCAAAGGCTTGATCCAGGAAGGAAGCAGCTCTGGGAGACCTCCTCGATCTGGTATTGTTATCACCAATAGGCGGCATCGGGAGACATGGTAACAACGTGAAGATCAGTATCGCCGTCAGCAAGAAGATCAACATCGAGAAGAAGAAAGACGCCGACAAGAGTGGAATTGGCATAAAGATCACTGTAATTGCCCGTTCTTTATTCACTGTTGGGAGCAAAATATCAAGTTACCAACTATCAGAGACTGCCCTGAGTGCAATGGTTATAATCAGCATGATCGGTCAGATCGACGATTCTAGAACAATGATCGACACTTTAATGAGCCGATCTGGGGGAGGATGTCAGCTCAAGATCGGCTAGGGGGCAGGCTCAACGTGCATGATAGCCTTGGTGGACATGTTGGGCATTTTCCAAGGAACCACGAGGAGCTTGAAGAGATGGCAAATGCACGGGTGCCCGATGAATTTATTTTCTGCAGGGATGCTAACACTCATCGGGTGGAATCAAGGGAGGTTCGCTATCAACCAGTGCGAAATCACAGCTTCCCCAATGGTGTCCGGAAGGGTTAACCAGGACACAATAAAGGAGGATGCAGCGGGAGAGGTGTTGACGGTCCTTAATGCTCACATTTAACCATCAACTAATCATGGAAAAGGACTTATATACAACCAACACCTAGACTTAGGGTTTTATCTGACAGAATTCCACGAGTTTTGGTGTTTGTCTATTTCTGCAGGGAGTTATCAGGAAATACGAAGAAAAGGCCCACACGTCGGGTTTACATAGAGATATTAACATGTTGCGCAATTTTCTACCATCTAGAAGACTCCAGAAGCCACGGGAACGAACGGGAAGCCGAGAGGACTCAGGCACAGGGCGCCCGCCCTCCTTTCCTGGGCGCCCGCCCTCAGCTAGAGTCCAATCAGGACTCTCTTTCGGGATATTGCTCCACCAACCTAAAGGATCAAGGATAATCGTTCAATCAATGTCGGTTTGATCCAACGGCCCAGATTCATCTGAAAAGACTATATAAGCAAGGTCTCCTGGCCCCTGGAGAGCATACCTCTTCTACAGAATCAAAGCTAGGGTTTCAATTCTTCATCGAAGTAGAGAGGATCCCTCTAGTTCTTCTAGTTCTACCTCTAGTTCATCTAGATCTAGTTCTAGTTCATCTAGTTCTAGTTCTAGTTCCTCTAGTTCTAGTTCTAGTTAGTTCTAATTGTAATCTAGAAAATAGGGAGAGAGAAGAGGAGAGCGGAGGAGGAGCAGGGACTGTCGGATCTTCCTCAACATTATACTTTTGCATCAACTGGTTCGTTCTTCATCGTTCTCCAAGTTCTTCAATTCATAATTCCTGAGTTCTTTAATTACTTTTATTTACATTCAAGTTATTTATTGGATTCCCGCTTGCATCAAGTGCTCTAGTCTTTATAACGCTAGAGTAGTAATTGATAGATTAGACGTGGTGTTTAGTTGTTGATGCAAAAGCTAGATCTGCAAACACAAAGGGCTAATATCCGATTTAAACGTTAAGGCGTGCCAGCCGATTTGACCTTACTATCGGCAAAGGTGATAACTCGAATACTTTGGTCCCGACAACAGCGATGCGCCCGGATGCCACGGCCAAGAGGTATTCACGCGGAACTTGAGAATATGCCGAGCTTAAGTCGACGAACTCCTAAGAACTCGTAGTAAAGAGGAAAATATGACGAAGTCGTCGAAAAAGTAGATGCTGAAATATGAGTAAAAACGTGTGATTGATTGATTGATAGATATATCTTTTTTTTACAAGATCCTAGGGTCCACATTTATACCCTGCTCAAAGAGCTACAACCAGACACGACTAGAATTCTAATTCTAAATTTAAACAGAATCCGTGTACAAAACGATTTAAATAACTAAGAAAAACATAAAACTACCCTGCCGTGACAAGCTAGGACACCACCATGGACCAATTGGAAACCTCCAAGTCTTCCTTCCATGTTATCGGTAGATTCCCCATCGGCAACGATTAATACAGGCCATCGGCATAAACACATCACCACCCATGGATTTAGCCACATTCAGCTATCTTTTCATCGGCAACCACCCTTATCGGCAACTCTCCTGCAGACCAGTCACTATTGCCTTTTCTTGCCGATCTACACTCTACCGATTCCGGGTACGTGTCCAAAAACGGTGTCAACACATGTCCCCCAATTTCGGAGTATAAAATTATTAATGCTCCGAAATTTTCTGCAATAATGACGCCTTTTCGCAATTAATTCTCTCAACTTGGTAACTGACAACCTTAATCTGAACAACCTTGATTCGATTCCTCCGCAGATTCCTCGAAATCCTCAACTTCCCACACGAACATCTTCACTTTAGTCGCCCATCGGCAATGTTACCGTTACATAGACCCGCCGATGGATTGGCCAAGACGTTCTGTTCAGTAAAGTATCTTATTCTCCCAAACAGATATATCCACTTCATCCGTCCATCGGCAATATTACCGTTACAAGGCGCTGCCGATGGACCGACCAGGAAATCTCGCACAGTAAAATATCTCCAGATCACGACCGCTTCCTGTCAAATCGCCTGCACAATCCTTTGATTACCGTGCGAACAGTTACTATATCTTCCTGAGTATCCTCGGATTTCACGGATACGGCGGAGTGATAAGTCAGATTTACCCTTGCCTATTTTGTCCTATAAATAGTTCCTTCTCGGGTAGTCCTTCTCCATCGCATCATTCCACAGTTCCAACTCCACCTTCCTGGCGGCGCTGTTCGAGATCTCCAAGAACTCCAACAAAGCCCCTTCTTCACCTACCTCGAAGCCTTCGATCATCCTTTTCGAGAGGAGATGGCCATCAACTTCACCGTTCCTGAGGTTAGTTCTTCACTTCACCTCCTGCGCTTTCACTGTACCCCTGTTCATCTGCACTTTATTCTACTAAAAATTTTTCTTTTTCTTTCTTTGTCTTTCCTTTTACCTTTAGGATCTGTCCAATAAAATTGTCATCCCTACCAATCAGCCACACCTCCAATGTCTTGGCCCCTTAGGGAATCCAGATCCCACCGACCTTATTAACGCAGAAACAAACAGAATCCCCTTTAGAGCCGAGAACTTTTCTCTGGATCTATGGAAGGACACCTTCCGTTCCTGGCCCAGTCCTACCGTGGGATGGAAGGATTGGTTCCTGAGAGTCAGTCACTCACACGAAGTCCAGTGGGGCGAGAGAAAATTGAACCAATGCATCACGTTGTCCATTGCCGATATGTATAGGAACGAGTCACTGTTGATAGCTGCATCATATTTCTGATCAGACATGCTCAATGCCTTTGTCTTTGGCCACGGCCCTGCTTCCCCTACACTTGCCGATGTGGTCATGCTCACCGGTCTAGATGTATCTTCTGCCGATAGCACCCACTTCTTTGACACCAAACCCAGTGCTAAGGTAGAAACCCACTCTATTGGTGGTTGGTCAGGATACATCCAAAAATACAAACGAGCAGGCCCTGTTAACATAAAGGAGCAGACTAGCTTCCTGAACATGTGGCTAGACAAATTCGTATTTTGTGGTCGATCGGCAGGACCAACTTCAGTCTACCTAGCAGCAGCAGAGAGACTAGCCAATGGTGGCCGATTTCCCCTCGGTCGATACCTGCTTGGCGCGGCTTACCACCTTCTTCACCAGGTAGCCAAGAAACTCCTGCTCAGTCAGTCCATCGGCAACTTGGGGGGTCCCTGGTTTATCAACATGTGGCTCAGCCTCCACATGCACAAGCGTCTTGAGTTTGACCTCTTCGCATAGCGCTTCCCTAGGGATATAGCCGAGGACTATGAACTGGATGAAGAAGAATCGGCGACTCGACCTCCTCTGAACTTTGGTGAGGCTGCCATAGTACTACCTGGTACAGGAGGCAATGTAGACCAGGTCAGCCGATTCTTCCAAACCCTGTATGAAGGCTTGACAAGAGAACAACGAGCATGGATGCCCTATGAAGATCCAGACACCATGTTTCCCCTGGTTTTCCATCCCTTCAATGATGGTCTCAACAAGGACCATGATGTGAAGACGACACTGATTACTCCCAGAGCTATACCAGTGAACTTCTTTGGCGGTGGGAAAACCTCCAACCAAACCTATGAGTTTTACAACCCATCGGCACTAGCCCGTCAACTAGCTTTCGGCCAGCTGCCGATTGCACTCTGTTATGCCGATGTGATAAAACCCAGAGAAGCCATCACTAACCTCCTCGAGTGGATCCGAGTAGCCCAACTGCCATCGAGTGCCGATACGGATGCAAATTTATCAGAGTGGATCCCGGCCGCCTTCATCACTCAGGCGTACAAACAATGGTGGGAGGAATGAAGGAGCACTTGTTCTGCAAATCGGCCCTTACGTACCGCGGCATGATCGATCCTCAGTACAAAGTTCCCGACAACACTGTAAGTATTTCCAAATCGATGTCTCAATCCTTTCAATTCTATTTCCACCGGTAACTTACTTTTTGTATTATATTGCAGGCTGACAACGCTCCCCCATCGGTCAGCAGGAGTGGCAAACCGATTGATCTTTGTCCATCAGGCCCGATCTCTTCAATCGGCAACAACGCTCCCACTTTGGCTGCCATAATGCATCGAGGCGTATGCCTTAAGAAAGTCACCACCAAGAGGACATCTCCATCGGTAGCTGCCCTCACCTTAGCACAGGCCTTCAAGGTAATTATTCGAACCCCTTTCATTCATACCGATTCCACTCTCACATCTGCTACACTTGTACTCACAAATCTCCCTTTCTGTATCAGCACACCGGCGCATCGGCAAAGACCAGAAGCACAAGTGCCGATGTCCCCCAGTCCAGTCAACCGAAGAGGAAAGGTGCCAAGAGTACCAGAGCACAAACAAAGCGTCAGAAAGTAGCAACGCCTCTTCCTCCCCCGGTATCTCCAATTCAAGTAGAATCTTCTCCCTCTTCTCCAGAAACACAAACACAACAAGTACCATCTCCCTCTCAGCCGCAAGACACACCGCAAGTTGAAGAACCTCGACCAGAAGAACCCCAGCCAGAAGTACCTCAGCTGGAAGACATATCGGCTGATATGGGCGAGCAGACTACCGACCCAGCAGGATCAATCATATCATCGGTAGTTTCTTCAATCCAAACAAGCACTGCACCTCCTCAAGGTAACATACTTCCTATGAAATCATTGCCAATGAACTCATTTCTTCTGTCTTACAATTATTTCTGTTATTCTTTCAGCTGACATAGTCCCATCGGCAACCCCAGCCGATCAGCCTGTAGTCCCATCGGCATCTTCCAGTCAGAGACGAGAGATTGCTTTGAAACAAGTAAGCCATCCAATCTCCATCAGTATTACTCGTCACCACTTAATCATGAAATAACTTACTGTATTTCTCTCTCAGGAACAGGATTCTCCCGATAGCTTATTCTCTTTCGCCGTCGACATCTCTGAAGATGAAGGTGAAGAAGCAAGCTCCTCTCGGGCGGTTGGGATCACATCGGCAGAAATTAGGGCGGAACTGGAAGAATTATCGGCCCTCTTTCACCAAGACACAGCCCAACTGGTTGATGACTCCGACCCAGCCAAGGCTTTATTCAAGACCCTTAGAGGCTAGATCCCTGCCGATGTTGAAGAAGTTCTCTTTCAAGCTGCACATCTAGAGAGCCGTCAGCTGCAGTATCAGAGGGCTTCCCAACGTCTTGCCGATAGAGCTGCTCATGCCCAGCTCTCCGAGGAGATGATGAAAGTGAAGCTCCTTGCTGATGAGAAGCACAAGAACATCGGCGTCTTAAAGTCCTCAGGAGACGCTCTGAAGCATAAGATTTCTGATCTGTCGGCAAAAAGAGAGGCCCTGTTGGCAGAACTCAAGCAAGTGGAAGAAGCCTTGTCTCAGGCTCAACAAGAAGAAAGCCAACTGCTGGAGTCAATCAAGCTTCTTGAGCAAAAGCGTAACATCCAAGCCCGCACGGCTTTGCAGATGAAGAAAAAGCTGAAGCCAGTGGAGGGCTCTGCCGATGACGACGTGAAGGAGATAGAGGAGTCCAACCAGATCCGTCTGCGCGCCACATCGGCAATCCAGGCGCTGCTGAACACATGAGCTCTTCATCGGCGATACATCCTCCTCTCCCCTTTTGAGCACTCCTAGTACCTTAGTCTAGCCGATAGGACTGTTATCGGCGCCTTTCAAAACACTAAGTTCAGCTCTAGATATATTTTGATCCAGCCGATAGGAATGTTATCGGCACTTAAACTTTCATGCATCGACCCATTTGCTGGGGTAGTACTTCTTTAGATATTTGCCATTTAATGCTCTGGGAAATTCAACTCCTTCGAGAGTTTCTAGAATATAGGCATTACCAGGAGCTGACCGACTTATCCGATAGGGACCCTCCCAATTGGGAGACCACTTCTCAAATTTTGAACTTTTAGTCCCGATCGGCAAGATTAATTTCCATACTAAGTCTCCATCGGCAAATTCTTTAGCCTTTACCTTCTTATCATACCATCTAGCAACTCTCTTCTTATTTTCTTCTATACTCATCAAAGCCCTTAACCGATGCCTTGCTAGATCATCCAACTCGTTTGTCATCAAAGTAGCATAGTCATCGGCAGTCAACTGACCTTGAAAAGATAGTCGCCTAGACCCAGTCTTAATTTCCCAAGGTAACACCGCATCATGCCCATATACCAACTGATAAGGTGAAACCTTGGTCGATCCATGACAAGCCATCCAGTATGACCACAAAGCTTTGTTTAATAATGTGTGCCACCTCCTAGGATTTTCTTCAATCCTTTGTTTAATAAGCTTGATAATCCCTTTGTTAGATGCCTCGGCCTGCCCATTAGCTTGAGCATAGTAAGGAGAAGAATTTAATACTTTAATTCCCATACCGATTGCAAATTCATCAAACTCCCCTGATGTGAACATAGTACCCTGATCGGTAGTAATTGTTTGAGGAATTCCAAATCAGTAGATAATATGCTCTTTCACAAAATCAATCATATTGGCCGATGTAACTTTCTTTAAAGGAATAGCTTCAACCCATTTAGTGAAATAATCGGTGGCAACCAAAATGAATTTATGTCCCTTGCTGGATGGCAGATAAATCTGGCCGATCAAATCAATAGCCCATCCTCAGAACGGCCAAGGCTTGATGATAGGATTCATGGCCGATGCGGGTGCTCTTTGAATATTACCAAATTTCTGACAGCCTTGACACCCTTTGAAATACTTAAAGCAATCTTCGAGTATAGTCGGCCAATAATACCCATTTCTTCTAATCATCCACTTCATCTTAAAAGCCGACTGATGCGCTCCACATACTCCCTCATGGATTTCTCCCATGAAACCCATAGCCTCATCACCACCTAAGCATCTGAGAAGAATCCCATCAATAGTTCGATAATACAATTCATCTTCGAGGAGCACATACTTGGTGGATTGAAACCAAACTCGTCTTTCAACTTTCTTAGATGGATCCTTTAGATAATCAACAATTTCCTTTCTCCAATCATCGGCACCAATTGCCGATACCGCATTAATCATAGGCTGATATCCTGAGGCGTGCTGAGCCAACCGATTGGCCTCTTCATTATGCAATCGAGGAACATGCTCTACCGGAAATCCTTGAATTCCTTCAACAGTTGCATACTCCTTTCATAATAAGCTATCAAGATCTCACTTCGGCATTCATAGCTTCCAACCAATTGATTTATAACTAGCATAGAATCCCTGAAGATCTCAACAGCATCAGCATGAACTTCCCTCAGCAACTCCAAACCCTTTATCAAAGCTTGGTACTCAGCTTGATTATTTGTAGACGTGGCAACAATCAACAAGGAAAACTCATACTTCTTTCCCCGAGGGGAGATTAATACTATGCCGATTCCTGCCCCCCGGTCACATGTGGATCCATCAAAGAAGAGCATCCAAGGTACAATTTCCAAAGCCTCCACTGTACCGCAATGTTGAGTTACAAAATCGGCCGTAATCTGTCCCTTAACCGCTTTAGCCAATTCGTAACGCAGATCGAATTCTGACAGCGCAAAAATCCACTTACCGATCCTGCCACTCATGATCGGCATAGACGGCATGTATCGGACCACATCGTCTTTGCAAATAACCGTGCATTCGGCCGATAGCAAATAATGCCTTAACTTAATACAGGAGAAGTACAAGCATAAGCACAGTTTCTCAATAGCCGAATACCTGGTCTCAGCATCAATCAATCTCCTGCTTAAATAGTAAATTACACGTTCCTTCCCTTCAAATTCTTGAATTAACGCCGAACCGATGAACATCCCATCGGTAGACAAATACAATCTGAAGGGCTTCCCTTGCTGAGGTGGAATCAGTACTGGAGGATTTACCAGATAATTCTTGATTTCATCTAAAGCCAATTGTTGTTCCTTCCCCCAAACAAATTCTTGATCGGCTTTTAACTTGAGCAAAGGACTAAAAGAACGAATTTTACCAGACAAGTTAGATATGAATCTCCTGATAAAATTTACCTTGCCGATCAAGGACTGCAGCTCAGTTTTGTTAGTGGGAGCAACTATTTTGTTGATGGCATCAATGGATCTTTGAGTAATTTCAATCCCCCTCTGATGCACCATTAAACCAAGAAATTGTCCTGCCGATACACCAAATGCACACTTATTGGGATTCATCTTCAACCCATGCTTCCTTGTACATTCCAACACTTTTCGCAAATCGGCAAGACGCTTAGTGAAATCTCCAGATTTAACCACTACATCATCAATATAAATCTCCACCAGCTTACCGATGAACTCATGAAATATGAAATTCATAGCCCTCTGATAAGTAGCACCAGCATTTTTCAAACCAAAGGTCATGACTATCCATTCAAACAACCCAACATGACCAGGACATCTAAATGCAGTCTTTGGAATATCCTCTTCAGCCATGAATATTTGATTGTACCCTGCATTGCCATCCATAAAACTGATAATCCGATGTCTAGCCGCAGCATCAACTAGCAAATCGGCAACCGGCATCGGGTAGCCATCCATCGGTGTAGCCTTGTTAAGATTTCTGAAATCAATGCAGACCTGAAGCTTTCCATTTTTCTTGTAGACTGGAACCACAATGGAAATCCACTCGGCATACCGACACTGCCGAATAAATTTAGCTTCAATCAGTTTGGTTATTTCGGCCTTGATATCAGGAAGAATATTAGGATTACATCGGCGAGCTGGCTGCTGATGTCACCGAAATCCAGACTTGATAGACAACCGATGTTCAACAATCGATCGGTCCAAACCAGGCATCTCAGTATAATCCCAAGCAAAGCAATCTTTATATTGCTTTAACAAATCAGTTAACTGTTGCTTACACTCAGAATTTAACTTAGCACTAATGAAAGTAGGCCTAGGTTTATCACCACTACCTATATCTACTTCTACTAGATCATCGGCCGATGTGAATCCCAGGTCTAATTTTCCATCATCGGCGAACCTATCCATTAAAAATCTTCATCAGAACCGACTGCTTGGATCGGTGGAATCTCATAATTGGCAACTTTGAGAAAATCCTTTTCCCAAACTTCTCCTGAAATACACCTAGTCCTTTGATAGGTGTCTGCCTCTGCCGATGCAATAACATAGGAGGAATCTCCCGGGACAATCTCAATCTTGTCGCCTACCCACTGGACCAAGCACTAGTGCATTGTGGACGGGATGCAACAATTGGCATGAATCCAATCTCTTCCCAATAGTAAGTTATAAGCACCCTTTCCACTGATCACGAAGAAGGTTGTCGGCAAGGTTTTACTGCCGATGGTCAATTCAACACATATGGCTCCCTTGACCGGAGACACATTCCCTTCAAAGTCTTTAAGCATCATATCGGTCTTGGTCAAATCCTGATCTCCTTTTCCAAGCTTCCGATACACTGCATATGGCATGATATTGATAGCAGCTCCACCATCAATTAAAATCTTGGTCATTGGCTGACCATCAACCCTTCCTTTGACAAACATAGCCTTAAGATGTTGCCTTTCATCATCGGCACGCTTTTTAAAGATAGCCGTCATCGGATCCAGAGTAAGCTGAGCTATCTGGTCGGAAAACTCTAACTCATCATCACTGGACGGCGCAAGGAATTCCATCGGCAACGTAAATACCATGTTGACACTTGCCGATGGACCTCTTCCCTTGTGATCTGATTGTTGCTGATCTCCAGACTGGCCAGAGTTCTCTCCCTTGCTTAACTCTTCTCGCCTCTCGCGCTGCAACCTTCTCTTCTGCGTCCTAGTCAACCCCTCTGGACACCATGGAGGAAGTTGCTACTGCCTCACCGATGGACGATAATTTTCTCTTGACTCCATCCGATAAGTATTGGCATCCCTGCAAAATATGAACTCATCGGGAGCCCGAGCATTAGCCATCTCTTCAAGTTCTTCCTGGTTCCTGGGGAAATATCCAACACGACCGCCGAGCCTGTCGTGCACACTGAGCCTGCCCCCCAGCCGATCATGAACGGACGCTCTCCCCCTAATCGGCCCATTGAATCGCCTATCATCATCGTGATAGCGCCGGTCGGATCTGTCATACCGATCATAACCATTGCACTCAGGACAATCTCTGATAGTAGGAAGCTTGATATTCTCCTCCCAAGAATGGATGAAGAACGGACAATTCCAGTGAACCCTATGCCGATTTCACTCCTGTCGGCGTCTTTCCTCTTCCCGACGATAGTCCTCTTGCTGGCGCCGATACCGATCCTCTCGTTGCTGCCAGGTTTCCCGAGGCTTTCTGTGAGTTATCACAATACCAGATCGGGGAGGCCTTCCTAAGTTAGTTCCCTCCTGGATCAGGCCTTTTCCTTTCGCATCGGCAGTGGTGATCTGATGCTGAGGATCCATCGATGCACTTCTTTCAGCTGTTTCCGATGTTAAGACCTTGGCCTTTCCCTTAGCATCCAGCATGTTTGTTGGGAAAGGATGTTGATCAATCTTCATCGGCTTCTGAGCTTTGGAGCTATCAAATTTGATCCTCCCGGATTCTATAGCCAATTGCAGCTGTTGCCTAAAATCTTTGCAATAATTGGTGCTGTGAGAAGTCGCATTGTGCCATTTACAGTACTTCATCTTCCTCAATTCTTCAGCCGATGGGATCACATGATTGGGTGACAACTTGATCTGACCTTCCTGAAGTAGGAAGTCGAATATCCTATCGGCTTTGGTGATGTCGAATGCGAACTTCTCAGGCTCTTTATGCCCAAAAGGGCAAGACATAGGCTTCTTATTTTTCACCCACTCTGCCAAGCCGATGACTGGTTCTTCATCAGAATCCGAGCTTGCCGCTTCATCTACAAATGATACCTTTTTGTTCCACGCTCTCTTGGGCTCAAAAGGCCTGATATCTTGATCAGAAATTCTCTGCACCAAATGACTTAAACTTTCGAACTCCTGAGATGCATATTTGTCCCTGATGTGTGGCAACAAACCCTGGAAAGCCAAATCAGCTAACTGCCGATCATCCAGAACCAGGCTATAGTATTTGTTCTTGACCTCCCGTAGCCTTTGCACAAAACTTTCAACCGATTCATCGTTGCGTTGCTTCAATTTGACCAAATCGGTGATCTTCTTCTCTTGATCCCCAGAAAAGAAGTACTTATGGAATTGTTTCTCTAGATCGGCCCAAGTAATCACTGAGTTAGGAGGTAATGATATGAACCAGGTGAAAGCCGATCCAGACAATGACGACGAGAACAGGCGAACCCTTAACTCGTCCCTGTTAGCAGCTTCTCCACATTGGATGATGAACCTATTGACATGCTCCATGGTTGATGTATCATCCTGCCCTGAAAACTTAGTAAAATCTGGCACTTTGTACCGATTTGGAAGTGGGATTAAATCATAAGCAGGAGGATATGGTGTCCGATAAGAATAAGTGTTGACTTTGGGTTTTATCCCAAATTGGTCTATCATCACCTCAGCAATCTTATCGGCCTAATAAGCATCGGCATCTTGCCGATGAGGCGGTTGCAGATCCGGCACCTGCTGGTAAGCTTCCACGTGTCTATGCCGTGCACGATCTACATGGAACATTGGGTTGACCAATTGGCCACCAACCTGCTGACCGCCAATCTGCTGACCACCAGGATGTTGACCACCAAACTGCTGGCCGAGATTCATCGGCTGGTTGACCACCCCTTGGTTCTGGAATCCAGGGTAGATCTGGCCTTGTTGAAACCCTGTAACCTGATGATTCTGTTGGGGCATTTGTGGAAAGACTTGCTTCCCAAGCCATCCATCTATTAGCGCATTCCATCCGGAGCATTAGGAAACTTCCTTGGCCCGAAATTGTCCTCGTGGTACACTGATCGGCGCATCATCCGTTGAAGTTTGACATACCCTCGGCTGAGTCATAAACCTCTGTTGTGTTGGCATTGAATCTGCTGATCCATTAGGCATCTAAAACGTTGGAGCTTCAGAATTCCCAGTGTAAGGCCTGGCAGTAGTAGTTGTAGTATACTGGGGACTCTGGTTCATCGGCATATTTGGAGGTGCCGATGCCATAGGAACCTTGCCCCTCAAATCAGCCGTCTGAGACGTGCCAGGTGTCTTCAATGCCAGCTCTGGGGGCATACCATAACCCCACCAGTTAGGAGGAGGAACCGATCTAGACATCGCCGACGCCAATAGATCTGTAGCAAGCTTGATCTGCCCATCTGAAGTCGATGGATTGGTCGTCATCGGCGTAGATTGCGCGTTAGTGACTCCCAACGTGCTTGGAGGGACAGTAGTTTCTGTGCCCGCAGCGGCTGTAGCAGCCGATGGAGCTGTAACCACTGGCGATCCTGGTTGATGGTAGGCAGGGCCCGTATAATTTGGCGGCAATTGTCCTTCTTTGAAAGTTCTAGCCACGGCGTTGAAAACCGTATTGGACAGCACACCAGCTTGATTGATCAAGGCACGGTTGATAGCATTATCAACCATGTCTTGAAGCTTACCAGGATTGGCGTCAAAAGTAACCTGCCGAGGGGCCGGCAGTGCTTTTTTCTGGATTACTTCGCCGCTCCTGTTGATGCTAAAGGCCTTGAGACATTGTTGTTTGTAATCCTCCATAGCCTTCGCAATAGCTTGCTTCTGCTCATCTTTGAGATTGGCTTCCGTCACGGGGATGACGTTTTCCTGATCAAACTCAGTAGTCGACATGTTGATCTTGATCTTGAATCAGTCCCACCGAGCGTGCCAAAAGATGTGTTGATGCAAAAGCTAGATCTGCAAACACAAAGGGCTAATACCCGATTTAAACGTTAAGGCGTGCCAGCCGATTTGACCTTACTATCGGCAAAGGTGATAACTCGAATACTTTGGTCCCGACAACAGCGATGCGCCCGGATGCCACGGCCAAGAGGTATTCACGCGGAACTTGAGAATACGTCGAGCTTAAGTCGACGAACTCCTAAGAACTCATAGTAAAGAGGAAAATATGACGAAGTCGTCGAAAAAGTAGATGCTGAAATATGAGTAAAAACGTGTGTTTGATTGATTGATAGATATATCTTTTTTTTACAATATCCTAGGGTCCACATTTATACCCTGCTCAAAGAGCTACAACCAGACATGACTAGAATTCGAATTCCAAATTTAAACAGAATCCGTGTACAAAACGATTTAAATAACTAAGGAAAACATAAAACTACCCTGCCGTGACAAGCTAGGACACCACCATGGACCAATTGGCAACCTCCAAGTCTTCCTTCCATGTTATCGGCAGATTCCCCATCGGCAACGATTAATACAGGCCATCGGCATAAACACATCACCACCCATGGATTTAGCCACATTCAGCTATCTTTTCATTGGCAACCACCCTTATCGGCAACTCTATTGCAGACCAGTCAGTATTGCCTTTTCTTACCGATCTACACTCTACCGATCCTGGGTACGTGTCGAAAAATGGTGTCAACACTAGTCTTGCAATTACCTGGAATAGCACCCAATCCTGCGGATTGTTGTGGTAGCCCTAGGGTAGTGACAGCCCTAACGGTCGACGTATTCCACCACATTCGGATCGGTGTTTGTAGGACCGTAGTCAGACCTTCCTAGCCCCCTTCTCATCTCTTTCTGTGGTTAGTGCTCTGATGTCCCAAAATAGATAATCTTGAAGTAATTCTTGATTCTTAGATCAACTAGAGAACTCTCAGGAAACTTCCTCTTTTCCCACCAAAAATAATTATATAGTCATCCTTGGGCGATCTTGGATCTTAATTAGTACACTCACATTCCCTGTGGAAAATCGATACTCTAGAATACTCCCGGGTGAAGGCTATATCGGTATCCGTGCGCTTGCGGATTTTTCTGTTTGCGTTTAAAATACCCAACAAGCTTTCTGGCGCCGTTGCCGGGGAGTGGTAGCTGTGCTAGTTTTGAACCAAGTCGTCTGTGTATCCTTTTTCTTTTCTTTTTTTACCACTCTCACCTTACCATTTTCACCATACCACATGGATTTCACTCCAAACATTAATGAGCATGGAATTTATTTCATAGCCACTTCATTTACTCCTTGCTCATATGTAATATCTTCACAATCCATTGGTCTCTCCAACATCACCACATTCGAGATCTCCAACCCCCTCTTCCTTTCTATTTATAAAAACTTTAAAAGGGCGGTTGTCGATGCATATGTCTATAATAAATTTTTGCAGATCTCGTTGAGTTGATCTTGATATAGGTCAGCGTTGGAGGGGAAACCACTTCGCCGACATAAATTGATGGATTCCCAAGGACAAGCTTAGTGTCCTAAAACAAGCACTGATCAGATCATAACATGAGCTTTTAATTATTTGCAACATTACCTTGTGTGTTGAGCATATAAGGATAATTGTAAAAAAATTCCTTCGGGTATTCTTGTCACTAACCTTTCTAGGATTGGAGCAAGAAGATCGGATGAATGACAAGTACAAGGTATGTCCAACCAATCATCATACTACATTGAATTAAATTCATCCAAACTTGAATTTTGCAAAATTCAAGCTTGGGGGAGTACTTTACATTAAAATCATCCTTTTCCATGTTGCTATGTTGGTTGTCCCTACCTTTGAGACATGCTCAATTTGTTAAATACTAATCACACTACTTCATCTCCACTTGAGTAGATCTCTATAAATGCTCTCATGCTACCTTTATTTGCTTTAGTATATGTCTAGGTTTGGAGTAGTTTCATTTATCTCTTATTTAAGCATGGTGCTTAGTTAGGAATGATGATCTTACTTCCAAAGGATTTTAATTTAAGCATGGTTCTTAGGTTAAAATGCCCTCCTAAATCAAATTAGACATGGTGTCTAGGTTGATTTTTGAGCCGATAGTATGCTATAGTAGATATTGGATATTTTGTTGGACTAACCCCTGCAGGAAAACTTTCAATATCAACCTGGGAAGTCCTGAGATAAACTCACATTGGAGACAAAGAGAGAGACACATGAAGTTTAACAATTTACACAAGGAAGGCATAGCTCACAAGAGATGATCCATGGAGAGTGCCACAAACACGATGCACAACCGCTAAGAAAGGAAAGCTTCCACAAGGTGATACTGTACCATCACTCTTCAAGTAAGGTAACATCTTAAGGTACTTGACTATCACTTTTTATAAGCTTCTCCTTGGTTCTGGCATTCACATGAATAAAGAGACAAACATGTATGATTTATAACTCTAAATTAACCAACCCAATTAATTCAGCATGTTTAGTCCTTTAATATTTGTTTATAGTACTACCTTTGTGATCCCACACTCCTAATCATATGAACTAAAATGTTGCAAACTCAATCTTTGGAAGATATATATATAAAAAACATAAGTATAGATAAATTATCTTTCCATTAGGTTGAGCGATCTGATCTGACAAATGTTTTACATGCTACACTCATGATCTTATTATCCGTCAACTTTGTCTTGCTCACTATGCTTAAGGTTAGAGAAGAATAAATACACTTTTGGTTCTGTTGGTGTTTTCCACCAACAGGGCCCACGCACTTGATCTCTGCCTTGTCTCTATGAGCAGGTACACTTCAAGCAAACTATGAAGGACTTTTTCAACTCCCAGACTCCACCAAGTGAAGAACCTAGATCTACGAGCCCAAACACACTGGAGATACTGGACACTCAGGCAATCACTGCCCGAAGATGCTTGAGAACGTAACTACTGGAGTAACCCCGTTGTGGAAGTAATTACTAACCTTCTGCCAGTCAAGAGAGGCAATCCAGGATGCCCTGTCATCTCGATCTCCATTGGCATGGTGGACTTCCCAGAAGCACTCTGCGACTTTGGCTCCAGCGTCAACATTATGCCTAGGCTTGTAGATCGGACACTAAGTCTCCCAAAGGGAATATTGAAGAACCTCTACGGAGGCCATTCCTGAACACCTCGGGAGCTGTCATCTACGCTAGTGTTGCCAGGATCAGTTTCTACATCAAGGGGAAGAAGGAGACGTTTTCCTTCGAGAACAAGATTACACAAATCTCAGAGCAATCCCGACATGAAGCAAGGAAGAGGACCAACAGGAGGAACAAAAACAAGAAAATGTGGTCCAAGTTAGCTAAGATGGTCACTGCAGTTCAAGGATGTCAAGATCGTCGACTTAAGTCACCGTTCCTGACCAAAAAGGACGACCCAGTGACCTATCAGCTCCTATTCGGAACCATGCCCCTAAAACCGACATATATTCAGCTCCAGATGGAAGATTAGACATTCCGAAAGGTCATTGACATGGGAGAAGACAAGTACGATCCACCCATCATCCTTGGGAGACTGTTCCTCAGCACTGTTAAAGCAATCATCTACATTGGAACCAGAGAAGTCCACATGCACTTCCTCTCTGAGAAGGTACGCTGCTATTTTACTGATCTTAACTATATAGTTGAAGACTCTAAGCAGGTTAGGACAAGAAGAAGACAACGCAACCACAACTAGAGGAGGCAAATCATCAAGGACGGATGGGCAGACTATGAAGGAGAAGTGGTAAGGCGCCGCCGGAACCACCGACTACGCCATTCAGCGAATCCTAGGACGATTAAGAAAACGGAGAGTCCCGTTCGGAGGACTTAAAAACACCGAATCCCTTGCCAAGAGGTAAACTTGGTAGTTATCCTTTTCCTTTTAATTATTTAAAATAGTTTGCTTAGTTAATCAGGTTAATGTTATCTTGAAAAGAAAATAAAAATGTTAAAAATAGTAAGCCCCATGTGAGTATGCTCATGGCATAAAACCCATAAGTACATTCACTGTGGTGGCATAAAAATAAAATAAATATATTCCTATCTTATAAAAATGAAAATATAAAAATAAGATTGTGATCCTACTAAAAAGAGTAACATTTATTGAGGAGGCTCAACATGATAAAGGCTAGATATTTATGCTAACACTTAACCAGTTCCACAAAGCTTTGTTGTCTATTTGAGCTCCACAGAATTCAAGGATCAAAGAAGACTAGCAGACGGAGGACATCCTAATCACTGTTAGGGTGTTGCCGACATTCAAATACACCTCCGCCACCTGCTAGCTATATCAGAAGAAATTACGTCAAAATCCAGCTTAGGGGAGAGCACCCCATTTATCCAGCTAAGTATTCTACTCACATTTATACTTTACTCTAATAATAAAATGATGCATAATCATAAGAACCAAAATAAAGATTTTGTGCTTATATATATATATATATATATCTTTGCTTAGTTTGCTAAATAAATAAATAAATAAAGTTTGCTATGAACCCTCATGATAAGCTCTCATATGGAAATGATGAATAGTTGCTCTGCCATGACTAGTTCTCAAAATTGAAATCTCTCTCAAGTTTAGGCATGATTGGTATTAATTAAGATTTGCTCTAACCTAAAACTTGTGGGGAGAGTACTTGATCTAAAGTCTAAGTCATTAACGGATACGATATGGGAAGGTTGAGCTGCTGCTTATCTGTTCGTAGAGATGCTAGAATTCTGGAGAATTTTATCTTCGAAAATCTTTAAAATGTTGCATGATGAGTTCCTGTATGATGAGAGTTTAAATTCCTACCATAACCATATATACATGCTTGCTAGACTTTGAGCCACACATTTACTTTTTACTGCATATGAGCATTGAGTGTGGTCAAGGTGTGTAGACCCTTAGGAGCTTGTCATGTGGATAAATCAAGATTCACTTGCACGTTCACTCACACATGCTGCTTCTACTTCGGAAGTACGCATCCACATATATCCACCCATTTCCATCTCCAGAACCACCCAAAAATATTCTACTCCTAATCCGGGAGAGAATAGCCAAAAACATTCTCCTATTTCTGTTTCCCTGTGAAATAAATGCTCAAGTTATCTTGGTTACTACCACTTGCTACATTATTTCAAGAGATGAGTGCTCTAAAAAAGAGAAAAAAAAAGATACGAGGAAATAAAAAGGGGCAAGTGCCCGAAACCTCGAAAGAAAAGAAAAAAAAGTGAGACGAGAGGTAAAAATGGACAAGTGTCCGACAGTAGAATTAGGGGTACAAGATACCCACCTGAGAGAAAAGAAAAAAAAAAGAAAATATAGAGCATCTCATTCTCCTCAAAAAGTTTCAAAGAGCAAGAAAGGTATGTATCCCCTCAAAAGAGCAAAAGTACAATTAGACTTTCACCATTGTTATCACCATCATCACCATACACCATTCATTCGCCACACATGCACATCTTGATTTGACTTATTGACTTGTTCTTCTGGATCTATGGTTTGACTATGCAATAATTGTCTTGTAAGTATGTATTAGCTGTCTCCCACCTATGAGCTCCAGATATCAAAACCTTATTAGAGTAGGGTGAGAGAGAAGGCAATGTCACTATGCCTCATACCAAAAATACCACATACTTTGAGAGAAGGCATACACCATTACTGCCTTGGTAAGGATCCAGAAATACCACAAAAGAGAGACTAGAGAGAGTCATACAAGGAATCTCTAAGTTTTATTTGAAAATCTGCAAAAACTCCAGAGCTATAGTTGATCAAGAACATGAGACATGGCGCTTGATTAGACCGTTCTATCTTTTAACTGCTCAAGACACAAGTGATGGTTGCAAGCCCCATGGTGGAAGGTAATATGAGTAAGTTTAAATCTTAATAGTTTACCCTAACCCAGAGATGAGATCTTGTTTGAATGCATGTATATCTTTAAGGCATGAAACCACTACAGAAACTCTTGAGTTCATCTTTGCTCAGGGACGAGCAAAGGTTAAGCTTGGGGGAGTTTGTTGACGGTCCTTAATGCTCACATTTAACCATCAACTAATCATGGAAAAGGACTTATATGCAACCAACACCTAGACTTAGGGTTTTATCTGACAGAATTCCACGAGTTTTGGTGTTTGTCTATTTCTGCAGGGGGTTATCAGGAAATATGGAGGAAAGGCCCACACGTCGGGTTTACATAGAGATATTAACATGTTGCGCAATTTTCTACCATCTAGAAGACTCCAGAAGCCACGGGAACGAACGAGAAGCCGAGAGGACTCAGGGACAGGGCGCCCGCCCTCCTTTCCTGGGCGCCCGCCCTCAGCTAGAGTCCAATCAGGACTCTCTTTTGGGATATTGCTCCACCGACCTAAAGGATCAAGGATAACCGTTCAATCAATGTCGGTTTGATCCAACAGCCCAGATTCATCTGAAAAGACTATATAAGCAAGGCCCCCTGGCCCCTGGAGAGCATACCTCTTCTACAGAATCGAAGCTAGGGTTTCAATTCTTCATCCAAGTAGAGAGGATCCCTCTAGTTCTTCTAGTTCTACCACTAGTTCATCTAGATCTAGTTCTAGTTCATCTAGTTCTAGTTCTAGTTCCTCTAGTTCTAGTTCTAGTTAGTTCTAGTTGTAATCTAGAAAATAGGGAGAGAGAAGAGGAGAGCGGAGGAGGAGCCGGGTCTGTCGGATCTTCCTCAACATTATACTTTTGCAGCAACTGGTTCATTCTTCATCGTTCTCCAAGTTCTTCAATTCATAATTCCTGAGTTCTTTAATTACTTTTATTTACATTCAAGTTATTTATTGGATTTCCGCTTGCATCAAGTGCTCTAGTCTTTATAACGCTAGAGTAGTAATTGATAGATTAGACGTGGAGTTTAGTCTTGCAATTACCTGGAATTGCACCCAATCTTGCGGATTGTTGTGGTAGCCCTAGGGTAGTGACAGCCCTAATGGTCGACGTATTCCACCATGTTCGGATCCGTGTTTGTAGGACCGTAGTCAGACCTTCCTAGCCCCCTTCTCATCACTTTCTGTGGTTAGTGCTCTGATGTCCCGAAATAGATAATCTTGAAGTAATTCTTGATTCTTAGATCAACTAGAGAACTCTCAGGAAACTTCCTCTCTTCCCACCAAAAATAATTATATAGTTATCCTTGGGCGATCTTGGATCTTAATTAGTACACTCACGTTCCCTGTGGAAAATCGATACTCTCGAATACTCCCGGGTGAAGGCTACATCGGTATCCGTGCGCTTGCGGATTTTTCTGTTTGCGTTTAAAATACCCAACAAGAGGCTAGAAGAATTAAGAAGGGAAGAAAGTTCTTCTAAGTTAGAGAATCGGCAGCAATCAAATCCCAAGGGAAAAGGACCATCCGCCGATGTTACACATGCTGTTTATGTTGCTGATGGAGTTTGTTGCACCTTTCAGTGATGATGAGGGGGTAGATTTCCCTGACCAAACAGCTCAGTTGGCTCTTGATCCAATGACGGCTATCTTGGAGAAACCTTCCGATGATGAAAGACAACATTTTAAGGCTCTGTTTGTCAAAGGCAGGGTTGATGGGCAACCGATTTCCAAGATACTCATTGATGGAGGGGCTGCAATCAATATTATGCCGTATCCGGTATATCAGAAACTTGGCAAAGGAGATCAAGATTTGACCAAGACCGATATGATGTTGAAAGATTTTGAAGGGAATGTGTCTCCAGTTAAGGGGGCTATAAGTGTTGAATTGACTATCGGCAGCAAAACCTTGCCGACAACTTTCTTTGTTATCAGTGGAAAAGGTGCATACAACTTACTGCTGGGAAGAGATTGGATCCATGCCAATTGTTGTATTCCTTCTACAATGCACCAATGTCTTGTTCAGTGGGTAGGTGACAAAATTGAGATTGTTCTGGGAGATTCTTCATATGTGATAGCATCGGCAGAGTCAGATACTTATGAGAGAACCAGATGCATTTCAGGAGAAGTTTGGGAGAAAGATTTTCTCAAGGTTGCCGATTATGAAATTCCACCGATCCAAGTAGTCGGTTCTGATGAAGAGTTTTAATGGATAGGTTTGCCGATGATGGAAAGTCAGGTCAGGGGTTTACATCGGCTGATGATCTAATAGAAGTAGATATAGGTAATGGTGAAAGACCAAGACCTACTTTTATTAGTGCTAAGTTAGATTCTGAGTGTAAGCAACAATTAACCGATCTGTTAAAGGAATATAAAGATTGCTTTGCTTGGGATTATACTGAGATGCGTGGTTTAGACCGATCAATTGTTGAACACCGGTTGCCTATTAAGTCTGGATTTCGGCCGCCGATGCAATCCTAATATTCTTCCTGATATTAAGGCCAAAATAACCAAACTTATTGAAGCTAAGTTTATTCTGCAGTGTCGGTATGCCGAATGGATTTCCAATGTTGTCACTGTCTATAAAAAGAATGGAAAGCTTCGTGTTTGTATCGACTTTAGGAATCTCAATAAAGCTACGCCGATGGATGGTTATCCAATGCCAGTTGCCGATTTGTTGGTTGATGCTGCAGCTGGGCATTGGATCATTAGTTTTATGGATGGCAATGCAGGATACAATCAAATATTCATGGCTGAAGAGGATATTCCCAAGACTGCATTTAGATGTCCTAGTCATGTTGGATTGTTTGAATGGATAGTTATGATTTTTGGTTTGAAAAATGCTGGTGCTACTTAACAGAGGGCCATGAATTTTATCTTCCACGAGTTCATCGGAAAATTGGTAGATATCTATATTGATGATGTGGTGGTTTAGTTTGGGGATTTTATAAAACATCTGGTCGATCTGCGAAAGGTGACAAAGAAAGTTTCTTGGTTTGAAAATAAACCCTAATAAATGTGCATTTGGTGTATCGGCATGGCAGTTTCTTGGTTTTATGGTGCATCAAAGAGGAATTGAAATTAGTACGAGATCTATTGATGCCATCAACAAAATAGTTGCTCCCACCAATAAAACTGAACTTCAATCATTGATCAGCAAAATTAATTTTATCAGACGATTTATATCTAATTTGTCAGGTAAGATTCATGCTTTTTGCCCTTTGCTCAAGTTAAAAGCCGATCAAGAATTTGTGTGGGAAAAGGAGCAACAATTAGCCTTGGATAAAATCAAGAATTATTTGGCAAATCCTCGTGTTTTGGTTCCACCTCAACAAGGAAAGCCCTTCAAATTATATTTGTCTACCGATGATATGGTCATCGGTTTAGCTCTCATTCAAGAATTTGAAGGAAAGGAGCCTGTAATTTACTATCTAAGCAGAAGATTGGTAGATGCTGAGACAAGGTATTCGGCCATTGAAAAATTATGCTTATGCTTATACTTTTCTTGTGTCAAATTGAGACATTACTTGCTATCGGCTGAGTGCACCGTTGTGTGCAAAGATGAAGTAGTTCGGTACATGTTATCAATGCCAATTATGAGCGGTAGAATCGGCAAGTGGATATTGGCATTGTCGGAATTTGATCTACGCTATGAATCGGCTAAAGCGGTTAAAGGGCAGATTATGGCCGATTTTGTAACTCAGCATTGTGGTGGGGTGGATGCTTTGGAAATTGCTCCTTGGACGCTCTTCTTTCATGGATCTACATGCGATCGGGGGGCAGGAATCGGTATAGTTCTAATTTCTCCTCGGGGAAAGAAGTATGAGTTTTCTTTACCGATTGTTGCCACGTCGACAAATAATCAAGCTGAGTACCAAGCTTTAATCAAATGATTGGAGTTATTAAAGGAGGTCCATGCTGATGCTGTTGAACTTTTTGGTGATTCTATGCTTGTTATAAACCAGTTGGCTGGAAGTTATGAATGCCGAAGTGAGGTTTTGATAGCATATTATGAAAGATGTGTACAACTATTGAAGGAATTCAAAGATTTCTGATTAGAGCATATTCCTCGGTTACATAATGAAGAAGCCAACCGATTGGCTCAGTATGCCTCAGGATATCAACCCATCTTGGACATATTATCGGCACACAGTGCTGATGATTGGAGGAAAGAAATTATTGATTATTTAAAAGATCCATCCAAAAAGGTTGAGAGGCCTGTTAGGTTTCAACCTACAAAGTTTGTACTCCTCGAGGAAGAGTTATATTACCGAACGATCGATGGAGTCTTGCTTAAGTGTTTGGGTGATGATGAATCTAGAAGCTTGATGGGTGAAATTCATGAAGGAGTGTGTGGAGCACATCAATCATCTTTTAAGATGAAATGGATGACTCGGCGGAATGGATATTATTGGCTGGCAATACTTGAAGATTGCTTTAAATATTTCAAAGGATGTCAAGGATGTCAAAAGTTTGGCAACATCCAAACGGCGCCCGCATCGGCTATGAATCCTATTATCAAACCTCGGTCGTTCTGTGGATGGGCTATTGATCTCATCGGTCAGATTTATCCACCATCAAGCAAAAGCCATAAGTTTATCTTAGTTGCCACTGATTATTTCACCAAGTGGGTTGAGGCTATTCCCTTGAAGAAAGTAACATCGGCTAATATGATTGATTTGTAAAGGAGCATATTGTTTAAGGATTTGGTATTCCCCAAACAATTACTACCGATCAGGGTACTATGTTTACATCAGGGGAGTTTGATGAGTTTGCAATTGGTATGGGGATTAAGGTGTTGAATTCTTCTCCTTACTATGCTCAAGCTAATGGGTAGGCCAAAGCTTCTAACAAAGAAATTATTAAGCTCATTAAGTGGAAAATTGAAGAAAATCCTAGGAGATGGCATACATTGTTAAATGAAGCCTTGTGGTCGTATCGAATGGTGTGTCATAGTTCAACCAAAGTGTCACCTGTTGACGGTCCTTAAGTATCAAATTTAATTATGAAATAAACAAAGAAAAGGATCCAAATGAAATCAACATCTAGACTTAGGGTTTTATCTGATAGAATTCCACGAGTTTTGGTGTTTGTCTATTTCTGCAGGGGGTTATTAGGAAATACGGAAGAAAGGCCCACATGTCGGGATTACATAGAGATATTAACGAGCCGCGCAATTATCTTACATCTAGAAGACTCCAGAAGCCACGGGAACGAAGCGGAGGCAGAACGGGGCCTGGCCCAGGGCGCCCGCCCTAGGGACCAGGGCGCCCGCCCCCTGCTGGAGTCCAATCAGGACTCTCTTTCGGGATTACGCTCCACCGACCTAAAGGATCAAGGACAACCATTCAATCTATGTCCGTTTGATCCAACGGCCCATATTCACTTGGAAGGACTATAAAACCAGACCCCCTGGCCCCTGGAGGAAGAGAGCTCTCAACCCTAATTCATTATTCATCAAGGGAGAAGAAGCCTCTGATCAAGCCTAGAGCCACCACATCAATTAGACATCTAGATTAGCATAGCTACATAGGATTAGAACTAGAAGGAGTCAATCTTCGATTAGTTTCCGGATCTGTCAAGAGGATTCTTGGTAATTCTCTATTGTTCTTCAATTGTTCATCTTTTTTCTTCAGTATTATGAATATGACTTTGTTCTACTTCAATATATTGATTATGACTTTGCTCTAGTTGTTTATATTCGCAATTATATTGTTCTTAGTTTATCATACTTATATACTTGGCTAAGTTAGATTGGAATTATATACATGTTTAGGATCGTATAGCGTTTATCCATCGGATCCATGGGTAAATGGTAGATATTGTGTAGACGTGGTGCTTATACCGTATTTATCTGCGATTGTACCCTATATGCCAGATCGTGGGGTAGTTCGTGATAGTGACAGCTTCATTGATTCTTATATAGTCCCCCTCTCGTGTATAGGGCTGGCAGAGCAACATTATTACAGGGGAGTGATTGCTATGTTTCTCATTTACCTTGATAATATCGCTATGCATGGGTGTAACCTTGTCTCACAATGATTGTTAAGTATAATTGCACTAACTATGATATGCTAGACTGTATAGTTAAGAATAACTTAGGAAATATTCTTGTAGTTCATCCTAATTCCATGCTAATCACTTGCTAGAATATCTAATTGAGGTGCTTATCATATTTATATGTGGCTAAGTTATTCTGATCAGATTAATTATCTTTGTCACTATTCATTACTTTATGTATCCTTTATGTGACACTTATCCCTGTATGAAAGAGTTAGATAAATGTTCTCAATTATACATGCAATGATAGATACTCAATTCTATATTCCATTCTATAATCAACACTGATGATTAGTAATCCCTTCCCAGTGGTAAAAATATAAATAACGATACCTAGAATACTTCCCGGTTAAAATGCTACATCGGTATTAATCTGTGTGCTTGCAGATCCCATTTGATTATTTATTTAGATGAGAAATTGCATATTTCAATACCACATCTCTCATATCATGCTGGGGATGACAACTTGGCTTAAGTGGTATGAGGGATAGGTTTGGCATTTTTGGCACCGTTATCAGAATTAGAAAACTAAGTCTACTTTTGGTAATGATGTTAAGAATACCCAACAAGCATTTTTGGCGCCATTGCCGGGGAAGGTTGATTACTAATCAGGAATGAATATAGAGTTTTGAGTCATCATTCGCATCACTAAAATGATTGAGCTTATCAATTCTCTCATACAGTTTTACCCCGATATTTTTCTATTTTATCTTATGCAGGGTAATGTATGAATAGAAGACATGTTCCAGGAAATTTTGTTGACAATCCCGAAGCATTATTCAGAAAAACAAGAGCCAAGCTCAAGAAGAGATCATCAACACTTCAGCAAGAAGTTTCATCCAATCAAGAAGATCACCGGAACTTGTCTTCAGAATTCGAAGCCATGGCGAACAAATGGATCCATGAGTTCTCAGCTCCCACTACGGACAACATCCGTACTGGACCTGCTGCAGAGATCGATGGCAACTTTGAGCTCAAGCCTGGACTTATCAACATGGTGCAATCCAACCAGTTCTGTGGGAAAGCACATGAAGATGCTAGTGCTCATCTCCAACACTTTCTGGAGATTTGCAGCACATTTACCATATCAGGAGTCCCCAAAGATGCTATACTACTTTGCCTCTTCCCATTCTCACTGTTAGGGAGAGCGAAGCAGTGGTTTTACGCTAGAAAGGAGAAGAATACTACGTGGGCACTCTGCTCAACGAACTTTCTAGCTAAGTTCTTTCCCATGGGCAAGACCAATGCTCTCTGTGGGAAAATTACAAGCTTTCAGCAACAACATGATGAATTCGTTCCAGAAGCATGGGAGCGCTTCCAAGACTACATCCTAGAATGTCCCCATCATGGAATGGAGAGTTGGCTACTAATGCAGACATTTTATCATGAGCTCGGCAATAGTGCTCGAGAAACCATGGATGCTGCAGCTGGAGGAGCATTCTTATCACTCACCATACCACAAGCCACAGCTCTTGTGGAGAAGATGGTATCCAACCAAGGCTGGAATGAAGAAAGGACCCAGACACGCAAGAAAGGTGGAGGTATGCATCAGCTCAAGGAGGTAGACATGCTGTCTGCAAAGCTAGACCTGCTCATGAAGAAGCTCGATGATAGAGCTGGAGATAAGAAAGAAGTTATGCACATCTACGACTCTCACATGACTTGTGAGGAGTGTGGAGATACTGGACACTCAGGCAATCACTGCCCTGAGATGCTTGAGGATGTGAACTACATCAACAACAACAACTACTACTACTACAACCGTCCTCAGCAAAATCAAGGTTGGAATCAACAAAGGCTACTACTCAGGTAATTATCAAGGTAACAATTCTTACAGTAATAATAATAATTTTCCACCTCTGAGAGAGTTAGTGTCTAATCAAGGAAAGCTAATGGATAACCTATCTAATAAATTGGCATCTAATGATAAAAAGCTAGAAAATATAAATAATAGAATGGATAATTTCTCTACTGCCATCAAGAATCAAATTAGCTTTAATAAAATGATTGAATCTCAGTTAAATCAAATAGCTGTTGCCGTTCCTGCTACTAACCCCGTTATACCATCACAACTGGAAGGATTAGAATCTACAAATCTTGTAGACATGTTTGATGCAGGTAACTACTGGAGTAACCCCGCCACTGAAGTTACTACTGACCTTCTGCCGGTCAAGAGAGGCGATCTAGGACGCCCCGTCATCCCGATCTCCATCGGCATGGTGGACTTCCTAGAAACACTCTGCGACTTTGGCTCCAGCGTCAACATTATGCCCAGGGTACTCTATGAAAAATTCTTTACATATCCTTTATTAGAAACAACCATGTGTTTACAGTTTGCAGATCAGGCGTTAAGTTTCCCAAAGGGAATATTGAAGAACCTCTATGTCCGAGTTGGTACCTTGTATGCCCCAGCAGACTTCGTGGTGATAGAGACCAGTAATGATGAGAGGCCACCCATCATCTTAGGGAGGCCATTCTTAAACACCTCGGGAGCTGTCATCTATGCTAGTGTTGTAAAGATCAGTTTCTACATCAAAGGGAGGAAGGAGACATTTTCCTTTAAGAACAAGACTACACAAATCCCAAAGCAATCCCAACAAAAACTGAGGAAGAGGACCAACAGGAGGAACAGGAACAAGCAAGTGTGGACTAAGTCAGCTAAGATGGTCACTGCAGTTCATGAAGGACAAGACCATCGACTTAAGTCACTGTTTCTGACCAAGAAGGACGACCTAGGAATGCCAAGCATCTATTGCTCCATAAATGGATACAACTTCTACAAGATGTTTTGTGACACCGGATCGGGCATCAACATAATGGCCGCAGTCACCTATCGGCTCTTTTTCGGAACCATGCCCCTAAAACCAACATACATTCAGCTCTAGATGGCAGATCAGACATTTCGAGAGGTTAAAGGTATAGTAACTAATGTCCCTGTCAAAATAGATGATCATTTTGTCTACACAGACTTTCAGGTTATTGACATGGGAGAAGACGAATATGATCCACCCGTCATCCTTGGAAGACCGTTCCTCAGCTCCGTTAAAGCAATCATCTACATTGGAACTGGAGAAGTCCATATGCACTTCCCCTAAGAGAAGGTACGCCGCTATTTTACTGACTCTAACTATATCATTGAAGACTCTAAGCAGGTCAGGACAAGAAGAAGACGACGTAACCGCAACCAGAAGAGGCAAATCATCATGGGCAGACTACGAAGGAGTAGTAAGGTCTGAAGACATACAACTTAAACAAGATTATCCTGAGGAGACCGTAGCACCGAGTCAGGTGTGGAAAGAAAAGATAACTATACATGAAGAAGAGGCGCCGCCGGGAGCACCGACTACGCCATCCAACAAATCCCAGGACGACTGATAAAACGGAGAGTCCCGTTCGGAGGACTTAAAAACACCGAACGCCTTGTCAAGAGGTAAACTTTATAGTTATCCTTTTCCCTTCAAATATCTAAAGTAGTTTACTTAGTTAATTATGTTCATACTATCCTAAAAATAAAATAAAAATGTTAAAAATAGTAAGCCCCATGTGAGTATACGAGTGGCATAAAACCCATAAGTACATTCATTGTGGTGGCATAAAAATAAAATAAATATTTTTCTGCTTTATAAAACAAAAATATAAAAAATAGAGAGTAACATTTATTAAGGAGGCTCAACATGATGAAGGCTAGATATTTATGCTAACACCTAATCAGTTCCACAAAGCTTTGTTGTCTATTTGAGCTCCACAAAATTTAATAATCAAGAAGACTAGCAGACGGAGGACATTCTAATCGCTGTCAGGATATTGCCGACTTTCAAATACACCTCTGCCACCTGCTAGCTACATCAGAAGAAATTACGTCAAAATTCAGCTTGGGGGAGAGCACCCCCATTTATCTCGCTAAGTATTTCTATCTATCTTTATACTTATACTATATAAATATACATAACTATGAAAAACCAAATAAAGATTTTATCCTTATATATATATATCTTTTGCTTAGTGTGTTTAATAAATAAATAAAGTAGCTATGCTAAACTAAATCTTAATAATAAAACTCTAGCATGGATATGATGAGTAGTTGCTCTGCCTAATTTTCAAATTTGGAGTTCTCTCTCAAGTTTAGACATAACTGTTATAATTTAAAGCTTGCTCTAAACCTAAACTTGTGGGAAGAAAACTTGATCTGAAGTCTAAGTTGTTAACGGATATGATATGGGAAGGTTGAGCTGCTGTTTATCTGTTCCTAGAGATGCTAGAATTCTAGAGAATTTTATCTTTAAAAATCTTTAACACATGATGAGTTCCTGTATGATGAGAGTTTAAATTCCTACCACAGCCATATATACATGCTTGCTAGACTTTAAGCCACACATTTACTTTTTACTGCTTATGAGCATTGAGTGTGGTCAAGCTGTGTAGACCCTTAGGAGTTTGTCATGTGGTTAAATCAAGATTCACTTGCACATTCACTCATACATGCTGCTTCTACTCCGGAAGTACGCATCCACATATATCCACCCATTTCCATCTCCAGAACCACCCAAAAATATTCTACTCCTAATCTAGGAGAGAATAGCCAAAAACATTTCTGTTTTTCCCGTGTGAAATAAATGCTCAAGTTATCTTGGTTACTACCACTTGCTATATTATTTCAAGAGATGAGTGCTCTAAAAAAAGAGAGATACGAGGAAATAAAAAGGGGCAAGTGCCCGGAACCTCGAAAGAAAAGAAAAAGTAAGACGAGAGGTAAAAATGGACAAGTGTCCGACAGTAGAATTAGGGGTACAAAATACCCACCTGAGAGGAAAGAAAAAGAAAATATAGAGCATCTCATTCTCCTAAAAAAGTTTCAAAAAGCAAGAAAGATATGTATCCCCTCAAAAGAGCAAAAGTAGAATTAGACTTTCACCATTGTTATCACCATCATCACCATACACCATTCATTCGCCACACATGCACATCTTGATTTGATTTCTTGACTTGTTTCTTTGGATCCATGATTTGACTATGCAATAAATGTCTTGTAAGTATGTATACTTTATCTCCCACCTATGAGCTCCAGATATCAAAAGCCTTGTTAGAGTAGGGTGAGAGAGAAGGCAATGTCACTATGCTTTATACCACAAATACTACATATTTTGAGAGAAGGAATATACCATCAATGCCTTGGTAAGGATCCAAAAATACGACAAAGGAGAGATCTGAGAGAGTCATACAAGGAATCTCTGAGTTTTATTTGAAAATCTGCAAAAACTCCAGAGCTATAGCTGATCAAGAATAAGAGACATGGCACTTGACTAGACTGTTCTATCTTTTAACTACTCAAGACAGAAGTGACGGTTACAAGTCCCATGGAGAAAGGTAAAGTAAGTAAGTTTTAATTCTTGACAGTTTACTCTAACTTAGGGATAGGATCTTGTTTATAAGCATGTGTACCATCAACTTTTAAAGGCATTACGACAACTTCTGATCCATCCATGAGATTATCATTGCTTAGGGACGAGTAAGAGGTAAGCTTGGGGGAGTTTGTTGATGGTCCTTAAGTATCAAATTTAATTATCAAATAAATAAAGAAAAGGATCCAAATGAAATCAACATCTAGACTTAGGGTTTTATTTGACAGAATTCCACAAGTTTTGGTGTTTGTCTATTTTTGCAGGGGGTTATCAGGAAATACGGAAGAAAGGCCCACATGTCAGGATTACATAGAGATATTAACGAGCCGCGCAATTATCTTACATCTAGAAGACTCCAGAAGCCACGAGAACGAAGCGGAGGCAGAACGGGGCCTGGCCCAGGGCGCCCGCCCCCTGCTGGAGTCCAATCAGGACTCTCTTTTGGGATTATCCTCCACCTACCTAAAGGATCAAGGATAACCATTCAATCTATGTCGGTTTGATCCGATGGCCCATATTCACTTGGAAGGACTATAAAACCAGACCCCCTGGCCCCTAGAGGAAGAGAGCTCTCAACCCTAATTCATTATTCATCAAGGGAGAAGAAGCCTCTGATCAAGCCTAGAGCCACCACATCAATTAGACATCAAGATTAGCATAGCTACATAAGATTAGAACTAGAATGAGTCAATCTTCGATTGGTTTCCGGATCTGTCAAGAGGATTCTTGGTAATTCTCTATTGTTCTTCAATTGTTCATCTTTGTTCTTCGATATTATGAATACGACTTTGTTCTACTTCAATATATTGATTATGACTTTGCTCTACTTGTTAATATTCACAATTATATTGTTCTTAGTTTATCATAGTTATATACTTGGCTTAGTTAGATTGGAATTATATACATGTTTAGGATCATATAGCGTTTATCCATCGGATCCATGGGTAAATGATAGATATTGTGTAGGCGTGGTGCTTATACCATATTTATCTACGATTGTACTCTATATGCCAGATCGTTGGGTAGTTCGTGATAGTGACAGCTTCATTGATTCTTATATAGTCCCCCTCTCGTGTATAGGGCTGGCAGAGCAATATTATTACAGGGGAGTGATTGCTATGTTTCTCATTTACCTTGATAATATCACTATGCATGGGTGTAATCTTGTCTCACAATGATTGTCAAGTATAATTGCACTAACTATGATATGCTAGACTGTATAGTTAAGAATAACTTAGGAAATATTCTTGTAGTTCGTCCTAATTCCATGCTAATGACTTGCTAGAATATCTAATTAAGGTTGTTATCATATTTATATGTGGCTAAGTTATGTTGATCAGATTAATTATCTTTGTCACTATTCATTATTTTATATATCCTTTATGTGACACTTATCCCTGTATGAAAGAGTTAGATAAATATTCTCAATTATACATGCAATGATAGATACTCAAATCTATATTCCATTCTATGATCAACACTGATGATTACTAATCCCTTCCCAGTGGTAAAAATATAAATAACGATACCTGGAATACTTCCCGGTTAAAATGCTACATCGGTATTAATCTGTGCGCTTGCAGATCCCATTTGATTATTTATTTAGATGAGCAATTGCATATTTCAATACCGCGTCTCTCATATCATGCTGGGATGACAACTTGGCTTAAGTGGTATGAGGGATAGGTTTGGCATTTTTGGCACCGTTATCAGAATTAGAAAACTAAGTCTACTTTTGGTAATGATGTTAAGAATACCCAACATCACCCTATCAGTTGGTGTATGGACATGATGTGGTATTGCCATGGGAAATTAAAACTAGTTCCAGGCGGATCTTTTCACAAGATCAGCTAACTGCCGATGACTATGCTACTTTGTTGAAAGATGAGTTGGATGATTTAGCAGGGCATCGGTTGGGAGCTTTAATTAGCATAGAAGAAAATAAAAAGAGATTTGCTAAATGGTATGGTAAGAAAGTAAAGGCCAAGGAGTTTGCCGATGGAGATTTGGTGTGGAAGCTGATTCTACCGATTGGGACTAAAAGCTCAAAGTTTGGAAAGTGGTCTCCTAATTGAGAGGGTCCTTATCGGATAAATCGATCTACTCCTGGCAATGCTTATATTTTAGAAACTCTCAAAGGAGTTGAATTCCCTATAGCTTTAAATGGAAAATATTTAAAGAAATACTACCCGAGTATCTGGATTGATGCATGAAAGTTTAAATGCCGATAACAGTCCTATCGGCTAGACAGAATATTAAGTGTATTTGGAGCCATGCATGGAGTTTTAGTGCCGATAACAATCCTATCGGCTGGACCAAAATGATTGAAGTTTTTGAAACAAAACTAAACAAGTTGCCGATGAAAAGTTCACAGATTCAGCAAAGCTTGAATGGCCGATATTGCGCACAGACAAATCTGGTTGGCCTCTTCTATTTCTCGAGTGTCTTTATCAGCAGAACCCTCCACTAGTTTCAGCTTCTTCTTCATCTGTAGTGCTTTGCGGGCTTGGACATCTCTCTCTTGCTGAAGAGTTTTGAGCTTATCAGGCAGCTGGCTTTCTTCTTGCTGAGGTTGAGTCAGGGCCTCTTCTACTTGCCTAAGTTTAGCTAGCTGGGCTTTTCTTTTTGCCGATAGATTGGAGATCTTTTGTTTCAGCTCATCCCCTGAGGACTGTAGAATACGAATGCTCTTGTGTTTCTCAACGGCAGCATGCTTTATTTGCAGCATCTCCTCTGTGAGCCGGGCATGAGCAGCTCTATCGGCAAGGCGCTGGGTAGCCTTCTGATACTGGAGTTGGCGACTTTCTAGGTAGGTAGCTTGGAAGAGGATTTCTTCTGCATTGGTTGGAATTTGGCCACGGAGGGTCTTGAATATGACTTTGGCCAGATCAGAATCGTCTACTAGCTGGGCTGTGTCTTGGTGCAACAGAGCTAATAAGTCTTTCAACTTGGCCTTAATCTCTACCGATGTGATTCCAACTGCCTGATAAGAGCTTGCTTCTTCACCTTCATCATCAGAGATGTCGATAGCAAAGGAGAATAGGCTATCTGGGAGTCTTGCTCCTAGAAAAGGAAGAAGATAAGTTACTCAAGATTGAGTATTGATAGTGCAAAGTTTGGAAAATTGGATAACTTACTTCCTTCAAGGCGATTTCCTATCTCTGAGGTGGAGATGTAGCTGGTACTATAGTTTGATCGGCTGGGGTTGCCGATGGAATGACTTTAGCTGAAAAGTTACAAGGATGATTATGGCTTATAGATAAATTCATCGGTAATAATTCTGTAATCAGTACTTTACCTTGAGGAGGTATGGTGATTGTCTATTCTAGAGGGATGACCGATGATGTGCCCAGATCAACCGGATCGGCAATCTGTTCAGATACATCGGTTGGTGCTTCTTGCAGTTGGGGTACGGATCGAGGGGGAGAAGGTACTTCTTGTGTTTGGGGCTCCGATTGAGAAGGAGAGGATACTATTTGGATCAGGGATACTGGATGAGGTGGAGAGGATGGTGTTGGCTTCTGACGCTTTGGTTGGGTCTTGGTGCTTTTCGGACCCTTTCTCTTGGCTAGAGCTTGACTGGGCTGGGGGGATCGATGCCTGATGTTTGGGCACTCTTGGTCTTTGCCGATTTGCCGGTCTGCTGTTACAACGACCAAAAAATTTCATGAGTTGAAATATAAAAGGATAGTGGTGGAGTTTTTTGCTAAAGAATAAAAGTTACCGATGAAGTTCCCGTTGCAGCTGATGTACCCTGAAAAGATAATGTGATTATGGGATGAAATCATTATAAACAAAGAAAATTAACAGTTTACCTTAAAAGCCTATGCCAGAGTGGCAGCAGTGACTAATGGAGATGTTTTCGACCGTTTGGTGGTCATCTTTTTGAAGTGTACGTTGCGATGCATCAGAGCCGCTAGACTTGGCGCATTGCGGACGATCAGAGAAATTGAGCCTGATTGAAGAAGTTCGATCGGCCTCCCACTTCTGCTAATTGTCGGCGCTGGGTCATCGACCTGTTGAAATGAGAATAAATAATTTGCCGATAAGGTTAAAGATAACAACGGAAATGAGGTATTGGTAAAAGACTTACAATGTTATCGGGGACTTTGTAGTCGGAGTCAATCATGTCGTGATATGTATGAGCCGATACCCTGAACAGATGCTCCTTCCATTCTTCCCACCAATGTTTATACAACTCAGTAATGAAGAGAGCTGGAACCTAGGCCGATAGATCGATGTCTGTCATATCGGCATCTGGCTGGAGTTGAGCTATCCTAATCCACTCAAGTCTGTTGGTTACTATCTCTCTTGGTTTTACTACATCGGCATAACAAAGTCTGGTTAGCAGTTGACCAAAAGTCAGTTGGCGGGCCAGTGCCGATGGGTTGTAAAACTCATAGGTGGTGTGGATGTTCTTCCCGCTGCCAAAGCTATTCACTGGAATTGCTCTCGGAGTGATGATTGCCATCATTAAATCATTATCCTTGTTGAGAGCGTTGTCAAAAGGGTGGAAGGTCAGTGGGAACCTAGTTTCTGGATCTTCATAAGGCATCCATGCTCGTTGATCTTTGGAAAGGCCATCATACAGAGTTTGGAAGAATCGGCCGACCTAGTTTTCATTGGAGGCGGTGCCAGGGAGAACTATAACAACTTCACCATAATTGAGGGGTGAGCGAGTTGCTGATTCATCATCGGCCAGTTCATAATCTTTGGTGATATCTTTGGGGAATTGTTGTGCAAAGAAATCAAACCGAAGCCGTTTGTGCATGTGAACATTGAGCCACATGTTGAGTAACCACCAAGGGCCTCCTAGATTGTCGATGGGTTCACCTAGCAGAAGTTTCTCGGTTACTTGATGGAGGAGGTGATAGACGGAGCCTAACAGGTATCGGCCAAGAGGGATGTTGGTGCAAAAGTAGATCTACAAACACAAAGGGCTAATACCCGATTTGATGTTAAGGCGTGTCAGCCGATTTGACCTTACAATCGACAAAGGTGATAGCTCGAATACTTTGGTCCCGACAACAGCGATGCGCCTGGATGTCACAGCCAAGATGTATTCACGCGGAACTTGAGAATTTGCCGAGATTGACTCGATGAATTCCTAAGAACTCGTAAGTAAAAGGAAAATACGTAGGTTGATGAAGTCGTCGAAAAAGTAGATGCTAGAATAGATGTAAAGACTTGTAGTTGATTGATTGTGATCTCCTATTACATTGCTATGGGGTTTATATTTATACCCTGCTCAAAAGAATTACAACTAGACACGACTAGGATTCTAATTCCCAATTGAACAGAATTCGTATACAAAACAAACTCTAATAACTATGGAAAACATTAATCTATCTACCACGGGCGATCGGCACACTACCACCATCCTCTCAGCAATTCCTGTGCCTCTTGTTATCATCGGAAATTGGCAAACCCACCTTCCATTGGCATCGGCAACCACCAGTATCAGCCATTGGCATCAATCACCAGCATCGGCCATCGGCATATATCAATCACCATCCTTGGACTTAGCCACATCCTGCTACTCCACCATTGGCACCAATCCCTATCGGCAATTCCTTTGATAACCAATCATCACCCTTTTCACCTCCTGATCTTTATTCCATTAATCCCCAGATACGGGTCCAAAGATACGTGTCCAAAAACGGTGTCAACACATGCCCCTCAATTTTGGGGTATAAAATCATTAATGCTCCAAAATTCTCTCCAATAATAACGCCCTTTTCGCAATTATTTCCTCGTGACGATCATTAATTGCTAAATCCAAACAGCCTCAGCCCGGATCTCTAGCATATATCTCGAATTTTTCAACCTCTCAAACCGAATCACCTAAACATCCGTTCATTGGCAACTTTTCCGTTAGAATAAACTACCGATGAACCGACCAAGGGATCTTGTACAGTAAAATATCTTCAAAATCATGACCGCTTGGTGTCAAATCACCTGCACAATCCCTTGATTACCATGCGAACAGTTACCATATCCATCTGAACACCCTCGGATTTTGCGGATATGACAAAGAGATAAGTCAGAATTGCCCCTGCTCACTTTACCCTATAAATACTTCCTTCCTTGGTACTCTTCCTTCACCCTGTCATTCTACATCCTCCTAACCCATCTTTCCAGCAGCGGCATCGTTGGAGAACCCAAGAACTCCAGCAAAGATCTCCCCTAGCAGTTCTTCAAATCTTCGATCTTCTCCTTCTCCAGGAAGACATGGCTGTCAACTTCACCGTCCCTCAGGTCAATTCTATCCCATCTTATTTTCTTTTATCGTACTTTTATCTTCTGCAAATTTATTGACTCAGCACTTTCTTTCTCTCTTTTCCCCTCTTTATGTTTTTCCAACCTTCAAATCTTTAGGAACTGGTCGAGAAAATTGTGATTCCTACCGAGCAACCCCATTTTCAATGTCTCGGTCCGTTGGGAAATCCGGATCCTACCGACCTGATCAATGCGGAAACAAATAGGATCCCCTTTAGAGCTGAGAATTTCTCCTTAGATCTATGGAAAGACACCTTCCGATCTTGGCCCAGTTCTACCAAGGGATGGAAGGATTGGTTCTTGAGAGTTAGCAACTCTAATGAAGTCCGATGGGGTGAGCGTAAATTAGACCAGTGTATCAGGTTGTCCATTGCCGATATGGAAAGAAATGAATCACTGTTGATAGCAGCCTCGTACTTCTGGTCAGACACCCTTAATGCTTTCTTGTTTGGTCATGGTCCTGCTTCTCCTACCCTTGCCAATGTGCTCATGCTCATTGGTCTAGAGATAGCAACTGCCGATGATAGTCACGTGTTTGATAGCAAGCCCGAACGTAAAGTAGAAACTCACAACATCGGCGGTTGGTCAGGGTATATCCAGAAATACCAGAAAACAGGACCAGTTGGGCAAAGGGAACACGCCATCTTTCTGAACATGTGGCTAGATAAATTTCTCTTCTGTGGCCTATCGGTAGGGCCAACTTCTGTTTATCTATCGACAGTAGAAAAACTAGCCGATGGCGGTCGATTCCCTCTTGGCCGATACCTGCTAGGCTCTGTTTATCACCTCCTTCATCAAGTGGCTGAGAAGCTTCTGCTAGGTCAACCCATCGGCAATCTAGGAGATCTTTAGTGGTTCATCAACATGTGGCTCAATGTTCACATGCATAAGCGTCTCCGATTTGATCTCTTTGCACAACGATTTCCTAGAGATATCGCCGAAGATCACGAACTGGCTGATGAGGAATCAGCAACTCGCCCACCCCTAAACTGTGGTGAGGCTACTATTGTCCTACCTGGCACTGGTGGTAATGAAGACCAGGTCAACCAATTCTTCGAAACTCTATATGATGGCCTTCCCAAAGATCAGCGGGCATGGATGCCTTATGAAGACCCAGAAACTAGATTCTCGCTTACTTTTCACCCTTTTTGATGATGCTCTCAACAAAGACAATGACTTGATGATGGCAATCATCACTCCGAGGGCCATCCAAGTGAATACTTTTGGCTGTGGGAAGAACACCAACCCCACTTATGAATTTTACAACCCATAGATACTAGCTCGTCAACTGGCTTTTGGCCAACTACCGATCAGACTCTGTTACCCCGATGTGGTGAAGCCAAGGGAGACTATAACCAGTGGACTGGAGTGGATAAGGGTAGCCTAGCTTCAACCAAATGCCGATACGACGGATATCGATGTATCGGCTTGGATCCCAGCCCTCTTCATCACTCAGATGTACAAGCAGTGGTGGGAAGAATGGAAGGAACATCTGTTCAACGCATCGGCACTGACATACCGTGGCATGATCGACCCCAACTATAAAGTCCCGGATAACACTGTAAGTCTTCGATCAATATCTCAGTTCCTTTGTTACTTCTGACCCTATCGGTGACTCACTTTCTCTTGTCTTTTGCTTCAACAGATCGACAACACAGCACCGACAGTCAGTAGGAGCGGAAGACCGCTTGAACTTCTACCATCAGGTCCAATCTCTTTAATCGGTCACAACGCACCAAGTTTAGCAGCTTTGATGCATCAGAATGTGCGTTTCAAGAAGATAACCACCAAGCGGTCAAAGACGTCCCCGTCAGTTGCTGCTACTTGTCGAGGGTATCAGTAAGGGGTATCCCAACTGATGTACATAACGAGATCGCCCGAACGCAAGTCGAGGCCCCCAACTCGACGCTCTACCCAATCACGCGTATAATCATCGACGACCGCAGCCTCGAAGACGGAAAGGGCGTCGAGTGAATCGATCAGGGCTCGAGCGCCAACAACCGTCGAATATGGAAACAGGCTCGAGCGAATCGAGAGGCGTCGAGCGCAAGGACGCCGCCCGCCGCCTGACGCGCGCACGGGAACCAGGGCATTTAATGCGCCTGTCGTGTTCTCACCTAACACGCCAGTCACGGGAAACGTGATGGGGAACACGCACCCATCCCATCAATCTTTTTGCAGCCTTCCCCACCAAATGACCCAGAGCTTGTCAGAACGTAGGAAGCAGGGTCGGAACGTCTAATCAAGACCTCCTCGAGACACCAAAGGTCAATGCTCTGGGTAGCAAGGCGCTACACGGCGTCCGACCCTCGACCAGACATGTTTCCTTCCTAGGGAAGGGTTGGGCGTCGAATGACAACACTACGACTGCCCCGACGTAACCGCTGCCATGACGTACAGGCGTGCAGCAGATAAGCCAGTCCAAGACGGCGCGCAGAGCAGGATAAAGGGGCACGCGTAATCATCATCAGGCTACCCGGACCAGACGGCTCGAGACCACGCCGGTACGGAGGCCTCAAGTAGTTCCGCGCGCCATACCTCTATCGACCCCTACTCTGACTTCTATACTTGTACCCTGGGCTCCTCCTTGGAACTATAAAAGGGGAGACCCGGGAAGAGATACAACATCACGCAATACACCACAACACAACTCACCAGCCATACGTAGTAGTGCTACTCACATCGCTACACCCCATACTACGCTTGTATTCTGCAACATCCCGCCTCCACGAGGCCGGGCCCGCTTACATCTGGCAGCTTTTCTAGGACATAGTCAGCCCCCACAGACCAACACTAGTCTTTTCTGCACACTTTGTCCTCACTCATGTGCACCCGAGAAGTACTTCCCGGTCGGTCACCCATCCCTAAATTTCTCCAGGCCAAGCACGCTTAACTTTAGAGTTCTTTGGAGATGGGCTTCCGGAAAAGAAGTTGCAACTTGTTGGTATGAGTCTCCTATTAATCCTATTAAGCCCTGGGCCAGGTGTTACATATTCACCCCTGTACAAGCACTTAGGTGCAGAATAATACAAACTCTCCTCCTCCGCTGGACGTAGGGCCTTCTCTTGCCCGAACCAGGATAAATCTTTGTGTCTTTTTGCATCACCATCTGGAAAGGGGAGCACGCATACAAATTCACTCGTTGGTGTAACCCCCCGTGGGAAAAACACCAACAGTTGGCGCGCCAGGTAGGGGTCCTGCGTGTTTTTCATCGATTCCCAATTCTTTTCTAGATGGCCACTCTTTCTTCACCGATTCCGCGCTCCACAGTGATTTGGTTTGGGAGTCTCGAGTTCATGTCTACTGGCTCTGGCTATAACATGATCTTGCTCTCAATCAAAGGACCGGGAGGAGCCCGCGTTGCGCCAGCACGGACGAGGGCCCCGAGACGCCCTAGCCATCACGCCTCCCCGCCCAAGAAGAGGCGTGGACAGCACCATCGTCGCCCTTCTGCCTCGTCATGACCGACGGTTCGTGCCAGGCAGGAGGTGACACAGGAGCCGACGGCACCGCGTGCTGAAGCCGTGAGCACGACGACTTAGCACCGCGAGGATCACACGACGACGGGAGGTGACGCGCCTCGCGCGCTCTCCCCCACCGCCAGGCTACTTCCACACGGGCTGGTCGCCCCAAGAAGAACATTACCGTTCGGCCTGGACAACGCCGCGGCGTCGCTCTCCAGGACAATATGTCCAAACGCCCAGACATACGTGGAGAGACCAATGGTCCTCCCACGCAACCCTGGAGCACAACAACCGACGTCCGAGCTGCCGGATTTCTCTTAGGTACGAGGCCTCCGCCGCCTAGGCCCTGGGCGGTACACGATCACCTCCCTCAGGCAGCGGCTACTGGAAGAGGGACGTGGATGTTTCTACGCCGCCGAGCCAGACTCCGGTTCCGAGACCGATAGTTATGACCCTACTAGGGAGTGCTATCATATCGACGGAGCGGTGGAAACAACCGATGAGACACAAGACGCCATTGCAGGCGGGCGAGCCCCTGCAGCAAGAGAAGACCCCAGGACACCTGGGAATGACGGTCAAGTCGACCCCCCTCCACAAGAAGACAGAGCCGCGCAAATTGTGCAGCTACGAGAGCTTAAGGCAAAGCTTAACGAGGATCGCGAGCGCCTTGTCCTACTTGAGCAAATCCTCGAGTAGGACCTGCCTTACCCGCCCGGCGGAAGTGTCCGCAGAAGGGCTCGAGAGGTGCATCGATAGATCGTCTGGGACGGGGAGCCAGAACAACCTGTCAGCCGCTTCCCTCGAGTGGGCCAGAATGTTGTGGCAGCAACTATGCTGTTGGGAAACATGCCCGAGCCCTCAAACTCCCAAGCACGGCGCATCCGAGACGAGGTGCAGACTCTGCTCCAGGTGGCAGCAGTTTAGCAGGCCGAAAGCTCGGCTTCTCGACGTCGAGGAGCAGCCACCGAGAAGCGCGACGAGCCAGCCCAAAACGAAAAGGAGGTGTCGGTCCATCAGCAGCCACCCCCTCGAGGGAAAAAGACCACACTCGTCCTCCCCGTCGACAGCCAACGTCGACACGACGCGCGACGCGACATCGACGAAAATCGACGACGTTGGTATGAGGACGCGGAGGAGCGAGGTTACAGCGCCCATCGCAGCGGGAGGTACGACAGCGATGAAGACCGGATGGCCCCAGAGCCGCCTAGCCCGAGGGTGTTTAGTAGGGCAATCCGCAGCACGCCACTGCCCAGCCCGTTCCGACCCCCGACCAGCATTGCAAAGTACAACAGCAAGACCAAGCCAGAGCTCTGGCTGGCGGACTTCAGGCTGGCCTGTCAGCTAGGAGGCACTCGAGGGGACGATCGAGCCATCATCAGACAGCTGCCGCTCTTCCTCTGTAACACCACCCGCAGATGGCTCGAGGAGCTCCCAGCCAACCAGATCCACGACTGGGTCGATTTGGTTAGAGTATTCGAGGGTAATTTCAAAGGAACCTACATATGACCTAGAAACTCGTGGGACCTCAGCAAGTGCAAGCAGAAGTCAGGAGAAACTCTTCGAGTGTATGCTTGATGCATCTCGAAGCAACGCACCGAGCTGCCACACATCCCCGACCACGACGTCGTCCTGGCCTTTGTCTCTGGTACCACCAGTCGAGACTTGGTGCAGGAATTGGGCCGGAACCGTCCTTAGACCATCGACGAGCTAATGGACGTAGTAGCAAAGTACGCTGCTAGGGAAGAAGCGGTGGGCGCCTTCTTCAGTTGTGAAGGAAAGAGGGGCAAGCAGCCCACCGATGAGGATGAGGGCCCCAGTCGAGGGCCCAAGAAGAACAACAACAAGAAGAAAACACGGCCGCTCCAGCGGGAAGACCTCGATGACGATCTCGTCATCGCCATGGAGCGCAAAAGGCCTCGAGGCCCTCCAGATGGGGGCATCTTCGATAAGATGCTAAAGGAGCCATGCCCTCACCATAAGGGAGGAGCCAACCACAAGCTCGAGGACTATCGTATGCTGAAAAAGCATTTCGACGGTTTGGGGTTCAAGAAGGACGCCCGTGACGACCTAAAGAAAGAAAAGAGCGGCGACAAAGGGGATGGCAAAGACGACGACGGCTTCCCTGCCGTCCACGACTGCTACATGATCTACGGAGGCCCCTCGACACAGCTGACCGCAAGGCAGCGCAAGAGGGAACAGCGTGAGGTTTTTGCGGCAAGGATGGCAGTGCCCCAGTACCTCAGCTGGTCGAGCACCCCCATCACCTTCGATCGAGAGGATCACCCCGACAAGGTAGTCACCCCTGGCGTCTACCCGCTTGTCGTCGATCCCATCATCGTCAACACCAGACTCTTGAAGGTGCTGATGGACGGCAGCAGCAGCCTCAACATCGTCTACCTCGAGACCCTCGACCTCCTCGGCATCAATGGGGCGCAGCTCCAGCCCAGCGCCGGTGGATTCCATGGTGTCGTACCAGGCAAGAAGGCGTTGCTGGTCGGTCGAATCGACCTACCGGTTTGCTTTGGCACGACGGCTAATTTCAGAAAGGAGACCCTCACCTTTGAGGTGGTGGGGTTCCGAGGCACGTACCACGCAATCATCGGACACCCGGGCTACGCCAAATTCATGGCTATCCCCAACTACACCTACTTGAAGCTGAAGATGCCCGGTCCCAAGGGCGTCATCACCGTCAGCTCCACCTTCGAGCACGCGAACGAGTGCGACGTCGAATGCGTCGTGTATGGGGAGGTTGTCGAGAGTTCCACCGAGCTCGTCTCGAAGCTCGAGGCCCTGGCTGCTGAAGCTCTAGAGCCCAAGTGCCACGCGGGCAGCTTCGAGCCGGCGGAGGGGACCAAGAAGATCCCGCTCGACCCCAACAAATCCGACGGCAAGGTGCTGACAATCAGCGCCGACCTCGACCCCAAATAGGAAGCCGTGCTCGTCGACTTTCTCTGTGTGAACGCTGACATGTTTGCATGGAGTCCCTCGGACATGCCAGGCATACCGAGGGAAGTCGCCGAGCACTCCTTGGAGATTCGAGCCAGTTCCAAGCCAGTGAAGCGGCGGTTGCGCCGCTTCGACGAAGAGAAGCGCAAGATCATTGGCGAGGAAATCCACAAGCTTTTGATGGCCAGATTCATCAAGGAGGTTCACCATCCCGACTGGTTAGCAAATCCTGTACTAGTTAAGAAAAAGAATGGGAAAATGAGGATGTGTGTCGATTATACAAGTTTAAATAAAGCATGTCTGAAAGTTCCTTTTCCTTTACCACGTATTGATCAAATTGTTGATTCTACTGCGGGATGTGAAACCCTTTCTTTCCTTGATGCGTATTCTGGTTACCATCAAATAAAAATGAAAGAGTCCGACCAGCTCGCGACATCTTTCATTACGCCTTTCGGGATGTATTGTTATGTAACCATGCCGTTCGGGCTTCGAAACGCGGGAGCCACATATCAGCGTTGCATGCTCCATGTGTTTGGCAAGCACATAGGGTCGATGGTCGAGGCCTATGTCGACGACATCGTCGTCAAGTCAAAGCGGCGGGGCGACCTGATCTAGGACCTCGAGATCGCTTTCAGCTGCTTACGCACCAACCAGATCAAGCTCAACCCCGAGAAGTGTGTTTTTGGTGTACCTCGAGGCATGCTCCTGGGTTACATTGTTTCCCAGCGCGGCATCGAGGCCAACCCCGAGAAAGTCTCAGCCATCACAAGAATGGGGCCAATCCGAGACGTCAAGGGCGTGCAGAGAGTCACGGGATGCTTAGCGGCGCTGAGTCGTTTTATCTCGAGGTTGGGAGAAAAGGCGTTGCCATTGTATCAACTTCTGAAGAAAGTCGAGCGTTTCTCTTGGACTCTAGAAGCCGAAGAAGCCCTCGACAACTTGAAGAAAACGCTGACCTCTGCGCCAGTCTTAGTCCCACCTCAACCCGCTGAACCTCTGCTTCTATACGTCGCTTCGACGACCCAGGTCGTCAGTGCAGCGGTAGTAGTCGAGAGGCAGGAAGAGGGGCATGTGTTGCCAGTCCAGAGGCCGGTCTATTTCGTCAACGAGGTGCTCTCAGAGACCAAGGCATGTTACCCGCAAATCCAGAAGCTAATCTACACCATAATCCTCGCCCGACGCAAGCTGTAGCACTACTTCCTCGGCCACCCTATCACGGTGGTCTCATCCTTCCCCTTGGGAGAGATCATCCAGAGTCGGGAGGCCACGGGTAGGATCGCAAAGTGGTCGGTCGAGCTCATGAGCGAGACCCTCACTTACGCGCCCCGCAAAGCTATCAAATCACAAGCCTTGGTGGATTTTGTCGCGGAGTGGACGGACTCCCAACTCCCCCCGGCTCAGGTCCAGGCGGAGCTGTGGACGATGTATTTCAATGGGTCTCTCATGAAAACGAGAGCTGGGGCGTGCCTGCTATTCATCTCGCCTCTGGGCATCCAGATGAGGTACATCATTAGGACATTCGGCACGCCTCAAGGTCCCGGGACGAAACGCTGGGACCCATCTCGTCCATCCTCAGTAGCCGAGACATCAGCGGGAGGACTCTCCGATGATGGACGGCTGAGAGGACAAGAGCGGCAGACAAGCCCTCCACGCGTAGCTTCTTTAAGGAGTCGAGGAGGGGGTCGAGCCTCGACTGGTGAGCTTGGACGACGCCGTACTTTCAGTTCTCCGGACGCTCCGTGATTAAATGGCCGGTGTAGGCAGGAAGGAGGTCGTCGTCGTTTCTCAGGTAGAACAACTGGTTGTCCCATCCGGCGTGGTTCGAGGACAATCCCACCGGGATGTACTCGCGTGGCCTCTTCGTCTTCCCCGTCTTCAGCACCAGGTGTGAAGCACCCAGCCCACACAGGTTTCCTCACGCCTGTGGTCTCAGTAGGGGCGTTGAAGAGCTCACCCTGTAGAGGTGGAGCCACAGGTCCCAGTGGGGCATCATCCCCAAATAGCCCTCACACACCGTGGCAAAGACCGCCGCGACGGTAATGGCATTTGGGGAGTAATGCTGGAGCTCCACCTCGTAGTGATGGCAGAGCGCCCGCATGAAGCGACTCGGAGGAGTGCCCAGGCCATGGCGGTGGAACTTGGTGAACGAAACCACATAGCCCTTGGGCGGCCTGGGCTCCTGGTGGTCCACCAGCGGCGCGATCCACTCCGGCGACGACAGCGATGTGCGGTGGCGCAGGAGTCCCTCCCTCTTGAGCTCCAGCAACCGGCGCTCCGTCATCGACGACGGGCGCCAGTCGTCGGTGGCGACGAGTCTCATAGGCATCCTTGGGTTGAAGAAAGGCAGATCCGCTACTGCTCGAGGGTCCGCGCGTGCGTGAGATGGCAAGGAGGCAAAGGTAGGAATGAGGGCGGAAGGCAGAAGGGAGAACGGCAACCAGGCCATGGGATATTTATAGACGGCAACCACCAACAGGCAGATCCGATAAATGCGGTAACTCCCCCCGTAAATGCGCCACCTAATGGTCTTTTTTCTCCTCACAGGCCGAGCGTTCCGAATTCTGCACCGATACAGTGTCGCAACAGCTCCCGCCTGAAAAGACGCGCCCAACGGGCAAAAAGGCGAACCGCCACGGCCTTTTCCTTCCCTTGTAAGCCAAGGTACGTACCCATGAAAGCCTCGAGAGGTCGCAGGCTGGCCCGCCGAAAGGGTTCGACAGCCGATCTCGAGCACCAGAGTTGGGGATGCCCAGCGAGTGGTCAAAACCGAGGCCCGCCTCGAGAACTCGCTGGGGATGTCCAAGGTAGGGTCGAGACAGTCGAGAGGAATCCCCCCGACGGGAGGCATCGAGCCACTGGACTCTATCGAATGAGACCGGCATCCCCGACCACGTCGATCCCGCTTTATGAGAGCGCCTCCGGGCAACAGCTGACCCCCTCAAAAGGGGCACAGGTTCTCACTTGGGCTACCCGTTAGGAGCTCAATCCGGGGTGGATGACGCTCGCTCTATCGAGAGTATGTTGAAACCACTGCACAAAACGAGCCAAACAGAACCTTCCACCACTGGTGTCGATAGCGTTTCTGTGAATTAGGCAATATAACCCTCGAAGGAGTCAAAAACTCCTCCAAGGGCTCGGGGGCTACCCCCGCGGGGTCGCTCGCGCGCCCCCACGGAAACTCAACCGCAAAATAAAGCCTCCACTCGAGCGCCAGCGCTCAAATGGAGACTCAGGGGCTACTGTCGAGGGTATCAGTAAGGGGTATCCCAACTGATGTACATAACGAGATCGCCCGAACGCAAGTCGAGGCCCCCAACTCGATGCTCTTCCCAATCACGCGTATAATCATCGACGACCGCAGCCTCGAAGACGGAAAGGGCGTCGAGCGAATCGATCAGGGCTCGAGCGCCAACAACCGTCAAATACGGAAACAGGCTCGAGCGAATCAGGAGGCGTCGAGCGCAAGGACGCCGCCCGCCGCCTGACGCGCGCACGGGAACTAGGGCATTTAATGCGCCTGTCGCGTTCTCACCTAACACGCCAGTCACGGGAATCGTAATGGGGAACAGGCACCCATCCCATCATTCTTTTAGTTCCAATCGGTAGAATTAATTTCCATACCAAATCTCCGTTGGCAAACTCCTTAGCTTTTACTTTTTTATCATACCATTTAGCAACTCTCTTTTTATTTTCTTCTATACTTATCAAAGCCGTCAACCGATGCTCTGCCAAATCGTCCAACTCATCTTTCATCAAAGTAGCATAGTCATCGGCAGCTAATTGATCTTGAAAAGAGACCCGCCTAGATCCAGTCTTAATTTCCCATGGCAACACCGCATCGTGCCCATACACCAACTGATAGGGTGAAACTTTGGTCGATCCATGACACGCCATCCGATATGACCACAAAGCTTCATTCAACAATGTGTGCCATTTTCTAGGATTTTCTTCAATCTTTCGCTTGATGAGCTTAATAATCCCTTTATTAGACGCTTCGGCTTGTCCATTGGCTTGAGCATAATAAGGAGAAGAATTCAATACTTTAATCCCCATACCGATTGCAAATTCATCAAACTCTCCCGATGTGAACATAGTACCCTAATCGGTAGTGATTGTTTGAGGAATACCAAATCGGTAAACAATGTGCTCTTTCACAAAATCAATCATGTTAGCCGATGTCACTTTCTTCAAAGGAATAGCTTCAACCCATTTAGTAAAATAATCAGTAGGAACTAATATAAACTTATGCCCTTTTGCTTGATGGCGGATAAATCTGTCCAATGAGATCAATAGCCCAACCTCGAAACGACCAAGGATTAATAATGGGATTCATGGCCGATGCGGGTGCCCTTTGAATATTACCAAACTTGTGACATCCTCGGCATCCTTTGAAGTATTTAAAGCAATCTTCAAGTATAGTCAGCCAATAATACCCATTTCTTCTAATCATCCATTTCATCTTGAAAGCCGACTGGTGCGCCCCACACACTCCTTCATGGATCTCACCCATCAAGCTTCTAGCCTCATCATCACCCAAACACTTGAGCAAAATTCCATCTATTGTCCGATAATATAACTCCTCTTCAAGGAGTACATATTTGGTAGCTTGAAACCTAACACGTCTCTCAACCTTCTTGGATGGATCTCTTAAATAATCAATGATTTCCTTTCTCCAATCATCAGTATTGTCTGCTGATGATACATTCAAGATGGGCTGGTATCCCAAGGCGTGTTGAGCCAACCGATTAGCTTCTTCATTATGTAATCGAGGAATATGCTCTAACCGGAAATCATTGAATTCCTTTAACAGTTGTACACACTTTTCTTAGTAGGCTATCAAAATTTCACTTATTCATTCATAAATTCTAGCCAATTGATTTATAACAAGCATAGAATCGCCGAAGATCTCAACAGCATCGGCATGAACCTCCTTTAATAATTCCAACCCTATGAGCAAAGCTTGATACTCAGCTTGATTATTCGTCGACGTGGCAACAATCGGCAAAGAAAACTTATACTTCTTTCCTCGAGGAGAAATTAGCACTATGCCGATTCTTGCCCCCCGGTCACACGTGGATCCATCAAAGAAGAGTGTCTAAGGAACGATTTCCAAAGTGTGCACCATACCGCAATGCTGAGTTACAAAATTGGCCATAATCTGCCCTTTAACCGCCTTAGCCAATTCATAGCGTAGATCAAATTCCGACAATGGCAAAATCCACTTGCCAATTCTACCACTCATAATCGACATAGATAACATGTATCGGACTACATCATCTTTGCATATAACAGTGCATTCGGCCAACCCAAAGAGTGCCTTAATTTGACACATGAAAAGTATAAGCATAAGCACAGTTTCTCAATCGCTGAATACCTCGTTTCAGCATCCACCAGTCTCCTACTCAGATAATAAATCACACGTTCCTTCCCTTCAAATTCTTGAATTAGAGCCGAACCGATGACCATCCCATCGGTAGACAAATATAATTTGAAAGGCTTTCCTTGCTGATGTGGAATCAGAACTGGAGGATTTGTTAAATAATTCTTGATTTCATCCAACGCTAACTTTTGCTCTTTTCCCCATACGAACTCTTGATCGGCTTTCAACTTAAGCAAAGGGCTAAAAGCACGAATCTTACCGGACAAATTAGATATAAATCGTTTGATGAAATTTATCTTGCCGATCAGTGATTGAAGTTCAGTTTTATTGGTGGGAGCAACTATTTTGTTGATGGCATCAATAGATCTCCTACTAATTTCAATCCCTCTCGGATGCACCATGAAACCAAGAAATTGTCCTGCCGACACGCCAAATGTACATTTATTAGAATTCATCTTTAAACCATGCTTCCTTGTGCACTCCAGCACTTTTCGCAGATCGGCAAGATACTTTGTGAAATCTCCAGACTTAACCACCACATCATCAATATAGATCTCAACTATTTTGCCGATGAACTCGTGAAAGATAAAATCCATAGCCCTCTAATAAGTAGCACCTGCATTTTCCAAACTGAAGGTCATGACTATCCATTCAAACAATCCAACATGACCAGGATATCTAAATGCTGTCTTGGAAATATCTTCCTCAGCCATGAATATTTGATTGTATCCTGCATTGCCATCCATAAAACTAATGATCCGATGTCCAGCTGCAGCATCAACCAACAAATCGGCAACCGGCATTGGGTAACCATCCATCGACGTAGCCTTATTAAGATTCCTAAAGTCAATGCAGACACGAAGTTTCCCTTTCTTCTTGTAAACTGGAACAACATTGGAAATCCACTCGGCATACCGACATTGCCGAATAAATTTAGCCTCAATAAGTTTAGTTATTTCAGCCTTAATATCAGAAAGGATACTAGGATTGCATCAGCGTGCTAGCTGCTGATGCGGCCGAAACCCAGACTTGATAGGCAACCGATGTTCAACAATAGATCGGTCTAAACCAGGCATCTCGGTATAATCCCAAGCAAAGAAATCTTTATATTCCTTTAACAAATCGATTAAGTTGCTTACACCCAGAATCTAACTTAGCACTAATAAAAGTAGGTCTTGGCCTATCACCACTACCTATGTCTACTTCTACTAAATCATCGGCCGATGTAAACCCCTGGCCTAATTTTCCATCATCGGCGAACCTATCCATTAAAACTCTTCGTCAGAACCGACTGCTTGGATCAGTGGAATTTCATAATCGGCAACTTTGAGAAAATCCTTCTCCCAAACTTCTCCTGAAATGCACCTGGCTCTTTCATAAGTTAAACAGGTCCGGGTTTTATTATCCAAAGTAACTGAGACTACAATGTTGCTGGTGCTAAAACCATGTATAAACAGGTTCGGGTTTTATTATCCAAAGTAACTAAGACTTAGAAAGTAAATAGAAACTGATAGTACTGACAGGACATCAATCGTTGGATTCCTACCCGTTTTGGGGGATCCAAAACCTAATGGGAGGGTACATAGAATTCAACATCCAGGTAAACCATAGATAAAGGAGACATCAACTTATTTAACAAACAAAAGGGAAAAGAAAGCAGCTTTCTTTTGAGCAGTCTCAATTTGTAGACCTTAAAGTAGAACACCATGCACTTTGTTGTGTACCTGAGATCTTTATTTTGACCTAAAATGAACCCAAATGTTAGTTTGTGACTAAATATCAGCAATGTGCTTGCCATGACTCCAAAATGACTCATTTTCTGTAGGATGCTGAGGGTGGTGTAAGATATATAAGTAAAAGTGCACTTGTGCAGTCCTCTCTTAAGATTGTCACTGAAACTGCTATTGAGTTGACAGAAGGTGCTAAATCACATATCAGGCGAGTAGGGTTTGGTACATTTTTGGATTACAGCTTGGACACACTTCATACCAGGGAGCTCATCATCCGGTTAATGGATAGTGAAAGGATCTAATTGGCCTAGAGGGGGGTGAATAGGCGTATCTAAAAACCTAAAACTCAAAACTCAAGTTGCAGAAGTCAAATGCCTGTCGCTACCACCGACAGTTTGGGCCGGTACTACTGGTGTCACACAGCCAGTACTACCGACGCAAACTGCTGGTACTACCGACTCCCTAAGATAGCTACGAAATCATAGTGTAAAGAGTTTAGATTTCAGATCTGAGTTTTACCCCACTTTCCTAAGTGTAGGAGAGGATGTTGTTGGAGTCTCCTTAGCTTAGTCCTTCTCCACAACATAGATCGACCTTTGTTTACCTGTTGAAGAGTGGAAGAGAGAGGAACACAAAGAACACAAACAAGGGTAGTCGAAGCTACCTCCACAGTAAGACAAGGTATTTTTCCTGAGGTTCGGCAATCTCCACTGAGGAGTTCCTATGTCCCCGTTGTTGAGGTGACCACGAAGGTCTGACCACTTAGGTCTCCTCCTCAAGCAACCACAAAGGTTGGCTTGATGATTCCACTAAGAATAAGAGGGTAATACAAACACTTCAGGGTGCCCTCACAAGTGAAACAACACGGGCAACCACGAAGAATGCCTAGCCGGCTAGGGTTCCAAGAACCCAAGAGTAACAAATACAAACCAACCGGCAAGACGAGGAACGGAGTGCTCAAGTCACAGATCGAAGCTCCCAACTCTCTAATCTCACTTCTCTAGCTCGAATCTCTCAAGAAATGAAATCTAGGAGCAAGAGGGAGAGAGAGTGGGTGAGACAAAGCTTGGAGACTGTTTTCTCAGATGTGGAGTAGCTAGAATGAGCAAGCCAATAGTTAGAAAAGAGGAGAGAGCTATTTATACTAGAGTACAGAACACCTACCGGTACTACCGGTGCAACCACCGGTACCACCGGTGTCCTCAGATCTAAACGTGAGAAGGCTGTGGAAGATGCGAGAAAAAAGGAGTACCGGTACTACCAGCCTTGAGCCGGTACCACCGGTGGAAGGCCGGTACCACCGGCAGTACAAATTCCCGCATTCAGCAATTCTGCGAGAATTTGGCCTGCCGGTACTGCCGGCGTTTCACCGGTACCACTGGCGGTAGCCGGTACCACCGGTCAAAGCCCGGTACTACCGGTAGTTCATTTTCTCGCAAAACTTAGGAGAAGAACTAGCACTGCCGGTACCACCGGCCCTGAGGGCCGGTACTACCGGCTGACCCTGGCAGAGAAGAAACTTTGAAGGTGTTCGTGCGTGCAAGTTGTCTCTTAAGCGCAAAAGCTAAGTTGACCTGAGCACCTTTATCCTCATCTTACCAACTTAATTTGCATCCCTCTTGATAGTGCGGCGTTTCCTATAACTCAAACAAGAAATAAAACTAGGTAGCTTCTTGAGTTGAAACGTCGCTTAAAAGGTGACAAATTGGGGGTGCTGTGATTCACCAAGTGTGTTTGTTTGTTTCTATCAATGAACTCACACCTGTAGATTACACTTGATAGACATGTTAGTTCCTAATTTGATTGTCATTAATTATCAAAACCCACACCGGGGGCGAATGCACTTACAAACTCCCCCTTTTTGGTAATTGATGACAACCAACTTAGGCTTATAAAACATTGAAAGAAGTAGAGCTTTTGAATTCCAAAAATCAGGTTGGGCTCCCCCTTAATGTATGCATGGGATTTGGAATTTCAAATCTTGATTAATATCAAGATGACATACATTAAGATCAAGCTCCCCCTAAACTTTGCAATCCGTAGGGTGCCTAAAGGAGTGTGTGTGTGACAAGAAACAAACTGTGATGCGTATGACAGGATATATCACAAAGAGTAAAAGAAGAATTTGAATGATTATGCAAGAACTAAAAAACTCAATAAGCTAAAACAAGCAGGATATAGTAAAGAAATAAAAGTGTTTAGCTTACAATCAACCATCACACAAAAGTAGTTCTTGTTCACCACACATAGTTCACCACTTAGAAAGGTTTAAGAAGGGCACCAACAACTAACTTATTACATTAAAGATAAGCCTAACACTCCCCCTTTGGCAGCAAGTGCCAAAAATGGTAGGCTGCGAGAAAGAGCTAGAAAGACTACTCGCCATCATCATCGAGGTCGTCGTCGTCGTCGTAGTCGATCAAGGTACGCAACAGCCCCTTACCATGAGGATCAGCGGAGGTAGACTACTCGTGAGGAGGAGGAGCAGAGGCAGAGGCCCTAGTGACTTCATCTATGGGTCCAAATATGTCCTGATAAGCAAAGCCGGCCTCGGTGTCCTCCATGCAGAAACCAGCAGGGATCCCACCACCATAAGATGGATCAAAAGCAGAGGGTGGTGGAGGATCCTGCTGCTCCTCATCCTCATCAACATAAGTCCTGTACATGTTGTCATATTCATCATAGGGGTCCTGGAACTCACGAAGAGGAGAGGACGAAGGAAGAGTGGCCTTCTCTTCAAGACGATGGAGACACTGATCGGTCTTCTTCTGACAATAGCAAAAATAAGAGAAGAACCGCTGCAGCGCATGACGGGTAGGGCTGCGGCGTCCACAACCGCTGTCCTGAGGAGGGACAGCTGCCTCTTGAGCATCATCAGCACCAGCAGTAGGAACAGCACCAGCGGGAGTAGCAGCACCAGCAGGAGTAGCAGCACTAGCAGGACTAAGAGGAGGAGCATGAGGAGCACCCATGTGCTTGGCACGAACCGGAGTATGAACACATGGGTGCGAGAACTGTACTCCAGCAACTTGCTCAATGATATGCATGAGATAGGGAGCATAAGGCAAGTACTTGTGAGGATCCACGGACGCATCCACAATCTTGTTCCACATGAAATCCGAGACACCAAAGCGGCCACCATTAGCACCAAAGCGAGCCAAGATCTTGGGAGCATCAAGACGAAGGTGAATAGAATCTCCAAACTTGGGGTCAATGGTGTAACGGATCAAGTTGTTCAGCACATAGAAGAACGGCTTCAACTGAGTGGTCTTGAAATCCGGATGAGCTCCAGGCTTGTACATATCAGCAGCATCAAGATCAGCCTTAGAAATCCCCTCAGCGAAGATGTTGGACAGCCGGGGTGCATCGCGATCCGCATGATCAAAACCAAGCAGGTGAGAGAATGTGATAAAATCAAGGTGATAATGAACACCTTGAGTCATCCAGTGCAGCATCCTAGAAGCTTGATCAACCCACAAGGTTGCTCAAAACTGAAAGATGATTTCCTCATTCCAATTCTTCTCAAAGGTCATAAGGGGAAGGAGGCGCCATTCTTAAAGCTTGTGGATTAAAGCAGTGACCTCAGGATGATTGAATTCTTGCAAAGACTTGAGGACCACATACTTGTGCTGAAAAAGAGGACCATTCTTGGTGGCTTTGCTGGCCTTGTAGAGGATGGACTCATAGAAGTCATTTTGAAATTGAGACCAAAACCGCTCCTCAACTCCCTCAAACTTGATGAACTTGTATGGGTTCTCGCTGCACAGATTGCGTAAGTCCACAAGACGCTTCTTGTAATCAATACCAAGCCAGGACTGCGTGCCAGAAGGAATAGAGGGCCTCCGGACATGAGCATTAAATTGAGGATGCCATGAGAGAGTCCGATGAGCACCAACCTCACTGAGATGCAGGGGCGAGCGACGAAGGACATTGGGGTCCATGGCTCGTCCTTCCTCTTGCACAGGATCAGGCACGGCTTGACTGTGAACTCTGTCACGGTGAGAGAGGGGCGGACACGAGACAGTGTGGGTGTGAAGAGGGGCAGGAATGCCCTCATCACCGGTGGAAGCACCAGCCGCACCCTGACCACGGGAAGGAGTCCCACGGCCACGCACTGCCCGTTCCGCAGACCGACCGCCGACATCACTGGATCTAGGCCGAGCACCACGGGGAGGATTCTTGCGCTTCCCGGAATCCGTTCTGCAACACCACAAAGAGGGGCAGCATGAAAAGATTACAAGACCGCACTAGAATGCAGCAAGGAATCGATCAAGGCGATGGGAGGAACTGCCTTGCTCACAGGGGCCGGTACCATCGGCCCTAGAGCCGGTACCACCGGCGGCACCGGTGAACAAGGAAATCACCTCCAATCGATCGAATCGACCAAGGGAAAAACACATAAGGCATTCTAGAAGCAAGAACATGCTAAGATAAGGAAAGGAGTGCGAGGAAATGGCCTAAAATAAGGTACATTGGGAGATCAGGCAATTTCAAAGAGTACCTTGCGTCACAGAGAAAAGACGCCAAATCCAAGCAAACCCAAGGGTCTTGGAGTCAACCAAGAGCCTTCCGCGTCCCTCACGGCTGGGGAAAGGTCCTCCTCAAAGATTGGGCGACTTAGATGGAGGAGCCGAGAGATCGGGGCAAGAAAGCCGCCGCCGCCGCCGCCGGGAGAAGAGAAGAAGGGGCGGGCGGGTGGGAAGAGATAAGGCAGAGAAAAATAACCGCGGGCGGCTTAAATACCGCAGTAAAAAACACTGCCGGTACTACCGGCTTCAAGGGCCGGTACCACCGGCGAGCCAGAGATCTATGCGCGGAGTTCTGCAGGATTTTGGTCTACCGGTGCTACCGGGTTTTGGCCGGTACCACCGGCAAGAGCCGGTACCACCGGGGCAGGGCGCCGGTACCACCGGTAGAACAGGGAATCAGCGCAGAGGCGAACTTAGTGTGGCAATCTTAGAAACAAATCAAACATGTCCAGATTTCATCAAATCATTACAAAACAATGGTCATGCTTGAGATGTGAAAAATAGATTTTGAAAATAGCACTCAATTTTTTTTATAAAGTTTTGACCTTTCTAATCAATCAAGTATGTGCAAGACATCAAGCCATCTTATGAGAATCAACAAAATTTAGTTCACGCCTCAAAGCACAAAATCTTGACTCATCTAGAGGTTTAGTGAAGATATTGGCTAACTGAAATTCGGTTCTCACATGTTGCACAGCGATATCTCCTTTGGATTGGTGGTCTCTCAGGAAGTGATGGCGAATGTCTATGTGCTTTGTTCTGGAGTGGTTGACGGGGTTATCAGCAAGCTTGATTGCCCCCTCATTGTCACATAAGAGGGGAATCTTGCTTTGCTCACAACCAAAGTCTCTCAAGGTTTGCTTCATCCAAAGCAGCTGGGCACAGCAGGTGCCGGCCGCCACATACTCGGCTTCAGCGGTGGAAAGGGCAATGGAGTTTTGTTTCTTAGAACTCCAGGACACCAAATACCTACTAAGAAATTGGCAAGTCCCTGATGTACTCTTTCGCTCTACCCTACAACCGGCATAGTCCGAATCAGAATAGCCAAGTAGAGTGAAAGTGGAGCCCTTTGGGTACCATAAGCCAAGATTAGGAGTGAACACAAGATACCGAAAAATTCTCTTAACAGCCATAAGATGGCATTCTTTCGGATTAGCTTGAAATCTTGCACACATGGACACACTAAGCATAATATCAGGCCTTGATGCATAAAGGTAAAGCAAAGATCCAATCATGGAGCGATATACCTTTTGATCAATGGCCTTGCCGTCTCCATCAAGATCAAGGTGTCCGGTTGTTGGCATTGGTGTCTTTATGGGTTTAGCCTTGTCCATGTCAAACTTCTTTAGCATGTCGGTGGTGTACTTGGTTTGACTTATGAACGTGCCGTCCTTGAGTTGCTTGATTTGAAATCTAAGGAAGTACGTCAACTCCCCCATCATGGACATCTCGAACCTTTTTGTCATGATCCTACTAAATTCCTCACTGAAGTCCGCATTAGTACTACCAAATATAATGTCATCGACATATATCTGGCATATAAAAATATCATTATTGACTTTGCGAGTAAATAAAGTGGGATCGGCTTTTCCAATCTCAAACCCTTGTTTGAGTAGAAAATCCTTGAGACAATCATACCAAGCTCTAGGGGCTTGCTTAAGCCCATAGAGTGCCTTGTCCAGCTTGTAGACATGATCATGATGATGTGGATCTTCAAAACCCGGCGGTTGCTCCACATACACGGTCTCGGATAGGGGGCCATTGAGGAATGCACTTTTCACGTCCATTTGAAACAACTTGAAATCATGGTGAGCAGCAAAGGCAAGTAATATGCGAATAGATTCAAGCCTAGCTACAGGTGCATAAGTCTCCCCAAAGTCCAAACCTTCAATTTGAGTTAAACCTTTGGCAACCAACCGAGCCTTGTTTCTAGTGACCATGCCATACTCATCTTCTTTGTTGCGGAAGACCCATTTGGTACCTATCACATTTTTCTTGGGTCTTTCCACCAAGGACCAGACTTCATTCCTAGTGAAGTTGTTCAACTCTTCTTTCATAGCCATCACCCAATCTGGATCCGCCAAGGCATCTTCCACCCTATTTGGCAACATAGAGGAGACAAAAGAGTAATGTTCACAAAAACCAACTAAACGAGAGCGTGTTGTTACCCCTCGTTGTATGTCTCCCAAAATGCTATCAACGGGATGATCCCGTTGAATAGAGTGATGAACTCTTGGGTGACGCACTGCTGTTCTTGTTTGAATGGGACCATCATCTTCGTCTTCATGGTCTTGGTTGATTTGAAAATCTAGATCTTGAACGTTTTGATCTCCATCTTGGTTTGGTTCTTGTGCTAGAGGTGGATCTTGTCCAACTTGTTCTCTTGAGTCATGACTTCTTCTTGATGTGGAAGCATCATCATGGGCATTGGTTGACCCATGATGCAAGTTTGGGTCATGAGAAATTTGCATGTGTGCATCATCTTCTTCTTCTTCAATGGGTTTCACTTCACCGGTAGCAAGCTTTTTGACTACTTGGCGAGATGGCTCTTCTTTACCTAGAATTTCAGCATTGACTTGCTCCTTTTGGGAGCCGTCGCTTTCATCAAAAGTCATGTCTACCGCTATTTCAATTTGACCGGTAGTCTCATTGAAAACACGATAGCCATGTTGATTAGTAGCATAACCAAGTAAGAACCCTTCATCAACCTTCGGTGAGAACTTAGAGCTTTTGGATCTTTTATTAAGTATGAAACACTTGCATCCAAAAACTCTAAAGTAATCCACCTTAGGCTTTTTACCGGCTAGAAGCTCGTAGGCAGTTTTCTTCCTCAACTTGAGGAGGTATAAGCGGTTGATTGCGTGACATGAAGTGTTAACGCGCCCAATAATCCTTTTCGGAGATCTTGTATTCATCCAACATTGCTCTTGCGGCTTCAATGAGTGTTCGGTTATTCCTTTCCACCACACCGTTTTGCTGTGGAGTATATGCAACCGAGATCTCATGCTTGATGCCTTCTTCATCAAGGTATGCTTCAATGTTGGTATTTCTAAATTCGGTCCCGTTATCGCTTCTCACTTTCTTGATCTTCACTTCAAACTCATTTTGAGCACTTCTTGCAAACTTCTTGAAGATCCCTTGAGTCTCACTCTTGTCCTTTAAAAAGAATACCCAAGTGAAGCGAGAAAAGTCATCAACAATTACAAAACCATATTTGTTACCTCCAATGCTTATGTAAGCATTGGGTCTGAATAAATCCATGTGAAGAAGCTCAAGTGGTCTTGATGTAGTCACAATGTTCTTCGCGGGATGCTTAGCTCCAACTTGTTTTCTCGCTTGACATGCACTGCAAATTCTGTCTTTCTGAAAAGAAACATTCATTAGTCCAAGGATGTGTTCACCTCTTTGAAGATCGGCCAAGTTCCTCATCCCAACATGGGCTAGACGGCGATGCCACAGCCAGCCCATGCTAGATTTTGCCACTAAACAAGTCTCGGACCCCACTCTACTAGCTGAAAAATCAACTAGATAGAGCTTGCCCTTTAGTTGACCCATAAAAGCAATAGAGGAATCCGACCTTCTAGAGACTTCCACACCCTTATCCGTAAAGAGACAATTGTAACCCTTCTCACAAAGTTGTGAGACGGATAACAAATTGTATCCCAACGAATCCACAAGCAAAACATTCAAAATGGAATTATCATTTGAAATTTCAATTTTACCTAAACCAAGGATATCTCCTTTACTATTGTCACCAAAGACAATCCTTTCACTTGTGATTTGACTTGGTTGAAAGGAGGTGAACATGTTCTTCTCTCCGGTCATGTGATTGGTGCATCCACTATCAAGCACCCAACTTGGCCCACCGGAGGAATAAACCTACAAGATAAGATTAAGCCTTTGTTTTAGGTCCCGAGTTGGAACCTAGGGGGTTAGACACATAAGATTTGGGCACCCAAACACTCCTCAAGATTTATCTCTTCTTGAGGGCGCCCATATATTTCACAACAATCTTGCCATCCTTATCCCAACAACACATGTAATCACAAATATGATTGCGTGAGATAGGCGCTTGTTGCTTGGGCACTTCTCCTTGCTTCTTCTTGAAGTTCTTGTTGTTTGTAAGTTGGATTGTAGGAGTGGCAACATTGTTCACCTTGTCAATAAGGTCAACAAGAGGCACACTCTTGTTGAACTTCACACAAGCCACTCCATTTATCATGTTTCTCCCATTGGCCTTACCATTGTACCGATTGTATCCAAGGCCATCCTTGATTATGGGGTGCCTTGATGCCTTGAACACATTTACCGGCTGCTTGTCCTTGCACTTGCAACCAATCTTGATGATAGTGTTCAGTCTTTGAATTTCTTTGTCCTTCTTGGCTAACTCATCAAGGTTAGTGAGACATGCATTTATGTCAACATATATGCATCTTTCACAGCTTTTACTTGTAGAAGCCTTTGAATCCTTGGAAGCGGTAGAGGTGCTAGACCAAAGCTTTTCATAGTTTAGTTCAAGCTTATGATATTTTGTTGTCAAGCTTGTGAGGCTTTCTTGAGCCAAACTATGATCATTCTTTAGGCTAGCCAAAGAGCCATTGAGTGAGGAATGTTCCTTAGTCAATCGCTCATTGGAGTCTTTGACTAGAGACAATTCTACACCCAATTTCTCAACCCTCTCCTTTTCCTTGGAGAGACATACTTCGAGCCCTTGGTTCTTCTCCCTTTCCTCTAGGAACAATTCGCCTTGCGACTCGATGCATGACTCAAGCTTGTCATTAGCGTATATTAGCTTTAGAATTTTAGTTGCAGCAGCTTTACCATATTTCTTAATGAGATTATTAGCATAGTTTTCATCATGTTCATAATCACTATCATAGTCACTAGTGGTTTGAGGAGGGGAGTCAGTTTGTACCTTGTCTCCTTTTGCCATAAGGCATGTAGGAGTGTCATCATCGTCATCAGAGAGATTAGCGAAGAGCCTAGGCGATGAGTGGGTGTCGGAGATGAGTGCCGTAGATGAGGCAATGTTGGTGAAGATTTTGGTTGGGGAGGATCTTTCTTATACGGCGATGGTAGCTATACTCTTCTTCTCATTGTCATCATCATCACTGTCACTGTCCGATTGCCATTCTTGCCCGAGGTGAGCTTCCCCTTTCTTCTTGTCCTTGTACTTCTTGTCACTTTGTGTTGACACCGTTTTTAGACACGTACCTGGGGGTCAGCAAAGTACAGATCGGCAGGCGGAGCAACGGTAACTAATCTGCAGGAATGATTGCCGATGGAGATGGTTGCCGATGAGAGAGGCAATTGAATGTGACTAAGTCCAGAGGGTGGTGACATGTTTATACTGATGATCCGTATTGGTGTTTGTCGATGGTCATAATAGGAAATCTACCGATGAATATGGAGGGGAGCGCGGGAGTTGCCGATTGATCTATGGTGGTATCCTGGTCGGTTGCAAAAGGATAGTTTTATGTTTTCCTTAGTTATTTAAAGACGTTTTGTATACGGACTCCGTTTGAATTGGAATTTGAGTCCTAGTCATGTCGGATTGTAGGTCTTTGAGCAGGGTATAAATGTAGACCCTAGGGCCTTGTAATGAGGAATCTATCAATCAATCAAACACAAATTTTTACTCATATTCCAGCATCTACTTTTTCGACGACTTCGTCATACTTTTCCTTTTTTATTACGAGTTCTTTGGAATTCGTCGACTTAAGCTTGGCGTATTCTCGAGTTCCGCGTAAATACCTCTTGGCCGTGACATCCGGGCGCATCGCTGTTGTCGGGACCAAAGTATTCGAGTTATCACCTTTGCCGATAGTAAGGTCAAATCGGCTGGCACGCCTTAACGTTTGAATCGGGTATTAGCCCTTTGTGTTTGTAGATCAAGTTTTGCATCAACACATCTTTTGGCATGCCCAGTGGGATGAAATCAAGATCAAGATCGACATGGCGACTTCTGAGTTCGACTTGGAGAACGTCATCCCCGTGACAGAAGCCAATCTCAGAGATGAGCAAAAACAGGCTATTGCAAAAGCCATGGAAGACTACAAGCAGCAATGTTTGAAATCCTTCAGCATCAACAGGAGTGGCGAGGTAATCCAGAAGGAAGCTCTGCCGGCACCTCGGTAGGTTACTTTTGAAGCCAATCCTGGTAAACTTCAAGACATGGTTGATAGTGATATTAACCGTGCCTTGATCAATCAAGCTGGTGTGCTGTCCAATACGGTTTTCAATGTCGTGGCTAGAACTTTCAAAGAAGGACAATTGCCATCAAATTATGTGGGTCCTTCTCATCATCAGCCAGGATCACTGGTGGTCACAGCTCCATCGGTTGCTACAACCGCTGCGGGTACAGAAACTGTCGTTCCTCCAGGCATGTTAGGAGTCACTAATACACAATCCACACCAATGCCGGCCAATACATCAACATCAGATGAGTCAACCAAGCTAGCCACAGATCTATTGGCATCAGCAATGTCGGGATCTGTTCCTCCTAACTGGTGGGGTTTTGGTATGCCCCCAGAGTTCATGTTGAAGACGCCTGGCATATCTCAAACGGCTGATGTGAGAGGCAAGGCTCCTATGGCATCGGCACCTCCAAATATGCCGCTGAATCAGAGTCCCTAGTATACTACAACTACTACTGCAAGACCTTATACTGGGAATTCTCAAGCTCCAACGTTCCAGATGCCTAACGCATCGGCAGAATCAATGCCGATGCAGCAGAGGTTTATGACTCAGCCAGGGTATGTCAATTCAATGATGATGCCCAATTACCAGTCATTGGCAGGGTTTATGCCGATGAATCCAAACAATGCATGGACAGGGCAATCAGTCTTTCCACAGATGCTTCAACAGAATCATCAAGTTCCAGGGTTTCAACAGGGCCAGATCCAACCTGGGTTCCAGAATCAAGGGTTGGCCAACCAGCCAATGAATCTTGGCCAGCAGATTGGTGGTCAATAGATTGGTGGTCAGCAGATTAACCCAATGTTCCATGCAGATCGCGCACCGCATAGACACGTGGAAGCCTATCAGCAGGTGCCAGATCCACAACCACCCCATCGGCAGGATGCCGACGCTTATTGGGCCGACAAGATTGCTGAAGTAATGAGAGACCAATTTGGGATAAAACCCAAAGACAACACTTACTCTTATAGGACACCATATCCTCCTGCATATGATTTAATTCCACTTCCAAATCGGTACAAGGTGCCAGATTTCACTAAGTTTTCTGGACAGGATGATACATCAACCAAGGAACATGTCAACAGATTCATCATCCAATGTGGAGAAGCTGCTAACAGGGACGAGTTAAGGGTTCGTTTGTTCTCGTCATCATTGTCTGGATCGGCATTCACTTGGTTTATATCGTTGCCTCCCAACTCAGTGATTACTTGGGCCGATCTAGAGAAGCAATTCCACAAGTACTTCTTTTCTAGAATCTATGAAAAGAAGATCACCGATTTGGTCAAATTAAAGCAATGCAATGATGAATCAGTTGAAAGTTTTGTGCAGAGAATGCGGGAGGTCAAGAACAAATGCTATAGTCTGGTTTTGGACGATCGGCAGCTAGCCGATTTGGCTTTCCAGGGTCTATTGCCGCACATCAGGGACAAATATGCTTCTCAAGAGTTCGAAAGCTTAAGTCACTTGGTGCAGAGAATTTCTGATCAAGATGTCAGACCTTTTGAGCCCAAGAGGGCATGGAATAAAAAGGTGTCATTTGTTGATGAAGCAACAAGCTCGGATTCTGATGAGGAGCCAGTCATCGGTTTGGCAGAATGGGTGAAAAATAAGAAGCTGATGTCTTGCCCTTTTGGACATAAGGAGCCAAAAAAGTTCGCATTTGACGTCACCAAAGCCGATAGGATATTTGACTTTTTACTTCAGGAAGGTCAAATCAAGTTGTCACCCAATCATGTGATTCCATCGGCTGAGGAATTGAAGAAGATGAAATATTGCAAGTGGCACAATGCGATTTCTCACAGCACCAATGAGTGCAAAGTTTTCAGGCAACAGCTGCAATCGGCTATAGAATCTGAGAGAATAAAGTTTGATAGTTCTAAAGCTCAGAAGTCGATGAAGATTGATCAACATCCTTTCCCAACAAATATGTTGGATGCTAAGGGAAAGACCAAGGTTTTGACATCTGAAGCAGCTGAAAAGAGTGCATCGGTAGATCCTCAGCATCAAATTACTGCTGCCAATGCCAAAGGAAAGGGTTTGATCCAGGAGGAAATAGCTCAGGGAGGCCTCCCCGATCCGGCATTGTGATAACTCATAGGAGGCCTCGGGAAACTTGGCAGCAACGTGAAGATTGGTATCGGCGCCAGCAAGAAGATTATCATCGGGAAGAAGAAAGACGCCGACGGGAGTAGGATCGGCACAAAGATCACTGGAACTGCCCATTCTTTATCCATTGCTGGGAACAGAACATCAAGTTGCCTACTGTTAGAGACTGCCCCGAATGCAATGGCTATGATCGGTATGACAGATCCGATCGGCGCTATCACGATGATGATCGGAGGTTTAATGGGCCGATTAGGGGGAGAGCGTCAATTCATGATCGGCTGGGGGGCAGACTCAGTGTACACGATAGGCTTGGTGATCGTGTTCAATATTTTCCTAGGAACCAAGAAGAGCTTGAAGAGATGGCAAATGCTCGGGTTCCCAATGAGTTTATGTTTTGCAGGGACGCTAATACTTATCAGATGGAGTCAAGGGAACATCGTCGTCCATCAGCAAGGCAGTCACCACTTCCCCCATGGTGTCCAGAAGGGTTGACTAAGACACAGAAAAGGAGACTGCAGCGCGAAAGACGAGAAGAGCTAAAAAAGGGCGAGAACTTTGGCTAACCTGGGGATCAGCAACAACTAGATCCAAAGGGAAAGGGACCATCGGCAGATTTCAACATGGTATTCATGTTGCTGATGGAATTCCTTGCGCCATCCAGTGATGATGAGGAGTTGGAGTTTTCCGACCAAATAGCTCAGTTGGCTCTGGATCCGATGACAGCTATCTTTGAAAAACATGCCGATAATGAAAGGCAGCATCTTAAAGCTCTGTTTGTCAAAGGAAGAGTTGATGGTCAGCCGATGACCAAAATATTAATTGATGGTGGAGCTGCTATCAACATCATGCCATATGCAGTCTATCGGAAGCTTGGAAAAGGAGATCAAGATCTGACCAAAACCAATATGATGCTAAAAGACTTTGAAGGAAATGTGTCTCCGGTTAAGGGGGCAATCTGTGTCGAGTTGACCATCGGCAGCAAAACCTTGCCGACAACCTTTTTTTGTGATCAGTGGAAAAGGTGCTTATAATTTGCTGCTAGGGAGAGATTGGATCCATGCCAATTGTTGCATACCATCGACAATGTACCAATGCTTGGTTCACTGGGTAGGTGATAAAATTTAGATTGTCCTAGGAGATTCTTCTTATGTCATTGCATCGGGAGAAGCAGACACCTATGAAAGAACTAGGTGCATCTCAGGAGAAATTTGGGAGAAGGATTTCCTCAAAGTTGCCGATTATGAAATTCCACCGATCCAAGCAGTCGGTTCTGATGAGGAGTTTTAATGGATAGATTCGCCGATGATGGAAAATTAGGCCAAGGATTCACATCGGCCGATGATTTAGTAGAGGTAGATATAGGTAGTGGTGACAAGCCTAGGCCTACCATTATTAGTGCGAAGTTAAATTCTGAGTGTAAGCAGCAGTTAACCGATTTGTTAAAGGAATATAAAGATTGCTTTGCTTGGGATTATACTGAGATGCCAGGTTTAGACCGATCGATTGTTGAACATTGGTTACCCATCAAGTCTGGATTTCAGCCACATCAGCAGCCAGCTCGCCGATGTAATCCTAATATTCTTCTTGACATTAAGGCCGAAATAACCAAACTCATCGAAGCTAAATTTATTCGGCAATGTCGGTAAGCCAAATGGATTTCTAATGTTGTTCCAGTTTACAAGAAAAATGGGAAGCTTTGGGTTTGCATTGATTTCAGGAATCTTAATAAAGCTACGCCGATGGATGGGTACCCAATGCCTGTTGCCGATCTACTAGTTGATGCTACGGCTGGACATCGGATCATCAGCTTTATGGATGGTAATGCAGGATACAATCAAATATTCATGGCTGAAGAGGATATTCCAAAGACTGCATTTAGATGTCCTGGTCATGTTGGGTTGTTTGAATGGATAGTCATGACCTTTGGCTTGAAAAATGGTGGTGCTACTTATCAGAGGGCCATGAATTTTATCTTCCATGAGTTCATCAGCAAGCTGGTGGAGATTTATATTGATGATGTGGTGGTTAAATCTGGGGATTTCACGAAGCATCTTGCCGATTTGCGAAAGGTGTTGGAATGCATGAGAAAACATGGTTTAAATATGAATCCCAATAAGTGTGCATTTGGTGTATCGGCAGGACAGTTTCTTGGTTTCATGGTGCATTAGAGGGGAATTGAAATTAGTAGACGATCTATTGATGCTATCAACAAAATTGTTGCCCCTACTAACAAGACTGAACTCCAATCCTTGATCGGCAAGGTAAATTTTATCAGGCGGTTTATATCTAATTTGTCTGGTAAAATTCGTGTTTTCAGTCCTTTGCTTAAATTGAAAGCCGATGAAGAGTTTATATGGGGGGAAAGAGCAACAGTTGGCTCTAGATGAAATCAAGAGTTACTTGGTAAATCCTCCAGTTTTGGTTCCACCTCAGCAAGGGAAGCCCTTCACATTATATCTATCTACCGATGGGATGGTCATCGGTTCGGCCTTAATTCAAGAATTTGAAGGGAAGGAACGTGTGATTTATTATTTGAGCAGAAGGTTGATTGATGCTGAGACCAGGTATTCGGCCATTGAAAAATTATGTTTATGCCTATATTTCTCCTGCATTAAATTGAGGCACTATTTGCTATCGGCCGAATGCACTGTTATATGTAAAGATGATGTGGTCCGGTATATGCTATCTATGCCGATCATGAGCGGCAGGATCGGTAAGTGGATTTTAGCATTGTCGGAATTTGATCTGCGTTACGAATCGGCTAAAGCAGTTAAAGGATAGATTATGGCCGATTTTGTGACTCAACATTGCGGTACAGTAGAAACTTTGGAAATTGTGCCTTGGACGCTCTTCTTTGATGGATCCACGTGTGACCGGGGGCAGGAATCGGTATAGTATTAGTTTCCCCTCAGGAAAGGAAGTATGAGTTCTCTTTGCCCATTGTTGCTACGTCAACGAATAATCAAGCCGAGTATCAAGCTTTGATAAAGGGTTTGGAATTGTTAAGAGAAGTCCATGCTGATGCTGTTAAAGTCTTTGGGGATTCTATGCTGGTTATAAATCAATTGGCTGGAAGCTATGAATGCCGAAGTGAAGTTTTGATAACTTATTATGAAAAAAGTATGCAACTATTAAAGGAATTCAAAGATTTCCGATTAGAGCATGTTCCTCGATTGCACAATGAAGAGGCTAATCTGTTGGCTCAGCATGCCTCGGGATATCAGCCCATATTAAATACAATATCGGCAATCAGTGCCGATGATTGGAGAAAAGAAATCGTTGATTATTTAAAGGATCCATCCAAGAGAGTTGAGAGACGTGTTTGGTTTAAGATACCAAGTATGTGCTCCTTGAAGATGAACTATATTATCGAACAATTGATGGGGTTCTTCTCAAATGCTTGGGTGATGATGAAGCTAAAAGTTTGATAGGAGAAATCCATGAAGGAGTGTGTGGAGCGCATCAGTCAGCTTTCAAGATGAAGTGGATGATTAGGCGGGATGGGTATTATTGGCCGACCATACTTGAGGATTGTTTCAAATATTTCAAAGGGTGTCAAGGATGTCAGAAGTTTGGCAATATTCAAAGAGCGCCCGCATCGGCCATGAATCCCATCATTAAACCTTGGCCGTTCCGGGGATGGGCTATTGATCTAATCGGCCAGATTTACCCGCCATCAAGTAAAGGGCATAAATTCATCTTGGTTGCCACTGATTATTTCACAAAGTGGGTTGAAGCTATTCCTTTGAAGAAAGTCACATCGGCCAACATGATTGATTTTGTGAAAGAGCATATTATTTACCGATTTGGTATTCCTCAAACAGTTACTACCGATCAAGGTACTATGTTTACATCGGGGGAGTTTGACAAGTTTGCAATCGGTATGGGAATTAAGGTGTTGAATTCTTCTCCTTATTATGCTCAAGCTAATAGGCAGGCCAAGGCATCTAACAAAGGAATTATCAAACTCATTAAACGAAAGATTGAGGAAAATCCTAGAAGGTGGCATACATTGTTGAATGAAGCTTTATGGTCATATCGGATGGCTTGTCATGGGTCGACCAAAGTTTCACCTTATCAATTGGTGTATGGACATGATGCAGTGCTACCTTGGGAAATTAAGACTGGATCTAGGCGATTATCTTTTCAGGACCAATTGGCTGCCGATGACTATGCTACTTTGATAAAAGACGAGTTGGATGATTTAGCAGAGCATCGGCTAAGGGCTTTGGTAGGCATAGAAGAAAATAAGAAAAGAATTGCCAGATGGTATGATAAGAAAGTTAAAGCTAAGGAGTTTGCCGATGGGGATTTAGTATGGAAGTTGATCTTACCGATCGGGACTAAAAGTTCAAAATTTGGGAAGTGGTCTCCTAATTGGGAAGGTCCCTATCAGATAAATCGATCTGCTGCTGGCAATGCCTATTTTCTAGAAACTCTCGAAGGGGTTGTATTTCCCAGGGCATTAAATGGCAAATATCTAAAGAAATATTACCCAAGCATATGGGTCGATGCATGAAAAGTTTAAGTGCCGATAACATTCCTATCGGCTAGATGAAACTGTATCTGGGGCCGGGCTTAGTGTTTTAAAAGGGTGCCGATAACAGTCCTATCGGCTGGACCAAAATAATCAGGAGTATTTAAAAGAGAAGAGCAGGGCGTGCCGCCGATGAAGAATTCATGTGTTCAGTAGAGCCTGGATCGTTGATATGGCGCGCAGACGAATCTGGTTGGCCTCTTCTATCTCTTTCATGTCTTCATCGGCAGACCCCTCTACTGGCTTCAGTTTCTTCTTCATCTGCAGCGCCTTGCGAGCTTAGGTGTTCCGCTCTTGTTCAAGGGTCTTGATCATCTTGGGCATCTGGCTTTCTTCCTGTTGAGCTTGGGACAGAGTTTCTTCCACCTATTTAAGTTCTGCCAACAGGGCATCTCTCTTTGCCGATAGATCAGAGATCTTTTGCTTCAGAATGTCTCCTGAGGATTTCAGAATGCCGATGCTCTTATGTTTCTCATCGGCAAGGAGTTTCACTTTCATCATTTCCTCTGAGAGCTGAGTGTGAGCGGCTCTATCGGCAAGGCGCTGGGCAGCCTTTTGATATTGCAGTTGACGACTCTCTTAGTGTGCAGCCTGAAAAAGAATCTCCTCGGCATCGGCAGGGATTTGACCTCTGAGAGCCTTGAACAGAGCTTTGGCTGGGTCAGAGTCATCGACCAACTGCGCTGTATCTTGATGAAGCAGGGCTAACAGATCTTCCAACTTTGCTCTAATCTCTGCCGATGTGATTCCAACTGCTCGAGAGGAACTTGCTTCCTCGCCTTCATCCTCGGAGATTTCAATGGCGAAGGACAACAAGCTGTCAGGAGAGTCTTGTTCCTGAAAAGGAAGATAAAATAAGTTATTTTTATGATCAAGTACTGATAGCAATAAAATTAGAGACCGGGTAACTTACTTGTTTCAGAGCTATTTCTCACCTCTGACTAGACGAGGCCGATGGAACCACAGGCTGATCGGCTAGAACTGCCGATGAAACTATGTCAGCTGAGAGATTAACAAAGGTAATTATAAAGTGGAAAAGTAGGTTCATCGGCATTAAATAGAAAGTATGTTACCTTGAGGAGGTGCAGTGCTGGTCTGAATAGAGGAGACTACCAATGCTATGATTAAGCCTGTTGGATCGGCGGTCTGCTCGTGTACGTCAGCCGATGTTTCCTCTGGCTGAGGCTCTTCTGTTTGGGGTTCTTCCTGTGGCTGAGGAGATGGTACTTGTTGTGTCTGGGCTTCTGGAGAAGAGGGAGACGATTCCACTGGGATCGGTGACCTTGGAGGAGGGGGAGGTGTTGCTATTCTCTGGCGCTTCGCTTGCGGTCTGGTACTCTTGGGACCTTTTCTCTTCGGTTGGCTGGACTGGGGGGCATCGGCAGTCATGCTTCTGGTCTTTGCCGATGTGCCAGTGTGCTGATACAACAATTAGAGTAAATACAAGTGTAACAAGGTGTCAAAGTTTTGATTAAAATAACAGAAATTACCAATGAAGGGTTCGAGGATTTACCTTGAAGGCTTGTGCCAGGGCAGTGGCAGCTACCGATGGGGATGTTCTCATCCGCTTGGTGGTGACTTTCTTGAGACGAACACCCCGATGCATTATAGCAGCCAGGGTTGGAGCGTTGTTGCCGATCAAAGAAGTTGGGCCCGATGGAAGGAGTTTAATCGGCCTGCCGCTCCTGCTGACTAGTGGTGGCGTATCATCAACCTGTATACAACACAAAAAGTGAGTTACCGATGGGAATGAGAGTGAAAGGATTGAAGCATTAAGTTTAAAAGTACTTACAGCATTATCGGGGACTTTGTATTGGGAGTCGATCATGCCACGATAGAGCCGATCTGCAGAATAGGTGCTCCTTCCATTCTTCCCACCACTGTTTGTATGACTGAGTAATGAAGAGGGCTGGGATCCAAGCCGATAGATCAACATCTGTATCAGCATTTGGTAGAAGTTGGGCCACCCTGATCCATTCCATATGGTTGGTGATGATCTCCCTCGGCTTTATCACATCGGCGTAACAGAGTGCAATCGGCAGTTGGCCGAAAGCCATTTGGCGAGCTAGTGCCGATGGGTTGTAAAACTCATAAGTCAGATTGGAGGCTTTCCCACTGCCAAAGAAGTTCACTGGTATAGCTCTTGGAGTGATAATTGCCATCATCACCTCACGATCCTTGTTGAGAGCATCGTTGAAGGGGTGGAAAGTCAGGGGGAATCTGGTGTCTGGATCTTCATAAGGCATCCATGCCCGCTGTTCTCTGGTCAGACCTTCATACAAAGTTTGAAAGAATCGGCTAACCTAGTCTGCATTACCACCTGTGCCAGGCAGAACTATGGCGGCTTCGCCAAAGTTTAGAGAGGAACGAGTTGCCGATTCTTCTTCATCCAGTTCATAATCCTTGGCTATATCCCTGGGAAAGCGCTGTGCAAAGAGGTCGAACTCAAGGCGCTTGTGCATGTGGAGACTAAGCCACATATTGATGAACCACGAGAGACCCCCTAAGTTGCTGATAGGTTGACCAAGCAGCAGTTTCTGGGCTACCTGGTGGAGGAGGTGATAAGCGGAGCCGAGTAGGTATCGGCCGAGAGGAAATCGGCCACCATTGGCTAATCTTTCTGCTACCGACAAGTAAACAGAAGTTGGTCCTGCCGATCGGCCACAGAATACAAATTTATCCAGCCACATGTTCACAAAGGTGGTCTGTTCCTTTATGTTGACAGGGCCTGTTCTTCGGTATTTCCGGATGAACCCTAACCAACCGCCGATGGAACGAGTTTCTACCTTAGCACTGGGTTTGGTGTCAAATAGGTGGGTGCTATCGGCAGTAGATACATCTAAGCCGGTGAGCATAAGTACATCGGTGAGTGTGGGGGAAGCAGGACCATGGCCAAACATAAAAACATTGAGTGTGTCTGACCAAAAGTATGAGGCAGCTATCAGTAGTGACTTATTTCTCTCCATATAGGCAAGAGACAATCTAATGCATTGATCTAATTTTCGTTTGCCCCATTGGACTTCATTTGAGTTACTGACTCTCAGGAACCAGTCCTTCCATCCCTTGGTAGGATTGGGCCAGGAACGGAAGGCATCCTTCCACTGATCTAGAGAAAAATTCTCGGCCCTAAAGGGGATCCTGTTTGCCTCTGCGTTTATAAGATCGGTGGGATCTAAGTTTCCTAGTGGACCAAGGCATTGGAGATGGGGTTGATCGGTAGGAATAACGATCTTATCGGCAAAATCCTAGAGATTTTTGGGGGTAAAAAGAAGAACAAAAAGAAAAAAGGATTCGGTAAGACAGATTGCGGATGAACAGGAGTACAGTAGAAGTGCAGAAGAAAGAGTAGTAAGCTGACCTCAGGAACGACGAAGTTGATGGCCATCTCCTTGCAGGAATGAAGGTTGAAGACTTGGGGAATGATGAAGAAAACCTTCGATGAAGTTCTTGGAGTTCTCGGATGGTGCCGCCGCCAAGAAAGTAGATTTTGGGCTAAAGAATGACAAGATGGAGAAGGAGTATCCGAGAAGGAAGTATTTATAGGACGAAACGGGTAGGGGCAAATCTAACTTATCTCTTTGCCACATCTGTGAAATCCAAGGGTGTTCAGGTGGATATGGTAATTGTTTGCACGATAATCAAGGGATTGCACAGGTGATTTGATAGCAAGCAGTCGTAATTTTGGAGATATTTCACTGTGCAAGATCTCCTGGTCGGTCCATCGGCAGCTCTTGCTAACGGTAATATTGCCGATGGGCGAATAAAGTGGGGATGTCCAGGTTGGAAGGTTGAGGAATTCGAGGAATCTGCAGGAAAATCGGGCTAAGGTTGTTCGGCTTTAACGATCGGTTGCCAAATTGGGAGAGTTAATTGCGGAAAGGCGTCATTACTGCAGAGAATTTTGGAGCATTAATAATTTTATACTCCGAAACTGGGGGGCATGTGTTGACACTGTTTTTAGACACGTACCTGGGGGTCAGCAAAGTACGGATCGGCAGGCAGAGCAACGGTAACTAATCTACATGAATGATTGCTGATGGAGATGGTTGCCGATGAGAGAGGCAATTGAATGTGACTAAGTCCAGAGGGTGGTGACATGTTTAGACCGTTGATCCGTATTGGTGTTTGTCGATGGTCATAATAGGAAATCTGCCGATGACTATGGAGGGGAGCGCGGGAGTTGCCGATTGATCCATGGTGGTGTCCTGGTCGGTTGCAAAAGGATAGTTTTATGTTTTCCTTAGTTATTTAAAGACGTTTTGTATACGGACTCGTTTTGAATTGGAATTTGAGTCCTAGTCGTGTCTCATTGTAGCTCTTTGAGCAGGGTATAAATGTAGACCCTAGGGCCTTGTAATGAGGAATCTATCAATCAATCAAACACAAATTTTTACTCATATTCCAGCATCTACTTTTTCGACGACTTCGTCATACTTTTCCTTTTTTATTATGAGTTCTTTGGAATTCGTCGACTTAAGCTCGGCGTATTCTCGAGTTCCGCGTGAATACCTCTTGGTCGTGACATCCGGGCGCATCGCTGTTGTTGGGACCAAAGTATTCGAGTTATCACCTTTGCCGATAGTAAGGTCAAATCGGCTGGCACGCCTTAACGTTTGAATCGGGTATTAGCCCTTTGTGTTTGCAGATCAAGTTTTGCATCAACACTTTGCTTGTTGTACCTTGACTTCTTTCCTTTGTTGGGACAATCAGCTGCAAGATGGCCGGTGTCACCACACTCATAGCAAAACCTCTTTCTATATGGCTTGTTTCCTCCATATCTCCTCATCTTATCTTTCTTCATTCTTAGATAGTTCTTGTAGTTTCCCACTAGCATAGCTTGTTCTTCATCAAGATCATCATCATCTTTGTGCTTATGCTCACAACATCCTTTGTTGCAATGACTTGACTCACTTCCATGTGAAGCTGTGAGTGCTATGTTCTTTCTTTGATTTAGGGATTCCTTGGCTTCATCATCCAAGACTTCATGGTGCATCAACTTTGCTAGCATTTCTTGAGGAGTCATAGTATGATAGTTGTCTTTCTCCATGATGACGGATGCAAGCATGTTGTTCCTTTGCCTATACATTCTACAAATATTTCTTGCTGCAGAGTTATCATCCCATGTTTTTGCTCTAAGTGCTCTATTTTGATTGATCAATGACATAAATCTATCAAACATGGCTTTTGTTGTTTCTCCCTCAAGTATGCAAAAGTTCTCAATCTTGCTTTGTAAGAGCTCAATGTTTCCTACTCTTACACTTTTGTCTCCCTCAAATGACACTTTCAAAGTGTCCCAAATCTGCTTAGCATTTACCATACCATTTACTTTGTTGTTGTCCTCCGGAGTAAGACATTGCAGGATCAAGGTAGCAGCTGTTGCATTAAGGTGAAAGTCTTTCAATGACCCCAATCGGTGTACCTTATACCAACAAATGGAGGTGGCTTTCCCGGATTGATCATCGGCAATGTTGGATTCTTGCTTGAACTGCTATAATCAAACCCAGTTTTGTTGTAGGTCTTTGACACCTTGCTAGCATCATCATTTCCACCTTCGCTATCCGACTCATGATTCCTTTTACCTAGGAGTTCTTTCATTTTGTCTAGCTCTTCTTGCATCTTCTTCATTTGCTCTTTCTGCTGTAGCTGCAAGGATGCTGTGATCTGTGCTGTGATTTGCTCAACGATTTGTTGTTGAGTTGTTGGATGCATCTTGGCCAATGTTGCTCCTCACGTGGTGAAGCGTTTGAACGAGGAACCTTGCTTTGATACTAATTGAAAGGATCTAATTGGCCTAGAGGGGGGGTGAATAGGCGTATCTAAAAACCTGAAACTCAAAACTCAAGTTGCGGAAGTCAAATGCCTATCGGTACCACCGACAGTTTGGGCCGGTACTACTGGTGTCACACAGCCAGTACTACCGACGCAAACTGCTGGTACTACTGACTCCCTAAGATAGCTACGAAATCAGAGTGTAAAGAGTTTAGATTTCAGATCTGAGTTTTACCCCACTTTCCTAAGTGTAGGAGAGGATGTTGTTGGAGTCTCCTTAGCTTAGTCCTTCTCCACAACGTAGATCGACCTTTGTTTACCTGTTGAAGAGTGGAAGAGAGAGGAACACAAAGAACACAAACAAGGGTAGTCGAAGCTACCTCCACAGTAAGACAAGGTATTTTTCCCGAGGTTCGGCAATCTCCACTGAGGAGTTCCTACGTCCCTGTTGTTGAGGTGACCATGAAGGTCTGACCACTTAGGTCTCCTCCTCAAGCAACCACAAAGGTTGGCTTGATGATTCCACTAAGAATAAGGGGGTAATACAAACACTTCGGGGTGCCCTCACAAGTGAAACAACACGGGCAACCACGAAGAACGCCAAGCCGGCTAGGGTTCCAAGAACCCAAGAGTAACAAATACAAACCAAACCGGCAAGACGAGGAACGGAGTGCTCAAGTCACAGATCGAAGCTCCCAACTCTCTAATCTCACTTCTCTAGCTCGAATCTCTCAAGAAATGAAATCTAGGAGCAAGAGGGAGAGAGAGTGGGTGAGACAAAGCTTGGAGACTATTTTCTCAGATGTGGAGTAGCTAGAATGAGCAAGCCAACGGTTAGAAAAGAGGAGAGCTATTTATACTAGAGTACAGAACACCTGCTGGTACTACTGGTGCAACCACCGGTACCACCGATGTCCTCAGATCTAAACGTGAGAAGGCTGTGGAAGATGCGAGAAAAAAGGCCTACCGGTACTACCGGCCTTGAGCCGGTACCACCGGTGGAAGGCCGGTACCACCGGCAGTACAAATTCCCGCATTCAGCAATTCTGCGAGAATTTGGCCTGCCGGTACTACCGGCGTTTCACCGGTACCACCGGTCAAAGCCCGGTACTACCGGTAGTTCATTTTCTCGCAAAACTCAGGAGAAGAACTAGCACTGCCGGTACCACCGGCCCTGAGGGCCGGTACTACCGGCTGACCCTGGCAGAGAAGAAACTTTGAAGGTGTTCGTGCGTGCAAGTGTGTCTCTTAAGCACAAAAGCTAAGTTGACCTGAGCACCTTTATCCTCATCTTACCAACTTAATTTGCATCCCTCTTGATAGTGCGGCGTTTCCTATAACTCAAACAAGAAATAAAACTAGGTAGCTTCTTGAGTTGAAACGTCGCTTAAAAGGTGACAAATTGGGGGTGCTGTGATTCACCAATTGTGTTTGTTTGTTTCCATCAATGAACTAACACCTGTAGATTACACTTGATAGACATGTTAGTTCCTAATTTGATTGTCATTAATTATCAAAACCCGCACCGGGGGCGAAGGCACTTACAGATAGATATGATGAGGGGAGCTTGCCTGATGATGAGAACTCCTTGACTGATGAATATTCATTTTTCTTAAGGGTTAGCCCTGAAAAGTATGTACTGGTCAACCCAGAGGCTGTTCACAAAGTCCTTGGTACATCTTTTGCTACCGACTTGGCTGACTCAGTTTCTGGTAACAAGAGTGCTGCTCTCCAGGCCATGTTCACTGAGGTCAAAGCAGCTGGATTCCACTTGGAATATAATACCAGAAGATATGATTACAGTCGCAACGAGTATGAGCCTAAGATCAAAAAACAGATCAAGATTGATCTACTCTAGAAATACTTGACGTGGATCAGGGTTAACAACCAAAACAGGGAGAAGGAAGCCGAAGTTTTCTTGTACATTTTGTTCAACAAGTTGTTGATGCCAACTTCTGACTCTAACCTTACTGGAGAAAATGTTTTATATGGTGCCCTTGACAAGATATCCGCTATCAATTGGTCCAAGGTCATTTGCAAAGCCCTGAAGCAAGGTATCATCAAAAGGAGAGAGAGGAAAGAGAAAAAACCACATGTAAAGACGGATAGTATCGCTTGGGGCTACACATATGTCTTAGCTGTAAGTTCTTTAAAAGAATTTCTTCTACGAACAATTAATTTTATGTTTAACAGACTGTGCTCTTTAGATATGCTACCTGGATTATGTTTAACATACTGTGCTCTTTAGATATGCTACTTGGATACTTTAATCCTGCCTCAAGAACAACAAGAGACTCCAAGAATCAAGCACTACACCAAAGATAAACTTCTGGATCTGCTGAGTAGGTCAAAGTCGGTAGACAAGTCCTTATGGGCTCCAAATGTAAGTAACCAGTCAATTTGCTTGTACTGGAATCAGAATAATGTAAATTATTATGTTTACGTTGGTGGTTTTTCTGGTTTCCAAGGACAATGTAACAAAGCAAGCTGTGAACACTCAGAAGGGCAAGAAGGAGGACAAGGGCAAGAAGCGTGATGGTGCCAAACACTGGGTAAGTACGAATCCCCATGCTTCATATTAGTGTAATATAAATCAATATAAATCCATTAAAAAGTATTGTTGCCTGTTGCCAATCATTTTTCATTATTACCGGAACAGGACAAGGGCGAACTTCCATCAGTGGACCATTTGCTACAGGCATCTAGGGGTAAGGTGCCAGAAGTCGAAGATGAGATAGATGCTTTAATGAAGGATTGTCAGTCCTTTACGAAGAAGAAGCTCGATGAGATCACGGCCTACCAGTCATCGGCAGTGAATCAAGCAATGTCTCTTGAGGAAAAAGTTCGAGAGACAAATATGTTTTATGTTGAACGTATCGTATCTAAAGCGTCGATTTCTGTGGAAGACAATGGCAGTGAGATCATTCAAAACATGAAGAACACTCTTGTAATGGACATATCAGGATTCCGATTAGATGAGTTTAGATTTGTACATTCCCTCAAACCAACTGGCAAGCTATCAAATTTTATTGTAGATGCCATTGCATATTTGTGGAACAAGGACTGGAATGACAAGTGGAACAAGGACTGCAATGACAAAAAGGGTGCTGATGTAGAACCCCTCAAGATCATGCTTTCTCAGCTTGCTGTTGTAAATTCCATATGCTTTGTCATACATTTCTATATCTGGAATACGTACCACTATGCTTTCTCATGCTCCATTTTCACCATATTTTTTTTTGTCTAAGATGAATTGTTGGGAAATAATAACAGAACAGGTTATCTCAGAAGGGAAATTCCAAGGACCAACAGGAACCTGGTTTGTTTTTTTCCAATCCTTGATGGCCACCATTGGTTTTTGGCTGTGCTAGAGCTTCCGCAAAAGAAGATATCTATATTGGATTCCTTACGAACGGGCTGTGCAAGGAATGTCCTGGTAAGAACTTTGGTTAGATTATTTTCTCAGCAATGAAGCTGTTTCTTTTAATTAAATCTTGAGCTGCCATGATTGAAAGTTGTATTCTTGCAGGTGAGGTCACTCAAACAATATCTTGCTTCTCAAGATATTGAGTTTGGTGAGACTGAACATGGTGAGTCTGGACATGAAATACATGAAATACGTGTTCCGCAGCAAAGGAATGCATGTGACTGTGGTATTTACATGCTGCAGTTCATTTTGAACTTTGGGGATGAAGCAGCTATCATGAGAATTAATGCAGTTAGTCATTTGTCTTTTCTCGATGATTTTTTCATTTCACAATCACAGCTTTCTCATATATTTCTCTTCTTGGAACGCTCTCGATTATGATTGATGCAGAAAAAGGTGTCCTGGTACCGATGATGTCTTGCAATGTTCCTCCTACATCACCCGGAAAATAAGCCCTGTAATTCTGCAGGGTTCCAGTTGAATCTTGATGGTGGCACCAACAATTCTGGTGATGACTGTACGCTAACAGGTCAGCCAAAATCAAAAGAACCAGTTGATAAGTCAAGAACCAACACGAAATCAGAAGAAGTGCCAGTTGATTCGTCAAGAACCAATACGGATGGTGGTTCTGATGATGTGCCACATACGCCGCCACATACGCCAAGAACCAACACGGATGATGGTTCTGATGGTCCCTCTGGGGAAGCAGGGAAAATTGAGAAGTGCCCAAGGTCTGATGAAGAAAGTACATTTGAACCATCAGCACGAAAAAGGATGAAAAATATTCATGTGACATTAGTACAGTTGAGTCCATACACAAAGCCGCCCACAGAAAAAAGCAGTACGCTACATCGTCTCATTTCCGAAGAGAGCTCATACAACCAGTAAGTATTAGCTTCTAATACTCGTATTTGTTTTGTGCTATTTCTAATACTCGTATTTGTCTTGTGCTATTTCTAATACAAACATCTAATACTCGTATTGTAAATGACAGACAGGAGTTCATTCGTATAGAAGGGATATCTATAAAAGGGGCTGATGTAGCTGAGTTCATTTCTGGTGGTGCGCTCACCCTCAATATCCTACAAGTATTCATCGAATGGTTGAGATTTGATGAGGACAAGAAGAATAAACTCAGGATATTTTTTCCGCCCCAGAACTATGTAAGATTACTCTGTTTGTTTTGCACCCTAAACATCATTAAATTTATAGTGATCTCTACTACAAAATAACATGCTGTTTGTTTTGCACCAGGCACTAATGGAAGAAGACCCTGAGAAATTCAAGGAAAGCATCATCAATACCATGCCCAAACTATATAACAACTATGACAGGGTAAAACCAGTCTTGATTTTAAACTTAAGTAAACCCAAGTTTTGAAATTCCCTATATATTTGAATTCATTATATATTTTTCCAGATCCTTTTACCTGTCTTGCATGGTGACCTATGGATTATCTACGTTGTGGCCAAGTCTCAATATTTTGTGAGCTTCAGGTGTAAAGAACACCGGGAAAAAACAAGGAAAGATCAGCGCATAAAAGTTTTCAAGGCATTGCAAGAGGCCGCTGAGAGCAAGTGGAACAGGAAACCATCTTTTGCTCACAGGGAAGCGGTATGTGTTAATTACACACACATACCAAGCTTCAATGAGTGGATTGGTACTTCCAGTAGTTCCTATAAAGTTGGCTTGCTGTCCATGTGCTTTCTTGAGAGCTTTAATGGCATACCATTCACTGTAAGTATTGACCCTCACCTACATTTTTCATAATGTGAAAACTCTGTCCATGACCCATTTTAGTGCTCGCAGCCTAGCTTGGATACATACCATCTCTCAGTGCTGGACTACATTGTCTCCCACCCAAAAAACAAGGTGGCAGGGTTGGTCATCGAATGAAGCCTGCTGGAAAGGAGAGACGTGGCGGTGACTGTTGGTGTTTTGCCAGTAAAACTGATCATTTGTTTTGTCAGAGAATGGACATGTAATGGTTTTTATGGTAGTTAATTGTCAGGCATGGATGAACACTGCATCTGATGAACAAGTTGTAGTTTATCTACTTTCAAAAAACTCTTTAGTTGATGAACACCGCATCTGATGGTATGTTTCTGTAAATTTGGTGATGTGTTTTCTGTTAATTTGTGATGATGATATATGTTTCTGTAAATTTGGTGATTCGTTTTCTGTACAGTCGTAGTGATGTGTTTTCTGTTAGTCATGATCAGCTGACAGGGACCATAAAACTAGATTTATGATCTGGTTTTAGCACAAGAGCTCTTGATAATAAAACCCGGCCTCATGATCTTCCTCGTGATAATAAAACATGTTTTATCTTCCTGGTTTTAGCAGTTCAGCGGAGATAATAAAACTCGTAGTCATGATCAGCTGACAGGGATAATAAACTGGATATATGACCCGGTTTTAGCGCATGGGCTCATAATAATAAATCCCGGCCTCATGATCTACCTCGGGATAATAAAACAGGTTTTATCTACAGGGTTTTTCGATCAGTTAGCTGATCTGGACCTGCTGCCATGTCTCCATGCTTCTTGCCGCAATGCTCGTGTTCTTGTTGGAGGATGGATCGAGTTAAGGCGATGGACACCTGCTGCAGGGACGTTGATTTTAGCAGCTCAGGTGGGATCATAAAACATGAAGTCATGATCAGCTGACAGGGCTAATAAAACCTGATTTATGACCCGGTTTTAGCACATGGGCCAATGATAATAAACCTGGCCTCATGATCTTCCTCGGGATAATAAAACATGTTTTATCGTTGAAATTTTAGCACAGGGTCCGCTGGTAATATAACACAGACTCATGATCTTCCTCGTGATCATAAAACCGGTTTTATCTTCATGGTTTTACCAGCTCAGGTGAGATGATAACACACGTGTCATGATCAGCTGACATGGATAATAAAACCCGATTTATGACCCCGTTTTAGCACACGGGCTCACGATAATAAAACTGGGCCTCATGATCTTCCTCGGGATAAAAAAACCTCTTTTATCGACGTAGTTTTAGCAACGTTACCATGGATAATAAAACCTGGAGTCAAGATCTGCAGCCTAAAACCTGTTTTATCTCGTTGATTTTAGCACCTCTGGTGGGATAATAAAACATGAAGTCATGATCAGCTGACAGGGCTAATAAAACCAGATTTATGACCCGATGTTAGCACATGGGCCCATGATAATAAAACCAGGTATATCGGGCGGCCCTGCGTGGCGGCCAGGTGTAGCGGCGCGCCCGCGCGGAGGCACGCCGCGGCAACCCACCGGCGCCGGTTGGCTCAAGTCAAACGACAGAGTGCCTCGTGGTTATAAGGGCAGGCCTAGACGGGCGGACGAATGTACAACGACGGAAACTCTCTCCTCCGCTTTCGTTTGGCCAGCTTCCGAGGTGCGTGCGCCCGCTGCCCTCTCACTGCTCTACGTGCGTCCTATAATACAAGTTTTCGATCACACAATATAAATTGTCTTGCACCATGTTCATTTTAAGTACACAATAATACATATACATTATTGTCAACCTATACACATAATAACAACGATAACAAGTCGACCTCTCTTACAATATATTTATTGCAATAACTTAATTAGCAGCGATCAATCTGCTTTGTTTCATCCTTCACAGAGCCGATCGAGCACCACCGTGCGCGTCTCGCAACAACAAATTTAAAATATTATCGATGCTCTGATGCGGCTGATGCTGTACTTCACGTCGTCCCTGAGAGGCCGCGTCCAGAGGTCGAACTCATGGCGGATGCGGCACTCTGCGCTGCAGTACCAGATGGGCGGCCCCGTGTTACCCCAGCGCCTGCATTGCTCCCATATGCAAATGTGGGGATCGTCGACGAGCAGGGCCGGTGGGTCGTCACATTGGCGAAGGTAGCTCTTGCGCGCAATGTCGTAGAGGTCATCATGGACGAGCTGGCGCACCGCAGACACGCCGCGGTTCTCCCACCTTCCTCCAAGCCGGGGCGGCGGTGGGCTGATGCAGATTTGTTGGATTGGTGGTCGGCGGGGTTGAAATGGTACCGCAGTATCGCCATGAAGTAACACGCACAGGAGTTCCCAAGGTCAGCGGCGTGCTTGACGAGCGCCACCCCGGGCACGGGATGGCGCGGATCCTTGAGCAACCTCACCATCCCCTCGTAGTATAAGGCCTCCTTATGACCGGCGTCGAAGAAGCGCCGCTCCATGATCTCCTGCGCATATGACCGGCGCCGGAGACCGTAACGAATCTTACGGAGCGGCAGGCGCCGGAGCACGTGGGCCTCGTTGCAGATGCGCCGGAAGTGGGAGCAGACACGACGAAGCCTCAGGAAATCACGCGCCGGAAGGACGCTCCCAACGACGACGGCAACGAAGATCTCGGCGAGCAATTCGTCTGGCAGCATCGTCAAGAAGATGGCGGCGACGACACGGCGATCGGCCATATATGTGTACTGAAGAGCGGCCACCTCTGTGCGCGGTTAGTTCGTGTTGCCGATATATGCGATGGAACCGGTGCGTCAGTGCGTGTTGCCGATCGACCAGCGGGCAACTCTTCGCGGACCGACGCCATTCCGACTTCCAAAAAGCCGCTGGACATATGAAGGTATGAACTCATCGTCGTCGTCCAACCAACACAAATTTATATATGCAAGTGTGAAATGCTAAAACTAAGTCGCTAAAACCAGTTTTATTATCACGTGGAGCAGATGAGGACTTCGGATTTATTATCTAGCCACGAGATGCTAAAACGCAGAGGATAAAACTGGTTTTATGATCCTGTTGAGCAGATGATGACTTCAGGTTTTATTATCTACGTATCAAACACAACTGCATTAGGCATGACATCCAGGCAAATCGCCACTAATGAGTTCTGTTACAAACTCCGGGGTTTGGCACCAATACACATCAGAGCCAAAGGCCAACAAACATGCTCCATAGGTTGCTAAGCAACCAGCAACCTTATTACAAAGTCTATTGCAGTTAACAACATTACAAGACGAGAACTCAATTTGCATGAGATCTTGAATCTTACGTACTAAACACCCCACAATGCTTCTGTCAAATCTTGTTGAGGCATTCACATCTATTTATCAACATGGTTTTATCAGCACACGTAGGAAGCATAAGTTATCATCTGCTTAACGGAATAAAACATCAACTAGGTAATTCAACATTCAGGCATTCAGACCAATACATCCAAGTACTAAAGCGACATAGTTCACAACTTCGCTGAAAAAGATACAAAGGCAGAATTCAAGTCTTTAAAAAGATTAAAAAAAAGTTCAGCTGGTAGCACCATAGCACACGATCACAGACAGTTCACATAAGGGCAATACAAGTCTTTAATAAAAAGATAAAAAACAAGAGTTCAACATCACAGATTCCTTCAGCATCAAGTCTTTAAAAAGATTAAAAAAAAGTTCAGCTGGTAGCACCATAGCACACGATCACTGACAGTTCACATAAGGGCAATACAAGTCTTTAATAAAAAGATGAAAAAGAAGAGTTCAACATCACAGATTCCTTCAGCATCACAGATTTCAACAGCAGGTAGCATCTCCATCTCCATGACTCCTAGCAGTCCCATCAGTCCCAGCAGAACCTAAAGATGTATAACGCAACAACTATCAACATGAAGAGCTAAGACCCAAGCAAAATGAAGAGAAAGCATCTAAAGAAGTCTGTATACTTATTGCACTAACCTTTTAAGCATGTGCAACTTCATCTGCAGCTGCAACTTCATCTGCACTTAAAGGTATATTCATGCGTCTCTTGAGCCAGATGATGCGAAGTTTGTTGTCAGTGAAGGCCATGAAAGTTTCTTTCTGAGACAGAGGAGCATTTGTCATCATTTCTGTTGCATCTACTATCTGTATTCTTGGGAGCTGCATAGATTCAAGAACACCCACGATGGACGCGTTGTCCACAGCCACATTCCCCCTGTTGTTCGCATTCCTCCCATTGTTCATATTCCCCTCGCTGTTCAGATTCTCCAAATCAGCTGTTGCGGGTTCACTAACACTAGGAGTGGCACCAAACAAAAAGTTGGCAACCATTGGAGGCAGTCAATACCCAGACAACCTGATACCCACTTTGATTGAAGTTTTGCAATCTTGGACTTAACAACTTCGTTTGTGAACGGAACTTGAACATTTAAAAACCCAGAGTTCAACGCCCTCGAAAGCGCAACATTTAGCTGCTTTTTCGTAGAAAAGTGTCTAGCTGAAAGTTGTCTCAGATTCCCGAATCAAAAAGCATTCTTGCTCATGGTTCCATACATGATGTTTGTTTCCCTGTTATTATATATCAAAAACATAGTCAATATAGAGGCAGTCCACTGGGATAAAACATAGTAAAAAACATAGCAGAAAAAACAGTAAGGTTGAAAAAAGGGAACAAACCATTTTCTTCTCACTGGAGGATGCGCTGCCGCTCAGAATGGGCCGCTCGCTACAAATCTAAAAGGGAACAAACCAAGAACTAACTACTGCTTCCATCATAACATTACAAAATAATGCTATATAATAACAGATATGATGATCATTGCTTTAGGTATGTAAAGTTACTAGCGAAGCAGTTTTAAACCAGGAAATGAGAGACAAATGTGTCAAATTCACATATTCAACCATACTGATAGAGGTAATGGCCAAAATGCTAAGTTGGAAAAAAAAGGAACAAACCTTATCTTCATTTGATCTTTGACTCCAAACCTTTTTCATCTTCAATGCTGGGACAAGAGAAGAGCTCGGCTTCATCTGTTGCTTCAGCTGCAGCCATAAAGAAAGGAGCACCAAACCCATTACCACTAGCACGGTTATGGAAAGAATGCAGTTTGGATATTGTCAGAAACAGGATGAACCCTTCATTATTCAAAGTTAGAAAGCACTCAAATACTTAAAGCAATGCTCTCAAATTCTGACACTTTGAAAACGAAGGAACTACAAAGACACCAACAAGGCGGGCTCGTTCGTAGCCGGCCGCTAACCCGCATTGCTTGCCACAAAATTTATTAGCGGGCTTGTAGCAGGCCACAAAGTTGTAATCTTTGCGGACAAGTGTTCCGCGGACATAACAAATTTGTATGTAAAACCCGCAAGACCCGCAAGACATATTGAAGATCAAAAAAAAGTTGACTGGAACATCATACAGCACATATACGAAAACAAAGTGAACTGATTGAAACTTAGCCAAAAAACTATAAGATGTAGAGTAAACATATACTAATACAACTTATAACAGTATAGGGCAAAGTCGTATGCTATCAATCCTCCGATGAAGGAAACATAAGCTGCAAAATAATAAGGGAACAAAAATGAAGTTTCCCAAAGGGAATATTGAAGAACCTCTGTGTCCGAGTTGGTACCTTGTACGCCCCAGCAGATTTCGCTGTGATAGAGACGGGTACTGATGAGAGGGCACCCATCATCCTAGGGAGGCCATTCCTGAACACCTCGGGAGCTGTTATCTACGCTAGTGCTGCCAAGATTAGTTTCTACATCAAGGGGAGGAAGGAGACGTTTTCCTTCAAGAACAAGACTACACAAATCTCAGAGCAATCCCAACATGAACCAAGGAAGAGGACCATTAGGAGGAATAGGAACAAGCAAATGTGGACCGAGTCAGCTAAGATGGTCACTGTAGTTCAAGGAGGTCAAGATCGTCGACTTAAGTCACCGTTCCTGACCAAAAAGGACGACCCAGCTCTAGATGGCAGATCAGACATTCCGAAAGGTTATTGACATGGGAGAAGACGAGTACGATGCACCCATCATCCTTGGGAGACCGTTCCTCAGCACCGTTAAAGCAATCATCTATATTGGAGTCAGAGAAGTCCACATGCACTTTCCCTCTGAGAAGGTACGCCGCTATTTTACTGAACCTAACTATATAGTTGAAGACTCTAAGCAGGTCAGGACAAGAAGAAGACGACGCAACCGCAACCAGAGGAGGCAAATCATCAAGGACGGATGGGCAGACTACGAAGGAGAAGTGATAAGGTCTCAAGACATACAACTTGAACAGAACTGTCTTGAGGAGACCGTAGCACCGAGTCAGGTGTGGAGAGAGAAGATAGTTATACAAGAAGAGCAGGCGCCGCCGGAACCACCGACTACGCCATCCAGCTAATCTCAGGACGATTGAGAAAACAGAGAGTCCGTTCAGAGGACTTAAAAACACCGAACGCCTTGCCAAGAGGTAAACATGGTAGTTATCTTTTTCCTTTTAATTATTTAAAATAGTTTTCTTAGTTAATCAGGTTCATATCATCTTAAAAAGAAAATAAAAATGTTAAAATTAGTAAGCCCCATGTGAGTATGCTCATGGCATAAAACCCATAAGTACATTCACTGTGGTGGCATAAAAATAAAATAAATATATTTATGTGCTATAAAAATTAAAATATAAAAATAAATTTATGATCCTACCAAAGAGTGTAACATTTATTGAGGAGGCTCAACATGATAAAGGCTAGATATTTATGCTAACACTTAACTAGTTCCACAAAGTTTTGTTGTCTATTTGAGAAGTGGTAAGGTCTGAAGACTTGAACAAAACTGTCCTGAGTAGACCGTAGCACCGAGTCAGGTGTGGAGAGAGAAGATAGTTATACACGAAGAGGAGACGCCACTGGAACCACTGATTACGCCATCCAGCGAATCCCAGGACGGCTGAGAAAATGGAGAGTCCCGTTCGGAGGACTTAAAAACACCGAACGTCTTGCCAAGAGGTAAACTTGGTAGTTATCCTTTTCTTTTCAATTATTTAAAATAGTTTGCTTAGTTAATCAGGTTCGTAACATCTTGAAAAGAAAAAAAAATAAAAATGTTAAAACCAGTAAGCCCCACGCGAGTATACAAGTGGCATAAAACCCATAAGTACATTCACTGTGGTGGCATAAAAAAATAATAATAATAAAATAAAAATATTCTTCTGCTCTATAAAAAATGAAAATATAAAAATAAAATTGTGATCCTACCAAATACAGTAGCATTTATTGAGGAGACTCAACATGATAAAGGGTAGATATTTATGCTAACACCTAATCAGTTCCACAAAGCTTTGTTGTCTATTTGAGCTCCACAGAATTCAAGGATCAAAGAAGACTAGCAGACGGAGGACATCCTAATCGCTGTCAGGGTGGTACCGACATTCAAATACACCTCCGCCACCTGCTAGCTACATCAGACGAAATTATGTCAAAATCCAGCTTGGGGGAGAGCACACCCATTTATCCAGCTAAGTGTTCTACTCACGTTTATACTTTATTCAAATAATAAAAAGATGCATAATCATAAAAACCCAAATAAAAATTTTATGCTTATACATATCTTTGCTTAGTTTGCTAAATAAATAAATAAATAAAGTTTGCTATGAACCCTCATGATAAACTCACACATGGAAATGATGAATAGTTGCTCTGCCATGACTAGTTCTCAAAATTGAAATCTCTCTCAAGTTTAGGCATGACTGTTATTAATTAAGATTTGCTCTAAACTTAAACTTGTCGAAAGAGTACTTGATCTAAAGTCTAAGTCGTTAACGGATACGATATGTGATATGACCATGACATCAAGCAAGATGTCACAAGCTCCAAGTCAAGCTACAACCACTCAAGTTTTACCTACACCGACACCAGCCCAAGTCATCGATGGACCGGTTACACGTAGTCGTGCAAAGAAGCTACAACAAGAGATCCACGCGCTACTTTGTGAGATTCATTTTAATGTTAATGAGAATTATATTCTACCTAAGTGTTCTACCTTGATTGTACTCACGTATATAGAAGAAGAGAAGGACGAATCGGACCCTGAAGAACGAACCAGTGCAAGTCCTAGAAGACACGTCAAAAACGGACCAGTGGAAGTCAAAAACGGACCAGTGGAAGTCAAAAATGGACCAGTGCAAAGAAATCTTCATAACTTTTTAATCACAAAAGCTATAAAGGCCCATGAGGACTTGTTGGAAAGCTTGCCGAGTCTACTTTCCAATGAATCTAGTGGCGACTAGTTTTGATACTCCATATTGCCTGCAGACCAGAATTAGTACAGACTGCTCAAAAGGTCAACAGTCTGCCGTGACAGAATGTTGGTACAACTTACCGTGCAAAACTGTACCAATCTACAACGTTTCATGGTGTATGGCATACATTGCTGGAAAGATCTTCGAGTCTAGTTTCACATCGAAGAAACGGTTCGTCATTTGGACTTCCCAATAAAAAGTTATGGTCAGTTTATTGGAAACTGCTCTGGAGGCCAACAGTCACGCGAAGCCAGTTCGGGAATCCATTCCGAGGGGTCCTTTCACATTGTCTTCCCTGAGAAACTCTATTTCGTTTTCATACCTATCTAGGAGGGTTGTTCCTAGTATAAATATCCCCTACCTCTAAGCTATCAGCAACCTTTGATCATTTGATAAACTACATGATATTGCAGCCGCGTTGCTGAGTGCTTCACTCAACCTTTGTTCTTCCTTGTTCTTCTTGGACTTGTGAAGTGAATTCTCTGGGTTCCCCTACTTCGTGCTCTATGGCTTCCGTTCGGCTGCGCCGTATGGTGTGGATTAGTTCCGGATTGTGGTTCTGCGGTCGTTCGGAGATCGAGTCAAAGTCTTTGTGGTTTCGCTGCCTCTCTCCCCGTCACTTGGTCGCATCAAACCTTTGTCAGGTAATCCCGCTGTTCGAAGCAAGTTATCCTTGTTCTTTTGATCTACTGTCGTGAAGATCGGGCCACCCTTGTATCGATTCATATCGGTAACCTATCAACTGGTATCAAAGCTTTCGTTGTCACGGTAGATCTCACAATCATCCACATGTCTACCTTTAGTTTATCTATCATTTGTTACTGTTTTGTTCATCACCTATAATCCACTGAAAAAGCCACAAAAAAAATCCTATAGCCCTTTGACGGTACTGTTATCTTGTGTTTTGTGTTCATCAAGTTGCTAGTCACCCTCTTTACATATATTGTGTTGTGTTTCATTTGTTATCCGCACCCCTGTTAATATAAAAAAAAGAGATAAAAAAAGTCAGTGAAAAAAATCTGAGAAGAGAAAAGAGAAAGAACAAAAAAAAATAGAAGAAGAGGAAAAGGGGTTGTATTGCGGTTTGCCCACTGAAAAATTCAGTTTACATATTCAGATTCTTGGTGATTTATATACCAGCAACAATACATCTTGTGAGCACATAAAACCACTTGATTTTGAGTACCGTAGCCTCCCTTGTTTAGCCACCTATAGCTCCACCAAAAACTGAAAACCAGGACTTTCGACTCGTAATCCTTGCGACCTCGGAATCACTTCTGTTGAGCCGCTACACTAGCACAATTCACTGTCCTTAAGAACAGGAAAGAGCATTGGTAAGTAAGAGGTGAGGTTGTGTGATTCCACAAATTTACCCATTCCACTATAATTTGCTTTATTGCTAACATGACAAGATCCAACTCAAGTATTCATGGTAATCGTCATGGAGAAGAACCCCCTGTTGCACGGGCTGAGTTGCGCCAAATGGCAGACTCACTCTTGCAGGGCATGGAGAGGATGCTTGATGCACCCATATCTGCAGATGGGCGGAGGGCTCCTCGGCATCAATCTGATGAATCTAGTGCTGAAAATTCTAATGGAGGACATGACCGTTTCAGAGATGGTCGTGGTGGTGGTAGGCGGGCTGGTCAACATGGCCAAGATGGAGGACGAGCTCATGGACGTGGTCATGGCCATTGAGTTCATTTTGATGATGAAGAATTTGATAACTTTGGTCACGAAGAGGGTTCTGATGAGAATCCCTTTGCAAATGATGGGCTGCATAGGCGGCGCCATGATCATCAGCGGCATGCTGATCATGGAGATAGAGAGCATCATCATGGACGTCGTAATAGGGAAGACCGGGACAACATTGCTCGTGTCAAGTTGAGTATCCCAAAATTCACTGGAAGAGAGGATGCAGATGCATATCTTGAGTGGGCTGAGCAGTGTGATCAAATTTTCAGAGTGCATAATATCTCTGATCAGAGGTGTGTCAATCTTGCTTCAATGAAGTTCTCTGGTTATGCTCTGACTTGGTGGAATCAGATACAAGAGAATCAACTTGTGTTGGGCCGTGAACATATCAACACATGGGAAGAGATGTAGCAAGTGGTGAGAAGGCGATTTGTACCGTCAAGCTATCAGCGTGACCTTCGCAATAGGTTACAAATGTTGAAGCAAGGAAAAAGATCGGTTGATGAGTATTATAAGGAGATGGAGCTGCTGTTAGTGCGGACTGGAATTAGAGAGGATCTAGAGTAAAAAATGGCAAGATTTTTGGGTGGTCTCAATGAGGAAATTGCTGGTTTTGTTGAGATGTTCCTATATTATACTTTGCAAGACCTTGTTGATCAAGCTATGCGTACTGAAAGAAAAATTCAGCAAGAGACACGTGGAAAATCTTATGCAAGTCATTCTATTGCAGCCCCATGGCGCAAGCAGCAGTCCAGCACTTCTTTCGGTGGGGGACGGTCCCAAGGTGCTGCAGCTAGGCCCTCTTCATCTAATGCTCCTTCAAAGATGGTGGTTTCTACAACATCATCCCCTGCATATCAGCAGCGACCTGCTACAAGTGTAGCAGCCCCAACTGTTGCTTCCTTAGCTACTACTTCCTCTGCACGTAGTAGAGAAATTGTGTGCCACAAGTGCCATGGTCGTGGACATATTGCTGCACAATGTCCTAGTAGGAGGACCATGATTGTGAATGAGAATGGTGAATGGGAATCTGAAAGTGATCATGAGGAAGAAGGTCCAAGATATGATGAGGATCATGAAAACAATGATAATGAGATCCAACCCAATGAAGGTGATAACAACTGCTTTATTTCTCTTCGTGTGCTTAGTGTTACTGCTGCAAAGGAAGAGAATGGGCAGCGACACAATCTTTTCCACACTCGAGGCATGATCAAAGAGAAGTTGTGTAGAATTAGTTGATAGAATTGGTTGATAGAATGGAGCTAAAACAAAGGCGTCATCCTAATCCATACAAGATGTAGTGGCTGAATGATTGTGGTGCGCTGCGTGTGAGCCATGTTGTGACAGTTCCTTTCTCTATTGGGAGGTATAATGATCATGTGGAGTGTGATGTGGTGCCTATGCAAGCATGCCAACTGCTGCTAGGAAGACCATGGTTATATGATCGTGATGTTCAGATCTTTGGAAGAACCAACAAGCTGGCTTTCATGTACATAGGAGAGCGAATTTCTTTGCTCCCTTTGACACGGGAGGAGATTTTGAATGATGATCTAAAAAGAAAACAGCGAGAGAGAGAGAGAACCACTTGTGAGTGACCCACAAAAATAGTGAGGGAGTGTTTCCAAAGCCAATTAAAACCCCACAGCCACAAATGACCAAGACAAAGGGAAAAGAGGGATTAGTTATGATGGCTAGGAAAGGGGATTTTAAAGAATTGAGTGAACCCAATGCCACATTCTTTGTACTCCTGTACAAGGAAAATTTTCTTTCCCCTAACGACTTATCCTCTACTTTGTCAAGTGTTATTTTTAATGTGTTACAGGAATATGAGGTACCACCAGGGCTGCCACCCAAGAGAGGAATTGAACATCAAATCAACCTTGTTCCTGGTGCTTCACTTCCAAACCGAGCTGCATACCGCACCAATCCGGAGGAAACAAAAGAAATTCAGCAACAAGTGGAAGAATTGATGAGAAAAGGGTATGTGCAGGAAAGTCTTTCACCTTGTGCAGTCCCTGTTCTTTTAGTTCCAAAAAAAGATGGTTCATGGAGAATGTGTGTTGACTATAGAGCTATTAGTAACATCACAGTAAGATATAGGCATCCCATTCCTAGACTTGATGATATGCTTGATGAACCTAGTGGTGCAACAATTTTCACTAAAATTGACTTGAGAAGTGGCAATCACCAAATAAGAATGAGAGAAGAAGATGAGTGGAAGACAGCTTTTAAAACCAAGTTTGGGTTGTATGAATGGTTGGTAATGCCCTTTGGATTGACTAATGCAGCAAGTACCTTTATGAGATTGATGAATCATGTGCTTAGATCTTTCATTGGCAAGTTTGTTGTGGTTTACTTTGATGATATATTAATTTACAGCAAGTCTCTTGATGAACATGTTGAGCATATCCAAAGTGTGCTTATTGTCCTACGTGAGCAAAAATTGTATGCTAACCTTGACAAGTGCACATTGTGCACCGACAAGGTAGTCTTTCTTGGTTTTGTTGTTTTAGGACATGGTGTGGAGGTGGATGAGGATAAGATCAAAGCCGTTCGTGAGTGGATGCCTCCACAGAATGCAAGCCAAGTGAGTGGCTTCCTTGGACTTGCTGGTTTCTATCGGCAATTTGTGAAAGATTTCAGCACCATTGCTGCTCCAATCAATGAGTTGACAAAGAAACAAGTGCCTTTCAATTGGGGAGAAGCACAAGAGAAGGCATTTGAAGAACTGAAGATGAAGTTGACAACAGCCCCACTTCTTGCACTTCCAGATTTCGGTAAGACATTTGAAATTGAATGTGATGCAAGTGGTATAGGAATTGGCGGCGTTCTCATGCAAGAAAGGAGGCCGATTGCATACTTCAGTGAAAAGTTAAGTGGTCCAACTCTGAATTACTCAGTTTATGATAAATAATTATATGCTCTTGTTAGAAGCTTGGAAACTTGGCAACACTACCTTTTGCCTAAAGAATTTGTGATACATTCAGACCATGAATCTTTGAAACATCTTAAAGGCTAACTAAAACTGAACCGAAGGCATGCAAAATGGAGTGAGTTCATTGAGTCCTTTCCTTATGTTGTCAAGTACAAGAAAGGGAAAGATAACATTGTAGCTGATGCTTTGTCTCGACGTCATACTTTACTTTCACGACTTGATACTAAAATTCTTGGATTAGAAAGTATAAAAGAACTATATGTTAAGGATTCATATTTTGCTGAACCATATTCCAAGTGTTGTGGCAGCAAGGGATGGGAAAAATTCCATTTGCATGAGGGTTTCTTATTTCGAGCTAATAAACTTTGCATTCCAGATTTCTCTGTTCGCATTTTGCGAGTGCAGGAAGCTCATGCAGGAGGACTTATGGGCCATTTTGGTGCAAAGAAAACAGAACAAGTGCTGACTGACCATTTCTTTTGGCCTCAGATGAGAAGAGATGTGGAGAGGCATGTTCTTTGCTGTGAAACCTGCCACAAAGCTATGTCCCGTTTGAATCCTCATGGTTTATACACTTCTCTACCTATCCCTAGTATCCCTTGGGAGGACATTTCTATGGACTTTGTCCTTGGTTTACCACGAACCAAGAGGGGAAAGAATTCCATATTTGTTGTGGTTGATAGATTTAGCAAAATGGCACACTTTATTCCCTGTCATAAGAGCGATGATGCTTCACACATTGCTGAATTGTTTTTCAGAGAAATTGTGCATCTACATGGAGTGCCACGTACCATCGTGTCTGATCGTGACACCAAGTTTTTGAGCTACTTTTGGAAAACCTTGTGGGGAAAACTGGGGACAAGGCTGCTGTTCTCCACAACGTGTCATCCTCAAATAGATGGACAAACTGAAGTTGTGAACCGCACATTATCAACATTGCTGCGAGCTGTCCTAAAGAAGAATCTGAAATTGTGGGAAGAAAGCTTGCCTCATGTGGAGTTTGCATACAACAGGGCAGTACATTCGACCACAAAATTTTGTCCATTTGAGATTGTCTATGGATTCAAACCTACTGCTCCCATCGATCTTTTGCCTTTGCCAATGCAGGAATGTGTGAACTTTGATGCAAGCAAGCGAGCAGAATTTGTCAAGAAGCTTCATGATCAAGCTAAAGCAAACATTAATAAGATGACCAAGTTATATGAGAAGCGCGCCAACAAGGGTCGTAAGAAGATGTTATTTGAACTGGGAGACTTAGTTTGGGTGTACCTGCGCAAGGATCGCTTTCCTGAACAACGCAAGAGCAAGCTGCAACCCCGAGCCGATGGTCCATTCAAAGTGCTTCGCAAGATCAATGACAATGCATATGAAATTGATCTCCCAAGTACATATGGTGTGAGTACAAGCTTCAATGTCGCCGATTTATCTCCTTTTATTGGATTGGACGAGTCGAGGATGACTCCTTTTCAAGAGGGCAGGATGATATGAACATAACAGCAAGCAATATGTCACAAGCTCCAAGTCAAGCTACAACCACTCAAGTTTTACCTACACCGACACCAGCCCAAGTCATCGATGGACCGGTTACACGTAGTCGTGCAAAGAAGCTACAACAAGAGGTCAACGCGCTACTTTGTGAGATTCATTTTAATGTTAATGACAATTATATTCTACCTAAGTGTTCTACCTTGATTGTACTCAGGTATATAGAAGAAGAGAAGGATGAATCGGACCCTGAAGAACGAACCAGTGCAAGTCCTAGAAGACACGTCAAAAACGGACCAGTGGAAGTCAAAAACGGACTAGTGCAAAGAAATCTTCATAACTTTTTAATCACAAAAGCTATGAAGGCCCATGAGGACTTGATGGAAAGCTTGCCGAGTCTACTTTCCAATGCATCTAGTGGCGACCAGTTTTGATACTCCATATTGCCTGCAGACCAGAATTAGTACAGACTGCTCAGAAGGTCAACAGTCTGCCGTGACAGAATATTGGTACAACTTGCCGTGCAAAACTGTACCAATCTACAATGTTTTGTGGTGCATAGCATACATTGCCAGAAAGATCTTCGTGTCTAGTTTCACACCAAGAAACGGTTCATCATTTGCACTTTCCAATAAAAAGTTATGGTCAGCTTATTGGAAACAGCTCTGGAGGCCAACAGTCACGCGAAGCCAGTTCGGGAATCCATTCCGAGGGGTCCTTTCACATTGCCTTCCCTCAGAAACTCTATTTCATTTTCATACCTATCTAGGAGGGTTGTTTCTAGTATAAATATCGCCTACCTCTAAGCTATCAGCAACCTTTGATCATTTGATAAACTACATGATATTGCAGCCGCGCTGCTGAGTGCCTTACTCAACCTTTGTTCTTTCTTGTTCTTCTTGGACTTGTGAAGTGAATCCTCTGGGCTCCCTTACTTCGTGCTCTACGGCTTCCGTTCGGCTGCGCCGTATTGTGTGGATTAGTTCTAGATTGTGGTTCTGTGGTCGTTTGGAGATCGAGTCGAAGTCTTCGTGGTTTCGGTGCCTCTCTCCCCGTCGCTTGGTCACATCCAACCTTTGTCAGGTATAAAGCTAGTTACCCACTGTTCACAGCAAGTTATACTAGTTCTTTTGATCTACCGTCGTGAAGATCAGGCCACCCTCGTATCGATTCATATCGTTAACCTGTCAATATGGGAAGGTTGAGCTGCTGTTTATCTGTTCCTAGAGATGCTAGAATTCTGGAGAATTTTATCTTTGACAATCTTTAAAATGTTGCATGATGAGTTCCTGTATGAAGAGAGTTTAAAATCCTACCACAGCCATATATACATGCTTATTAGACTATGAACCTTACATTTACTTTTTTACTGCTTATGAGCATTGAGTGTGGTCAAGCTGTGTAGACCCTTAGGTGCTTGTCATGCGGTTAAAATCAAGATTCACTTGCACGTTCACTCATACATGTTGCTTCTACTCCGGAAGTACGCATCCGCATACATCCACTCATTTCCATATCCAGATTCACCCAAAATTATTCTACTCCTATCTAGGAGAGAATAGTCAAAAACATTATCCTATTCCTGTTATTCCCCGTGAAATAAATGCTTGAGATATTTTGGTTACTACCACTTGCTATATTATTCCAGGAGGGTGAGTGCTCTGAAAAAAAAGTGAATACGAGGAAAATAAAAAGTGGCAAGTGTCCGAAACCTCGAAAAAAAGAAGAGAGAAAAAGTGAGAGGGAGGTAAAAATGGACAAGTGTCCGACACTAGAATTAGGGGTACAAGAAATACCCACCTGAGAGAAAAGAAAAATAAAATATAGAGCATCTCATTCCCCTCAAAAGCCTCAAGTGCAAGGAAGGTATGTGACCCCTCAAAAGACAAAAAGTAGAATTAGACTTTCACCATTATTTTCACCATTATCACCATTCATTCGCCACACATGCACATCTTGGTTTGACTTATTGACTTGTTCTTCTGGATCAATGGTTTGACTATGCAATAAATGTCTTGTAAGTATGTATTAGCTGTCTCCCACCTATGAGCTCCAGATATCAAAACCTTATTAGAGTAGGGTGAGAGAGAAGGCAATGTCACTATACCTCATACCAAAAATACCACATACTTTGAGAGAAGGCATACACCATTACTGCCTTGGTAAGGATCAAGAAATACCACAAAAGAGACACTAGAGAGAGTCATACAAGGAATCTCTGAGTTTTATTTGAAAATCTGCAAAAACTCTAGAGCTATAGTTAATTGAAGATCAAGAGACATGGTGCTTGACTAGACCGTTCTATCTTTTAACTGCTCAAGACACAAGTGACGGTTGCAAGCCCCATGGTGGAAAGAAAAATGAGTAAGTTTAAATCTTAACAGTTTACCCTAACCTAGAGATGAGATCTTGTTTGAACGCATGTGTACCTTTAAGGCATGAAACCACTGCAGAAACTCTTGAGTCCATCCTTGCTCAGGGACGAGCAAAGGTTAAGCTTGGGGGAGCTTGTTGACGGTCCTTAATGCTCACATTTAACCATCAACTAATCATGGAAAAGGATCCAAATGCAACCGACACCTAGACTTAGGGTTTTATCTGACAGAATTCCACGAGTTTTGGTGTTTGTCTATTTCTACAGGGGGTTATTAGGAAATATGGAGGAAAAGCCCACACGTCGAGTTTACATAGAGATATTAACGTGTGTGCCAATTTTCTATCATCTAGAAGACTCCAGAAGCCACGAGAACGAACGGGAGGCCGAGCGGGCCCGGGGGTAGGGCGCCCGCCCTGCCTTGGTGACCATTCAGGGCAGGTCTCGCGGATCGTGCTCCACCGCCTTTGAGTATCAAGGAAAACTGTGCGATTAAGGTCGGTTTGATTCGACGGCCCACGTTCATTTGGAAGGGCTATATCAGCAGGCCCCATGGCCCCTGGAGAACATACCACTTCTACAGAATCAAAGCTAGGGTTTCAGTTATTCATCAAAGTAGAGAGGATCCCTCTAGTTCATCTAATTCTAGTTCTAGTTCATCTAGTTCTAGTTCTAGTTAGTTCTAGTTGTAATCTAGAAAATAGGGAGAGAGAACAGGAGAGCAGAGGACGAGCCGGATCTGTCGGATCTTCCTCAACATTGTACTTTTGCAGCAACTGGTTCAATCTTCATCGTTCTCCAAGTTCTTGAATTCATAATTCTTAAGTTCTTTATTACTTTTATTTACATTCAAGTTATTTATTGGATTCCCGCCTGCATCAAGTGCTCTAGTCTTTGAAACCCTAGAGTAGTAATTAATAGATTAGACGTGGTGTTTAGTCTTGCAATTACCTGGAATTACACCCAATCTTGTGGATTGTTGTGGTAGCCCTAGGGTAGTGATAGCCCTAACGGTCGACGTATTCCACATCGTTCGGATCGGTGTTTGTTGGACCGAAGTCAGAGCTTCCTAGCCCCCTTCTCATCTCTTTCTGTGGTTAGTGTTTTGATGTCCCGAAATAAATAATCTTTGAAGTAATTCTTGATTCTTAGATCAACTAGAGAACTCTCAGAAAACTCTCTCTCTTCCCACCAAAAATAACTATATAGTTATCCTTGGGCGATCTTGAATCTTAATTAGTACACTCACGTTCCCTGTGGAAAATCGATACTCTGGAATACTCCCGGGTGAAAGCTACATCGGTATCCGTGCGCTTGCGGATTTTTCTATTTGCGTTTAAAATACCCAACAATTGACTCGATGAATTCCTAAGAACTCATAAGTAAAAGGAAAATACGTAGGTTGATGAAGTCGTTGAAAAAGTAGATGCTAGAATAGATGTAAAGACTTATATTTCATTGATTGTGATCTCCTATTACATTGCTACGGGGTTTATATTTATACCCTGCTCAAAAGAATTACAATCAGACACGACTAGGATTCTAATTCCAAATTGAACGGAATCCGTATACAAAACGAACTCTAATAACTATGGAAAACATTAATCTATCTACCACGGGCGATCGGCACACTACCAATATCCTGTCAGCAATTCCTGCGCCTGTTGTCATCATCAGCAATCGGCAAACCACCTTCCATTGGCATCGGCAACCACCATTATCAGCCATCGGCATCAATCACCAGCATCGGCCATCGGCATATATCAATCACCATCCTTGGACTTAGCCACATCCTGCTACTCCGCCATCGGCACCAATCCCTACCGGCAATTCCTTTGATAACCAATCACCACCCTTTTCACCTGCCGATCTTTATTCCATTAATCCCCAGATACGGGTCCAAAGATACGTGTCCAAAAACGGTGTCAACAAGGGAATCGGCCACCATCGGCTAATCTTTCTGCTGGCGATAAGTAGACGAAAGTTGGTTCTACGGATCGGCCACAAAAGATGAATTTGTCTAGCCACATAGTTAGAAAAGTGGCATGTTCTCGTTGACCAACTGGTCCTATTCTCTGATACTTCTGAATGTACCCTGACCAACCGCTGATGTTGTGGGTCTCTACTTTGCGTTCGGCTTTGCGGCCGAATAGCTGGCCGTCATCGGCAGTTGCAATATCCAAGCTAGTGAGCATGAATACATCGGCGAGGGTGGGAGAAGCTGGGCCATGGCCAAAAATAAAGGCGTTGAACGTGTCAGACCAGAAATATGAAGCAGCTATTAGCATTGATTCATTTCTTTCCATATCGGCAATGGACAGCCTGATGCACTGGTTTATTTTGCGTTCACCCCAATATACTTCATTTGTGTTCCTAACCCTCAAAAACCAATCCTTCCATCCTTTAGTGGGGTTTGGCCAGGATCGGAAGGTATCCTTCCACAGATCTAAAGAAAAATTTTCGGCCCTAAAAGGTATCCTATTGGTTTCCGCATTGATCAAATCGGTAGGATCTGGGTCACTTGGTGGACCGAGGCATTGAAGATGGGGTTGTTCGGTAGGAATAACAATTTTCTCGCCCAGTTCCTAAAATTTGAAGATTGAAAGAACAGAGAGAAAGAAAGAAGAAGACAAAATGCTAAGTAAGTAGACTTGCAAAAAGTAAAGGGTTGCAGTAAAGAAAGAAAAGGATGGGAATAGATTAACCTTAGGGACGACGAAGTTGACGACCATTTCTTCCCGAGAAAGAGAAGATCGAAGACTTGAAAGACCATTGGGGGAGATTTTGCTGGGGTTCTTGAGCTCTTCGTCAATGCTGCTGCCAGAGAGATGAGTTTGGGGAGATGAAGGATGGCAAGATGGAGAAAGAGTGCCGAGGAAGTATTTATAGGATAAAGTGAGCAGGGGTATTTCTGACTTATCTCTTTGCCGTATCCGTGAGATTCGAGGGTGTTCAGGTGGATATGGTAACTGTTCGCACGATAATCAAGGGATTGTGCGGGTGATTTGACAGCGAGTAATCATGATTTTAGGAGATATTTCACTATGCAAGATCTCCTGGTCGGCTCATCGACAGTCAACTCTAACAGAACAGTTGCCAATAAGTGGGTGTTTAGGAGATTTGGTTCGGGTGGTTGAGAAATTCGAGGTGCATGCTGGAAAACCGGATTAACGTTGTTTGGATTTGGCAATTAATTTCTATCAGAAGGAAATAATTATGAAAAGGGCATCATTATCAGGAGAGAATTTCGGAGCATTAATGATTTTATACTCCGAAATTGGTGGGTATGTGTTGACACTGTTTTTAGACACATATCAGGAAAGTTAATGAAGCTTGGATCGGCAGATGGAAAAGTAATGATCGGCCAATAAGGAGGTTGCCGATGGCTTATGATACCGATGATAAAGTAGGAGGGAGGTATGGTTAAGTCCAAGAACAGTGGTTGATCGGTGCCGATGGCTGATATTGACGATTACCGATGCCGATGGAGGATGATATGTCGATGATGGTGAAGGAAGACGTGGGAATCATCGAAGGGACAGTGGTGGTGTGCCGATCACCTAGGATAGATAAATTGTTGTTTTCCATAATTGTTATTTTTATGTACGAGTTCTGTTTGATTTAGAATTAGAATCCTAGTCGTATCTAGTTGTAACTCTTTAGGACAGAGTATAAATATAAGCCTAGTAGCGATGTAAGAGGACAATCCAATCACTCATACACAAAGTTTTTACATCTATTTTTGCATCTACTTTCGATGACTTCATCAACTCGCATATTTTCATTTACTTACGAGTTCTTAAGAATTCTTCGAGTCATACTCGATGAGTTCTCGAGTTCCGCGTGAATACCTCTTGGCCGTGGCATCCGGGCGCATCGCTGTTGTCAGGACCAAAGTATTCGAGTTATCACCTTTGTCGATTGTAAGGTCAAATCGGCTGGCACGCCTTAACGTTGAAATCGGGTATTAGCCCTTTGTGTTTGTAGATCTACTTTTGCATCAACAAGCCATAAGGGTATAGGGGTTTATACCCCCATAGCTAGTCCCCGAGCACCATGTATTGTGATGAAACACGCCGTCTTGAACTTCTTCAATAAGTGAGGTTTGACGTCTCCGACCAGTAGGAAAATCACCCGAACAGCTGATCAACTCTGACACCAAAGAAGCAGGATGTTCGAATAATGCATGGTGCTCTTTGAGAAAAAATATTTCTTTCCTGGTGAAGTATGCCCACTTTACTTTTCTAAAAAGTATAGGCTTTCAAAAAGCAAGCATATTCACTGTAAGGTGGAGTGTGCCCACTTAGTCCTCGAGTCTGGTAGTAGGTGACGTAGGCACGTGGTGCCAGGGTCTAAAAAGAAAAGTCCACATAGAAATTCTGATACTAAGATGCATCGCCAGATGCATCGTACCGATGTAGTCCCCGAGCTTGCTGGAAGGCGAAGCATGAACCTTGTAGCAAGGTCTAAAAAATTAAAGTCGTTATTCAGTTGTATATGAGTCTAATTCATATGTACCTGAAAAAATAAAACTCTGAACTATGGATGAAAAATGGTTGAAACGAACCCCAAGCACAGTATAGAAACTAATGAATCTTCAAACATGATCGACACAGTCCCGAGCCTAGCATAGATACTGGTCAACAAATCTTCAAATATGGCCAGCATAGACCCCTAGCATAGTGTAGAAAAACAATTCCTTGAGTATGACTATAAATGTGCTCGGCGGTCGTTCAGTCCCTGAGCACATCATAGAGTCTGGTCAACAAACCCCTGAGCACGACTATGAGCGTGCTCGATGGTCGGAGCAGTCCCCGAGCACAACATAGAGTCTGGTCAATGAATCCCTAAGCATGACTGTGAACATGCTCGATGATTGGAGCAGTCCCTGAGCATGTTATGGGTATCAATCGATCAGTCCTCGAGCATTTTCAGAACAGAGGAGTGCTTGAAAAATCTTTTGGCCATTATTACCTTTTTTGCAAACCTTTTGATGAAAAACAACTGTCATTTTTGATGTTGTGACACAAACCCATCTTCTCCAATACCATCAAACTGGCAGACTAGACATCCCATCAGTAGCATAAAAACAAGAGCTCATTAAAAATGAGCCGCCTATTTCGGGAATGAAGCAAAAAGTGGGCCCAATAATCAACAAAACGGATGGCGAAATTATCGCGACAGGATTGAGAACTGAAACGACAACATTGCCGCAAAAACAGTATGGTCCCAACCTGGCATGCCACTGTCAACGAAAGCTGGTTGGCAGTCTACCTTAGGGTATATCCACGGTAGTAGATTATCGGCAGACAGGTGCGCTAGCTACGAACTAGATGGTGACACAAGACACAGACAAGGTTTTTATCTATGTTCGGTCACCGTGATGGCGTAATACCTACGTCCTGCATCTGATTATATTGTTATGAGGTGTAATGAATTGATCTGAGGGGGTCCCTTGCCTCTCCTTATATAGTCCAGAGGGCAAAGTTACAAATCTAGAAATTAATCCTAGTCGGTTACATTTGCCATAGATAATACGATATCAATTCCTATTCTAACCGACCAGGATCTTGCTTGATCTCCACATCTTGTTTCCTTGCATAAAACTCCACGTAGATGGATCAAGCCTCGAGTTGTCTCTTAATGGGTTAAATCTCCTGGCCCAAGTCTAGCCGTAAGGGTATAGGGGTCTATGCCCCCACAATCGGGATGAGCTCCTTGTGGTCCTTCCTGAGACCTTGTTGGCGATTCCCTTTGCCCAGCTCTTCATCCTGTAACAAATGCTTATAGACAAAAACAACACTAGTGCAAGGGGTTAGTCAAAGGTTAGCAGTTAGCCATCTAGAGGTCAGTCGTTCTTTCAATATTAAGTCTAGTTGCTAGTTTGAATTTTGACAGAACCTCCCCTTGATTTTAGATTTCTTAATCCCTAGTTGGACAACACTTCCACTAAGTTCTCTCTATGAATTCTTGCAGCACTACCCCTCTTTCACTAGCTCTTGAGCTCTTGCTCACTCTCCCAAATTTCTCTCCTCTTCTCTACTCTTTCTACGCTCTCCTTCTCTCCCAAACTCTCTCTGGACTTCTGGAAGCCGAGAGCTCAAAGTTTGGCTACTGAAATGGCTTGTGTATGGTGTGAAGAAGTGAATGGAGGAAGCCCTTTTATAGAGCAGGACGTGACCGGGCAGGAGCCCATAGGAGGTGGGGCGGCCGCCCATCTGGGTGCTCCACCTCCACTCAAATTTTGTGGTTGAAAACTTTGCTTCATTCCTAAGCAAAGTGAGTGGAAGTTTGGTGGACTTGGCCGATGGAAAAGAAGAGGGTGAGTGGAGGAGTGTAGGTGGTGATGTGATGTATGTTAGGTGAGGTCTATGACATGTGGGACCCATGGTGGTGGACCCCCCATGTAAGAAATATAGAATATATAAATATAATGCATGAATTAAAAATGAGAATAAGCTAAGAATAAATATATAAACTAAATCAATCTTTTTATGCCACCACAATAAATATTTTTAACGGGTTGTTATACACCAAAAAATTATTTATATGGGGCATCAAATTTTTATAATGTAGTAATGTAAGGTAAATATAGATAAATAAACTGAAAAAAGTAAGTAGGGGTAAATATGAGTTACCTTCCGGCGAGGGTTCGAAGTTTAGCGTCCTCCGAACTGGACCTTCCAAATTATTTATTCTGCTGATGGTTCCAGAGTGGGTGATTCTGGTGATTCGTCCAGCTTATCTTGACCTATCATCTTCGTAGAAGAGTTGAGCTCTTGTTTTGGCTTGAATGTGAACTCCTCTTCTTGACCATTGATGGTGAATTTGATAGATCCTTTCCTGACATCAATGTGTGCATTAGCAGTGCTCAAGACTGGTCTCCCAAGAATGAGTGACATTCTTGAGTATGGATGCATATCCAGTACTACAAAGTCTACTGGTACGAAGAAATCTCTTATCTTGACTGAAATATTTTCAGCGATGCCCAATGGATATCGGTCGGATTGGTCGGCCAGCTGAAGACACATTGATGTTAGCTCAAGTGCAGTGTGATTAAGCTTGTAATAGATAGAAAAGGGCATCACACTAACACTTGCTCCAAAGTCACAGAGTGCATTCTTGAAATGTTGATCTCTCATTGTGCATTCGATAGTTGGACATCCTGGATCCTTTTTCTTTTCTGGTAACTTGTTGAGGTTGGCTGCACTGCATTCTTCTGTGAGCTTGATCACTTCAGTGGATGGCAGTGGTCTCTTCTTGTTGAGAATGTCTCTGATGTACTTGGCGTATGTAGGGACCTGTATGGCATCTAACAGAGGTATATTGATGTATAATTTTTGAAGTACCTCCATGAACTTACCAAACTGCTCATCTATTTGTTGCGGTCTTCTATTCCGATGAGGAAACAGTAGGTAGTTGGTGTCTCATCTCATGGTCTTGGACCGGTTCTGGTGGTATGTCTTCGGTTATGTTGTTCTATTTTTCTATCATTGTTGGAAGCACTGATGGTATTGCCACTGATCTTTTGGCACCTTTAGGATAGGGAGGATCTTTGGTAGAACTCCCTCTTATTGTAGTGATATTCCTTACCTGCTCAGGGTTAGTGGCAACAGGCAATGCAACAACCAACTCTACTATTCTTGCTTCTATCTTTTTATTATACTCAAGTTGGTCATTAATGGCAGACGAAAAACTATCCATTTTAACATTTATATCTTCCAAGGTTTTATCATTATTAGCAAGCCTAGCTTTAATGTCTAGATTGATTTTAGATTGCTGCATAACTAACTCTCTTAAAGAAGGTTGCTTTGTAAAATTACTTGAAGTCATACCTTGGCTATCTTGATGCTGTCTCCAATTTGGTTGATGTGGAACTTTCCTGACGACGAGACTTGATTTAGATTTAGATATTGCTTCAATCGCCCTCGGGTCTTCCTTGTACTTGGCCCTCTAGTCTAACCAGTGGAGCAAGTCATCCATCTTGGTGGACAATGCATTTACTTCTTCAATTGCTTCTTCACCTTTGTCTTGGGACTAACTTTGATTGTCTTATATCTTCTCCATAAGCTCCTTAGCTTTCCCAAGAGTGAGTGATAAGAATGATCCTTCAGCAGTAGCATCTAGGTGCTCATGCGTCTTTTGGTTTAATCCATGATAAAAGCCTTGGATAAGTAACCATTCTTCCATTCCATGATCAAGACAATCTTGAATGTATCCTTGCAAACACTCTTATGCTTTTGAAATGGTTTTTGTCTTCTGTTGTTGGAAACTGGTAATCTTTCCTCTTAAGGCATTTGTCTTGCCTATTGGGAAGAATTTTGCTAGAAAGGCCTTGGAACACTTTGCCCATGTGTTGATGTCTTCTTTGTTGGCATAGAACCATTGCTTCGCTCTTCCCACTAGTGAGAATGAAAAGAGGCGAAGTAGTATGATATCTTGATTAACTCTTTCTATGGCAATGGTGTTTCCAATCTCCATGAAGTCCTGCAGATGTGTACTTGCATCTTCATTCGCCTTTCCACTGTATTGGATAGCTTGCACCATGTTGATGAGGCTTGGCTTGAGCTCAAACTCAAAATTTTCTATTCTTAGTACTGGACTAGTGCGGATGTTCTACACTGTTGGATCCAACAAAGTCTTTTCAGCCATAGCTTCAAATACTGGTAACGAGCTTCCTTCTTGATTGATCTGATTCAGATAAAAAATTGAGTGAATCAGATTCAATCCTGCTATTACCCTGTATAAAAATATAAACACAAAAAAGCAACAGGGGTAAACCTACCAAGTAGAGGTGACTAACAAGCTACCTACTCATTTATTAAGTATCTATCTAGGTAAGTTTTCTCGAAAAGTTTATTCCTTCCCCGGCAACGATGCCAGAAATGCTTGTTGACACTTCTAACACCACTTAAGCTAAGTTGTCATCCCTAGCATGGCGCCAGAAGTGTGGTATGAAAACTGTTCACTAATAAAATAAATATAGGATCTGCAAACATACAGATTAAATACCATTGTAGCACTTCACTAGGAAGTATTCTAGGTACCGTTATTTATATTTAGCTCAAGGGAAAGAACTAAGGATTTAAACAATGAGATCAACTTGCAAAACATGACTACTTATGAGTGATTGGGTTGCATAAGCATATACTTGGTGGGAGGGTAAACCATAGATATATGATATATAAAATATAGAAGCCTAGGGAATATAGAGACTAGATTTAGACTACTCAACTTAATATTAGGCAGACGTCCAATTAGTTCGAGAGATAGAAAATCCTATGTAGTTCTAATTTATCAAGTCATTAATCTACTCTAATGCTACACTATCATATATAGCACAAAAGACTCTTCATTTATGTATAAGGAACATTGCTATAAAAAGCCAAGACAAAGCTGGACTTCCTACCCAACTGCGGTTCTATCTGTCCTACCAACAAGGAGTGGAATACAAAGGACTCAACAGAACTATCACTTCCATGATCTACCATGCTACCCGACCAATAGGGTGTAATTGCAGATAAACAACATCTAAGCACCATGCTTACATGACATCTATCACTTAACTCTCCCACGAAGAAAGCTAAGCGCTTTGCAAACTTATACATAAACTCACTATCAATCATAACCATATCAAATGTAGAACTAGAATAAACTAAGAACATAATAAATAGAAACATAATGATATTAGAATAAAGTCAAAAGAGAGATAAAAGATAATACCAATCTCTGACAATGAAGATCTAGAAATTCCGAGCATAGGCGCCCGACTCTTCCTCTATCTAATCTAACCTATGTAGAACATGAAGATTAGGAGTAGCTAATCTATCTCTAATCCCTTGCTCTAATGGATCCCTCTAATCCTCAGATGAGAATAAAAATATAATTATGTTTTTCTCTCTCAATTCTGAGCTCTCCTCTAGGGGGGCTAGGCTTGTATTTATAGCCCCCTAGGAAGCGCCACAACCCTTGGATCAAACCGACTTAAACGTGCCCTTAAGATTAATCCTCAAAGTTGGTGGAGGCAGGATCCGTGAGACTGCACCTGATTGGTTCAGGTCACCCGGCAGCCGCCCCACCCTACCCTAGGCACCCGCCCCAGCCCTATGGCAGGTGGGTTATATGTTTCAGGGCACGCTTTCCTAAGTCTTCTAGAGTATTCCAGAGTTGACGTTTGGGTCTTCTCTCTTTGTAAATCCGACATGTGGACCTCCTTTTGTTATTATTCCAATAACCCCCTACAGAAACACATATTCACCAAAACTCATGGAAATTGTCAGTAAAAACCCTAAGTCTATGGTGATGTTTAGTTTTTATCCCCTTTCTTCTCCTTAGTTCACATATAATTTTGATGGTTAACAACCGTCAACACACTGTCAGATACTGAGTTGGTTAGCATTGCAATTCGAGGGCTAATACCAACTATCAAAGAGAAGATTGGGTTTGATTGTCCTAATTTAGCTGCTTTGGCCAGAAATTTATCTAGCATGGAAACTCAGTTTAAGTATGCACTAGGCCTCAGAAGGTTAATAATGTTGGTTATGAGTCTGACCTAGAGTTAATTGATAGTAGTGATGAAGAAGTTGAAAATGATGAAGTAGCTGTTGTAGATTGGGTTTGGAAATATTTTGAGTATATTCCATGGGCCAAGAATAAGTCAACAGAAGAAGAAAAGAAGACATTCAACTTCGATATCACCAATGCCGACAAAATATTTGATTATTTGTTGGAGAAAGGGCAAATTAAGCTGACTAGAAATCATGAATCCCTTCGGCTAAGGAACTTAAGAAGAAAAGGTATTGTAAGTACCATAATTCTAATACTCACAACACCAATAATTGCAAAGTTTTCAGAGATATTATCCAGCAAGCTATCAACAAAGGAAAGATTAGGTTAGAGAAAGCTAAAGGTGGTATGGGTATAGAAGGACATCCCTTCCTAGCAAATATGGTTGCTTCCTCTTTTACAAAGGGAAGTTCAAAGTGCTTACTTCTGAGAGAGCAAAGGAAACTAAAGCAATAGACTCTACAAGATAGAGATCAGCTGCTGAATATCAAGAGATGAAGAAGAAACAAGACCGCAAATTAGTCAATCAGATATTCCAGAGACCTCCAAAAGTGGTGAGATACGCAGACGTCCTACTATCAGAATTTTATTATATAAGTGGCAAAGACAAAGAAAAAGAACAAATATGTCAAGAAAGAGATTATTGGAGGTATCAAGAGGAATATGAAAGAAGGAGAATTCAAGAAGAGAACGAGTATCATTGGTACTGTCTCTTCTTTCAATATTATTGGAATGAAGGCCTGAAGTTGTCAACTCTCAACAATTGCCCTGAATGTAGTGATCAGTATTGGGAGTATCGTCGAGCGAAGGTCAACCGCTGACCCGTGCATGAAAGATTGAATTTTGAAAGAACAAGTCGGCGTGTAAAAATAGGGAATATTCATGATCGGCTTGAGACAGAGATAGCTGATCAAGAAATAGTCGATAAAGAATATGTTTGGCAGAAAAATCAATGGTGCCCAAGTGGACTTACTAGATGTTAGAAAAGGAGGGTTCAACATTTGAGAAATGATGAATTGTATCAAAAGAGACATAAAGTATGACAAGTCAAATAGGTAGTTGATAAAAACAAAGGTAAGGCACGAGCTGAAATTTATGTTATCTTTATGTTACCTGCTGAATTTAGAGCCAATGATGATGAGGTAGAATTAGATGAAGAAATAGCTGTGGCTCAATGGGTTTACCAAGCAGAAAGTGCAACCTTTGAGAAACCTAAGAAACACCTGCATTTAAGGGCATTATATCTCAAAGGGTTTATTGATGGGAAGCATTGACCAAGATGTTAGTCGATGGAGGGTGCAGCTGTCAATCTGATGCCATATTCTACATTCAGAAAGCTCGGTAAGAAGATAGAAGATCTGTGTCCAACTGATATGAGATTGACAGATGTTAGTGGCAATATTTCAGTAACCAAAGGTGCTATAAGTGTTGAATTGACAGTTTGTAGTAAGAGCTTGCCTACTACTTTCTTTGTGGTTGATGCTAAAGGCACATATAGTTTGTTCTTGGGAAGAGATTGAATCCATGCTAATTGTTGTATCCCATCCACCGTGCATCAGAGTTTGATTCAGTGGATTGGGGATGATGTAGATGTTGTTCTAGCCGATTCTTCTGTTAGTATTTCTTATGCTAGAACAGATGAGTGGAATTTTGAAGGCATGGAATGTTTCTCTAGGAAAATCTTTGAAGGAGATGTCATCAAAGTGTTTGATGATAATCAACAGCCGATACAAGCAATCGGCTCTCATAGTTTTAATTGATGAATTCTTTAGTCGATGAAGATGAAGGCAAGATGGGCAAAGGATTTATGTCAGCCGATGAGCTAGAGGCAACAGATATAGGAGATGGTGATAAGCCTAGGCCGACATATGTAAGTGCTAAATTAGATTCTAAGTATAAATAAGAATTAATAGCTTTGTTGAAAGAATATAAAGATTATTTTGCTTGGGAATATTATGAAATGCTTGGTCTTGATAGAAAGCTAGTTGAGCATCGGCTACCAATTAAACCTGGGTATCGACCCTTTAAGCAAGCTCCAAGAAGGATTAAACCAGTGGTAATGGCTGATGTTAAAACAGAAATCACCTGATTATATAAAGCAAAATTCATTCAGCGGTGTCGATATGCTAAATGGATTTCCAGTGTGGTTCCTGTGTATAGGAAAAATGGTAAAGTAAGAGTGTGCGTTGATTTTAGAGATTTGAATAAAGCTACCCCTATGGATGGTTATCCTATGCTTGTTGTCGATATGTTAGTCGATGCAGCGGCAGGACATAAAGTAATTAGTTTTATGGATGGTAATGCTAGGTATAATCATATATTCATGGTAGAAGAAGATATTCATAAGACTGCTTTTAGATGTCCTGGTGCATTGGGTTTATATGAGTGGGTAGTTAAGACTTTTGGACTAAAAAATGCTGGTGCAACTTATCAGAGAGCAATGAATTATATCTTTCATGAGTTGATCGGCAGAATTGTTGAAATTTATATAGATGATGTAGTTGTGAAATCCAAGGGTTATCAAGAACATTTGGAAGATCTCAAGAAAACTCTTAAGTGTGCTAGAAAGCATGGATTGAGGATGAATTCACACGAGTGTGCTTTTGGAGTATCAGCTGCGCAGTTCTTGGGTTTCATGATGCATGAAAAAGGGATTGAAGTTTGACAGAAGAATTTTGAAGCAATTAGCAAAACAGTACCTCCAACTTCAAAAATTGAGTTGCAATCCTTGATCAGTAAATTTAATTTTGTTAGAAGGTTTATTTCAAACTTATCAGCTAAGATTTTGCCGTCTCTACATTGTTGAAATTGAAGAGTGATCAAGAATTCAAGTGGGGGAACGGACAACAAAAGGCATTTGAAGAGATTAAAGAATATATGAAGTCTCCACCAGTTTTAGTTCCTCCTCAGAAGGGAAAGCCTTTTAAGTTGTACGTAGTAGCTGGTGATCATACTATTGGATCAGCTTTAATGCAAGAATTTGAAGGAAAAGAAAGGGTAGTCTTTTATTTGAGTACAAGATTGTTGGATATAGAAACTAGATATTTTACCATTGAAAAGATATGTTTATGTTTGTACTTTTCATGTACTAAACTGAGGCATTATTTGTTATCTTCGGAGTGCACGGTGGTGTCCAAGTTTGATGTGATCAAACATATGCTATCTATGCCTATTTTGAATATTAGAATTGGTAAGTGGATTTTTGCATTATCAGAATTTGATTTAAGATATGAATCGGCTAAAGCAGTTAAAGGTCAAGCCATACCCGATTTCATTACTCATCATCGAGAGGGGGAAGTAACATTGTTGGAGTTAACCCCTTGGGCTTTACTCTTTGATGGATCTACTTGCAAGTAAGGAGGGGGTGTCGGTATTGTGTTGATTTCTTCACAAGGGAGAGTTTTGAATATGCCGTTCCTATAAAACCAACATCTACTAATAATCAGGCAGAGTATGAAGCTGTTCTTAGAGGCATTCAACTTCTACATGAAGTAAAGGCTAAGAGTATTGAAGTTTTTGGTGATTTTCAATTAGTAATTAATCAATTGCTCAGCCAATATGAATGCAAAGATGATGTCTTGAGGAAATATTATGAAGAATGCCGAGAACTTCTTAATTCTTTTTTGTAACACCCTAAATTTTGCTTCTTTGAAAATAGAGCTAAAATAATTTATTTTATATTTCTATGCTCATAAAAATATAGTAAAATGAAAATTTTCCTTAAATTAAAATTCATCTTAGGGTTTAGCAACGTTGTTGTGCATACATGCTGGTATATATGTTTTATGTGATGTTTATTTATTGCTCTTTTGTATGTTGAGACTAAGCAAAGTTTTTAAAAATTTGCGTTTACTAGAACGATCTTCCTTGGTCAGTACATCTTTATCTTTATCTACAACCAAATTCTTTGTTTCTAAGCTCAAGTTTTATTAGGAGCCTCCTAAATTTTTTTTCTTTGTCTCTCAATCTCTACAAACTTTTCAGGAATTTTTCCATCTTCTATTCTCACTTTTCTCTCAGCATGATCTAATTTTTAGATGCTCCAAACAATCTTATCATGAGCTCCAAAAATTTTATTCAGGTTCCCCATGTTCTCTAATATCTTTGAGAATTTTTCTCGAATTTTCAGAGCTTTCGGAGTATTTTTCGTGGCATAACTACTAATTCTAGACTTTTCTGAAATTATTTTATCCATGGAATTAATTAATTTCGAAAATAATAAATATCTCTTTATATTTTTCCAACGCTCAAAGCCCATGTACCATAATCCTAATAATTCCTAAAGGCTCATGTCTTTATTTGCTAATGGGCTTTAATAAATAATTAGGCCTATTAGTAAAGATGGACGGTGTAACATCAATTAGTACCATATTACTAATTGATGCAAATGTGGAGAATTTTGTTCCTATATATATATGTACTAACTCCTTGAATAAAGCATACCAAAGCAACCATAAGGAGGCCCTAGTTTGGGAATCTCTAATGAGATTAGATGTTTCCACCTTCCATTGAATAGCTCACCATCGCTCAAGGTGCTCAGCAGTTGTGTCACGGCGTGCATGGTATATCGTGCTCGTATGTCTCATGTGCCCTAGCTCACCATCTGCCATTGACCGACACCGGTCATGCCTCAGTCCATCGCCCTCGCATCTCAAGCTTCTGGAGCGCTGCCATCCATCCGATGCCATGAATATCCCTAGCATGCCTGGCCTGCCAATCATCTGCAACTGGCTGTAGCGAGAAGCATGCAAGCCGTAATGCATGCCTGGAAAGCTACGTATGGTATGTGCACTAGCAAAACATGCAGGTCCATCCTTCAAGATTTATCTATAATCCATCTTATCTATTGTATGTTTTTTTCAAATGATTAGCTTTTGGCGTACTACATATCCACTGGCCAAGCACTGCAGTCCACGGGAACCCCTTGGATCGAGCCCTGCTTCCTTCATCGCCTCATCCGCACCGTAAAAGAGTCAGGCAGCAATACAGATCACGTACGTGACCCGCCCAAGGAACGGTATGCTATGATCACAGTACATACCTATTTTTTTGAAGTCTTAGTTTTCCTTGATAACTCAAATCCTAGATCATATTGACATAGTCTTATTACGATTTAGTAGAAGCGTTCTTCATATCATATGATCTTTATAATTAAATATTAAGTTGATTAACTCCACACGGCAAGACTCTCCTATAAAGCCCAGAAGCCCTGCTGCATCCCCAACCTCCTGTCGTGCTCAGTTCAGACTTCTGTCCGCAGAAATCCACCAGCCAAATGACGTATCCTTGAGTACATTCCTCTGCGTGGTTTGCAAGCCGAGTCTGCCTATAAGACGCCAAGCCTCCGCCACCCTGCCAGCCCTAGCTGTTTACCATTGCTTGGTTGCCGAGTAGCCGAGCTTATCCACCAAAGTCGTCGCGGCCGCCTCTCCACCGACTCGAGCAAGACGCCGGTAATCTACACGTGGTAGTGGATCTCCCCGTGTCTTTTTATTGATTTTCCCTTGCTCCAGCTGCCGATAGACCTGCCATCCAGCATGTCCATATGGCTATGCATGCCTATGTGCATCACACAAGGCGTGGAGGCTTACATGCATATAAGCAATTAGCGTTGCGTATATAACTTTTTTTATCTAGCTCTGCTCTTCAAATCCTAAAACAAATTCAGTGTTTTGATATTAATTATCCCATGACCATCTAGAATCCTTTACAACCCATGTTTCTTACTTAGAAAGTCTCTCCAACGCTCATCATATTACAAGTGTTTAAAATCTAAATCTTAACGGGATTAATGTTTATGTGACTAGATGTATTAGTAAAAATAATATAGGTTTTATATACTTCGGTAATTTATAAATAATATGATTAAATTATACATGCTTTTATATTGTTAAAATAGATGAAGAAGTTTTCTCTCTCTTATAAAGATATTCTTTCGTAGTTGTTTTTTTTTCATCGTAGCTCCGATTAGTGTGTTTTTCGTGTCTGGGTGATTGTAGCCGCGCGTCTATTTAGTTTTCAAATCTTTTTATTGTTTGGTGTACTGTTCTAATTTAGTTCTATTGTTTGCTTTGTGTATGTTGTCTCCGGTTGTTTGTGTGTTGACGATCGATGATTGAGTTTAGACGGAGAGCAATACCTCAGTAATCAAGATGAGAGCCTTTGACAACAAGTAGGACCAGCAGATCCCAAAAGGATCAGCAAAAGAAATTGGATTAAGGCAAGTATAGCATTTGGATTTTATTTCTGTGACCATGATCCTGTGGCTAGATTAATGTTAAGTAATAAACAATAAAAATGACTTTTTAACAACTTGAGGATTTATCTGTACGTGATCACCCGCGACAACAGTGCAACCATGAGGGCTATAATGGCTCTGGCTTTAGCTCAGTATGAAGACCTTTTCTAGCTTGTTAGCGGTACCCGAAAGGACGCTAGAGGGGCTGAACCGACACGGGTATAGTGCGAGCCCCTGTCCCTATGTGTATAGGCTGCGCGACATTGTACCATTCGGAAGGGAGGTATCTATATCTGCTCGCGAAGGAAACCTTGCGGCCCTAACATGTTAGACGAACTTTTGAAAGGCTTCATAGTGATCCCTGCCGACCTTCCTTGGTAGTGGGTTAAGAGGTCGACGGGCCTCGGGCAAAAGGGTAAATCATGACTCATGGGTAAAGATGTACAACCTCTGTAGAGTGTTTAAAACTAGTATACTAGCCGAGCTCACGGTCAGGAGCGGCCTTGGGGACATCTACATTAAGGGTGATGATTCTTGTGTGTTAATATGCTCACTATTTATTGTTTAATGCTCTACATTATTTATGTCACATTGATCATGAGATTGTGGGATCTATACAATCTAGTTGCTATACTTGTGGAGTTCGACATGGACTCACTCTTGCTATTTCCCCCAAACCTCGGGAGAAGTTTAGGCTTGTGATCAACCAGTCAGTTGGATCCTGTAGAGAGAAGTTAATACCCGAAGTTGGAGTTGTCTATCCGTTGTTTGCTATTAAAGGTTATCTCTTTTATACTAAGTACGTTATATATTTTTGCATTGTCTTTTGATATTATCCCTTATTTGTAGCTATATGTGAGATTTGGCTTTTAAAACTCACATATGGTGCATATCTGGTTTTGTCCTTAAAATCGGGTATTACAAAGTGGTATCAAAGCAATACTGACTGTAGGACGCAAGCCTAGTTAGAAATTGGCCATCTTAAGGTTTGAAATTGTTATATCACCCTTGCTCAATAAACCTTGGTATTTTTCCCTATACAATATCTATATCCTTGCTATTTGTCTCTACCTTGTTGCTTATTTTAAAAGTCCTTGTTCTCACCTTCACCCCTTGAGTTGGCATGCTTTTAGAACCTTCCCTTATCATCTTCTTGTGTCTTTTGAAGAGGAGTTTTAGGATCTCTACCCTTACTATGAAGAGGACGATAGTATAGCAAGTTGAGTGAAGTGTGAACCTTCAATGCTTAATTGGTTGTTATTATGTTTATGCTTGATTTGGATCTTTGTAATGATTGAAATGATCTTGTGGGATTCCTCCATAATTTCATTTAGTTCATAGGCCTAAGGTATAAGGATTAATGAAATAAGTAGTTGGGTTTGGCTATCTCTTGTTTCTATCCCTTGCTGATTTCTGGAGCAGTCTGCAATAATCATGGTGTATCTCAAGTTCTGATCGTGCAAACTTTGTCAACTTTTTCTGGGAACAACTAAACTTCAAGATCTTTCTCTGACCATAAGAATCACCCTCATAGCTATTATGGTTTGGAAGTTCCAAAAATCACAAGATGATACAGATGTGCTGTCAAGAATCTGGACCAGTTTCTATTACTTACTGTTTGAGACAAACATAACTATAGAATTTGGAAAAATATTCTATAGAAAAGTTGTAGACAATTTTCTAAGCTTTCCAACGGTATAAGCTAGAACCTATTTGGCTAAGTAGAACCTGAGATATGATATTTACAATTGGATGTTTCTGTTCTGTTTCCAAATCTGGACATACCTGGTAATTCCCAGTTTCAGCTAATTTAATTTCAGAATCTGGGAAAACATGGTATACGAAAGTTGTAGATGATTTCCTAAGCTTTCCAAAAATATAAGGATCATCTCCAGATGAGTGAAGTAGCTCGAGATATAACTTCTGGAATTTACTGCACTTTTGCTGAGACATTGTCAGGATGGATTTTAAGTTTGGCTATTTTACCTAAGCTTAAAGACAGAACCTAAGGAGGTTTTCTACACGAAAGTTGCTGGGAATTTCATAAGTTTTCTAACGGTATAATCTACAACTCTATTGGATTAACAGAATAAGAGTTATATCTGTTTTACTACGCCGGTGTTTTCATATCAAGAGGAAAATTCCAGGATACCTGTTTGTTCTCTTGCACATAAGTTCTTGGGATGTCAGAGGTTCTCAATGTTAGTTAACTTGTCTGGAAAACATGCAAGCTACCTTTCTTGTGCCCCTAGTTGACTTTTCATAAGGGGGGTAGCCTAGTTAAAGGAGTTACCAATGAAAAGGATTGGCTAGTGTTGGATCATATGTGAGGATCACAAGCGCTTGGTAAATTGGTTTTGGATTCAAGATATCATCCCATTTAGAGAATATTAACGGAGATACATGTCATTGCTGATACTCATGGATTGAGAGTTGTGTTTATGAGGATCAGATGACACCAAAGCCTTCAAAGCTATATGTACAATGTGAGAGTGAAGCAACTTGACTGTGATAAAAGTATCGATAATTGGAACTTAGGGATGGAGCTAACCTTGGATCGAGAGACTCGGTACAGGAAATTTAAAAGACTATATGATGTGTAGCGTCTAAAAAGGATATGGGAGCTAGTCCATATTGTCCCCCGATCCATCTCATCTTAAGGGGGGTAGTACCTTGATATCACGGGATGATGCATTTTCAGTTTATCATGGAGTGAGAATTGTCTCTTGAGATATCCTATGATTATGATCATCTGACATGGACTAAAAAGTTAAAGACAACTGGCCTTGTACTTGGAGTTACCTGAGAGTGAGCTCGGTGTACCTGAGGTGTTCACATGACAAAGTTAGAGACATGTTTGGGTGTACTTAAGAAAAAAAATACCCTTGGAGAAATAAGTTTAAAGAAGGATCATACCTACTACACTAGATGTCTCATCAATATTTTAGCAATAGTTGAGAGGCTACTTGGAGTAAGGCAGTGGAATCATTCCTATGAAGATATAACTACTCAAGGAAGTGAATAAGATTCGAAATCTATATCTCTTTGATCACCGTCTTCCGAATCTCGAGGACGAGATTCATTTTAAGGGAGGTAGAATTGTAACACCCTAAATTTTGCTTCTTTGAAAATAGAGCTAAAATAATTTATTTTATATTTCTATGCTCATGAAAATATAGTAAAATGAAAATTTTCCTTAAATTAAAATTCATCATAGGGTTTTAGCACGTTGTTGTGCATACATGCTGGTACATATGTTTTATGTGATGTTTATTTATTGCTCCTTTGTATGTTGAGACTAAGCAAAGTTTTTAAAAATTTGCGTTTACTAGAACGATCTTCCTTGGTCAGTACATCTTTATCTTTATCTACAACCAAATTCTTTGTTTCTAAGCTCAAGTTTTATTAGGAGCCTCCTAAATTTTTTTTCTTTGTCACTCAAACTCTACAAACTTTTCAAGAATTTTTCCATCTTCTGTTCTCACTTTTCTCTGAGCATGATCTAATTTTTAGATGCTCCAAACAATCTTATCATGAGCTCCAAAAAATTTATTCAGGTTCCCCATGTTCTCTAATATCTTTGAGAATTTTTCTCGAATTTTCGGAGCTTTCGGAGTATTTTTCGTGGCATAACTACTAATTCTAGACTTTTCTGAAATTATTTTATCCATGGAATTAATTAATTCCGAAAATAATAAATATCTCTTTATATTTTTTCAACGCTCAAAGCCCATGTACCATAATCCTAATAATTCCTAAAGGCTCATGTCTTTATTTGCTAATGGGCTTTAATAAATAATTAGGCCTATTAGTAAAGATGGACGGTGTAACATCAATTAGTACCATATTACTAATTGATGCAAATGTGGAGAATTTTGTTCCTATATATATATGTACTAACTCCTTGAATAAAGCATACCAAAGCAACCATAAGGAGGCCCTAGTTTGGGAATCTCTAATGAGATTAGATGTTTCCACCTTCCATTGAATAGCTCACCATCGCTCAAGGTGCTCAGCAGTTGTGTCACGGCGTGCATGGTATATCGTGCTCGTATGTCTCATGTGCCCTAGCTCACCATCTGCCATTGACCGACACCGGTCATGCCTCAGTCCATCGCCCTCGCATCTCAAGCTTCTGGAGCGCTGCCATCCATCCGATGCCATGAATATCCCTAGCATGCCTGGCCTGCCAATCATCTGCAACTGGCTGTAGCGAGAAGCATGCAAGCCGTAATGCATGCCTGGAAAGCTACGTATGGTATGTGCACTAGCAAAACATGCAGGTCCATCCTTCAAGATTTATCTATAATCCATCTTATCTATTGTATGTTTTTTTCAAATGATTAGCTTTTGGCGTACTACATATCCACTGGCCAAGCACTGCAGTCCACGGGAACCCCTTGGATCGAGCCCTGCTTCCTTCATCGCCTCATCCGCACCGTAAAAGAGTCAGGCAGCAATACAGATCACGTACGTGACCCGCCCAAGGAACGGTATGCTATGATCACAGTACATACCTATTTTTTTGAAGTCTTAGTTTTCCTTGATAACTCAAATCCTAGATCATATTGACATAGTCTTATTACGATTTAGTAGAAGCGTTCTTCATATCATATGATCTTTATAATTAAATATTAAGTTGATTAACTCCACACGGCAAGACTCTCCTATAAAGCCCAGAAGCCCTGCTGCATCCCCAACCTCCTGTCGTGCTCAGTTCAGACTTCTGTCCGCAGAAATCCACCAGCCAAATGACGTATCCTTGAGTACATTCCTCTGCGTGGTTTGCAAGCCGAGTCTGCCTATAAGACGCCAAGCCTCCGCCACCCTGCCAGCCCTAGCTGTTTACCATTGCTTGGTTGCCGAGTAGCCGAGCTTATCCACCAAAGTCGTCGCGGCCGCCTCTCCACCGACTCGAGCAAGACGCCGGTAATCTACACGTGGTAGTGGATCTCCCCGTGTCTTTTTATTGATTTTCCCTTGCTCCAGCTGCCGATAGACCTGCCATCCAGCATGTCCATATGGCTATGCATGCCTATGTGCATCACACAAGGCGTGGAGGCTTACATGCATATAAGCAATTAGCGTTGCGTATATAACTTTTTTTATCTAGCTCTGCTCTTCAAATCCTAAAACAAATTCAGTGTTTTGATATTAATTATCCCATGACCATCTAGAATCCTTTACAACCCATGTTTCTTACTTAGAAAGTCTCTCCAACGCTCATCATATTACAAGTGTTTAAAATCTAAATCTTAACGGGATTAATGTTTATGTGACTAGATGTATTAGTAAAAATAATATAGGTTTTATATACTTCGGTAATTTATAAATAATATGATTAAATTATACATGCTTTTATATTGTTAAAATAGATGAAGAAGTTTTCTCTCTCTTATAAAGATATTCTTTCGTAGTTGTTTTTTTTTCATCGTAGCTCCGATTAGTGTGTTTTTCGTGTCTGGGTGATTGTAGCCGCGCGTCTATTTAGTTTTCAAATCTTTTTATTGTTTGGTGTACTGTTCTAATTTAGTTCTATTGTTTGCTTTGTGTATGTTGTCTCCGGTTGTTTGTGTGTTGATGATCGATGATTGAGTTTAGACGGAGAGCAATACCTCAGTAATCAAGATGAGAGCCTTTGACAACAAGTAGGACCAGCAGAACCCAAAAGGATCAGCAAAAGAAATTGGATTAAGGCAAGTATAGCATTTGGATTTTATTTCTGTGACCATGATCCTGTGGCTAGATTAATGTTAAGTAATAAACAATAAAAATGACTTTTTAACAACTTGAGGATTTATCTGTACGTGATCACCCGCGACAACAGTGCAACCATGAGGGCTATAATGGCTCTGGCTTTAGCTCAGTATGAAGACCTTTTCTAGCTTGTTAGCGGTACCCGAAAGGACGCTAGAGGGGCTGAACCGACACGGGTATAGTGCGAGCCCCTGTCCCTATGTGTATAGGCTGCGCGACATTGTACCATTCGGAAGGGAGGTATCTATATCTGCTCGCGAAGGAAACCTTGCGGCCCTAACATGTTAGACGAACTTTTGAAAGGCTTCATAGTGATCCCTGCCGACCTTCCTTGGTAGTTGGTTAAGAGGTCGACGGGCCTCGGGCAAAAGGGTAAATCATGACTCATGGGTAAAGATGTACAACCTCTGCAGAGTGTTTAAAACTAGTACACTAGCCGAGCTTACGGTCAGGAGCGGCCTTGGGGACATCTACATTAAGGGTGATGATTCTTGTGTGTTAATATGCTCACTATTTATTGTTTAATGCTCTACATTATTTATGTCACATTGATCATGAGATTGTGGGATCTATACAATCTAGTTGCTATACTTGTGGAGTTCGACATGGACTCACTCTTGCTATTTTCTCCAAACCTCAGGAGAAGTTTAGGCTTGTGATCAACCAGTCAGTTGGATCCTGTAGAGAGAAGTTAGTAACCGAAGTTAGAGTTGTCTATCCGTTGTTTGCTATTAAAGGTTATCTCTTTTATACTAAGTTTGTTATATATTTTTGCATTGTCTTTTGATATTACCCCTTATTTGTAGCTATATGTGAGATTTGGCTTTTAAAACTCACATATGGTGCATATCTGGTTTTGTCCTTAAAATCGGGTATTACATTTTTCTTCTATTATTATGAAACATATCCCCAGGAATCAAAATCAAGAGGCTAATCGGTTAGCTCAAAGTGCTTCTAGATATCAGCAAATTATTGAAATTTTAGTTGATGAAGTTGTTGCTGATGAAGATTGGAGGAATGATATTATCGAGTATTTGAAGAATCCATCACAACAAGTATCCAGGAAACTGAGGTACAAAGCTCTTAAATTTGTTGTTCTGGATGATCAGCTATATCATAGAACAGTTGATGGTGTGCTCCTTAAGTGTCTCAACCAAGAAGAAGATAAGGTTTTGATGGGAGAGATTCATGAAGGAGTATGTGGTGTTCATCAATCTGCTCATATGATGAAGTGGATGATTAGATGAGCGGGTTATTTTTGGGCGACCATGTTGGAGGATTGTTTGAAATATTATAAAGGGTGTCAAGAGTGTCAAAGGTTTGGTAATATTCAAAAATCTCCAACATCGGCTATTGAATCCTATTGTGAAACCATGGCCATTTAGAGGTTGGGGAATAGATCTAATCGTCCAGATATTTCCATCATCAAGTAAGGGACATAAGTTTGTATTGGTAGCAACAGATTATTTTACTAAATGGGTGGAGCTATTCCTTTAAAGATAGCATCATCAGCTAATGTGATTGAGTTCATCCAATAGCATATTATTTATAGATTTAGAGTCCCTCAGTCCATTACAACTGATCAAAGGAAGATGTTTACATCCAACGAGTTTGAAGACTTTGCTGCTAGTACAAGTTTTAAGTTGATTAATTCATCTCCTTACTATGCTCAAGCCAATGGACAAGCTAAGGCATATAATCAGATTCTTATTAAGATTATCAAGAAAAAGATCAAAGAAAATCTGAGGAAGTGGCATTCGATACTTAGTGAAACTCTTTGGTCTTATAGGATGGCTTGTCATGGATCGACTAAATGTTCACCGTATGAATTGGTTTATGGGCATGAAGCTATATTGCCTTGGAAAATCAGTTTGGGATCTCGAAGGATATCACAACAAGATAAATTGGTAGCCAATGATTACAAGAATCTTATGTTGGACAACTTAGATGACTTGAACTTTCATCGGCTAAAAGCTTTCGAGAATATCAGAGCTAATAAAATCAGAATTGCCAAGTTTTATAACTAGAAAGTACGAGAAAGAAGATTCAGTGAAGGTGAACTCGTTTGGAAGGTAATTTTTACAATTGGATCTAAAGATGGCAAATTTGGCAAGTGGTCACCTAATTGGGAAGGACCATATCGAATTACTAGGGTTACTCTTGGAAATGCTTATTTTTATGAAACTTTGGAAGGAGAAGAGTATTCCAGAGCTATTAATGAAAAATATTTTAAGAAGTATTACCCTAGTGTCTAGATTAATTTACTTTAGTCGATCAAGTTGCACAGAGAAGTGTTTTGATAGCCGACACACTAAGTATCGCCTTTAGCATAAAATTCAGAGTACTGGAACATTCAGAACTTAGCCGATACAGTGAGTATCACCTTTAGCTTAAAAATTAGGAATTCTGAACAGTTAAAGAAATTGATGCAGTGTCTGTTGTGTTCAAGTGTTCAGGACTATAATTTTATAGCCGATATGACAAATATGGCCTTTAACACAAAAATCAAGAACACAGATAAGTTTTTGCTGATATGGAATCGTATTGAGAGTTGCCTCGATGGGCAATATCACAGAAGAATAGACGATAATAGATCAACAAACACAAGATAAGATAAATTGCCTTAGGGCAGTGTTTTTGATTCATCTAGAGAAGTTTTTACATTGATTAAAATAAAAAAAGCTAAAATTAATCCTCATCATCCAAGACACAGCAGATGATGTCTGCTGATGATGAGACTTGCGCCATTGCATTGGCGCAGGGGGCGAACACCTCCACCAGCTCATCGTAGTCTTCGTCGTTGCATTCCTCGATAAAGTCTAGAGCAAGGTGCTTCGAGAGCTGGGCTCTGTGGTGGAGCTAGGTAGCTACCAATGCACCCGCTGCTCCTCAGCGGACGCCATGTAGCGCAATCTCCCGGACGCGATCAGGCACGTCCTAGAGGCGCTCCACCTGGGTCTCCCCACGTGCGTTCACCATCCCGATGACTGCAGAGATGGTAGGGGAGAGGGTGCTGAACTGTTCCTGTAGGCCACTGATTGGCAAATAGATGTATCAACAGATTAGTCGATCAATTGAAAAGATGCAGAGGAAATGAACTTACTAACGACTGTAGAGTCAGACTCTGCTAACTGTTCCTTGGTTTGGGCCAAGGATCCCTTGGTGTTGGATAACACCGCCTCCAAAGCGTTGATGTCGGGTACCCAAGTAGATATCCTAAAAAGAAGCAAAGACCCCACCTGCTCTATCAGAAGGAAAAAGCCCAGCATGCAGCCACCCAGGGCTAGCCCAAGAGCAGGCCCCCATGCCTCAACAAGGCGTATGCCAATCGTGACCTCAACTCGACGTACCGTGAACGCTTATAGCATACCGATCGACGCGAGCCTCGACGACAAAAAATAGGTTGAGTGAACGCCTAAACCTCGAGATCGTACACCCCTCGATTGCGGGATCAAGGTCAAGCGAACCGCGCTGCCTCAAGCGCGGGACACGCCTCCACTGCTAACCGTTGGTATGGGTTCCAAGGCATTTAATGCGACTGACAAGCCCTCACCTAACACCATGGTGACAGGAGCTGTAATGATGGGTCGTACTCCCGTTATGTCTTGCTTTTTACCAACTTATCTTGGAATCTGGAGAAAGGTAGGCGCCAGTACTATCGCTACCAGCATAACATGCCGTCGGAAGGCGTCTCGAGACGTAATGGTCAGCGCTTCCACGTACGGGAGCCGCCCGACCAGCCTGACCCTCGAGACCGTCGGCTCATTCCCAGGGAAGGATTAGCCAGGGGAAGTCAGTGCTCCAATAACTCCCGACACGACAACTATAGGGACGTACAAGGGTACATATATTGGACCAATTACCGAGTGGTATACAAGGATTCACCCCAGGGAACGCACGCGCCATCATCGCACCATAATAAGACCGGTCGAGCCACGCCAGTATGGAGGCCTCGAGTTGACCTGCACCCATGCCCCTGTCAAAGCCTATTCTAGCACGTAAACCATGTAACCTTGTGCCTCTCCTTAGTCTATAAAAGGGGTCGCCAAGGATAGAACAAAAAAAAACAAGACATCATACGCAGGCAGCTGCATTCGCATACATCGCTAACACCCTAGCACCGCATTGTTAGGACATAGAACCTCCAGTTCCTCCATTCTTCTATCCATCCCTGTACAAGCACTTAGGTCCAAGATAATACAAGTCTCCCTCCTCGTTGGACATAGGGCCTTCTTTTGCTCGAACCAGGATAAACCAGTGTGTTAATGTTACACCACCATCCGGAAAGGGAAGCACGCACACAAATTTACTCATTGGTGTTACCCCGCCCCCCGAGGTTAAAACACCGACAGTTGAGCTGCTCCTGGAAGTGGTGGGACCTATTGCACTCCTCGGAGTAGAGGTCCTGGGCTACTCTAAAACGCTGGAGGAAACCCCAGGTGTCTTCTTGCCCGAAGACAGCGTCGTAGCCGGCGGCATCTTCATCGCCAACTGGCTCTGAGCCTGCCTGGCTCGCCTCGGGTGCTTGGCTTGTAGTAGACTCCTCAAAGGCTACTGTCACCGGGGGCAGAGAGGATGCTGACGCAGCAGGAGCAGGATGGCTCGGGCCTGCACCAGGATTGACTTGGGGGTAGGGCTGCCAGAAGATAGAGGAGGAAACGGTATAATCAATATGTCCGTATCGGTTTTGAGTGGCAATTTCAGAAAATTTGGGGGCCATGTGTTAATCTCAAATTTTGGCAAGCCAGAAAAATTGGCAGTGGGCAAAAAGAAATGAGGTTGACCCACCATGACAACAAAATTATTGCTACTGAAAGTCTAAAAGAATAAGAGAACACAACTCATGTACATGTTGTGCTTTTGTCAATATCCAACCCAAGCCTAAGAAGGGGCAAAAAGAAACGAGGTTGACCCACCATGACATCAAAATTTTTTTAGTAAGTAGTTCTTTGCTTTCAGGCCTTGTTTAGTTTGAGAAAAATTTGGATTTCGCTACTGTAGCACTTTCGTTTGTTTGTGCAAATATTATCCAATCATAGACTAACTAGGATCAAAAGATTCATCTCGCGATTTACAGGTAAACTGCGGAATTAGTTTTTATTTTCGTTTATATTTAATGGTTCATACATGTGCTGCAAGATTCGATGTGACGGAAAATCTTGAAAATTTTTGAAAACTAAACAAGGCCTCAGTTATAAACTAGTGTTTCAATTTATTTATTAACTAATGTGTTTCATATATATATATATATATATATATATATATATATATATATATATATATATATATATATACACTCTCAGGAGTAATTACTTCCTGTCTAGCTGCGCCAACACCGCTGGCAAGGGTCCGCATGTATTCAATCGGATCCTATTAAGCGTGAGCCTAACCGGTAGAGATAGTTAAGCAACCAAATAAAATAATATTATCTACTACTTTGTCGCTGTGATTCTTGGTTAATTTGGTGCTGCGTTTCTGTTGCTAGAGTTGACGTGTTTTAAGTATATATATGCACGTGAAGAAAAGCATATACACATATTTTTTTTACATAAGAGTACATATTCATACTTTCTGAGAATCAGTATATACGCATACTTTTTTGTTGAAAGAAGTATTTATTCATACTTTTTAAAAGAAGCATGTGCGCATACACTAGTAGCCATAAGCGCCTTTAGTCCCGGCTACGAACCGGGGCTAAGGTTTCGGGACTAAATGTCCCACCTTTAGTCCCGGTTGGTAACAGAAACCGGGATTAAAAGGTGCGCCAGGGTGTGCCACCTGGCCTCCACTTTTAGTCCCGGTTGTTGCTACCAACCGGGACTAAAGACTTTTTTCTTTTTTCTTTTTCTTTTCATTTGGTTTTCCATTTAGGGTTTACAATTATGTTATTGTTATTTTCGAATGCGTATTGTTGGCTGGTAGTTTATGGAACGCGCACCTATATAATTTATATAATTTAAAGGATTACATATAAATATACTATAAAACACTATATATATATATAAATAATTATATCTATAGGTCCATAATAAAATATTTACACATATGCTTCACGGACAAAGTATTTACAACATAATTTTTCTCCACCACTCAAGCATCGTACAAATGATCATCATTATTTGGTTTCATCTGCTCCTGAGGGTTGAAATAGCACTCGCCGCCGGAATCCAGGACTTGGTCATTAAGAAATCCTGCGATTGTCTCCTGAATTCCTTTTAGGCGCACCGCATCCAACACCTGCTCCTTCAGCCACATCTCCTTTAATAGACATTAAAGAAAAAAGTTAGAGGTATGAATAGGATTTATTAAATAGCAACAAATAAATGAAATATACTTATTATATATACATGTTACATACTTTTAGGTGCTCAAGATTAGTTCTTTTGGCATACACCGTCATAAACTCGCACACATAGTAGCCACACAAATTGTTGCCCGGTGTCTGCCGTAGAACCCACTGAAGTAAGATGGGCTTTGAAAGTGCTGCATTCAACTCTGGACGGTGTTTCTGCACGAACCCAGCCCAAACCCTAGCAATAAAACGAACATTATTAATTATCCATTACCAAGTTAAAAGAGCAGAATTTAATATATAGAGATCGGAGTTACCCTTGGATAATATCTATCATTTCTTGGTAATCATCCTGTGGTTTTCGCAATGAGTCATAGATTACCAATTGACATTGCGAGAGATCAATGACAATTAGTATCAATGAAAGCTGCATTTGTGTGCATATATGTAGGCAAAATTAGTATATATCTTCATATTGTTTTGATTAATTAGTTAAATAGAATGTACACACGATAACGACACTTACTTAACGTTGTAGGGAAAGAGTATATATCTTTTATCTTTTTGGTTGATCAAGAACCTCCGTAGATTTCTCTCTGTTTGAGTTCTCCATAACACATACGGGGTCTTGTGGTCTTTGAATACAACATTTGGATCCACAAATCCAATCTCCTTGTCATTTCTAACTCTGAGGTCCCTCATCATGTTTCTGCATATGTATAGCGGGTTTATGTAATTAGTTATATATATACATGATAAGTTACAGAGACATTATTGAAAGGAAGAATCACTTACAGACAGAAGCAACTCATTAGAGATTTGTCAAGAGCGTCCATGTGGCAAAGTTGGTGTAGCTCATTAAATTGAACATAAATAATATCATCACCACGGAAGTAATGATAGTTTCTAATTCGGACACAAATATAGTCATCTGCTTTTCTGACACACGCTTCCATGTACCATTTGTTTAGCATGTACATTTGCGTTCCAAGCTTGCTGAGGGCCGCAGGGTTGTATAAACTCTTGCCATATGTATATTCCTTCTGCCAATGATCAATTTGTGGAGCACTTTCAATTGGTGCCCCCGCTATCATTTGGGCTAAGCTAAGACCAGTTTCCGCAAAAAAAATTTCAAGCTCTTCAAATTTTAAATCTGCCGGTATCTGCTGGTCTAGCACGTCAATGTTTGAACCATATTCATTTCCAATGACTAGCGGGGGCACTGATTGCTTTGATTGTTCCCCGAGCTGTGCTACACCCTTGCGTGCTCTTTTCTCTTTCTTCTTCTCTTCTTCTATGGATTTTCTTAAAGTGCGATCATAGTCTGATAAAGATGATGATTTTTTCTGAGCTTCACGCCTCTTTTTTTGTTCAGCCTCAACCCTTTGTCGTAGATCTTCTGGCCGTAGTAAGAGGTACGGCTTCTCAGGGTTTCGCTTGGCTTCTCTTTCAGTCTTAAGTTTCTTGAAGAAACTATCCACATCTGATTTAACTGAAGCATTTATTTCTGCATCAGTCATCTGATCATAGGACAGCTTCTTAGGAATGATAGCTTGTTTCTTTTCGGAGGCTTTCTTTTTTGGCGGCGGGGCGGCAGACACATTTGATTTTGTGGCCGGCCTCTTCTTTCGTGCTGGAGCCACGTGTGGAGGCGATGGGGCGGCCGGTGGCGGTGTTGGAGCCCGAGGAGGCAGCGTTGGAGCCCTAGGTGGCGTTGGAGCTCTAGGTGGCGGTGTTGGAGCCTGAGGTGGCGGTGTTGGAGCCCGAGGTGGCGGTGTTGGAGCCCTAGGTGGTGGCGTTGGAGACCGAGGCGATGCAGCCGTGTCTTGCACTCCCTCGTCATCACCCGCAGCACTATGACATGTCGGTGACCACCTGTGAAAGTAAAAGGTATATGAGTAAACCGCTAACTAAGAGAATGCAAAATAAATTTAGTGAACAAATGTATAGTCAATTTTCATCCGCACCTAGGATTAGATTCATGACGAGGAGGTGGTGGTAGACTACTAGGTGATGCCCCAGGAATAATGATGTAGCGCTTGCGCCAACAAATAAAAGTCTTCTCTGCTTCTCCTAGAGTCTTCTCTCCATCACCTCCTTCTATCTCAAGCTGCACATTACTGAAGCCTTTGACAACTCTATCCACCGAGACACTAGCATATCCAGGTGGAATTATCGCCCCATGGATTCTTGGTGTCCTTGTAGGGTCGACAGGAGTTACAACAGCGACAGCAACCATGACTGTGGCAGTCCCCTGTGGAATGTGCAGCTCACATGTTGTCAGAGGCTCAGTGATGTCATCCACCGGAAAGTGCAGCCCCACGTCGTCTTGAATAGTTGGTATCTCTGTGGAAGCGCAACTACTTTTCAACTGACCGGGGGGGCTAATGTTGACTCTAGGCTGTGATGCAGTTTGCCCTTGTATAGAACTTACTGCAATCTGCACTTGTCTTTTGATCTCCTCGTTCATTCTCTCTTCAAGCGCTTTCTCTCGCGCTATCGCTTCACGAGCCGCTTCGCGTGACTCAATCACCATTGCCTCCAACCTATGCAACCGCTCTGCTTCCTCTTCCTTCTTTCGTTGGCGGCTTCTATAAGTCGGTCTATCTTTAGGGAAGCCATGCTCCCATGATATCTCCCCATAGCCTCTGGTTCGCCCACCGTGTTCAGCAGTCTCCAGGGCGTATGTCAGCTCATCCTTTTCTCTATTTGGCTGCCAGGTGCCGCTTTCAACTAATCCTCTAGCATAGGCCATTCTCTGTCCTACTCTCTCGAGCTTTTCGCCGTACACTATCTTTCCGGTCTCTAGGTCTATGGTTCCCCCATGACCAAAGAACCAATACTTGGCGCGCTCGGGCCAGTGCATTGATTCTGGTTCGATCCCTCTCCCAAGAATCTCCTGTTCCAGCTTTTGCCACTTAGGAATAGCAGTCGTGGAGCCACCTGAACCCAAGTGATGGTGGTATTGCTTTTGTTTAGCATTTTCTTGATTCTTGATCATCCGTGCCTGACCCTCTTCTGAGTTCTTAAACTCTACGAACTCATCCCAAAAAGGCCTCAACTTGACGTAGGCCTTGTTGGTGAAATCTGGTGTCCGGCCTTGTGCAACAAAAGTCTTGTATAATGTCTTCTTCCAAGCCTGAAATTGTTTGGCCATCTTCTGCATAGCCCAAATTTTAACCTTCTCCTTCAAAGCTTCATCCTGTGTATCGAGCGTGAAATGTTGAAGGATATCTTGCCAAATCAATTTCTTGTCACGATCTGAGACAAAACTAATATTAGGGTTATCTTTCCGTTGCCTCCATTCACGAGCACTGACCGGGAGCCTATCCCTTACAAGGTAGCCACAGTGTGCAACAAATTTTTTAGAATTAGCCCCAAGTACTTGTCCTGTACCGTCATCGAATTCCGACAGAATGTACCGACCCTCCAACGGCTTCTTCGGGCCACGCACTTTTCTACTCTTCTCAGAAGTTATCGCCGATTTAGAGGGCTACACAAACAAGTATAAATATATTAGTATAAATGTCATTTATTTTAATTTCATAATCAGCAAAGTTCTTCATTGCATCACAAACAAGTATAAATATATACTAGATTGTAGATAGACCTCATCAGGATTGTCTCCCACAAGTTCTTCATAATCAGCAAAGTACTGACTCCCATCATCTTGGGGATCTGGATTGGCGCCGCTGTTGATTAGGTCCATCATTGCGTCATCCATGTTGTCATTCGAATTGGCCATTTCTGCAAATTTAATCAAGTGTTAAAAGTTATTTGTCAAATCTCGTACTTAGACAATATTTGGATACAATATTTGTCCACACATTTTGGGATTTTTATCATAAAGATAAATATAGCTTTTGAGGGGTTTTAAGAGGATTTTTATCATAAAATATTTGTCTACACTTTATCTAATGAATATTTTAATACATATAAATATTTATCAACAAGTAAATCTAGATGTGTAACTTTTTTATAAATATCTAAAAAAGAAAGCACTTCTATTTTTTGTCCATTAACTCTTGCATAGATAGATAAAAATGTATGGATAAATAAAAACGCCACTGCAGGATGTAATTAATTTGCGAGACAATTTTTTGCAAGTAAACAAGGCCCTCCATATATATGTTTACAACATGTAATTAATTTGCGAGAAAAATTTGTGAGACAAATTTTTTGCAAGCAAACAAAGCCCTTCATATATATGTTTACAACATGTAATTAATTTACGAGAAAAATTTGCGAGACAAATATGATAAACAAAACACTTCCATATATATGTATACATGCCTTAGCTAAAAATTAGATAAAATTAGTTCATAGGGACACCGCGAGACAAAAAATTAGATAAAATTAGTTCATATGTATACATGCCTTAGCTAAAAATTAGATAAAATTAGTATTAAATATAGAGAAAAAATAACTAATTACACAGTTCATAGGGACATCGCGAGACAAATCTTTTAAACTTAATTAGTTTATGTTAGCCATAATTGTTATAATAACACAAATATGCTAATAACGGATTAGTTAGATATAATAAATTTGTCTCACATTTTTAGAGAAATTATGTAATTAATTTTTTAATTAATATCCAAACTGCTCTATTCCATAAAATATTCGAAACAACAACTAAAGACTTGTTTAGTTTGATTTTTTTTGGTTTTTGGTATTGTAACACTTTTATTTTTATTGACAAATATATCATATAAATTACACTGTAGTTATGGCTAACATATAAATTACAACTAAGGCCTTAGAAACATACTGTAAAAATAAATTACAAATTTCAAGTTTTTACACAGGATACATTATATCATATAAATTATATCATACAAAGGATAAATTATAAAATATAAATTATATCATCTCATCTCAATATATATACAACAGAGCGCTCAACACAGTTTCTAAAAAATCATCATAAGTGCCGACCAAGAATTATACTATACGCAGTACGGTGGCGGCCGAGATCAAGCTCGCAGCGGCGGCCGAGAGAAGAAGCTTGCGGCGGCGCCGGAGAAGAAGCTCGCGCAGCGGCGCCGGAGATCGAAGACGCTCGCAGCGGTCACCGGAGATCGAAGAAGCTCGCAGCGGTCGCCAGAGAAGAAAGCGGGGCCGGTACGTAGTACGGTGGCGGCGCTCCTCGGCTCGTCCCGAGGATGAGGGGTGGCTGCGGCGGCGGCGGCGGCGCTTCTAGCCGGGCTCGAGACGACGGCGCTCGGCTGGGGACGAGGGCACGAGGCGACGGCGGGGAGCGGCGCGCGGCGGAGGAAGAAATTAGGGCAACGTCGAACTGGATCGAGGAGGAAGACAACTGTTCGGTTAAATACCCGCGGAGACATTTAGTCCCGGTCCGTATCACCAACCGGGACTAAAAGGTCTTTAGTCCCGGTTGGTGATACGCACCGAGACTAAAGGTCCACCCTTTAGTCCCGGTTCCTGGCTAGAACCGGGACTAAAGGTTACCTTTAGTCCCAGGAACCGGGACTAAATGTATTTTTTAGTTTCTTATTTATTTATGCATACAATAATTAGATTAATATTGTTAACTGCATAGTAAATAGAATAATAGGTATTAATTTGTTAAAAAATAATTGTTCCATTTCTTTTTGTCTAATTGGTTACATAATAAATTTGGAAACATAAAATCTTTTCATCACTTATATTGACAAACTTAAATATGAAAAATAATTAGTATTTTGTTAATGCAAAAATGTATTATTTAATTTTAATATCTTAAAGCAGATGTTTTTGATAGAAAAATTTGTTTGTGCAATATTTAAACGTAAATTTTGTTTATTTATCATCATTTATCTCCAAAATCATGATATACGTGATATTCACCGTTACATCGAATTATTTTTTAAAAATTTTTCTCTATTTCTTATTTATTTATGCTTACATCAATATTCACCATTACATCAGATTATCTCTAACAACTTGGTAGTCAAATTTTTTTCATTTCAAGTCATCAAATGGGTCATTTGACCAAGTTTGACCAAAGTCAAACCATTGGTTTTTAGAAACACACACTTTGACCGAACCCTATATGGTCCCAAATGGAAAAGTAATGAATACAAAGTTTGTTGCACTCATCAAGTTCTACATTTTGTCTAATGGTCAAAATTTCTTTTGGAAAAGTTTGAACCACTCAATTTTGAATTTTGAAAGAATTCATAGCCACGCATCGGTTTTCGGAACCCTAGATGGTCTCGAACGGAAAAGTCATGAATACCAATATTGTTCCACTCATCAAAATCTACATTTAATATATAGACCATTTTTGCATTTGACAAAGTGTTGCGAAGGTGTAGTTCAAAATCCACAATTGACACATGTAGTTTCATATAGTTTGTGTGAGATTCAAGAATTGGTGGGTATTGTGAACTTAAACTTTCTCAAATAGAAAAGTTGTCTATATAAAAAGTTTAGATCTTGATGATATCTAACAAATTGGTATTCAAATTTTTTTCATTTTAAGTAATTTAGTTTGTCATTTGACCAAGTTTGACCAATACCCGTCTTGGATTTTGAACAAATGTGCTTAGGATTGGCTCAAATTTATCCAAATGGAAAAATGGACAATATATCAAATGTAGATCTTGATGATCTCTAACAACTTTGTATTCAAATTTTTTTCATTTAAAGTCATCAAATGGGTCATTTGACCAAGTTTGACCAAAGTCAAACCATTGGTTTTTAGAAACACACACTTTGACCGAACCCTATATGGTCCCAAATGGAAAAGTAATGAATACAAAGTTTGTTGCACTCATCAAGTTCTACATTTTGTCTAATGGTCAAAATTTCTTTTGGAAAAGTTTGAACCACTCAATTTTGAATTTTGAAAGAATTCATAGCCACGCATCGGTTTTCGGAACCCTAGATGGTCTCGAACGGAAAAGTCATGAATACCAATATTGTTCCACTCATCAAAATCTACATTTAATATATAGACCATTTTTGCATTTGACAAAGTGTTGCGAAGGTGTAGTTCAAAATCCACAATTGACACATGTAGTTTCATATAGTTTGTGTGAGATTCAAGAATTGGTGGGTATTGTGAACTTAAACTTTCTCAAGTAGAAAAGTTGTCTATATAAAAAGTTTAGATCTTGGTGATATCTAACAAATTGGTATTCAAAATTTTTTCATTTTAAGTAATTTAGTTTGTCATTTGACCAAGTTTGACTATTTTTGCATTTGACAAATAATTGACACATCTATTATAATAGCAAACTTAAATGTCATTTCATTATTTGAAATGATATAAAATAAGAAAAACTAATATAAACATCTTAAGTTACAATTGTCACATACACATACTATATTGCAATCTATTTATTAGGTGGGCACAATAGTGATCTTCTTTTTGACGTATGTTCCTCGGTCATGATCTTGACGTAACCATGGAGTGTCCTCAGCATTTATCAGTATGCTCGGATCTTTGGTCACATTGAAAGGCGTGATTCGGTCATCCCTTTCATAATCTTCTGAAATATCTGACTTGTCCTCAATTCCCACAATGTTTCTTTTCCCTGAGAGAACTATATGGCGTTTTGGCTCGTTTGTTGATTTGTTGTCATTTTTCCCTCTCTTCTGTTTTGTAGACATGTCTTTCACATAGAACACCTGATTCACATCAGCAGCAAGGACGAATGGTTCATCTTTGTAACCAACATTGTTGAGGTCCACTGTTGTCATTCCATAGTCTTTGTCAACTGTCACCCCGCCTCCGGTAACCTTCACCCATTGGCACCGGAACAAAGGGATTTTAAAATTAGGTGCGTAGTCTAGTTCCCAAATCTCCTCTATACGACCATAATATGTTTGTCTGTTTCCATTCGGGTCTATGGCGTCTACGCGAACTCCACTATTTTGGTTCGTGCTTCTTTTATCTTGGCCTAGGGTGTAAAATGTATTTCCATTTATCTCGTACCCTTTGTACGTGAGGATGTGCCATGATGGTTGCCTAGCCAACAAATACAGTTGCTCATCAATCTGGTCATTACCCTGACATTCTTTTCGTAACCAATCACTGAAAGTGTCTATGTGCTGACGCATAAGCCAACCTTCATTCTTCTCTGGGAATTGCGATCGTAGGAAGTCCTTGTGTTTCGTGACATACGGCTCCACCACGGATGAGTTTTGAAGAACTGTGTAGTGTGCTTTATTGAAAGAATCGTCCCCCGTACCGATGTATGTTTTCTTTCCTAGTGTTCCCTTTCCACTCAGTCTGCCCTCGTGGCGCGATTCAGGAACACCAATTGGGTCAAGTTCAGGAATGAATTCAACACAGAACTCAATGACCTCCTCTGTCCCATAGCCCTCGGCGATGCTTCCTTCTGGCCGAGCACGTTGGTGAACATATTTCTTCAGAACTCCCATAAACCTCTCAAAGGGAAACATATTATGTAGGAACACAGGACCCAGAATATTGATCTCCTTGACCAGATGAACTAGGAGGTGTGTCATGATATCAAAGAAGGATGGTGGGAACACTAACTCAAAGCTGACAAGACATTGAACCACATCATTCTGTAGAGCGGCTAGTTCTAGTGGATTGATTGCCTTCTGAGAAATTGCATTGAGGAATGCACATAGCTTTACGGTGGCCAGACGTACATGTGGAGGTAGAATTCCTCTTAATGCAACTGGAAGCAATTGCGTCATAAGCACATGGCAGAAATTCTTCTCAGGCACATTAATTATACCTTTTATATTAGAGGAGAATCCAGATGGGACCTTGATGCTGCTTAAGCATTCAAACATGATTTCTTTCTCTTCATTGCTAAGAGTGTAGCTAGCAGGTCTTAAATATTGGCGTCCATCATCTGTCTTCTCTGGATGCAGGTTGTCTCGTTCTTCCATGCGTTGCAAGTCTTGTCGTGCTTCAAGTGAATCCTTAGGCTTACCATATACACCCATGAATCCTAGAAGGTTCACACAAAGATTCTTTGTTAGGTGCATGACGTCGATCGCATTCCGGACCTCTAGGACTTGCCAATAGGGTAGCTCCCAAAATATTGACTTCTTCTTCCACATGGGTGCATGACCCGCTGCATCTTTTGGAACTGGTTGGCTGCCTTGTCCCTTACCAAAAACTACTTTCACATCCTTAACCATCTCAAATACATCTTCTCCAGTTCTATTGCGAGGCTTGCATCGGTGGTCTGCCTTACCTTTAAAATGCTTTCCTTTCTTTCTAACTGAGTGATTCATAGAAAGAAATAGACGATACCCAAGGTACACGACCTTTCTGCATTTTTTCAAATATATACTATCAAGGTCATCAAAACAATGTGTGCATGCATTATATCCCTTGTTTGTCTGCCCTGAAAGATTACTTAGAGCAGGCCAATCATTGATTGTCACAAACAACAGTGCTCGTAGGTCGAAGTGTTCCTGTTTGTAGTCATCCCACACACGAACACCTGTTTCACTCCATAAAAGAAGGAGTTCTTCAATTAATGGCCTTAGATAGACATCAATGTCATTGCCCGGTTGCTTCGGGCCTTGGATGAGCACCGGCATCATAATGAACTTTCGCTTCATGCATAACCATGGAGGAAGGTTGTAGATACATAGTGTAACAGGCCAAGTGCTATGACTACTGCTTTGCTCACCAAAAGGATTCATACCGTCCGTACTTAAAGCGAACCTTAAGTTTCTTGCGTCTTTTGCAAACTCTGAAAATTCCCTGTCTATTGCTCTCCACTGGGACCCATCAGCAGGGTGTCTCAACATGTTGTCTACTTTACGGTCTTCTTTGTGCCACCACAATAATTTTGCATGGTCCTTATTTCTAAAAAGACGTTTCAGACGTGGTATTATAGGAGCATACCACATAACCTTTGCAGGGATTTTTTTCTGGGACGTTCTTCCCCCTCAACATCGCCAGGGTCATCTCGCCTGATCTTATACCGTGATGCTTTACATACGGGGCATTCATCTAAATTCTCGTAGTCCTTGCCATGGTATAGGATGCAGTTGTTAGGACATGCATGTATCTTCTTGATTTCTAATCCCAAAGGACAGACGATCTGTTTTGCTTCGTACGTAGTAGTGGGCAGTTCATTAGGCTTTGGCAGCATTTTTTTTTGGATCTTCAGTAATTGCCCAAATGCCTTATCGGATACACCATTCTGTGCCTTCCATTTTAACAGTTCTAGTGTTGTACCCAGTTTTTTTTGCCCATCCTGGGCAGATGGGTATAATAATTTCTTGTGATCTTCTAACATGTGGTCAAACTTTGTCTTCTCTTTTTCACTTTCGCAATCTTTTTGTGCCTCACGAATGACATCACCAAGAGCATCATCTTCAACAGGTGCACCTTCTGCATCTGCCTCATCTTCAGCTTCTCCCATTGCTGTATCACCGAAGTCACCGTATTGAGCAATAATGTCGTCAGGCTCCAACTGTTCTTCTTCACCTTCTTCCATCATTATCCCGTTTTCTCCATGTTTGGTCCAACAAATGTAGTTTGGCATAAAACCCGACTTCAACAAATGTGAGTGAATATTTCTAGAGCTAGAATATTCCTTCAAATTCTGACACAAGGCACATGGGCAACATATGAATCCATCCCGCTTGTTTTCTGTAACACCCCAAAATTTGCAATTTTCCAAAATAGGATAAATTGTTAACTTGTGTATTTTTGTGCCCATGAAATATAGGAAAAATAATATTTTTCTTTGAATTAAAATTTACTATAGGAGTTAGCAACTTGTTTGAGCACGCATGTCCTTGCATTTGATTTATTGTAATGAGTGATTTTGACTAAGGTTCAAAAATATATTTCAAACAGATTTTAAATTAAATTTGAAAGAGGTTTTGAATAAATAAAAAGAGAGATTTATTTTTCTCCTTCCTCTCCCTGGAAATCGGCCCGAAGGCCCAAAACTTTTTCCCCCTCCTTCTTCTTCTCTCTGGCCCAAGTGGACCGCGGCCCAGCTTCCGGCCCACTGCGCAACAGCCCAGCGCCAGCGCTTTTCTCCCCTCTCTTCTCTCACTGCCAAGCGGGTCCCGTGCTCCTGAGTCACCGACGGGTGGGGCCCACCGGTCAGATCCTTCTTCCACCCGTCTCCAAGTCGGACTCTGCCAGGAGATCGATCCGGCCGCGTGGTTTCATCGTGTTTGGCTTGCCCCGCAAGTCATGACCCCCTTAAATAGTGCCCTGCACCGCGTCGAACTCCCCCACCCCAAAACCCTGCGCAGATCCTTGCCTAGCCGAGCTGCTGCCACCGCCGAATAGGATCGAGATTGCCGCCGAAGGTGAAGTCTCGATTCATAGCGCCTCTGCCCCCGTGAGTCCCTTGCCGAGCCTCTTTTCTCCCTTGCGAAGTCTCCGAGACTCTTTGCTCGCGATTTCGTGCTCTCTGTGCACGGCTAACCCTCGCCGAACCTTGCAGGAGCCTCACCGTCCGCCCTCCTTCGTCGCGAGCGTGCCCGAGCCGCTCCTCGACTTCGTTTTGGCCCTAGGTAAGATCGCAGTAAGCTATTCTATCTCAACGTGCCTTTTATTCGTTGAATCGTACTCTAAATCGACGGATTTCTTAACGCCGGTGAGGTCCGGCCATGGCGCCGCCGCGGGCCGTCCCAACTCCGGCCGGCCGCTCCCCTCTCTTTTCCCCGATCTAATCTTAACCGTCCGTTTGAAATCCGACGGCTCAAATCAAAACATACCCCTTCGGCCGTGACATTTGCAAAAGAAACCCTCTGCTTTTTAAAGAGCCAACCCGCAGTCCAAGTGCCTTTCTCAAAATACGTTTTCTCAATTGGATTACGTATTTCCGATCGGTTGAATTCTAAATACGTTTTCAGCAAATTACCAAATTGCCACTGACCTTCTTTTGCTCATAAAATATTCGTTTTAACTCCAATTTGACCCATTCAAATTGCGTTGGTTTTGTATTCAAAAGATCTACATATTAGTAAAATTGTTTTCTCAGTTTGAAACTTTTTAATTCCGTGACCCAATTAATTAATTGTTTTTCTAAAGAAAATCTTAGAAAATTCATATATTCTTCGTTTTAACTCCGTTTTGATTCGTTCAAATTTCGTTAGATTCGTTTTCGCGTAACCTATAGATTAATGCTACTGAATTGCAAGTTTTCAACTTTTAAAATCTGAGTTTAGATTTAATCTATTATTTTATTAAAGGAAATCTTAGGAAAATCATAACTTCTTCGTTATAGCTCCGATTTTCGTGATCTTTACGTCTGTGTGATCGTAGAGCGATGTAGATTTGTTTTATAAACTTTTTATCTTTATTTGTTGGTGTATTGTTCTAATTATAGGTTTGTTGCTTTGTATGATTGCCTCTGGATGATTGATGTTGATGTGATGACTGAGTTTAGTCGGTGAGCTTTTACGTGGTGATCAAGAAGCAGATTGTGGAAGGTTTGGAACTAAAAGAAGGATCTGAGTTTCAAGGCAAGTATAGCATGGGATCATCCTTGTTTCCTAATAACTTTAATCACTCAATTCATATTGCATGTGTCTCCTTGATAAGGATTTCCTAGTATTGATCTTATACCTTGTCACCTATGGTTATGCATTGGGTAGCTTATGCTAGTGCTCCACTAAACCATGATCTTGTAAATTGATTAAGGGATTATGCAATAAACATTAAAAGATGACTTTTTAGCAACTTTGGAAAAGAGGGCTGGAGCATTGGGCTATCTTATGGTGCTCTAGTTTCTCTCCATAAGGACTTATCTGTATCTGACCATCCGGGACATACAGTACAACTGTGAGGGCTACATGGCTCTGGCTTTAGCTCAGTATGAGGACCTTTTCTAGCTTGTTAGTGGTTACCCTTGTGGCGCAAGTGGGGGATAGCAGACCGTGGATTCCTGCGGGTGAGTCACACGGACTGACTAACGAAACCTAGCGGCCCTAACTTGTTAGACGAACCTTTGAAAGGCTTCATAGTGAACCCTGCCGGTCTTCCTTGGTAGTGGGCTAAGAGGTCGACGGGCCTCGGGCGAAAGGGTAAATCATGACTCACAGTGAAAGTGTACAACCTCTGCAGAGTGTAAAACTGATATATCAGCCATGCTCACGGTCACGAGCGGCCTTGGACCAATACAGAATAAATGATTACTAATGGCAAATCATTAATGGTGTTATTGTTAATATGTTGTTTATGCTATTCTTTATTCACTTTACTTGATCATGAGTTTGCTTTGGGACTCGACAACTTGATGCTACTCATATGCTAAAATTGTGACAACTAAAAGCTACATGCGGTTAAACCAGTGTCTAGCCTTTGAGCCTCATGAACCCTATGTTATTCTTGCTGAGTACGAGATGTACTTACGCTTGCCTTTACATTTTATTTGGATAAAAATCCCGGATGGGTACCAGATTGCAAGCTTGGAAAAGAGTTTAGGCTTGTGCTCAACCAGTCAGTTGTCCCTGTGGATTTGGAGCTTTCGCCTGAAGAACGGAGTGTGTTTCCGCTGTTTGCTATCTAAGGTTATATCTTTTATACTAAGTTCGTTATATATAAGCATTGACTATTGATATTACCCTTATTTGTGGCTATATGTGAGATTTGACTTCCTGGGCTCACATATGGTGTGTATCCGGTTTTGTTCTTAAAACCGGGTGCTACATTTTCCTCGGCCACTCTTAAGAAATAATGCACACCATCAATGAATTCTTTGGAGCGGCGATCGACATTGTATATCCAATGACGTGTCATTGTCTGCATTGCAATGTAAAATATTATAAGTTTCTAATTTTTTATAAAGAAATTAAAGTAACAAATAACCTAAAATTCTCTATTTCTGTTTTTTCTAAACCAACAAAATTAAAAAGACATAAAAGTTCTCTATTTTCTAACTAATCATGAAATGTGGCATGCATACTAGTTATAATTAACTAATTAACCATGTCATAAAGTGCAAATTAAAGTATTATAAGTTTCTAATTTTTAATAGAGAAATTAAAGTAACAAAAAACCTAAAATTCTCTATTTCTAATTTTTCTAAACAAGCTAAATTAAAAAAGCACAAAAATTCTCTATTTTCCTAAATAATCATGAAATGTGGTATGTATACTAGTTATAATTAAATAACTAAATCGGTCAAAAGTTGCAAATTAAAGTATTATATGTTTTTATTTTTAATAGAGAAATTAAAGTAACAAAAAACCTAAAATTCTATATTTCTATTTTTTCTAAACAAGCTAAATTAAAAAAGCACAAAAATTCTCTATTTTCTTAAATAATCATGAAATGTGGTATGTATACTAGTTATAATTAACTAACTAAATCGGTCAAAAATTGCAAATTAAAGTATTATATGTTTTTATTTTTTTCTAAACTAATTACAATAAAAAACATATTACCACTATTTCTCTAAAAAACGCGTCGCTTTTGAATTGGCGATGAAGCTAATAACCTCTTAAAAAAACCATAAAATAAAAAATAATATACATAACACTAGGAAATGACATACGCCGCTTCTAAATGTTGAGAAGATGAAGCTAGTGACCTCTTAACAAGTCGATGACGGTGTAGAAACGATGAAATGAATCAATAGCCGGAGATGAGAGCAAGCTAGAACAAGCAACTCCAAATGAAGAACACAGCAAAAGAGTGAAGATCGATGGGCTCGGCCACGGGAAGAAGAGTTCAAATATGGGGAGGGACATTTAATCCCGGTTTCTTTTAAAAACCGGGACTAAATTCCAACACTAGTCTTAGCCGGTGGGACGGACCGGAACAAAATCTTTTAATCCCGGTTGGTAATACCAACCGGGACTAAATATGTTTTTGTCCCGGACTCTGTTTTGGCCGAGATTATTGTTCATTTTGGGCAAGTGACCAAAGGCCTGTTCTGTAGTAGTGATACTTTTTAAAAGGAGTATTTATTCGTACTTTTTGAAAGGATTATGTACGCATACTTTTTGTATACGGATTACATTTTGGCAACGGATCTAGTGCAAACTCATCTCTCGTGCAAACTATGCAAACTCTAATCTGGATCATAGGATGTTGATCAAGGGGTGCGGAGAGATTGAGTAATTTTGCACTTAACCGCCCACTCTTAATCACACTTTTATAAATTCCTCCTTCCACCTCTCTCATACACCTCCTTGGATCTTTGCATAATTTGCAAGGGAGATGAGTTTGCACTAGATCCGTTACATTTTAGAAACAAGATTAGTATATTTACATACTTATACACGTACGAGTATGTCTACCTAAATGTAGTAGTATGCGTGTCCACAGTTCAGGTTTGACTGTTTGAGTATCATTATATACCAAAGTTTCAGATGCGAGTATAACCAGATGCAAGATTCAAATTTGAGTATTATTGTATACCAAAGTTTGGTATGAACACAAACACAATTTAGATTTCAGTATCATTGTATACTAAGATATGGATGAAGTACACTCATAAACTTTTCTTCTATTTTTTCTAAACAATCCAGATAGACATATACGGAAAAAATACAAACTTTCTTAACCAAATCTGAGCCGTCGGTCGGCGTGCAGCGGGTCTGCGCCGCCGCGAACGGGGGCAGCGTCGGTCACCGGTAGGGCTCCAGTCGCTCGAGCATGTCGCCGCCGTGTGGCCCAGCCACGGAGGGTGCCAGTCGCGCGGAGGAGAGCACCACCGATTGCCATGGCCTTCACGGACGGAGACCTCTTCATGCGACACCTTGCACTGTGTCGTCGTCTCCATAGCCTTCGGGGTCGCGGTGCGCAGGGACAAGCAACCACCGTCGGGAGAAGGTGAAGTCGCACTGCCACGGATGGACGCCGCCGACGGGAGTGCCACGCGGGGGTAAGCTGGGGCAAGCCACGTCGCCGCCAGGGGGTTTGCACGCGATGGCCTAGCCACGCCGCCGTCCGAGGTCGCACTGGCTAGATGAGGACGAGAAGATGCCTACGACCGACCATCTCTCAGATCCGCTTCCCACGCTAGACACACGTATGTACGCATATTGTGCGTATCGACTAGGAACAAACGGGTCAAGGTTTTTAACCTGTTAGCTTTGCAAATTAGCCAGCCAGCTTCTCGTGTGTGAGTAGGAGGGAGTAAACTAATATATATATATATATATATATATATATATATATATATATATATATATATATATATATATATATATATATATATAGTCCTAGCAGGGAAGTCTAAACCAAATAGGTAGGTTCCAGAGGACCCACAACTTGATGCTTGCGATAGAACATGCCGATTTAGAATTTCGTGAGGTAAACTATTATGGATACTTGGGTCAAGGAGTTGAGTGTAATGCAATTGAGTGCTTGTGTCGCCATCCCTATTATATATATAGCTAGGTGGAACTTATTGGAATATCAGTTGACGGTCTACTACCGGCATGTGCTAGAAGGACGTAACTGAACCCAAATTAGATAGTTGGAGGACTAAACTGGCCCAAACAAAAGTACAGGACGAACTTGACCCTTTGCCAAGAATTGAGGGACGATTTTGGCTATTTCGCCAATATTCAATATCCGATACTGTATTTGTATTCGAATACTTAAATCATATATTTATGATGTCGATATCCAATCGTATCTTATTCGACATGATTGACATTACCCGTATTCGAATTCAAATCCGACCAAAAATATGAAAACAAATATGATATCAATAATATCCGTCCGTATCTAATCTATTTTCATCGCTAACGAGGCACCGTGCGAACTGTGCAGCTGGTAAATGGGTCACGATACTATTTTTGGCATACGGATGGCAAATCAAATACCTCATGGGCCACACATCAGCCGCACATCTCCACCGTGTTTTCGTAAGGATGGTCCTTAACGATTTTTTCCCCACAGTGTTGGTGTTTTTTTATTTGTATCGTCTAATAAAAATTTCAGCAAAGGTCTTACCGTACTTATAGAAAGAAAACTTATATTAGAGTTCAAAGGATGGCTCGCCATGTGCCTCTGGTTCAATCGTCATATCAGCATCCACATTTAGGTCTAGTAAGGTATTATTCAGACAATGTATGCACCGATAAACATATTGTAAAATGAATTTGTTCTCTCTCTTTCTTAATTTCAAGGAATAATCCAAAACCCAAAAAGTTTGAATCGAGCTGTAGCCTCAATGGGGTCGTCTTCACCTGCCTGTGCACCATCCACATGCGCAGCAGCCACAGCTTCATTCCCCTTCTGAAGGAGGTCATGGACAGAGCTGCACCCTGAAGCCTTGGCAACGTCGGCCAGCCTCCCTGTGGGCATCTCACCCATTTTCTTTCTGATGAAAACAAGCACAGATAATTAAGGAACCAAAACTAATAATAGATTGATCCTGCAGTCAACAAAATTTACCTGCAGCGGCTGCAGTTACAAATACCCCTGCACTTAGGGCAGGTCCAGCAATCCTGCATCTGTGTCACCTTCACTTGCTCACCGTACCTAATTCAAGGACTCTCTCAGATGGTTCTAAAAGAGATAATGTTGATCACTGCCCAAAGCTGAGAAACAAATCTATTGAGAAGAAAGTTTATTTCACCTGTTGGGCAGGCACCTGGAACAATATCTTATTGGGCAGGGCCCCATGTTTCCGTTCCTATTGCTCTTGCAAGCCCCGGTAAATTTAGCAGTCATCTGGCGGCACTGCGGAGGGTAGAGAAACAAAAGAGTCAAACCCACACACCTCAATGCAATGAAACTCATATAGTCAGATGGTCAGGAGTCAGGAGTCAGGAGTGAGGCCTCAAGCTCACCTGATGGCAGGCCTTCTTCTTCGCCATGACCTTGATCTGCGGTGCAGCGACGTTCTTCTTGGCAATAGGGCTGTTTAGCTTGGAAGATGACGCGACGATGTGATCGGCGATGGCTCTGGGTGTCAGCTGCAGAGGACAGACTTATTATGCTGGGAACTTTTTTACTGCTAGTTATGCTTGAATCATGGTATAAACCTTTGTGATAAGGAACGTGTAAAATGAAGCCATATTTTCTTTGTTATATAAATCAAACATTCCATCTTTGTTTGCTAAATGTGAAGCTAGTTCATTCAAAAAGAAAAAAGAATGTGATACTGATACATACATGTAGATTTGTCTTCAGGTTTTGTTTCATAAAAATATGATTTTGCTATATTTATATATACTGCTATAGCAATAAAAGAAGCTGTCAAAAACATAATTTGGAGACCCTATCGACGACCAACATGTAGGGTGCATACCATTATTATTAATTAGAGATGGAAATGAATGAGCTCTAATCCAACATCCTACCTTGTTTTCATGATGAACCAGCGATATACATCACAATCTCAATATCCAATTCAGTAGTGCATTGATAATAATATTGTACTTCGGCAAGCTCACCTTATCAACCTAACCATTATTAGTATTTCAAAAGAAAATAAAGAATTAAACTATGCTCTGAGCACGGTAGAAATTCAGGTCGATGTGCTTGCTCCGATCGTGAAGGATGTGGGGTTCGCTGAGAGAGCAATGGGTGACTGATTGTCCATGTTAAGCACTATAACATGTCGCACACTGTCAAGAAGGTCCTCATCAAGTAGCCACCCTAGCTAAAGGCCTTGGCACACTATGGTCGCCATTGCAACGTATTCAGCTTGTCACGAAAATGATGGGACAACTCTAGATGTGGAAGAAAAGCACTCTAGTCATTCTCTTCTATCTTTAGGCTTCGGACTCCTTGTTCAACTTTTATTAAACATTATGGTCAATGATGTTGTCCATGTAGCATACAATGTGTTTCACCATGAGAATATGATCCTAACGTGGTTTAGCCATTAAGGGCATGCCAACAGGGGCAACTATCATCGTCGTTGGTCTAAGAAAAATACCAGCCCATGTAGGCATGCAGGACACTAACCATGCAAATCTATCAATGCAAGCTAACAGCCTTCCTAGTCTCCCACAAGGATGTGGCTAACACACGGTCGTGTGTGTGTTTAGCATGTGAAATGCAGACCTCCTTGACTCCACCCTCCTCGTCTTCTTTCTCCTCGCACGCGCACCATTCATGGTAGGGTCTCACCTGAGTGGTTAGGCCTGCTAGGATAGCCAATAGCCGCTGCATGCCTCGATAAGGTCCCTCCTAGGTATTCGGGGTTTCAAGATAAGGAGACCTCATAAACGTGTGCTGCATATAGTGCTCCCAAGGAGGCTCTCCTAGTGATGTGTCTTGTGTATCGCGCTCATCACTAGAGGCACCAAGTCAAGTGTTCTTGTGCGAACAAGCTGTAGGCAAACAAAGTCGGCTAGATAATCTTGTGCCTGTCTATATGAATCGATCTAGCTCATTATCGGTGTTGTGACCTAATTAGTGTCAACAATAATAAACTTTTTGGAGATGCATTTTCCATGTACCAAGTAAACTTTAAAAATTACTCCTCGAGAAGTAAGATGTGCAATTGCCTTTTTGTCTATTTCAACATTGTGCTAGACTTGTAAGTTGGTACCCCCAACAAACTATTATGATGGGTCAAGTCTTTGGTCTAAAAGCAAGATCTGCAGTTATTTTGGGATAGGAGTATTATATTGCTTAGCTTTAGGTGCACCTCATTAGGACTTTGCAAGAGTTGTAATTTGACATACCATTTTCTCTAGCAGTATGAGCATAGGCAAGTTAGCTGAGGAAGATAATAGAGGTGCTCTGGTGCACCTCAATCCAAAGGTAGTAAGAGATGAGTCCTAGATCACTCATGCAACACATGTCCATCATCTCCTCCTTGAATTGCTTGATGTCAATAGAGTAGCCTGAGGATGATGAGATCATTAACATACACCTCAAAGATCCCACCTTGCATGATGGTTGAGTGTATGTCCACATATTATTGTTGAAACCGAGTTGCACAAGTTCTATTCAAGCTTAGTGTTCTATGATTTGGTCCATAAAGCCCATAGAGCACTTTTTGAGCTTGAGAATGGATCCTTGGTTGGCATCACTATGTAAACCAAAGGAGTAACACACATAGGCTTCCTTTGTGAGCACACGATTTGGACTTTGCATCCATGTTATGTACCCAACAACCATGGTGAGTAGCAACCACCATCAACAACTACATAGCCATGCATTAGTGTGGTGACCTTTACAAAGTCAATACCCTGCTGCTAGACATAGCCCTTGGCAACAATCTAGGCTTTGTGCTTATAATGATGACACCTAGCCCATCATGCTTGACCTCAAAAACCCACTCTAGGATGATTGTTCAATGGCTGATGGGAGGCTTGATGTAGATCCACATGTCCTTGTTCTCAATTGAACGCTTATCCTTGAGCATGGTGTTTTGATAGTTTGCATCACACTCTACCATACAAATTTGCTTTGCTCATTGGTAGTGATCATGAATAGCCATAACTCATGTTGCACCCAGCATGGTATATATGTGAGGATGAAGACATTATCAAGGAACCTAAGATTAAGAGGTGTGTCATTGTAAGCATCAGAGGCTACCTTAGGGATGCATAAATGGCATAGTAGAATCCAACTATTGTGGGCTCATGTCATCCTATACTCTATGTCTATTGTGACCACCAATGTTGAAGGTGCTAGCATTGCAGGCATAGGTATGTGCACTTGGTCATTGACATTAACATACTTAATGATAAATTAACCCATGAAAACATCATGTTCCTTGTTGAGGCTTTCAACGAGCTCCCCCTAGTTCTACTACGTAGCTTCACCATATACAACATCTCGCATTATGTGAACACTCTAGCGATTGGGTCATAGGAACTCTATGCTTTTGTTCTAGTCTTGGAGCTACTAAAGATCATTGGCTGGATTTAATTTGCCTCCTTTATCTTTCTTAAGTTTTATGTGGATGATACATACAAAAGTGTGAAGGTAGTGGTTATCGGTTTCTTACCAAAGCATGACTAAAAGGGAATCTTCCCATCGATGCTCCTAGTTGACAATAAGTTGAGGAAGTACATTGACATAGTGATGGGCTCACCCTAGGAATCTCTTTGAAACTTACCCTCAGAATCCCTTAGAAACTTGCTCCTATCTAGCTCACCATTGTTTCATTATGTTGTTTGACAACACCATTTTGTTGGGTCAAGTAAGTGTAATGGACTAATGTTGAATTAAGTCATGTGATGTGAACTTGCGTTTATGGTCCTTGTGAAGCACCAACATCTTGAGATCCAATTGCAACTTAGCTATTCTTTTACTTACTTGTTTTCCCTAGGATCCATGTCCATAGATTCCACTAACTCCAGCCACACATGAATGAATTGATTTCATCGAGAACTAGGGGAAGTAGTGCTTGATGCTTGGAGTAGATGACATTTTTGACATTTGGCAGGCTGCTCTCATGTAACTATTCATGATGATGCTTCCTAGTGACATAGCCCTCACATATCTACCTAGATTGATCATACAGGTAGTTCACACATCATATTCTCTCATGCCATATTGAAATGAGTCAATAAGTTAATATTCCTATAGCATGTGTGACATAGAATTGAGTTCTCTGCCGCATGCATAGTGAGGCAAATCGATTGTGCAATGTTTAATCAAGCACACAAAGCTTACTGATTGCCCTATTTATCTTAGAGAGGAGGTGGCTATGAGGATCTTGTATTCACATAATTACCTTGCTAATGATACTTGGTATTCATCTTAGTCTAGCTAACCAATGCTAAAGATATCCATTATGAGATTAGAGATTTAGTAGCTATTGTGAGGATCTGATGCTCCCAATTTTTACAGGCTTGGCTGATGGTGTTGTGCCCTTTGATTTGATCTATAGTGCCATCTTCAAAGTGCACCATACCAGAGATGCTAGGATAAACCATGGCAAAGGTGGTGTGAGATCTAGACTTGTGGTTTGTTGAATGTGATGTCATAAATCCATCATGTTGAGTTGGAGTCCACCCTATGGGATCCAACCTGCACAGAAGTCCATATCTCCATTTGATGGATTTTCTACTTATGTACATGTAGTGGTGGAACCGGGTGTGTGAGTGGTGGTGACATTGCAAAAGAGAGGTAGATGGACACAATGGTCTATGGCTACCAATAGTGTGGTTTCTTCCTCCTCTGCTTGGCTATGTGGGTATGGGTACTTGGGCTTACTTCTATAGTCCTTGGCCCAATGGTTGTACTTGCCACGATTGTCACACATCATATCATTTGGGTATGTTGATGTTACTTATAGGTCAGCTCAAGGAAGCGAACAACCCATAACGAGCACAAACATCACTGTCATAGCTGCATCCACAACCATGGTGCTTGTTGCAGCCACCATTTCTCAAGCTATTGTGGTGTGAGAAGGAGGCTCACCATTGCAACTCTTCTACTTTCCCAACATAAGGCACCCTTGGCTGTCAAGAACTCCTTGATTGCATGTAACCTACCCAAACACCTACTTGATCTTGGTCATTTTGCCATTGATGAGAGTTTCAATGGTAGTGCCCATCCAAGATAGTGACTCTAGGGTGACTATTGATGGTCCTTAAACATCAATTTTTCACCAACGTCCATGCCTAATTTGGTAATATAAATGACATAAACCATAGTGATGGGTCTTATTTCTAACCATTTTCACAAGTTGTGATGGCTATGTGAGTGTAGGAACAAGGTGGCAATATACATTTAAAAACACTTCATCAAATGCTAATTTTTACTACACCATGTCAAAGAGCTTGTCAAGATACACAAAATCAAGATTTGGTTCACCCAATTCGAAGTCTAAATTATGAAGTTATGCCTTCTAGAAGATCGCAAGAAGGGCCAGCCTCGATTTGGACTTGAGGGGATGTCGGGCGATGTGGAAACATGTTGGGCAACCCCAAACTAAGCCCAAACCCTACCAAACTTGGTCTAGGGCCTCTACACTTAGCCACGAGCCCATGGAAAGCCTTGTTCACCACACATGGGGGTTTAGGAAAGCCTGGACAAGGTGACCTAATTCAATACAAGCCAAGACAATCTCAAAACCAAAGGAAGGGAATTCCAATTTTGACCAAATTCATACCCACATTCCAAAATACTATAGGTGAAGTGCATTGACTCAAGATCAATGGTAAAGGGCTGTAAGCCATGTTGAGCAACACCCAAGGTCCACCAAACTGCCTCAGACAAGGTTGGTTGGCTTCCAACCGCCATCAAGAGTGCATCCACACCATTGCTTTGCAAGGTTGATGGAATGGAGCATTGACCGACGCCCACTTACACTCCACCTGCTCTTCTTTGGAGAACATGCAAGAAAGCACAAATATGAGCAATCCCAAGTGTTGGTTTGAGGTAGTATGATCCAAGAGTTGCAAGATGCTCTCCCAAAGATCGATGATGTGGTGATGGAGTAGCCCTTACTTCACCTCTCCACTATAAATAGGAACCTCGCCCCTCACTTGTAAAACACACACCAAGAGAATCTCTCTCTACACTCTCAAGATGTAGAAGTAGAATAATGAGTTGGGAGTGAGGAAGAGTTGAGCTATGCTCGGGTTCCTTTGTATGACTCTTGCTTTAATATATTTATCTTCTCTATTTACTTTTATGCCTTTCATGCTTATCCAGTTCATGCCTTAGTTGTTTAGCTCAGTAAGGTTAGTATGGTTGTATCTCACCTTAACTATGGGATCTCTACTTGAATCAAGTTCTCCAGTTATAGTACTTGACTAGAGTAGTAATCCATAGTTTAGACTAGACTATGGATTACCAGAGTTTGTGCCAATCCTACAGATAGTTGTGGTAGCCCTAGAGGTGATAGTTGTGTTTGGCCTTTGTAATCCACCATGTTCGGACTAGTGCATGTAGAGATTTTCAGCAGCCTTCCCTCGACCACATCTTCTCACCCCTTGGGAGTTGGAAGGTACTGCTACTTCAAAGTGTTACTATGTGTGGTCGCTATATCCTCTCTGGTCTACTCTAGTATGGAACCATAGTAATATAGAAGTATTTAGGAACCTTGTACTCCCCCATTGTCCTCTCAACTTGGCTTGATTGCTCTTCTATTTTACCATGGAATTCTCCTATGTGAGTCATTATCTATAACTCTTATCATATATCCCTTTCCCCCCACTTTAGTCTAGTCAGCATACTAGTTAGTAGAAACATGATGGTTAACTATCACCTTTAACCATTGCTTCCCTATGGATAAATACGACACCCTAGAATACTCTTGTGTGAAATGCTAAAGTAATATTTTATGCACTTGCAGAATATTCTACTTGAGCATATGAAATACCAATAGTGACCTTTATGATCTTCGTAACCACATTTACAGCAATGATGTTATCACTAAGGACATGGAAATGATTGGCAATTGAGGTGATCCACATGGAGAAGGCATCAAAAGGCTTAGCTTCCTTACTACTGACCTCAATGAATTCACACCATAGTTTTTGTGTCTTTACCCGCCCTCAAATGCATGGTGTAGAGATGGATGGATTTCACCAAAACCATGCCACCTTGGTCGTATCCTTCACTATGAGTGTGCTCGACATCTATTAAGGCATAGTTGACAAATAGCGAGTGCAAGGCAGACATCATGGCAGTAACCATTGCTAAGGTCAATGGTCTCCTAGAGACTGGGCATGGAGATTTACTGTCATGAGGAGGGACCACTCCTATTATTTTGATTGCATAAGCATGCGATAGGTCATCTAAGAATGATGCCTCCATGATGATACTTTCAACCACCACCTAACGTTGTTGGTCACTCTGACCCTAGTGCATGAGTGTCATGAGAAAGAGCATGAAAGATGAGTGTTGGAGTAAGTAGGTGACTTCTCATAGGTTTTTCATATCATCCACAGTTCCCTTACCATAGCATCAACCTAGACATGGCAATGAGGCATGGTGGTACTAAATAAACAGCTCGAATGCCACTTGCTAGCTCAAACAGATGATGAACATTACTGGTGAGCTACACACATGAATATAGTTTAATAAATAATTTTGGTGATATAGTAGTGGCATCAATTTTCATTCTGTCATTTGAAATATATTGGTGGCCCCTTCTGAACACTACTGCAATCGCCTACTAGAAGGTACTCCCATTATTTGAGATAATCATGTATGGCATGCCTAGATGTAGTCATGCCAAACCAGTGATCCACTTAGGTGCATGGGTTGGGATGATGAACAATGGAAATATGAGGAGATCAAGGACCTCAAGTACATGAGCAATGGAAATATAAGGAGATCAAGGACCTCAAGTACACTAATGTTCCTTGTCCTCTTTTACTACCTTTGTATCCTCTTCTTCTGTCACCTTAATCAGTGATAGCAACACTGTATAGGTCCATGTGAGAATAGGCATTAGAGTTGGAAATCAATAGGAATGGTAGATTGGAATGGACAATGGAATTTATATGGACTGGAAGTTCTAACTAGAAAATTTTAAAGGAAGGACAATAGTGGTCACTGTCATTGTCTAATTATCTATTATTTCCAGGGTGGCATCATAGTATTTGATATGGGTCATCTTCCTTTCTACCTCATGAGTACTTTTCACCAAGAACTATGCAATGATGCCATCTTCTTATATCTACCCATGACAATGCTTACATTATGTTTTCATGTAGAAGGGTTAATATGAAAGCACTATGCACTATGTTTGAAACATAGAGGATTATAACTTGAACTCTGTCTATATTGACAACCAAAGTGGTACTTATTATCTAGCTAAGTAGATTACATTGGTGCCAAATCTAGAACACTAATGGGCTAGGTTATTACATTGTCCCTCTTCAGGGCCCCAAGCAGCTTATTGTGATTCTGCTAGTGTTATCCTAAATGCTAAACATTAAATAGATTGTGACCCTTTGCTAAGCATTTATACTATTTAGATGGTGTTCAAATGGACTTAAATACTCTAAATAGTATTGTAAAATATCACCAAAATACACATATTTATGGATTTAAAAAGACAAGTACCATGTCAACTATTTATCTTGGTTTATACTTTAATCACTAAACCAAGAAATCAAGAGGCATGTACGTGAAAATGATAGTCATTGACAACTGCATAGTTTTTGGCGGTGACGAGTAGCTCGGAGATCGTAGTTGGTCATTTGCAGAGCAACTTGCTTCTAAGGGCTTCATGGTAATGAAGACTTTTGATGAAAGCAGAAATCACCACATCGTGGGAGGTCTTCAAAATCTTGAGGCGCATATCCGAGAAGTGTTAGATGTAGTCACATAGTGGTTTGTCTTTGTGATCATGAATCCTTTTGTGGTTGTACTTGTTGCCCCGTTGTTCATAGGTAGCTATGAAGTTGTCGATGAAGGCCTAGCGGAGTTCAGCCTAGGTGTTGAACTGGTTCTCGGGTAAACCGAGGAGCCATTGGTGACCTATTTGATCAAGAACAACTAGAAAATAGTTAGCCATTACATGTTCGTCATGTGTAGCTATCCGAACAACAATTTCGTAAAGTATGATCCAATTCTCAGGATTCTCCTTGCCATCATATTTTTTGAGTTTTTTGAGCTTGAAGTTTCATGGTGATATGACTTGTTAGAGATGAGTAGTGAACTGCTTTAAACTAGGAGGACTGTGCGCCATATCATACTGTATGCGTTGAATGTTCTCATGGTCCACTTGATCGTTTATGCAATTGTTAATGTGGTTGCGAATGTCTCATGGGGGGAGAGATTGATGGAGCACCCCAACCATTGCCACGGCCACCACCACTATGAGTACCACGACCACCGTCATTGTTGTTGGGAGCACCACTGATGCCCGTAACCTTTGTGACCGGTGTCATTGCCACCTTGAGCGCCTCGAGCATCTGGGGATTGGCCAAAGGTGAGCTGCTGCGATGAGAACCGCTAGGATGTTGTAAAACGTGGCTGCAATGGCTGCAACTAGACGCAACTGACATACTTGTAATAGCTTGGGTGCGTTTTGCTAGTTTGACGATCTGGCCCATGGTAGCAATCAGATGGGCCCATATGTTAGTCCAGACATCTCAATACTCTGGTGTGCTCGGGAGCCATTCTATGTTGGGCATGGTGACAGATACATTAGTGCTTAGGGTTTTGAAAACTTGTCTGTCTCCCACCATGTTGAAAGCATTGTTCAGGTTTTGTGGCCAAAGTCCTCGCTAGCATTCTGCTTCTTCATCTAGCCGTCGCTGAGCTTGATCTATGTTGTGTTGCTTGCGCTATTGCCGCTGCTCAACAGTTTCACCATCAACCACTGGTTCATCATTGTTGATGTTGAGAACTATGTCTCCTCATCTTGGTGGGAAGATAGGAAAGCATGGAAAACCTGAAGTGTATGAAGGCATGTACAGATCGTATTTGTTATCCTCGAGGTGTAAGACCCTGGTGTGGATGGACCTGGTGCTGGACCTCGTACTGGAGCTACCATCCTCATGGAGGGTATGGGCGGAAACCTGTGGAGTGTCCTTGACAATGACTATGTGGACAAAATGCCAAGGCCGTGGTCAAGGTATACAGAATATGTAGATATAATATAGGATCTGTTTGCATAGAACCCATGAACATATGCAAGATGTAGCGCATGTATTCAAAAGCTAGATTTGCCAAACCATATGGAAAGGCCTAAAGATCCTCCATCAGCACTTGGTGCTCCGAAGAACTAAGGCTAGCTATAGGGACTAGTTTGAAGCGAACAGTCCGTCCTTCAAGAGTAGAAGTAACCAGTAGATCTGTATTCAACCATGCGGGTTGACTAACCCGAGCTGGTCGGGTAGATCTGTCATGGCGAGTGGGTACCTGCTTGGTAGATTAGTTATGGACCAAATTTACCAAAGCTAGGGTTGGGAGAGCTTGTGGCAACTTGATCGATAGCCTCGAGTAGGTCGGTATTGTCAATCTGTCTCCCTTTGTAGTAAAGAAATGAGTGATGAGTTGTTAGCATGGTCGGAGGCATTGCTCGAGTTGTTGGAGCTGTAGTTGATGCTGGTGAAAAGATCATCGGTGCAGATTGGATATGTGCCACCTCCATGGTCATGGCGGTGAAGCCAGTGGTCCTGGTGATCTGGCCGACGATGAATATGAGACTATCTGCCTTGACCGTGAAGTCAAGGATCATGACCATCTGGTTCGCCTAAGAAGCTGTACGCACACCCCCTACCTAGTGTGCCACTATCAATGAAATATGGTCAGTAATCTATCTAGGGGTATGCCTAGGGTAGTAGATTGTTGGCAGATAGCTGCACAAGCTACGAACTAGATGGACACTAATCGTAGTCGGTTACAATTGCTATCAATAGCTAGATATCAACTCTTATTCTAATTGACCAGGATCTTGCTTGATCTGCAAGTCTACCTTCCTTTCTAGCGCAAAACTTCAAGCAGAGCAATCAAGCCATACGTCATCTTCTAATGGGCCAATTCCTTTAGTATGAATCTGCCCAAGCTTAGCTGTAAGGGTATAGGGGTTTATACCCCCACACATAGTAATCTATTTAATAACTAATTTGCACTCTTGAGCTATAAATGACAAGTTCAACCAAGAGTCTTCCATGACATAACAAAAGCCCATTGAATATATATAATATACTAGGGCCAATGGATACACTTCAAGTTTAGCAATCGATTTGCATTATTCTATTCGAATGGAGACATTGAGTATGGCAACTGTCTACTAATCAAGATGCAATCAACAAGCAGAAATTAGAGGGTAGTCAATTATAAAAATACATAGTTACTAATTAAGAATAATAATCTATTTACTACAGCAATTTAACATGAATTGAAGCAAGAGAAGCTATATGTCTGGCAAAATTAACTTGTATGAGAATATTTGTAGCCCGATCAACCATAGTTACTAGAAAGAAGAGCAAAGAAGGAAGAAGAACCACACCTGGAGCTTGACGAGGGCCCGATGGAGGTTGAAGAGACAGGGAAAACGAAGAATACTGCCAACTTCTTTACCATCAACAATTCATTGCCTTGAGGAGGTGTGATTCTTGAAGCGTAGAGGTACGGAGCCAAGGCAAGAACGAGGGGCAACAAAGGACACTTGGAGAATAAGGCTAGTGGCGGCGGTCGGGAACAAAATTTTGGGGGAAGGAAACCCTAGAACCCACCCCCTCATATATATATACGCTACCTGTTTGGTGGGCATTAATGGGTGTTTGATCATTCTAGCCCACATGGGCCTATTTTATGGCCCAGTAACCCTTTTTGATCTTGATATTGAATCATTTGCCCAATGGCTGGCCATACCATACTTTTGGAAGCTTTTATCATGGAGTTATGGCCTAAGCCTATGGTAAATCCATCGAGATTATAGTTTTACAACATCCTATGAATGAGGGGCATTCCTAGTGTGCCAACTATTCAAAATATTTACTCTAGCAATATCAGTCAACGTATTTGCATAGAGGGTATCAGATGGGTAGCACACAAGACACATGGATTATATTGGTTTAGGCTCATGGTACCCTACTATCAATATTTTACCACTGATAGCCTGCCGTAGGGGTACCTAAGACAGTTATTCAGGCTTTAGCATATGCTAGAACTCGATGGTTAATGGAAGAGTGAGTCGATTTATCCTAGTTCTGGCCCTCGAGTTCAATCTCAAGTAAAAGCCTTTACATCCAGTCGGTGTTAGCCTTTGTGTTGGATTGATTGTATGATCTTGTTTGTTGTTACAATGGGTGCCCTTAGCCTCTCTTTATATCGGTAGAGACAACTGAGAGGCGGTTTATTATCCTAAACAGACTCATAGATAGTATACCATTTCTAATACAGAAGGTACTTTCTATAAGAATCTAGCTAGTCTGGCCTTATTCTACTCGGAGTTGGTGTCGTGCTTCACCATGCTTCTCTCTGGAATCATAGGCCAAGCCAAGGTCCACCTTCTGGAATCCTACTGGTAAGGAACCCTAAGGGTCCTGTACCGACACCTACATCCAGTTTGAAGTGGATCTCTCTATATTCGTATGCTTGGTTATAGGGATTGTTGATTACACCTATGCTCTGGAATATGAAGGATATAATGTTGACCGGGCCCCCTACCCCTCCTTATGTAGCCTAGGGGCAAGGTTATAGTAGATCTAATCAACTAATAGATGTGTTTCCTAGTTTGTTACATGAAAAGTATATAACACCCCAAAATTCCTATTTTGGGTTGTTTTTAGGAAACACTAAATAAAATAAAGGATTTAAAGTTTTTCTAAAATATTCCAAGGTTTAGTTTAATTATTGTCAATTTAGTAGGAGAAAAATCTGGATTTTGAAATTTTTACAAAGTTAATATGAGTGTGCTTGTTTGATTGATGTTGTGCCTTTGCGTGGGTTTAGTTTCGTGAAAAATGAATTTCTTAAATTCAAGGATGTCACGATTAGGTCCTTTTTAGTTTTAGGAAAAATAAAATCTCAAAAGTACTATTTGAAAACTAGTTCAAATTTGAATTTAAAAATAATTTAGAAATTGTTTGAGACAGAATATATTTTAGTTTTACAAAAATAGTCTAAAAACATATTCCAAAATTAATCTAAATTGATAAATGAAATTTGGTTTAAAAATAGTTTGGCAAAATGGTTTAAATCTCCTTAAATAAAAAGAAAAACATTTTCTTTTCTTTCCCTTTTCCCCCCTCACTTTTGTCTCGTGCTCGCTTTTGGCCCAACCGCAGCCAGCGTCGTGGCCTAGTGAAAGGTCCTAATATGGCTAGAGGGGGTTGAATAGCCTATTTAAAAATTCTAGAAACTCACTAGAGCAAGAGGTTAGTAAATAACAAAGCGAAGCTTTTTACTCTAGCTCTAATGGAGTGTTTGCAAGCCACCTACCCAACAATTCTAGTTGATATGATCACTAGGCACACAAGAACTATGTCTCTACTTACACTAGAAAGCCACCTAAAGTTTCTATACAAGTAAGTAAGCTAATCTAGTTTACGGGAATGTAAGAGAGAGGGTTTGATCTTTATACCGCCGTGTAGAGGGGATGAACCAATCACAATAATATGAAGTCCAATCACCGGGAGAAAGCCAATAAACAAACATAATGGTGAGACACAATTTTCTCCCGAGGTTCACGTGCTTGCCGGCACGCTACGTCCCCGTTGTGTCGACCAACACTTGGTGGTTCGGCGGCTAAGAGGTGTAGCACGAACCTCGTCCTCACTAGGACACTGCAAGAACCTACCCACAAGTGAGTTAACTTAATGACAGGAGCAATCCACTAGAGTTACCTTTTGGCTCTCCGATGGGGAAGGTACAAGACCCCTCACAATCACCGGGAGATAGCCACGAACAATCACCAACTCATGCCAAAGCTCCACCACAGCTCCAAGCCATCTAGGTGGCGGCAACCACCAAGAGTATCAAGCAAACCCGCTGCTCAATGATCACTAGTGCCACTAGATGCTCAAACTCTAAGCAAATGCAACTAGGATCTCTCCCAATCTCACTTGATGATCAAAACTTGAACAAGGTGAGTGGGATGTGTGGGAGTATGCTCACAAGATGTATCAACAAGTTAGAGACTCAAGAACATGAGCAAGAACCGGCCAACACATATTTATAGAAGCCCCAAGCTTCAAATAGCCGTTGGCCAAACATTCCACTATCTGCGCTCACACCGGACGCGTCCGGTGTTTGCTAGGCCAGCGTCCGGTGCTCTCGACCGTTTGAAAAACGACCTTTGCCGCCGACAACTGTCCCCCTGAGACTACAGCACTAGACACGCAACTTGTTCACACCGGATGCGTTCGGTCCATACCGGACACTGCGCAGAGAGCTCCGCAAAGTGATAGCAACACCGGACGCACACATCAGACGCGTCCGGTGTAGCACCGGACGCATGTGCAAAGAGCCTTGCGAACTGAGTTAGCACCGAATGCTCACATCGGACGCGTTCGATGTAGCACCGGACGTGTCTGGTCCGTTCTAGACGCGCTACACCGGACGCTCATGGTGTACTGTTCCTGCGTCCGATGCTTCACAGAAAGCCTTTTAATAGCTAATCTTCACCGTAACAATTCTCAACTTCTTCCCTTGCTTCCATGTGCCAACACCAATGTGTCACAACACTTGTGCAAGTGTGTTAGCATTTTTCATAAACGTTTTCAAGGGTTAATTGATTAGTTCACTAGGTCCTAATGCATATGCAAGGAATCCAATCACCTAGTGGCACTTAGATAACTGTTTTCACAACAAGATCACCCCTCTTAATAGTATGGCTATCTATCCTAAGTGTGATTACACCCTCTATGGTGTCTTGATCACCAAAACCAAAACACAAAGCAGTACCTTTGCCTTGATCTCTATGGGGTTTTGTTTTCCTCTTTCTTCTTTTCCAAGTTGAGCACTAGATCATCTTGTGGTCATCACCAACAGCAACATGATCATCACTTGCTCCATCACTTGGTATGTAACAACCTCATTAAGTCTACACACACTTAGTAAAGAGGTTAGTACAAGGGTTTCATCAATTATCCAAAACCAAACTTGGGCTTTCACCCAGTCATGAGCAGCAGCTGTACCTAGTGGTCTGGCCTGCCTAGCCTGCATGTGCACTCAACCTACTGTTGGGTCGTGGCCCAGCCGAGCAGCAGGCATGGCCGCCTTCACTAGTGCCCTAACCCTATGGCATAGCCACCATAGCCACTACTGCCTCGAGCTCCGATGAGCCGCCATTGATCTTTGCGGCCATCTTGTACCAATCAGCAAGAAACACTACCCGAGCTCTGCAATGAGGTGAGGAAGCCGCATAACCTTCTCCCACCCTCTCTCCGACTTCCTTCTGTGCACATGACCTCGTCGGAGTGCCCATGTTTTTCCCTCGCCACCTCGCCATGCACATCGTTGTCTACGGCTAGCTAGCTAGCGTCGTTGTAGAGCCCACCACTAGATCAGTAGTCCTCCATGCCATGTTCCTGTGCCTTTGCCCTAGCCAACCGAGCTCGCACACACCGCACCACCACAAGCTAATGACCTCCTGTAGCCACCCATGGCACGCAGTCGCTAGGAGCACCGCTCGCCGAGTGACGCCACGTTAATCAAGGTCAGCGTGGCTGACTTGATAGCCACGTGGCTACCACGCGGCGCCATGTCAGCAAAGACCATGTCAACCACCGATCAGCCCTGCCTTTTGTATATAGTTTAGCCCCTGCCCTTTTTGGAATTTAACCCGCACTCCGATTTAGTTAAAAATAATTAGATTAAGCTCTCTGCATTTTCTGTTTTGGCTGCTAATCTTTTCAAAAGTAGAACCCGCCATCCTAGCCATGTCTGTTTTGCTAGTTAGCCCATGGTGACTATGGTTAATTATGTTTAAGCCCCTTGTTTCATCGGTTAGCCCCTGTCTTTAGTTTTTCTTTGCACAAAGATCCCTAGAACATAGTTTTAGCCATAACTTGCGTGTTTTAGCTCTGATTTAGCCCATTCTTATCGTGTTAGGTTCATATCGATGTAAGGCACACGATGGAAATGATGTTTTACCATGTTTGATGCTTTTGGATTCTACCATAAATGTAAAATGATTTAATGTTTAACTAAATGCCTTTAATTTATAAAAGCAATGTAGGTTTAAACTTTGGCTTTTCATAGATAAATATTAAAATGATTCATATCAACATAAATATTTTTTCAATTTTAATTTGTTTAGCTCAACTCTGAAAAACAAATGTGGATTCAAATTAGTTTCTCACTTATGTCTTTTAAATAATAAATGTCTAATAAAGTAATTGAATTACTATGAAATACTTATAAATAAAATATGAGTAAAGTTTAACTTTGGCTTTATAATCTAATATAATTTGGTTAGCCCAGCTTTGGGATGTTTCTTCAAAAATGTCCATCATCATGTCATTTAGTGCGCTCTTTCCAAGCTTTTCTTTTATTGATGTCTACTCTTAGTCATGTTTGTTATTTTTCTGTTGTGTTTCTTGGTTCCTACGAGTAGAAGAAGCGTGGTTTGTCAGCACTAAAGGCCCAGAACTAAGGATCGACGAGTGCAACAATAGTTGGATACCAGAAGATAGAACCTAGAGGTTTTGAGCAACTAAACTTTGGGAAAAAAGCCAAGTGAAGGCACCATTTGATCATATTGTAATGTCCTTTACTTTTCATTGCACGTGTCTTAATACTCAAACCCTAAGGACCTAACTACCCTTAACTATATTCCTTGTACTCTTGGGTTTATGCATGGGTAGTGTAATGAACAGTGGATATTCTTAGCTGCTCTACTTATCTATTTCATATGATAATAAAAGTAATAATCTTGCTTAATGAATTCTTCAAGGATAGTTAATGCTTTAATGATGAATGGGGGCCACTGTGGTGATGGATGTTACAATGTTTGCTAGCATTGTGGTTATGATGAGGAAATGAGAGAATGGGTACTAGAGCTTGGCCTAGTTTCTAGGGGTACCTGTTGTCACCGTCCATAAGAGTTAGAAGTGGAGCGGTCATCTAAGACTTACTGTATAGCTTCAAGCTATATGACTCTAGCTTGACATAGTATCAGGACCTCTACTAGAAGGGTGTGACTTTTTGGATATGTGTAAGGAAGTAACTCGGGTATTCATATTAAGAGGTTAGTCGGTCTAGGGTCCCAACTGCTATGGGCACAACTACCGCGTGCCCTAGCCAAAACTTATGAGTTGCACTCTATTAGCTAGAACCTGTAAAAAGTCTCATAGTGAAACCCTTCCTACTCACCTTGGTAGTATTTTGGAGAGTCATGACCTAGAGGAAATGGGAATCATGACTTGATGTAAAAGTGTACAACCTATATAGAGTTTGATCAAATTGATATATCAGTCATGCTCACAAACATGAGCAGCTCGGATCCTCACATGATGAGAAATTAGAGTCACATGGAATTTGGAGAAGGAAACATGGTTGAGGTTGCTACCTCGTGTTTTGGTAGGATTGCAATCTCATATACATAATTGGGATTGCTATCCCATGGTCTTTTGGGGTTGCTACCCTAAGTTACTACCTCGATAATAGTAATAATGATGATGATTAATAATATTGTTAACTTTACTTCATCTAATTAAGGGTTGGGATGCTCTACTCATAGAGGTTGTTTTAATAAAAATGTTGTAACAAAAGTTTACATACTTAAAAGCTCACCTGCAGTTAAATAGTGTCTGCATTTCCTTTGATAAAGCCTTGCATGTCATTACTTTTCACCTGTACTTGTTGAGTTTGACATGAACTCACCCTTGCTATTTCCCCCATGCCCCTAGTGTGTAGTTAAAGTGCTGCTCAGAAGAAGGATGGTGATATTATGGAATTTCTAGAGGTCTATTAGAAGTGCTTGGCATACGGAGCCCTGAAGTCAACCATCCCTAAGAAGGATGGAGCCCAAGAAGAATTTTAGCAATCCATTCTGTGACACTTTGATAGTTGTAAGTGTGAATGTAAGTATGTTTTCCACTTTATATAAACATTGGTTATCGATATTTCTATTATCTATCATATGTGCGGACTTCTTGGGCACACATATGGTGACTCTAGTCTTCTTTTGGAAACTAGGGTGTGACAAAGTAGAACAGATCATTCAACCATATCTTGCAGTTATCATAATGCTGGCTATCTATGCTTGATAACTTGATCTCCACTTCTGTTGATATGGCCAGTGTACATGGGCCTTATCCTTCATTGTCTTCATCCTAGTAGCCAAGCTTGGGCTAACAGACGGGTGGTGAGGTATCTTGGCCCCATATATGCAATAGTAGGGGAGTACCAATCATTGAACTCTTTTTTCTAACGGATCAGTATCACTCACAATGTTTCTTGCCCCCATACTCATCAACAAAATAGATCTACCAAATGAAAACAAGCTTTTCTTATAGCTATGTTTCTTATCAATCGCCTTCCTTTTATGTCATCAATAGTGAAACCCCTATGGTTGTCTCCTTGGTCGGCCTGATTACACGTTTCTATGAACCTTTCATTGTGCTTGTTGGTCTAATCTCTAGCCTTATAATTAGAAGAAGTTGCAATTTAGTTCAAAATGTTATGTGCTTCTTGGTTATAGCAATTCACATAAGGGGTTCAAATGTCTTGATTCATCTGTTGGGGTATGTGTGTGTATTACTTGGGATGTTGTACTTAATGAATACATTTGTTTCTTTGCCTTACTCCACTCTAATGTTGCTGCACGGTTGTGAGCTGAACTTGGCCTTCTCCATGATGTTCTATTAAATCTGTCAACTATGCAATTTTTCATGATCGACATTTGGTTAGTTCTACCCCTGCTACACTTGGTCAAGTTATGTTGGTGGTATGGTGGATGCGGGAGCAAAATAGGGTTTTCAGAATGTTAGCCACATTTGGCATAGCTGGTGTTAGCAAGTGTCTATCTATTTCTAGGCCTAGATTGATGAGGACATGACTTCAATGGCTCGATGTATATGACAATGCTTAGAGATATAGGTTGAGGAGATCAGCAAGAGTGTCCTAACCAAAAAGGAGTCTTGATGCTCATCTGGTTCGAGTCACCAAGGTGGAGGTCTGTCAATGAAATATGGTCGGTAGTCTACCTAGGGGTATGCCCAAGGTAGTAGATTGTTGGCAGATAGGTGCACAAGCATGAACTAGATGGTGACGCAAGACAAACACAAGGGTTTTATCTAGGTTCGACTGCTGTGAGGGCATAATACCTACATCTTGTGTCTATTTGTATTACTATATGATATGAGATGACGTGTTTTGAGGGGGTCCCCTACCTACCTTTATATAGTCTAGGAGGCAGGGTTATATATTTGAAAACTAATCCTAGCTGGTTACAATTGCCAAAAGTAGAGGATCTTACTTGATATCCAAGTCTATCTTCCTTCCTCGCGTGGGACTCCGAGTAAAGTGAGCAGGCCGCTTGTTGTCTTCTGATGGGCTAATTATTTGGGTATGGATTAGCCCAAGCCTAGCCGTAAGGGTATAGGGGTTTATACCCCCACAGCTAGTCCCCGAGCTCCATGTATTGTGATGTGACACACCACCTTGAGCTTCTTCGATCAGCAAAACTTGAGCTCTTCTTGTCTTCGACCAGCCGAAACATTACTCGAACAGTAACAACAATGTTCTGACTAGTTCAAACATTAGTTGACCACTGTGAATCATCGAAGAAGCTGGTTGTCTTAATAATATATGGTGCTCTATCAAAATGCAAAAGATTTCCTTCCTAATGAAGTGTGCCCATTTTATTTTCTATAAATAAAAGTAATGGTGTGATTTTAACTTATCAGAAGCGTAGTGATAGGCTACCGATATGAATCGATACGAGGGTGGCCCGATCTTCACGACAGTAGACCAAAAGAACAAGGATAACTTGGTGCGAACAGTGGATAGCTAGCTTTATACCTGACAAAGGTTGGATGCGACCAAGCGCCGGGGAGAGGCACCGAAACCACGAAGACTTCGACTCGATCTCCGAACGACCGCAGAACCACAATCTAGAACTAATCCACACAATACGACGTAGCTGAATGAAAACTGTAGATCACGAAGTAGGGGAACCCACAGGATTCACTTCACAAGTCCAAGAAGAACAAGGAAGAACAATGGTTGAGTAAGGCACTCAGCAGCGCAGCTACAATATTATATAGTTTATCAAAATGATCAATGGTCCCTAATAGCTTAGAGGTAGGGAATATTTATACTAGCAACAACCCTGCTAGATCAGTATGAAAACGAAATGGAATTTCTAAAGGAAGACAATATGAAAGATCCCCTCGGAATGGAGTCCCGAAGTGGTTTCGCGTGACTGTTGGCCTCCAGATCATTTTCTAATAAACTGACCATAACTCTTTATTGGAAAGTCCAAATGACGAATCGTTTCTTAGTTGTGAAACTAGACTCAAAGGGCTTTCCAGCAATATATGTCATGCACCATGAAACATTGTAGATTGGTACAGTTTTGCACAGCAAGTTATACCAACATTCTGTCATGACAGACTATTGACCTTCTGAGCAGTCTTGACTAATCCAAGCATAACTCTTGATTGCGACGTCCAAATGAGATGAGACTTGAGGCATTGGAAAAAATACTTGATGACCTTTCAAAAATGTCATCATAGGCCTTCATATCATTCGGAAATCGAAAGTTATGAAGATTGCTTGCACTGGTCTGTTTCTGCACAGTACTTGTCCGTTTTTGCTGTCAGCTAGATGGCGTGTTGGTTCAGCTTCTATGTAAAACTATCTTCTCTCCTTTGGTACAGCAGTAGCTCCTTCTTGTGTAAACTTTATCAAGATATAAGTAGAAGATTTTAGGTAGTATAACATCCTTAAATATTTCAATCTCAAGTTTAGTTTGGAACAAATTCACCTGCTCTTGTTTCCTTTTGGCAGAACATCGTGTAGGTGTATAATGTTTATGTTCACTTGTTTTGCATGGTGAAAGCTCATCATGTTCCATCATATGATGAGTTGGCATGTCCTCATCATCCTCCCCCACTTGAAAAGGAGTCGTCCTCGACTCTAACTCTTCTGATCCAAAGAGTTGTGCTAGGCCATCGGTTTGTAATGTTGTGATAACATCGCAATCTTCTTGTTCCATGATAGCAAGGTGTTTGAATCTATAATCATATAAACCAAGTAGTAGCCTTGTATGTGGAAACCTAAATGATTTGGAATTAAGTTTAGCTTTCACCTTGAGTGGATGCTTGAATGTTGATTGCCTTGGTATGGTCTCATCACGTAGGGGTTGAAATAGAAAACACAATCACCACAAGGTGAAGTGTGCCCACTTAGTCTCCAAGCCTGCTAGTAGGTGACGTAGGCACATGGTGCCAAGGTCTAAAAACAAAAAGCACCTCTCAGTTGTATATGAGTCTAATTCATATGTAACTGAGGAGACCATCCCCGAGCCATGGTCGAAGAGTGGTCGGGGCAGTCCTCGAGCACGGTGAGCGATCGACGAGTCCCCGAGCACAATCCGAGACATTAACATGCTCGGTGGTTGGGGAAATCCCCAAGTACACATAAACGGTGGTCAAAAAAATCTCCAAACAATGTCGAGCGTAACTTTCACCTTTATCCTCAAATGTTCTTCTCCCTTATTTTTATTCTTTTTGTTCTTTTTGACTATGTCTATCTGACACAGGGTCATGAAATTTCAAATGGTGTAGCTCTACTGCCACCTTTTGTCTCATCAAACAAAACATTGTGACAACATCATGTGCCCTCATGGACTTGAATCAAGAAAAGTGGGTCCTCCAGCGCTTGAACTGAGGTGAAATGGGCCTTCTTTTACTTGAACCAAGGTGAAATCGGCCCTCCTGTATTGGACCCAATGTAGCAAAATTGCTGGCGCCGTTAATCGGGTCTAATGGGAAACTGCAATGATGCCATCTGTTGATGCAAAACTGATCTGCAAACACAAAGGGCTAATACCCGATTCAAACGTTAAGGCGTGCCAGCCGATTTGACCTTACTATCGGCAAAGGTGATAACTCGAATACTTTAGTCCTGACAACAGCGATGCGCCCGGATGTCACGGCTAAGAGGTACTCACGCGGAACTTGAGAACACGCCGAGCTTAAGTCGACGAATTCCTAAGAACTCGTAATAAAAAGAAAAAAAATATGACGAAGTCGTCGAAAAGTAGATGCTGGAATATGAGTAAAAACGTGTATTTGATTGATTTCTTGATTTTTTTATTACAAGGCCTTAGGGTTTATATTTATACCCTGCTCAAAGAGCTACAACCAGACACGATTAGAATTCAAATTCCAAATTACACGGAATCCGTATACAAAACGATGCAAATAATTAAGGAAATAACAAAACTATCCTTCGTGACAAACCGAAACTCCTCCACATGACAACTGGCAGCTTCCGGACTCCTCCTTTGCATCATCGGCAATCCCTTTGCCATAGTCATCGGCAGACCTTTTTATCCAGCCATCGGCACCATATTACTGCCTGTGGACTTAGTCACATTCAACCTCTCCCTCATCGGCAACCATCCTCTTCGGCAACCCGCATCGTACTGCCACCCTATCCTGCCATCCTAGACACGTGCCCAAAAACGGTGTCAACACATGCCCCCCCAGTTTCGGAGTATAAAACTATTAATGCTCCGAAATTCTCTGCTGTAATGATGCCTTCTCCGCAATTAATGCTCCTAATCTGGTAACCGACAACCTCAATCTGGACAACTCTGATCCTAATCCTCCGCAGATTCCTCGAAATCCCCAACTTCCTAAACGGGCATTTTTCTCAGTCGTACATCGGCAACAATACCGTTACAAAGATCTGCCGATGCTCTGACCAGGATATTCGCAAAAACGATTACTTCCTCTCTATCCGCCCATCGGCAGGATGACCGTTATAGAATATCGCCGATGGACCGACCAGGAGATCTCGCACAGTAAAATATCTTCAGATAATGACCGCTTCCCGTCAAATCATCTGCACAATCCCTGGATTACCGTGCGAACAGTTACCATATCCACCTGAGTACCCTCGGGTTTCTCGGATGCGGCAAAGAGATAAGTCGGATTTGCCCTTGCCCATCTTGTCCTATAAATAGTTCCTTCTTGGGTACTCCTTCCCCATCACACCATTCTACTACCCAACTTTACTTTTCCAGCGGCGGCGCCATTTACAACCTTCAAGACCTTCGACAAGCACTTCTCTTCATCAACTCCGGTGCCCTCCAACGTCCTCTTCACGACAAGATGGCCATTGGCTTCGTCGTCCCTGAGGTCAGATCTCCATCTCATCTTCTGTATTTTTTATTCCTGTTCATCCGCGATTCATCTTACTGAATATTCTCCTTTTCCTTTTTCTTTGTATTTTTATTCCCCCAAAATCACTAGGAGTTGTCCAATAAAATTGTCATCCCCACCGATCAACCACACCTTCAATGTCTCGGCCCTCTAGGGGATTCAGATCCAACCAACCTTATTAACGCAGAAACCAATAGGATCCCCTTTAGAGCTGAAAACTTTTCTTTAGATCTGTGGAAAGACACTTTTCGCTCTTGGCCTAGCCCTACCGTAGGGTGGAAAGACTGGTTCTTGAGGGTCAGCAATTCTTATGAAGTCCAGTGGGGTGAAAGGAAGCTAGCCCAATGCATTAGGCTATCCATTGCCGATATGCACAGGAACGAGTCACTGCTGATAGCTGCGTCCTACTTTTGGTCAGACACCCTCAATGCTTTTGTTTTTGGCCACGGCCCTGCTTCTCCTACCCTTGCCGATGTAGCCATGCTCACTGGGCTAGATATATCTTCTGCCGATAGCACCCACTTTTTTGATACTGCCCCCAGTGCCAAAGTGGAGACTCGCGCTATCGGCGGTTAGTCAGGGTACATTCAGAAGTACCGCGGGAGAGGGCCTGTCACCATAAAGGAGCAAACCACCTTTCTGAACATGTGGCTGGACAAGTTTGTATTCTGTGGTCGATCGGCAGGACCGACTTCCGTCTATCTATCGGCAGTAGAGAGACTGGCTAACGGTGGCCAATTTCCTCTCGGCCGATACTTGCTTGGCGCCGTTTACCACCTTCTCCATCAGGTAGCCCAGAAACTCCTGCTTGGCCAATCCATCGGCAACTTGGGAGGCCCCTGGTGGTTTATTAATATGTGGCTCAATCTGCACCTGCATAAGCGCCTTGATTTCAACTTGTTCTCACAGCACTTCCCAAGAGATATAGCCGAAAATCATGTGTTGGGTGAAGAGGAATCGGCAACGCTTGCCCCCTTGAACTTTGGCGAAGCTGTCATAGTCCTACCTGGTTCAGGGAGTAATCCGGATCAAATTGGCCGATTCTTCGAGACTCTGTATGAGGGTTTGGCCAGGGATGAACGACCATGGTTGGCTTATGATGACCCAGATAGCATTCTCCCTCTGACCTTCAATCCATTTGATGAAGCTCTCGACAGGGATAATGAGGCGATGATGGCAATTGTGACTCCCAGAGCCATTCCAGTGAATTTTTTCGGTAGCACAAAAACTTCTCCCCAGACTTACGAATTTTACAATCCATCGGCATTAGCTCGCCAGTTAGCTTTCGGCCAGTTGCCGATTGCACTTCCTTATGCCGATGTGATAAAACCCAGAGAAACCATCAACAACCTTCTTGAGTGGACTCGAGTAGCCCAACTACCACCAAACGCCGATGTAGATGTAGATCTGTCAGAATGGGTTCCGGCTGCTTTTATCACTTAGGCATACAAGTTATGGTGGGCAGAATGGAAAGAGCATCTATTCTGCAGATCGGCACTTTCATACCGCAACATGATTGACCCCGAATACGAAGGTCCCGATGACACTGTAAGTAACTCAAACCAACGTTTCATTTTCTCACTATTACTTCCATCGGCAGCTTACCCTTGTATTCCTTTTGCAGGCTGACAATATTCCTCCATCGGTTAGCAGGAGTGGCAAGCCGATCGACTTGTTTCCATCAGGCCCGATTTCCTCAATCGGCCACAATGCTCCCACTCTGGCTTCCATCGTGCATCGGGGTGTGCGCCTCAGGAAAGTTACAACCAGGAGAACCCAGACATCACCAACGGTAGCTGCTCCCACTCTGGCGCGGGCTTTCAAGGCAATTTGTCAAATCTTTATCTTTTACGCTGACTATCTTTATATCGGCTTTATTTATACTTATAAACCCTTGTTCGTTATTGCAGCAAACCAGTGCATCGGCAAAGATCACACGTCAAGGTGCCGATGCCACCCAGTCCAGCCAGCCAAAGAGGAAGGGTACCACGGGTGCTAAGACTGGAACAAAGCACCAGAAGGTAGCAACTCCCCCTCCTCCTCCGGTATCTCCAATTCCGGTGGAGTCTTCTCCTTCTTCTCCAGAAGCCCAGCCACAGCAAGCACCATCTCCCCCACCTAGC